>NC_082697.1:61223360-61824291 GCF_949987515.2 Delphinus delphis | reverse complement strand
CCAGCACAGTGTTCTTTCTGAAACACACACTCAGATAGGATCTGCCTCAGAAAAGGGTTTTTATTTCAACCACTTCTGGGTCCATGAGCTCCCTTCTCCTCAATTTCTATAAGATACTTGGGGAGCAGCAACATGCTGAATTCACATCCACATGTATACTTCTCAGGTTTGCTGGAGATCTGATTAGCTGTGGGAAGAGGCCTGAAAAGTACAAGCAGGCTGCAGATGTAAAGTGTTACCGATATACCGTCACCCGGGAGAAAACAGAATCACACAGACAGTGATACGTGACTAGCAAATCATGGCCTTGCCCAAAACATGGCAGCATGTGGACTGAGTCTGGGCAAGGGTTTCTCAATCTTCACACTCTTGACATTTGGGCCCCGATAATTCTTTGTTATTGGGGGGGCTTCCCTATGCATTGTACAATGTTAGCAGCATCCCTGGCCTCTACCCACTGGATGCCAGGAGCACCCTCCTTCCAGTTGCAACATCCAAAAATGCTTCCAGATGTTGACAAATGTCTCCTGGGGCCAAAACTGCCTGGAGGAGAGAAGCACTGATCTAGGCAGTTTGCAGAATATCCTATTTTTTCATTTAGTGGTGACATATTTAACAGCTATTAGGTAAATACAAGAATATGACCAACCTGCAACCTAATAGAAATTCAAAAGTGACATGAAACTTCCTTTGGGGATAAATTTATTTAGGTTTAAAAAAAAAAGTGAACTTATTTAAAGAAAAGTAGTAAATAAGTAGGTGGCAGACACTACTGGTTAGCTTCCTCAACAGCCTTTCCCAACTCCCTTCTCTCTCGCTGTCTCCCGCTAAAGAAGCGTAAAACCAAATGCTCACTTTCCCTGCCTCCCTACTAGCTAGAGGTTGTCATGTGATCCAGCTCCAGCCAAGGAGACACGAGCAGAAGTCTACAGCACCAGGAGAGGGGCTTTGAGGGAAGATTTTCACTCTCCTGAATAAAAAGAGATAAATGAGGCTGGTGTGCTCCTTCTCTCTCCCTACCTTGAACCTACATGTGATGGCAGCCGTTCTGGGGCTTTGAGGGAAAGACAAAGAAAATGGTGTCAGCCCTGACACCACTGGGTCACTAATCCAATGCCAGCAACCGCCAGAGGTACTAGACCTCCTGATGTGTAAAAAAGTAAATACTTTTAGGTCTAGGCCACTGGAGTTATGTTTTCTGTTCCTTAGAGCCAAATGCAATCCTAGTAGGTATGAAGTGAGATATAAATGTCAAAATCATGAAGACTACACACAAGGGACTGAGGGTGAGACAGTGGAGAAGAGGGCAGGCACTGAGGTCAAACTGGAAGCTTTGAACACTGTCTACAACCCTTGCCAGCTGTGTGAACATGGGCAAGTTTAACTGTGCCCTCAGTTTCCACATCTAAATAAGGGATCACAAGAGCACATACCCAGCATTACCATGAGCCCCAAACAAAGTATTTACAAAGAAGGCACTACTTGACATAGAATAATCCTCAATGCATGTTATTTACAAAAATAAATTCTCACCAAAGTTACCCAATAAAATAGGACTAAAGACTAAAATTGGGGACTTCGCGGGTGGTCCAGTGGTTAAGAATCCATCTTGCAATGCAGGGGATACCAGTTCGATCCCTGGTCGGGGAACTAAGATCCCACATGCAGTGGGGCAACTAAGCCCATGTGCCACAACTACTGAGCCCACATGAAGCAGCTACAGAGCCCACGTACTCTGGAGCCTGTGTGCCACAACTAGAGAGAAGCCAGAGCTCAGCAACGAAGATCCCATGCACCACAGCCAATAAATAAATAAGACTAGAATTGATTCAGTCATTAGTTCTTTGCAACACCTAGAAAGGAAGCTGCCTGTAAGGACTGTATGTAAAATACCCCTGCCTTGGTGCTAAAGACAGTAAATCAAGCAACCAAGACTTTCTGGAGGATCCAAGTCTAGAGGTCCATGTCTGTCTCCTCACGACAGCCCCCCTTCTCTCCAATCTCCACACTGGCTTCCTTGTTAAGCTGGGGCTTTTGTACATGCTTTTTCCACTGCCTAGAACACTCTTATCTTCTGCTTTTGTCTTTGTAGCAAACTACTAGTTGTACTCCAATACCCACTCTTCCTGAACCCCTAGTAATTAATCTTCAGCTGGGCACATGCCTGTCCAGAAAAGAAACTACATTTCCCGGACTCCCTTGTAGCTAGATGTGGTCACATGACTAGGTACTGGCCAGTGGGATGTGAACAGAGTGATGTGGGTGACTTCTGGGTTGCACCCTTCTGCCCCCTTCGCTCTGGCTGGAATGTGGACATGGGGTTGCACATTCCTTTTTTTTTTTTTTTTAATATTTATTTATTTTAGTTTTGGCTGTGTTGGGTCTTAGTTGCGGCATGCGGGCTCCAGAGCGCACAGGCTTAGTAGTTGTGGTGCACCGGCTTAGTTGCCCCACGACCTGTGGGATCTTAGTTCCCCGACTAGGGATCAAACCCGCATCCCCTGCACTGGAAGGCAGATTCTTAACCACTGGCCCACCAGGGAAGTCACAGCAGTACACATGCTTGGGTCAACAATGTGGGTGGCACCTGGGGACAGCAAAGCAACAAGACAGGAGGGGCTTGGGCCCCTGACACCCTCAGGGACAGAGCTGCCACACCAAACTGGGATTTTTACACCAGAGAGAATTTAGCTTCTATCTTAAGCCACTGTGTTTAGGGTCTACGCCACATACAGCCAAACCTATAATATCACGTAGGCTCAGGAAGTCTCTCCTTTCCTTCGTTGGATCAGATCAAACCCCCTACCACATCACAGAGCTCCCTTTCGTAGCACTGCACAGCTATGATTTTCCACTCATTTGTTCAATCCCCAGACAAGACTGGCACTCAAAGGTGGCGGGAGCTCTGCTCTGCACATCTTTGACTCCCGGCATCAAGTTCAGTGCAAGGATAATCAAGAGCACCCAGAGAATGTCGACTGAATGGGCCCAGGCTACGGGACCAAGGGGTGAGAGCTCTGTCTTCTGTGCACAGCTCACGGTCTTGGCACACTGACCCTCGGAGGCTCTGTCTCCTGCAAGGGGCATCTAAGAGGGTGGAAAACATGCCCCTTTGACACCCACCCAACCTTGCTTCACATCATTCCCAGATCTCCCTTACATAGAAGTTAAAAAACAAGGCTATCCAACCGCCTGGAGAGGAAACAATTATTAGCAAATTACTTAATTAGGCTCATGTTGACATTTCACCTTTGAGTAAATATGTTAGTTAAAAATGGGTCGAATCCAAGATGCACAGTTACTGAAACATAAAGAATGTTTTCAGAAAATCCCGTTCCTGCTTTTAAAAAAAAATATCTTATATTTGGGATGTGCGGAGAAAAGAGACTGAAAATTAAAATGCCAATAAGAGGTTATCTCTAGAAGAGCATCATTATGGAGGATTTTCACATTCTACTATACTGGTTCCTGTACTGTTTCATTTTATACTGGACCTCTTATAATGTCAGACAAAGAAGAGCATAAGAGAAAAGAAGTCCCCTTAAGTAACTCAATCGTGACCATCTTTACAGTAACTGAAAACCTGGAACTTCCCAAGTATGCATCTGTCAGCAGTCTCAGCTGTCACAGCCCACCTTCACTCCTGTGCCATGGATTTAAGTACTTAAGCAAGTCTTCTTAATCCTCAACTACAAAGAAAATCTGCAGAATGAATTTCCCCACCCATCAGCCCAATTTCAGAGCTGACACCCAACACCCTGGCATGCCTCATCCAGACCCGGGCACCCTGCAGACACCCCATAACAACTGGGCGAATTAGCCCAAATCCTCAGATGCTGGGGACCGGTAGTCTGCATCCCTGAAATTGCGCTGGGCTCCATCCTGATTTTGTCAAGGCCTGCGTGGGCCCAGAGGTTACAAGGAGGTGATAAACCAGAAGAGAATTGCCACACCAGAAATCCCCACTCCACTGCCCCCAACTGTCCATCACGGTCCCCTCCTGTCCAGCCTCCTGCAGCACCACAGCAAGTGCCTGCCACGCTTAGCTAAGCATCCTCTGTATCTTGCCTCTTTTCTTTCCAACTCTGTGAGATACACGGCATGATCATGATCCCCACTTTACAGATGAGGACACTGAGGCTCCCAGAGGTGAAGTGACTGGCCCAAGGTCGCACACCGGGAACTGGCAGGACCGATTTTCGCACCCAGGCCCCTGAAGCTGGCCTCGTGACCCCAGCCGTATGTGTCCCTGGCTTTCTTTGGAGCAACACCTTCTCCTCGCCCAAGTATCCCCATGCCTTCAGCTGCCAATGCTTGGCCCCACCACCACCACCCCCAACTAATATCCTCTTTGGGAATAAAGAGGGTCTGACTGAGGGGGGGGCCATTTCTCCAACCCCTCCCCACCAAATGTGCAAATGAGCTGGAAGTAGGCCAGCCCTGACCCCAGCACCAAGTGTGAAGTGGTCCACCTAGACCACAAGGATCTCAGTGGACAAAAGTAAAAGAAGGGAGAGCCCCATTACACTACAACTGCAGTTCTCAGAGCCTAAACTACCACGTGTCTTTGCTCCGCGACCCTGAGTGAGTGAAACTGTTTTTGAGGAAGAAGCCTTATCATAGGGCTCCTGGGTAATCTAAATTATAACTACCTTCCCCAGCACCCTAAAGCTCCAGCCTTCCCCTGGGCCACTGGTCTCCAGCCTTATAAAGCTGATTAGAGGGACTGCAGAAGGCACTGCCATTAATATGCACCGGTCATCTGCTATTAACAATCATAAAAACAACAACAATAATGATGGGCACCCTTAGAGAGACCCTGCTAGAATTGAGCCACCACTTTTTTAAACACAAGCCAGGCTGTAGATAGGACAAAACCTTTTCGATGATTTGAGATATTCACTCCACTCCTAAGAGTATGTTCCAAGAAAGTAAGTCAACAGGCACTACCCATGTGATATTCATTACAATGTTCTCTGTGAAAGAAAAAAAAAAAGAAGGGGGGAAACAGCAACCTAAATGTCAAACCACAGGCAATAATTATATAAATTACAGTCTACCAATACTAGGAACTACTGCTTGGACATTTAAAGGTATAATTACAAAAGTTGTGCAGGAACATGGGAAAATTCTTACAAGAATAAATGAAAATGTGGGATAGAAAATAGTGCACACTTTACAAGCGCAACCTGCAAAACCACATAAAAATCTGGACAAGAATCGGATGTCAACACACCAACAAACAACGGCCAATGGAAAAATATGTGCGACACACATGACAGACAAAGGGGCGAGATTCCCAATATACTGAGAGGCCCCGCAAATTAACAGGAAAAAGCAAACCAGAGTAAAGATGCATGAAAAGGACACTGAAAGAAAGACATGCACAGAAAAGAACATGCAAATTACCAGGGAATATGTTGTAGGATGCTCAGCTTCTAACTTCTAAGGGAAACGTGGGTGAAAAAAGATATCTTTTTTGTCCATCAAATTAACAGAATTCGGCCATGTCCAGTGCCAGGAAGGATGCAGAGAAATGGGAATTCTCAGTCCCTGTCACTAGGAATGGACTTGCTACAACTTTTCTGGAAAATAACCGGCCAATACCCATTAAAAACTAAAATTTACATAATTTTAACCCATGTACAAGAATGTTCACTGGAGCATTGTTTACAGAAACAAAAAATGGGGAATAACACAAGCAATGTTATTAGCTGGGAAATGGCTGAATTAATTATAGCAAATCTATATTATACAATTCACTAAGGAATTACTAGTGAGATTCTATGTATTGCCATGTATCATATGTTAAGCAAAAATAAAGTGATGATTATAACATAACCCATTTTATTTTTAAGCATATTATTTATGTTTATAAACATTTCCATGATTACAGAGAAAGGACAGGAAGTATAGCTTGGTTATTGATTAGAGAGAGAGTTAACGCTTTATTTAAATATCTCTATGTTGTTTTCTCACAAGGAGTATCACTTTGGGAACAAAAGAACTCTACAATGAAACTAGAAAGTTTACATGTAAAAATTAAATCCGAGTTGTATTAGCATGTATTAGCATTAGATTATGAGTAAAACTTTTACCTGTTGTTAAATTGTTGATGTAAAAACACTTTTTAAACAACAAAGACGTCAAAGAACGTTTAAAATTTAAACATATCTTTTTAAAATTAGAACAAAACCAATCATTCTCTGGACCAAATCCACTGGAACGTAAGGTTTAACTCCGCTGGGCAAAACCCTCTCATACACAGGGAAGCAACATGAGCCTGGTCAATTCCCAGTCTGATCAATGCTCTCAAATGCCACAAACATAGCAGGTGCTTAATAAATGTTGCTGAGTCCATTAGTGGGAGTATAAACTACAGCTCCACCTGACAATTAGAACGGTCAGATTTCAAAATGCACATATCCCCCAACCCAGCAATTTCGGGGTGGGGGGGTGGGGGTAGGGATTTACTCTGCTTTGTCATTTACATCTATTTGCATACAGTACCAAGATGAGTGCTCGTGGCAGCACCGTTCATCACACTGAAAACTGGAACCAAGGACCCTGACAGCAACCGAGGGAGGACTGGGTGAATACACAGCACAGTCCTTAACAGAAGAAAGTGTGGCCTGCAAAGTATTATTCCCTTTTTCTTTCAATTTGCATGGACTTAACATGTAAAGAAAATCAACACTGGTTTCTTAGTGAAAGGAGCCAGATACAGAACATTATTTAGAATATGAAACTATTTGGGGAGGAAAAAAAGATACTCATTTTCAATCTCTCCCCACCCCCTCACCCTTCATACATATTTGCATATGCTTGAAATTTTCTAGGACACCCAAGAAACTACCATGAATGGTGACTTCTGCAAACAGAGCACAGGGAGAGGAAGTACTGAAACTTTTACTTTCCCTTTATATTCTTCTAGAATATAGTTTTATTCTGGGATTTTTATAACTTTTTAAAAAGTTATAACTTTTTTAAAATGATCATTTTTTGAAAGTAAAAGCACAATCAAAAAAGTTACCGTGCAAGATCTTCCAGGCCAATTCAACATCTAGTTTTGTTTTGTTTTTAACATCTTTATTGCAGTATAATTGCTTTACAATGGTGTGTTAGTTTCTGCTTTATAACAAAGTGAATCAGCTATATGTATACATATATTCCCCACATCTCTTCCCTCTTGCGTGTCCCTCCCACCCTCCCTATCCCACCCCTCTAGGTGGTCACAAAGCACCCAGCTGGTCTCCCTGTGCTATGCGGCTGCTTCCCACTAGCTATCTGTTTTACATTTGGTAGTGTATATATGTCTATGCCACTCTCTCACTTCGTCCCAGCTTACCCTTCCCCCTCCCCATATCCTCAAGTCCATTTTCTACGTCTGCATCTTTATTCCCGTCCTGCCCCTAGGTTCTTCAGAACCTTTTTTTTTTTTAGATTCCATACATATATGTGTTAGCATACGGTATTTGTTTTTCTCTTTCTGACTTACTTCACTCCAACATCTAGTTTTAAAAGAAGAGTTTTCTAGCAATCTATAGAAAGTCATCTTAATCGTGCAAGAAAAGCACCTCATCATCTTAATGGGTCCTGAAAAGGCTTTGAAGGGGAATCAAGTGGGGAATTCCAACTTGATCTGACCCTGAACGGTGCAGCTAAGGTTCTGAAACAGATGAAACTCATTGAAAAATATAAACCTGAGACTCGCTCAAACCTAAATGGATCAAAAGCCCATGACTATCGGGGAGCAAGTAACGCTCCATCTCCTCGCTAAGCTGCAGTGAGCTTCTTCCTTGGAATTTCCAAACCCTTATTATTACCAGAAGCCATTTTATTAGTGCTTTATGGATTTTTGCAGAATGCTCCAGGCAAGATTTTCATGAGACGGGCTCTGCACCTCAGGGTCTTTGCATCTGCTGTTCCCTCTGTCTGAGGCTCCCTTCCCCCAGCCCTCGCACAGCCAGCTTTGCCATTCAGGTCAAAGGTCAAATGTCACCTCCTCCAAAAAGCCTTCCCTGGACATGCCCCTATCATAGCTTGCACCCCAGTTCTTACCAGTTCACATCTTTGCGGCACTTGCCGCCACCCAAAATCATTTTGGTCATCCCCAGCGTAAGCTCCATGAGAACGTGGACCTCGTCTGCCTTGTTCGTGGCTGTATTCCCAGCGTCTAGAACAGTGTCAGCACCCTGTAGATGCTCAATTAATAATAAAAGACTGAATAAATGAACGAGTGAGAAAAGGTTGCGGGAAGAACAGGAGAACAAATCCAGTGTTGTAAAAACCACTCTCAAGCTGTCCGTGCCGGGGAAACGCAGGCACTTGAAAACTGCTCTCCAGAGAGGAAGGTATCCCCAAGCAAGTATCCGTAGTTACCCAAGAGGCCAATAAAAGGTAAACGGAGGTTCTCAGAGAGACAACTCACTGAGAGGGAAGGAAAAAGCCTCAAAAAACCTGAATTATTCCCCGAGGGTACCGGATGCCACCCTCCCCGGGTCACCTAGAACCCATTTTCCAGAACTTGGCATCCTCCTCCAGGAGATGAAACCCCACAATTAAACCAAGGGGAAACTTAAGTAGAGTCTCGACTTTGTAACTGTCCACCTATCCTGGGGCAGTTTAAGATGAAGGAGCAGCGCTTCAAAGCTGACCTCTAAGGACCAGGACTTCACGCTGGGACTGAGCCGTCAGAAACCCCACTCCCAACCCAAATGGATTCGGGGAGAAAAGCCCTGGGTGGAAAGTGGCAAACAGCATGGAAACGGCTGCAATCGCTTCTCTAGCTAATTGGAGTTTAACCTCCTTAACATCTCATTAAGCTTCTCCACAGCAACCCCAATAAGCCAATTACGGGAGACGTTCAACAGCCTAAAAACTCAAGGAAGGCTTCCCTAGTGGCGCAGTGGTTGAGAGTCCGCCTGCCGATGCAGGGGACACGGGTTCGTGCCCCGGTCCGGGAAGATCCCACATGAGAGGCCCACGTACCGCAAAAAAAAAAAAAAAAAAAAAACTTAAGGAAATGCAGGAGGGGTGAGGCAAAAGTCTTGCCCCAGATTTCTCCTCCAGATTCCTCCCCACCAACGGCTGTGGGACTTCACCACCCAGGGGACGTCTGACAACGTCTGAAGACATTTTTGTTGTCACAACAGCGGGGAGGTGCTACTGGCATTTAGTGGGTAGAGGCCAGGGATGCTGCCAAACAGCCCAGAGCACACAGGGCAGACCCACAACGGAGTTACCTGGCCCAAAAGGTCAAGAGTGCCCAGGATGAGAAACTGCTCCACACCTACCACCCCTCCCCCACGCCGGCTTCCTCACTGCTCAGCCTTCAAGAGGGAAGCAGGGGTTTCACAGCTCCACCGGAAGAGCCGCTGTCTCAGTTACCATGCCAGGTTGGGGGAAACACTCGCCTCAGGATGTTCAAGTCCTTGTCATTATCTCAATCCATTTCATTAGCCCTTTATCCCTTTTGGCAAAACGTTCAGGTAAGTTTTTATGGGCTAGAGTTTTACTGACCATTAAGAGCTGATGAAATCTAGACCTTATCCCACCATGAAAATCTGGAGCCGACATCACAAACTAGACGCTTGCTTCAAATTCCCCGGGCATTGATAATTTGTTTATCCATCTCCCTCCTGCCAACATGACCAAGCTAGAGCAGTACCAAACCAGTGAGCCAGAGCGGCCCCAGTCACCTCACCAAAAGGCCGGGCTTCAAAGCAGGAGATGCCGACTCAAATGCCTATGGGTGCCAGGTGGGGTCCATCAGTGAGGGAAGCAGACCAGGTAAGAAAGCACGAAGAAAAAAGGCAACAGACGCCGGGCCTACGAATTAAAGTGCAATAAGGAGGAGCGGGGACTGCGGCAATCTGGGGCCAGCAGGCCTGTTCTGCAGGGGGCAGCCCCAGCTGACCACCACCACGTACAAACACGGGCCCTCATGCAATGATTTTTCAAAAGTCAGAAATGCAGATTTTTCTGTGAATTCTCCCCATCTGTAAATATTAGCAATCATAGTAATTCAACATTAAAATAAAGTCAAAGCAGCACACCAGTGGGCCAGATCTAACTCCCCCCAAGGAACTCGTACCTTAGACACTCAAATTCAAATGCTAATGGCGCCTACAGTATGCCAGGCTCTGAGTCCTGGAAAAAGGGACGGACCAGACTCAGTTCTGACCTTCGCAAGACAAAATATAAGCAGTTGGATGTGGAAGCTGGAAGGCTTGTTCTACCTGAGAATCCATTCCAAACAGGTAAGGGACTGTTTCATCCTTAGAGGGCTCTGGAAAGAGGTTCCAACCCAGCTCACAAGCCACTCCAAAGCTTCATGTCATTCATTCCTTCAGTAAATATTTACTGAGCACCTACTATGTTCCAGGCACTGTTCCAGGTGCTGGGATTACACAGCACAGGCAAAACCCCTGTCCCTGTGAAGTTGACCTTTTGGTGAGAGTTTACAGGGAGTAAACAAAACAAATAAGTAAGAGATTTGGTGTAGGGCTTCCCTGGTGGCGTAGTGGTTGAGAGTCCGCCTGCCGATGCAGGGGACGCAGGTTCGGGCCCCGGTCCGGGAGGATCCCACATGCTGCGGAGCAGCTGGGCCCGTGAGCCATGGCCGCTGGGCCTGCGCGTCCGGAGCCTGTGCTCCGCAACGGGAGAGGCCACAACAGTGAGAGGCCCGCGTACCGCAAAAAAAAAAAAAAAAAAAAAGATTTGGTGTAGATGGCAGTACGTACTGGGTTGGGAAGGGGGGGTTGGGAGGAGCCAGAGGACTGGGAATACAAGGAAGCAGCAGGGAGTCAGGGAAAGGCTGACTGGGGTGACATCTGAACAAGGATTTGAAGGCACAGGAGCATTCTGGGCAGGGGAAACAGCAACTGCAAAGGTCCTGAGGCAGTGTGAGGGAGACAGAAAGTACCAGGTGATGTGGTCAGAGAGGTGAGGGGACCAGATGCTGTCAGGCCTTGTAAGCCTCTCTAAGCCCTCTGGCTTTTTCCCTGAGGGAAGTGGGGCGTCGCTGCAGGGTCTTGGGCAGAAGGGGGAGAGGATCTGACCTCTGTCTTTAACAGGAGCCCTCTGGCTGCGGGGTTGAGACCAGACTGTAGGGGCCAAGGAGGGCAGCAGGGAAAGCACTGAGGCGGGAACACCCAAATGCAGGATTGAGCCCATGGTGGCTCTGGCCAGAGCAGCAGCTGGAGAAGCAGTGAGAAGCAGGCATTCTGAAGGAACAGGCAACAGGATTTGCTGAGAGATCAGCTGTGCAACGGGAGGCAAAGGTGGGGAGTCAAGGATGATGCAGGGTTTGGGCCTGAGCCTCTGGGGACAGGGCTGCCATCAGCTGAGATGGGGAGGGCTGGGGTGAGGGGGCTCCAAGTTCCATGTGGGACGCGGTAAACTGGAGCCACCCATGAGACACCCAGGTGGAGACGTTAGTTCCAAAAAGTTGAGAACACAAATGGAAAGAGAGATTTTCCGTCCACCACTGGGTTCCAAACGTGAGGCTCCTCCAAGACTATCACAAACAGAGCCGGTCCAGCTGCGAGAAGATCACTGCTCCTTGTTGTTGGGTCGCTGCGGCTTCGTTCTGCAAGGCTGAAGGGGAACCCAGGAACCCTGAACTAGCCCTTGCCCTGCCCTAGCCTCTCAAATGGCTTTTCTCCTCCCAAAGCCTTGTCACGCTGCCATTCTGAGCCTCAGATTCAACATGCGTGAAGTGGGGTGGACGGAGGGGAAGACCCCATCAGTTCCAGGGCCCCTTTGGCTCTAATCCGCAAGGGAGAGAGGAGACTGGAAGGAGGGGCAGAGAGGAAGGTGGAGGAAGGCACAGTGATGCGTCTAAAAACCCATAGAAAATTTGAAGAATGGGGGAAAAATAAATCCGCTCATTCTACATTGTTGTAAAGCCTAAGGGAGCTAATTACGCCAGGAATTAGCCTGACCCCAAGGTCAGACCTTACCCCAAGAAGAATTTCAAATGGTTTCTAAAATACTCCTTTTCTCCCACCCTTTAGCAGCTAAATTGAATATTCAGGGGGTTACTCAGGTGGAAGATGGTTCAGGGCAGCTCCGTGGCAAGTATCAGCACCAGGACCAAATATTAGCAGGACTCCATGAACCATGACACAGATCCACCACTTCTGTTCATCCCCAGCAGCAGCAGGTACAGCAGCAAAAATTAACTAGAAAATTCCAGTTGCTGCACCGCTCACATGTACTAAGTGCTAACTGTATACCAAGCAGCAACATTCTAAGCACCTGCCAAGGATTCTCTTGGTACCGTGTTACCATCCTCATTATACACATGGGGAAACTGAGGCATGGAGGGGGAAGTAACTCGCCCAAGCTGCAGAGCCAGGCTTTGAACCCCAGGGATGTGAGCACTGCTCAGAGCCGCCATACTCCACTGCTTACTGACTTGTCGCTTACTTTTCGACATTTTCTGATTTTTCTACACTGGACACGCAACACATTAATAAATGAATTTTTTAAAAACATTAACTGGCAAGGGGAGGCCCGGGCCCATTTTCCCAACCATCATTTAAACATCAGCCACAAAACAGTCCTTCCTACCCGCCCCCCTACAACCACCCTCAAAAAAAAAACAAAGGCAAACCCAGCGCTGGGGAACTCAGCCCCTGTTTTCCATTTAGATAACCAAGTTCCTCTTTTTCCATCCCAGAGCATTTGCCTGGGTGAAGGTGGGAAGTCAGCCAAACACTCACCACAGGCTATTTCCACGTGCTGGTTTTTCTGGCCATTTCCTGGGGCTCAGAGGCCAGCACTGGCCCAGGAACAAAGCTCTGACTAGAGTCTCAGGTGGGCTAGTCACCTTGATTTCTAAACACATGACCTTGGTCAAGGGAGGAGGCAGGCATGACTGGGTGGGTGGCCCAATCCCATGCCCCAGGTGAAGAAAAAGTGGGTCCAAAGGAAGGACAAGCAACTCGAAACACACAACTTCATCTTTGGAAAGAAGAATAATAACCTCTGCTTAACTCTGTGCAGGGCACAGGCTGAGCCACTTGCACAGATGGACTCATTTACTTTTCAAAACAACCGCAGGAGGTTGAGACTTTGGGGGCCCCCACCCCCACTTTACAGATGAGGAAACTGAGGCACAGAGAGGCACACTGGCTTGCCCAAGGTCACAGAGTCTCTCCCGGCCTTGAGTGTGTGCCCTGGAAAACACAGAAGTCACCTGCTTTCAATTACTTTGGTTTCTCCTGCTACCTGGAAGTTCTCATGCCCCAGCTGCCTACTCTCAAACTCTGGTTCCAGGGCACCTCCAGAAATTGGGACATCCAGCAAGTCCAGAAATCCAGAGGGAGGGAGCACAGAGAAAAGTCTGCAGGGCCAAAGACTGGGGAAAGATGCAGGGCCTGGCAGAAGGGAAAGCCAACCACCTGGCAACTTCTGTAGCAAAAGTCCTTGCAGGAGAAAAAACACAACTGTTTCCCCGGATGAGCTTCTTTAGCTAAATAAACGGAGGACACCCCCAAACCCAGTCGACTTTGGAAAACCTGACTAGACGTCAACTGCCAGTTGCCATCAATGAAATACACCCTGGTGCAGAATCTAATTTACAGCCGCCTATTTTTTCCCCTCTGTAATTTATGAGAAGAAAATAAACAAGGAAATACTCCAGTATTCACAGCCAGCACTAGACCAGATCCACATCTGATTCTTGCAGAAATCATCTTGCTGTTGTTACACCAGGTACGGGGAGCAAGGACTCCTCAGATTCTCCTCTCTCTGCTAAGTACAACACTACTTTGCAAATAAGTCTGCTCTCCAATTAGTCCTGGACCTTGAGTGCAAAGCTCTGGACTATTTCCAGCCCCAGAGTAAATCTCTGATCCCACTGGCCTGAAAATGTGAGACATACCCAGCAGTGTTTTGTTATTCTACCAAGTGATACCTCCCAAAAATAAAGCCTTTCCCACGGGGCCCTCAAGGATGACTTTTCAACACTCCAAATGCAGCCTGCAAGGAGAGGACCACAAAACAGAACAAGAAGGTATTTTTGGATGCTAATCACTGGCTCCAAAGAACCAAGGGTGTTTCCCTCTCCTGATTCCTAAACAAAAGTGGGAAAACTATCCTGTCCAGAACTGCATTCCGTGTTTACCAATAATCAAGATGGTGGGACACAAGAGTGCTTCCTGTAACAAAGAGGCAAATAGCATTACTGGGAAACTAAAGCCCAAGACACTGGGGATTAAACCACAGAGAATGGACTCCGAAGACTCAGCAGGCTCAGCAATGGACATTCAGAAGAAACCTGGAGGTGGGGGTCCCCACAGAGACGAGCCTCACGATTCAGGGGGTGGAATGGCACGCCCACTGGTATCAGGATACTGGGCATCCTCAGCTGCACCCCAAACCTGACCCCAGGGTCAGGCAAGTCCGAGCAGGGGTGAGCAGCCCTACCTTCTTTCCTGGCTGTTCCTCAAACTTCCCTAATTTTCCCCCTGTTCCCCCCAAACTCCCCTCAAAGTATAAGCAAAAGGAAAGTAAAAGATGACAAAAAAAATTGTAACCACAGGAGACTAATATGGATGCAAAACAAGTGGGGAGGGGGAAAACCTCAACCCAGTCGCTGGAAGCCCCTTTCCATAGCCTGAGCCCTTCCCCAGCTCAGCCCTTTGGTAACGGGGTGTTTGCGAAAAGGGGGCTCCAAACCACAAAGGAGATGGGGGAACTTAAGCAGCGAGACACCCCCCAAGTCTGGCGCCTCCTTCCCCGGCAGGTTATTTTTAATCGAAAAGGGAACCCCAGAGCGGACAGGGCCCCTCTTTTCAGCCCCCTCCCCCAGGCTCTGGCCCCTCACCTTCCCCCAAAAGCCCCAGAGTCGGGCACAGGCAACCCCTCCCCAACGCCCTGCTTCCCCGGAGCCGAGTCACCCAAGTTTTCCCCCCTCAGCAGCACTCCCGAAGGGGCCGGCCGCGGGCGGGTTGGGGAGCGGAGCCCCCAGGCCAGCTGCTGGGTGGGGAGCCCGGCGCTCGGGGCGGCAGGGGTCCCCGGGGCTGCGGGCCCGGCCCGCCCTTCCCGGCGCTTCGCCCTAACCGCCTGCCTCCCCGCCCGCCGGCCTCCCTCCCTCCCGCTCCCCGCCGCCGGCCCCACGCGGCACGGGCGGCCGCCGAGCACTTACCCAGAAGGGGTCTGAGCCATCGACGCTGCAGAAGCCGCGGAGCGCCATGCGGCCGGCTCGGGCACGGCGGGCAGCGGCGGACGGACTAGCCCGGCTGCTGGCGGCGGCGGCGGCGGCGGCGGCGACGGCGGGAGGCAGCGGCGGAGGGAGCCGGGGCCGCAACGCCGCCTGGTTGGCCGGCGCGTCACGGGGATGCGGCGGCCCCGCCCCGCACGGCCCCGCCCCGCTCACCTCGTCCGGCCCGCTTGGGCCACGGCGGGAGGTTGCACTGTCGCTGGTCCGGCCGGTTGGTCCCGGACCCTCGGGCGCCCGATCTTACCCCCTCATAGGAGGCCCGGGGAAGTCCGCTGTAGATGCGGCCGCGACCTTTGCGTCCAGACCCCGCGACCAGTTTTCAAATCCTGCTGTAACAACAACGACGACGACAGCATTAGTAATAGAAACAACCGGGGGAAATAGAGTGTACTTATCCATCTATGAGCCAGGAGAGTGCCAGACACCGTAGCTGCGTCCTCACTGCACCCTCACTGTTATGACTCCCTTTTCATGAAGGAAGAAAACAAGAGGCAGAGAGGTTTGAGTGACTTCTCCAGGGTCACCGGGCTTACCCAGCCTGCTGACTCCAGAGCTGACGCAGAAACAGTAGGAGGTGGATACTCTATTTAATCTATGCTTTACAGGTGGAGAAACTGAGGCTCAGAGAGGTGAAGCGACTTGCCCAAGGTCACACAGCTGGCAAGTGGCAAAAGTGGGGCTGGAACCCATGACCAGTCTGACTCCAGAGCACTCGTAGCCTGAAGGCTCCAATCTCTAACCCAAACAGCTGTGTGCAAGCAGCTTTGACATTTTCTCCACCTTCTCTGCAGCACTTAGGAAATAACCAGGTTACTGATCTTTACCTTTGAGGTAAAGAAACTGAGGACTAGAGATACAGTAATAATTAACAAGCATTCACAGTCATGGGGCTTCCCAAGGCTGAGCTGTTAGCAATGAACATGAATTAACATGTGTAATGCTCACAGGAACCCCAAGAGGTAAGTACTATTATTATCCCCATCTTACAGTTGAGGAGACTGAGGCCCACTGAGGCAGAGTACTTTGTCAGGGATTATGTAGACCGTAAGTGGCTGAACCAAACTTTGAATCCAAGCTGACTGATCGGGAAGGGAGGAATCTATAATGCTAACCATCTTGCCATACTGTCTTTTTTTTTTTTTTTCCTTTTTTTTTGGACCTCAGATTCGATGAGGAGACGGTAGAGTGTTCTCACTCATTTTGTTCAGATTTTCCAAGGAATGCATACTATACTGTCTCTTTTTAATACACAGGCAGCCAGTGACAGAAGCTGGGCCTGGGGCCTGGGAGTCAAAGCTTTCCTCCACACACACACACACACACCAGCTGTACCAAATAAAACAGGAAGAGCGATTGAACTTGAGACTGCCCCCCTCCCCCTGCCACTGCCCTGCCATGAACCTAGTGAGGGAGGGAGGGAGATAGCATTGTTTTCTGTGACTTTTTTTTATTGGCCCAGGTTCCCCTCAGGGTGAGTGAGTTTTTATGGGATAATTACTTTCAGGTTATAATGCTCTTTGAGCTGTTGCTTTGACATTTATACATTTAACAAATACTTACTGAGCATCTACTATACGCCAGGTCTTTCTGGAAACAGGACAAAGTTGCTGCTCTTATGGTGCTTAAAGTGTTGGGGTTTCTTGCGGGGGAGGGGTGTTTAAAGTGTTTTTTTTTAATGGGAGGGGAACAGGTTAATCAAATAATCACACAAAGTATATTTACAGCTGTGATAAAAGCTAGGAAGAAAAAGTGGGAGTAAGAGGGTTTTAAAGGGTCCTCCTGGCCTACTGGCAGTGGAAGTCAGTGAAGGCTTCCTGGAGGAAGGGTCTTTTGAACTGGGATACAAGTGATGAGTCTGGTTTCATGAGGCCTGGGCTGTGTTCTGGGATGAAGAAAACAGCTTATGGAAAACCATGAAGCAGGACAGAGCAAGTCCCTGGAGGAACCTGAAGACAGTCTGGGTGGTAGGAATCAGAGACAGAAGCAGAAGGGACTCATCTGGGGCAGGAGGGATCAGGAGGGGCCAGAGCATGCAAGATCTTGTTGGCTGGAGGAGGGTTTCAGCCTGGCCCCACGAGTGATGGGGAGCCATTTCTGGATTTTAAGCAGGGTACGAGATGGTCAGATTTCTTTCCATTTTTATTCAAATTCTTTATTCATCCATTCTTTCAACAAATATTTATTTTTATGAAAAGGTGCTCAACATCATTAGTCATCAGGGAAATACAAGTAAAACCCAGTGAAATACCATTACACACCCACCAGAATGACTGAAATGAAAACGCCAAGTCTTGGCAAAGACGCGGAACAACCGAAACTCACCCTCTGTTAGTGGAAGTGAAAATTGGTTCAACCACTTTGGAAAACCGTTTGGCAATTTTTGCTAAAGCTAAACATACAACTACACGGTGACATAGCAATTCCACTCCTTTCCCAAAGAAAGGAGTGCTTTTGTCCATCAAAAGACCAAAATCTGTCATCAAAAGACCAAAAGACCATCTACCAAAAATGTCCAGAACAGCTTTATTCAAATAGCCCAAAACTAGAGACAGACTGACTGTCCATCAATAGTCAAAAGGATGAATAAATTGTGATGTGACACAGCAAAAACATAAAAAGGATCAAACTACTAACGCATGTAACATTATGGACAAATCTCACGACACATAATAAGGAGCAAAAGAAGCCAAACACGAAAGAGTACATTTTTCATGATCCCATTTAGATGAAGTCCAAGCACAGGCAAAAACTAATAAATGTTGATTGATGTCAGAATAGTGGTTACCTTTAGGGAGTGTGATTAGGGCAAGGTACAAGAGAGCCTGCTGGAGAGCTGGAAATGTTCTATAACTTGATCTGGTGGTCATTAGATGGTTTACACACACACACACATATCTTAAAATTTGTTGAGCTGGACACTTAAGTTTGCTATGCTTTGCTTTGTAAAAGTTATACATTAGGGAATTCCCTGGTGGTCCAATGGTTAGGACTCTGTGCTGCCACTGCAGGGGGCACAGGTTCAATCCCTGGTCGGGAAACTAAGATCCCACATGCCACACGGTGCAGCCAAAAAAAAAAAAAGTTATAACTTACACGAAAATTTGAAATAGAAAATAAATAAATCAAATAAAAATATGTATTGGGGCCTACCATGTAGGTGCTGTAGACACTTCGGTAAACAAAACAAAGATCTCTGCCTTCGTGAGAAGCAAGCAGACGACAGACCAAATGAATGAGGATACCGTTTTCCAGGAGCAGAAACTGATGGTTAGAGGGATGAGATAATTTGCCCATGATCCCCGAGCTGGGATGTGGCAGAGAGGAGACTCAGCCCTGCTTTAACCACCAAACCCTCTCCGCACTTCTTTTTCAGCCACAGACTCACAAGTCTTCCCCTCCCCTTCTTTCCAAGCCCCTTCCTTCCCACCTGTGGTTCAAGTACAGTAATGAACACCCTCAGACCCAGCAGCTCTGGGCCCTGGGCCAAACCCACTCAATGAAAGCAAACAAAATAAATTGATGGTGAAAATGCAGGATCTGGATTTCAAGCATCAGCAGCCCTGGTAGACCATGAGTTGAGTGAATCATATATCAAGAATGCCAGAGAGATCCTTTTTGTTTTTCCCTGAAATCAGAGTACCATGTTCCTGTTCATTTATTTCATAGGACTTTTCACTATTTGTAATCATCTAATTTACTTGCTTCATATAGGCCTCCCCAGCCATACTGGAATCTTCCAGCTACTGCTGTCTCTCACCTGGACTGCTGTAACAGCCTCCTGCCCGGTCTCCCCATCCCTGTCCCTCCCCACTGCAATCAGAGCTCAACACAGCAACCAGAGGAGTCCTATTAAAGCAAGGAAACAACACCCCTGCATAAAGCCCCCCTGGCCTCCTATCGTGCTTAATACAAAATCCTACTGGATGTGATCCAGCAATTCCATTTCTGGGTAGACCCCCAAAAGAAGTAAAAGCAGGAACTTAAAAAGATATTTCCACACCCATCCCATGTTCATAGCAGCATTGTTCACAATAGCCAGGAAGTGAAAGCAGCCCAGGTGTCCATCAATAGATGAATAGATAAACAAAACGTCATCTATACATGTAATGGAATATTATTCAGCCTTAAAAGGGAAAGAAAATTTGACACATGCTACAAGGGTGAACTTTGAAGACATTATGCCAAGTGAAATAAGACAGTCATAAAAGGAGAAGTATTGTATGCATCCACTTATATGAAGTTCCCAGAGTAGTCAAGTTCATAGAGACAGTAGAATGGTGGTTGCCAGGGGTGAGGTGGGAGATGGGGACTTAGTGTTTAATGGGTATAGAGTTTCCATCTGAGAAGAAGAAAAAGTTTTGGAGGCAGATGGTGGGGACAGTTGGACAACAGTATGAGTATAATTAATGCCACAGAACTATACACTTAAAAATGGTCAAGATGGTAAATTTTATGTTGTGTACATTTTATCACAATAAAAAAATATATGAAAAAAGAAAGCAAAATAGAGTGGTTAAAAAAAAATCCTACTAGGCCTCTGTGATATGGTTCTTGCCCATCCCCAATGTCATCTTTTTTTTTTTTTTTTTTTTTTTTTTTGCGGTATGCGGGCCTCTCACTGTTGTGGCCTCTCGCATTGCGGAGCACAGGCTCCGGACCCGCAGGCTCAGCGGCCATGGCTCACGGGCCCAGCCGCCCCGCGGCATGTGGGATCTTCCCAGACTGGGGCACGAACCCGTGTCCCCTGCATCGGCAGGCGGACTCTCAACCACTGCGCCACCAGGGAAGCCCCCCAATGTCATCTTGAACCCCTTTGTTTTCAGTCGCTGTGCTGCTGCAGCCACACTGAGAGCTTTCTGTTTCTTGAACACCCCAAGCCCAACCCACCTCCAAATCTTTCCCCGTGCCGATCCCTCTGCCTGGAACCCTCAGCCTCTGAAGCTTCAAGTAGCCTGGGCTCCCTGCTCGCCCAGCCTAAGCTCGAATGCCATCTCCTTAGAGAGGCTTCCCTACTTCATTTACCTCGAGTAGCCACCATCCCCTCATCTCACCCCTGCTCTAACACGAGCTGAACTTTTTTTTAAATTGTCTTTTACCCTTCCTTTCCCCAATTATTCCTGCCAGACCCTCAAATTCTTTTTATTTATTTATTTATCTGGCTGCATCGGGTCTTAGCTGCAGAACATGGGATCTTTAGTTGTGGCATGTGGGATATTTAGCTGTGGCCTGCGGGATCTAGTTCCCTGACCAGGGGTCGAACCCCGACTCCTGCATTGAGAGTGCAGAGTCTCAGCCACTGGACCACTAGGGAAGTCCCTGAAATTTTTTAATTGGTTCTTCTTCCTCCTAGAATAAGAGCATGACTTTATCTTCCTTCACAATTAAATCAGCAAATATTTATTGCCAAACTGTGTTCTGGGCAGGAGATGGCAAACTACTACCAGCCACCTGTTTGTATAAATAAAGTTTTATTGGAACACAGTCCCACATGTCCTTTTATGTATTTTATTTTTTAATGCTCTATGGAATTCTTTCTTTTTTTTTTTTTTTTTTTGGCTGCGTTGGGTCTTTGTTCCTGTGTGCGGGCTTTCTCTAGTTGTGGCTCATGGGCTCTAGAGCTCAGGCTCAGTAGTTGTGGCGCATGGGCTTACTTGTTCCGAGGCATGTGGGATTTTCCTAGACCAGGGCTCGAACCCGTGTCCCCTGCATTGACAGGTGGATTCTAAACTGCTGCACCAGCAGGGAAGTCCCCTTTTATGTATTTTTCAAGGCTGTTTTCATGCTACAACCTCAGAACTGGGTAGTTGCAACAGAGACCGCGTGACCAAAAAGCCTAAAATGTTTACTGCCTTGCTCTTTACCTGAAAAATTGTACTGACCTCTGGTCTAGGAGTTTGGCCTACATCAGGGAGCAAAACATACCAAAATCCCCTGCCCACACTTCTGGTGGAGCTGAGATTCTAGTGGGAGAGAGAAAGCGATTTACCTGTTTACAAGATAAATAGGACAGAGTTTAATATAGATGACTTAGGATAGTTAAATGCTGAGAAGAAAAATGTACAGTATGGGTCAGGAGGGTGGATATCTAGACTCAGTGATCAGGGAAGACAGGCCAAGGAGGTGGCATTTAAGTAAATGTACGGAGTGAGAGTGGATTTTGGGGGAGTACTAAATCAAAGGCCTGGGCTGAGGCAAGACAGCCAAGCTTGGGGAAGAGCAGAGAACCCAGGGGGGTTGGAATGGAGATGCAGCCAGTTCACATAGGGCCTCGTCGGCCCCAGCGACGACTTGGTTATCCTTGGAGTGAAGCAGGAGGTCACGGGAGGGAATTGAGCAGAGGAGCTGGTGTGACTTGAGTTTATCAGCATCCCTTGGGCTGCTGGGTGAAAAATAGACTGTGATGAAGAATGTCACCTGCCATATCAGTAAACAAAGGATGTTGTGGCCATCAAGCCATCAGCCCCTGCAGCCACCTCCAACTGTGCACCCTGAGAGGATTCAGGGTGGAGAAAAGCAGGATACTGGCCCTGGATAGTTAAGGTGCCTATCAAAGGAATGATTTCAATGAGCTCAGATTCTTGCATCTTCCCATGCATAGAGAAGCACTAAATTCATCGACTTGAGATGCCTGGCTTTCTTTGATTAACAGTAACCTTGTGATGATCCAACTACCTGGCTTTTGTTGCAAAAACTCCTGTATATCCTGGCTCCTCCCTTGCCTCTTCGGAGCAGGCCCTCAGAGCTATCTGGAGAGGCTGCCTCCCAGGTTTGAGTCCTCAGAAAGTCCATACAATAAAACATAATTTTTTAATAATTTAATAATCTCAGCTTTTAGGCTGTTCATTTTTTGTCAGTTGACAAGACCATGGGCTGGGCAGGGAGGGGCAGAAGCAGGGCTAGCAGCTGGGAAGCAGGGTTTGATATGCTCAAAGAGGTCGAGGAGTAAAAGGGCTAATATCAGCCTAGACTGCCAAGTGGACCCAGGGTCCTGTTTTTGCGAAACTACAGCGTTCAATAATTGTGGACCACTGTATTCAGAACACCATTATCTGAAGCTCTGTGTCTGGCTTGGAACTCAAGGCAGCTTCTCAGCGTCTGAGTTCCAGGAGAGAGAAAGGCATGTCATTGGTACTCATAGAATTTCAAACTGCAAATTTTCTATCATTTTAGAGAACAAAGTTTCTCAGTGAGTAAGAAAGTAGTGGTCACTCAAAGAGGGGGGGTACTGTGGCACTTTAAATCTATGAGTGTCCTTGGAAGAAATACTATTTTCTGTTAACTTTGCAGCCAGCTTTATTATGTCTGTTACCCCAGCCTGGCTGAGTTTTGGATCTCTCAGTCCGATCCAATTTTTACTTTCCTACAATTAAGGATCATGTACTACATTTAGTAGTTTCATCTCTTAAGTGTCTTTTAATCTAGAATACTCCCCACTCTCATATATATATAAAACATTGTCCTGTTGAGGAGAGCAAGACAATTATACTGTAGAATACCCCACATTCTGGATTTCTCCTTTTTTGTTTCTTCATTGGCATGGTTTACTGCGTTCCTCTGTCCCCTGTATTTTCTGTAAACGTTAGATCTAAAGGCTTGATTGGATTCAGGTTAGTATACATTCTTCCCAGAATAGGAGCTACTGGGTGAGGGGGGATTGACTGCAAGGGAATATGAGGGAACTTTCTGGAATGATGGAAATTTTCCATGTCTTGAATGCAGTGGAAATTAGGTGTATACATGTCAGAACCCATCATCAAAGTGGATACTTCAAATGGGTGCATTTTATTAAACTATATCTGTATAAAACATACCTTTATGAAATTATATCTCAATAGAGGAGAAAGAGAATCTGTTTAGATCTCAGCTTCTGTGTGTTCTCTCTCCTAGAACTAAGATGCCTGAGAAAGGGCCTGCGTCCAAGGTGTTCCTGCCTTCACAACTGTCCTTCCTCCACTTTGTGAAAGTAAGGCAAATGCTTCTCAGTCATCTTGAAACTTATTTAAGGCATGTTGTGCTGTGGTGTAAAAACCTGGATGCCGAACAAAAGCATAAACATAATAGTGTGTGGCTAGGAAAGGCAATGACCCTAAGGACTGGGTAACAAATCCTTTTGCAATTCGGATGATTTCCTATTTGCTTCCAACCAACATGAAGGAGGCACTGCAAGACTTGTTGGATAATAGATTATTACAAATAATTTCTGGTAATGAATCATAATGTGATGTGTAGCAAATAGGCATCCAAACATGGGTGACCTTGGGGACTTCCCTGGTGGTACAGTGGATAAGACTCCACGCTCCCAATGCAGGATGCCCGGGTTCGATCACTGGTCAGGGAACTAGATCCCACATGCCGCAACTAAGAGTTCACATGCCACAACTAAGGAGCCCACCTGCCGCAACTGAGACCCGGTGCAACCAAATAAATAAATAAATATTTTTTTAAAAACATGGGTGACCTTGAATTACTTGGCTGTGACAAAATTTCCATTCCAGTCTCCTGTTTATGTGAAAAACATTTCTCAGTATTTACTTTATAAAAGCAAAAAAAAAAAAAAGAATAGAGCTTCTTCTAAACTCTATCCCATTCCAGCAATAAATAATATTTATCCACAGACAGATGGACAACCCCCAAAAAACACCAAAAAATAACTAGCCCATCCATCTTATTAAAAGACTCATTTAGATAAAACATACTTTTCAATGTATAACAATTACTGATCATAATGTGGTATATTTATGTTGTTTTGATCAATTATATTCAAATAATAATTGTAATGATAGTTTAGAGAAAAATTTTAACACTTAGAGCCTTTTTTTAAATTTTAATTTTATTTATTTTTTTTATGCAGCATGTTCTTATTAATTATCCATTTAAAACTTAGAGCCTTATGAACACACGATTCTCTTCAAAATTAGAGTCTTAGGGAAACCGGATGTTAATATATATATACACATATATATTAACATAACTTACAAGCATTTCGTTGCAGAGAAGTATGATCTGGTGGTTAATTTTAAAACTTTTCACATATTATATCAGTATTAGAATAGAAGTCTGTGGGAGAAATAGAATGGAAATACAAGTTCAAGGAGAAAAAAACGGTAAAATTAAACTTCCAGTTGTTAAAAGCCTGTTCTTTTTTTTTTCCCTACAAGATTTTCCATTTATTTCCATGATGGTGTGTGATTATGTTCATGGATTTTTAAAAATAAATGATGATAGGTATATTTAAAAGTATGAAGTAAAATTACATTCTAAAATATCAATATTTATAATAACTAGGAAATTAAGACTGCAACTATTTAAACTTACAATAAACAAATTTTAGGGACTTCCCTGGTTGGGCAGTGGTTAAAAATCCACCTGCCAATGCAGGGGACACGGGTTCAAGCCCTGGTCCGGGAATATCGCACATGCCGCAGAGCAACTAAGCCTGCGCGCCACAACTACTGAGGCTCGTGTGCGTAGAGCCCGTGCTCCACCACAAGAGAAGCCACCGCAATGAGAAGCCCATGCACCGCAATGAAGAGTAGCCCCCACTCGCCACAACTAGAGAAAGCCCGTGCACAGCAATGAAGACCCCACACAGCCATAAATAAATAAATTTATTAAAAAAAAATTTTAGATGTCAAGTTAAAAATATGCAAGGCGTACAGAGTTCTTAGAAATTATTTAAGAAGAAACACAAGTAAAATACTTGAAGATCACTAAACAAGACCTTTTGTCCATCTCCTGAGCAGAAACCATGTGCAGGCAAAATGCTCAAGATCAAGACTGACAGGTCCCTGCTCTCATGAGATATCATAGTAATAAACAAATATAAACAAAGGAAGAAAAACAGCCAGTTTCAGGAGTTGATACTTTGAAGAGTACAATAAATATAATAGACTGTTCCTTGGATAAGGATGAGGGTGGGGGTGGGGGGAGAGGGGAAGTTGGGTTGGTCAGGGTCTCACAAAGGAAGTGACATTTGAACTGAGACCTGAAGTGAGGATGTCAGCAACCAGAAAACCCAGGAAAGAGAGATTCAGGCTGAGGAAACAGCAAGCAAAGGTCCTGTGGCAGAAACAAGCTTGGTGTGTTCCAGGAACAGAAAGAAGATGCTGTGGCTGGAGCATGGTGAGCCAGGGGGAGTGCAGGAAATGTAGGCTGGGGTGTTGTAGGCCGTGCTGTGGAGTCTGAATTTTATCCTGAAGACAATAGGAACCCTTTAGAACAGAGTTTCTCAACTTCTGAGTTTCTCAATGTCCTACTGACATTTGGTCCAGATAATTCTTTGTTGTGGGGCTGTCCTGAGCATCGTAGGATGTTTGACTGCATCCCTGTCCACTACGCATTAGATGCCAGTAGCCCCCTCATCCCAAAACCCATTGTGACAACCAAAAATGTCTCCAGACGTCGCCAAATATCCTTTGTGGGAGGATACGTCCCTATAATGGGAGGCTACACACCCACCAGAAACGGTTATGCTGGTCTATAGCTGATGAACAGGAAAACACTCATGACCCCAGTAAGTCATGACAAATTAAACACATTTTCTCCCTGCTCCCTCCCATAACCTCCCTGAAATGACCACTGAGGAATAAGGAAGGTTAAACTAATGAGGAAAAGGAGAATAGGAGAGGAAACAACATTAGATGAAGAATGTTGACAAAATTTCAGAAGATAGAAAACAGGTGGGAAGTGAATTAGCCAAACACAGAGACGGAGGCCAAGAACTAAGCTAATCCCCAGTGGACAAACCAGAGGAATCTGAGAAACTGAAAATGCCCATCATATATGGAGGCTGGGGTGAGTTGGGACCAAAAGCTGAAGAACTGTGTGGAAGTCAGTATAAGGAGAGGGTGGATTCTTCCACCCTATAGAGGAGGTGACTCTATCTTTCCCAGCCACAGCATAAGACAGGAAGTTTTAGAGAGTCTAGATTTGGGAAGGGGCAGAGTAGAGGATGGAGTGAGTCATGAAACTGAAAACAGGAGGATGAAGTGAGAGGGTGTCTAGAAATGGTGAGATTTCCAAGCTCCCAACCCCACTTGGCTCCCACAATGATGACAGTCAGGCTTAGACCTCTGAAATAATCAACACAGGCTCAGTTATGCTGCAGTAACAAAAATCCCTAAATCTCAGTAGTTTAAAACAATGTTAGTGTATTGTTTGCTCAAGTTTTATGTTCTTGTGGGTTGTCTTCACTCAGTTTCTTGGAGCAGCCATGATCTGAAGGTGGATAATCACCACACCAAAGGGAAAAGAGAGGTTCAGAGTCCTGCTTAGAGTGATACGTCAATTTTTTTTTGGATGAAATTCATATAACATAAAAGTCACCATTTCAAAATGAACAATTCACTGGTATTTAGTACATTCTCAATGTTGTGTAACCACCAACTCTATTTAGCTTCAAGTCGTTATCATCATCCCAAAAGGAAACCCATACACATAAGCAATTGCTTCCCAGGCCCCTCTCCCCCGCCCGTCTCTGCAAGCATTCATCTGAATTCTGTCCCTAGGGATTGACTATTCTGGATTATTCTGTATGCAGGTAATCCTCATTATATGTGGATTCCATATTTCTGTCTTACTACATTAACTTTAACTTATTTGTAATTTCAAAATCAAGAGACTTCCCTGGTGGTCCAGTGGGTAAGACTCCGTGCTCCCAATGCAGGGGGCCCAGGTTCCATCCTTGGTTGAAGAACTAGATCCTGCATGCCGTAAATGAGTCTGCATGCCTCAACTAAGAAGTCCACATGCTGCAACTAAGAAGTCCGCATGCTGCAACAAAGATCCCATGAGCCACAACTAAGACCCGGCACAGCCAAAATAAATAAATACGTAAAAATAAATCCTAAAAAAAAATTGATAGTTGTGGACTTTCCTGGTCATTGGTGGAGCAGCAACAAATTTGACTTGCTCTACATGCATGTTCCCAGCTGAGGATGAAGGAGGCAACACCCTTCTTATTTCAGCTCTCATACTCTAAACAAGTGTTCATGGTATATTTTGTGCCACATTTTGCATTTTCGTGCCTTTTGTTTGTGATTTCGCTGTTTAAAATAGTCCCAGGTATAGTGCTGAAGTGCTGGCTAGTGTTCCAAGAAACTACATGTGTTAGGTAAGCTTTGTTCATGCATGAGTTTTAGTGCTGTTGGCCGTGAGTTCAATGTTAATGAACCAACAATATGTATTAAATAAGAATTAAAAAAATTTTTTTTTATTTTTGGCTGCGCCGCACGGCTTGCAGGATCTTAGTTCCCCGACCAGGGATTGAACCTGAGCTCTCGGCCATGAAAGCACGGAGTCCTAACTTGGACTGCCAGGGAATTCCCTAAATAAGATTTCTTTCAACAGAAGCACATATAAATCAAGATTATGTGTTGATTGGTTCATGAAAATGTTGTGAACAGAGGTTCACAGGAACTGTATTTCCCTAGAAGAAGCGATTCCGTATTCAATAACTAAGTGTTCCCAGAGACGCTGTAGAACATATCTACCATGAATAATGAAAATCGTCAAATGGAATTTGTAAACGGAATCATACATTATGTGACCTTTTGTCTGGCTTCTTTCACTTAGCATAATATTTTTGAGGTTCATCCACATTGTAGCAAGTACCTGCATTTCATTCCTTTCAATGGCTGAGTAATAGTTCATTGTATGGATATACCACACATTGTTTAGCCATTCATCAGTTGAACATTTGGACCGTTTCCATCTTTTGCCTACTGTGAACAGTGATGCTGTCAATATATGTGTACACACATTTTACCAGCCAAAGACTCCAGTCATCTGAGAAAAGCTTTTATTATGAAAGACAACTCCAAAACAAGCAGGAAAATGGGATTTGGAGAAACAGTGACAATGAGAGGAATGAAGTAAACTTCTAAAAATCTGCCATAAACATCTTAGAGAGATAATAGATGATATAGCATTCCTGGAACCGAACAGGCTATCTTTTTTTTTAATTAAAATGTATTTATTTATTTTTCTTTCTAGTGTTAAGATGTAATTGATATACAGCACTGTATAAATTTAAGTTGTAAAGAACAAGATATCTTTTTTTTTTTTTTTTTTTGTGGTACGCGGGCCTCTCACTGTTGTGGCCTCTCCTGTTGCGGAGCACAGGCTCTGGACGCGCAGGCTCAGCGGCCATGGCTCACTGGCCCATGTCCCCTGCATCGGCAGGTGGACTCTCAACCACTGCACCACGAGGGAAGTCCCAAGAACAAGATATCTTTTAAAAGGAATATTCAGGGAACAACAACAACAACAAGCTCTTGGAAATCAAGAAACTAAGAAGTAAAAAATATTCAATGAAACAAGAGGAAGAAAAAAATTGAAGAAGTCTTCCAGAGAGAAGAGGAAATAAAGAACATTAGAAGACCACAACGGAAGATCCAATATCCAAATAATAAGAATTTGAGAAAAATAAAACTGGGAAAATAAAGGAGAGAAAATTATCAAGAAATAATAATTAAAAAAAAAACTTTCTGAACTGACAGAAGTGATAATTTTTTAGAGTGGTATACTGGAGTATTTAAGGTGAAATGTCATGATCTCTGTAACTTACTTTAAAATATTTCAGCAAATCACAATGTGATACCACATTATACACACCAGAATGACTGTAATAAAAAGGACAACGTCAGAAACAGATATGGGTTGTAGTTTGCCTTCCTTCTTTCCAATTCATGTCTAGCTTCTGCCCACCCCGCAACTGCTGGCCTTGCTGATCTCCAGCAACTTTAGGCCCATTGAATTCCCCACCAGCGTCCACAGTTTTATAAGACTTAATCTCAATAATAAATCCCTTATTATGAGTTGTAAGGACTCATACTGGTTCTGCTTCCCTGTTCAAACCCTAACTGATCTAAGTATGGCACTAATTATGTGAGGAAAGGTGGCTGCTTATGCATAGATGCTACGGCAAGCACAGTCTCTGAAAGGCCTCACCAGCTATTAGTAACAGGACGTATTTGGAGGGAGGGGTTTGGAGGTCCAGTGGTAGGGAGAATTTTCACTTATTTGGTTTTTTGCAATTTTTTGTTTACCTTGTGATTGTATACATTTTAAAAACACATGCTAATGGTAAAATATAACATGTATCCAGAAAAAGTGCTGTAGGTAGAGTATGCAGTGGTATCTCATTGTGGTTTCAATTTGCATTTCCCTGATTACAAATGAAGCTGAGTACTTTTTTTTTCATTAGCCATATCGATTTCTTCCTTTTTGCAAGGGCTTCTTAAAGTCTTTTGCCATTTTTCTATCAACTGTCTTTTTCTTAATGATTTCAGGGAGCTCTATTTAGTCTAGGTATAAATGCTTTGCCATTTACATATATTTCAAATATCTTCTACTAGTCCATGGATTTTTTTGACCCTCTTTTGAAGAGGTTTCTTTTGAAGAAATGTGTATTTCCTCTTGGTACAGCCTGAGTGTTTGTGTCCCCCCACCCCCCTCAAATCCATGTTGAAATTCAAATCCCCAATGTGATAGTATTAGGAGGTGGGGTCTTTGAGAGATGATGAGGTCATGAGGATGGAGTTCTCATGAATGAGATTAATGCCTTTATAAAAGAGACCCCAAAACAAAAACAAAACAAACAAAAAGATTAGCTTTGGGACTTCCCTGGCAGTCCAGTGGCTAAGACTCTGTGCTTCCACTGCAGACGGTGCGGGTTCGATCCCTGGTCGGGGAACTAAGATCCCACATGCCGCGTGGCACGGCCAAAACAAAAAACAAAACAAAACAAAAGATTAAAAGAGAACCCAGAGAGCTCCTTTGCCCCTTCCACCATGTAAGGACGCGGCGAGAAGGCACCAGCTATCAACCAGGAAGAGGACCCTCACCAGAAGGTGACCGTGCTGGCACCTTGATCTTGAACTTCCCAGCCTCCTGCACTGTGAGAAATCAATTTCTGTTGTTTAGCAGACCAGGGATCGAACCCAGTCTGTGGTATTTTGTTATAGAAGTCTGAGCAGATAAGACACCTCTTTTCTCAACATAAATGCCATAGACTCTGGATCTTTTTTACCAACTCTCTCACGAGACTCTTGCGGGCAAGGTGAGAAGGCACAGGCTGTGTTACTTGTGTTCAGAAGCTGGGTCTGCAAAGCCCACAGGCACCGATAAAGAGGTCTTTGGGAAACGTTCTCAGTGTCACACTCTGTTCTCTGCACAGTCCTTTTTAAATTTGTGATCATCATTTATTAAGTTACAAAGATCCAGGCCCTGTGGTAAGAACTTTATATACTTGGCCTATTTTCTCTTTTTCACTCCCCCAGTTACCAGAGCCCATGTATCCATCAGTTACAGAAGGCACAGTCTAAGGCCACGGTACGTTGAAGTCCCCAGGAAAATGTTTTAATTCTTTTGGAATCAGAAGAAAAATAAATAAATATAACCCTGCCTTTATTATATTTGTCTTTATACCAACACCATCATAAAATATAGTTTTAGATTTGTGTGTGTGTGTGTGTGTGTGCGTGTGTATGTGTGTGTGTGTAAGAATGTGTCCCAGCCAGCAACCTTATAAGGTGGGCACTATTGTTATATAATTTATTCAAGGGAAGAAACTAAAGTCTGAAAAGTGACTTAGCCAAGGTCAGACAGCTGGAAAGTGTGGGAACAGGGACTTGAACTTAAGCCTGGGGAACCCTAAAGCTTTTACGCTTGGCCACTAACCTAAAGGGTCCCCAGGTCAACACTGTCATATCCAGGGGGTGTATCTGGCTGGAGCTGGGGAGGTTTACCCTGGAAGAAGTCTTAGAGGAGATTTGATACAGTCTTCAAATATTTTAAGAGCTGTCACATGGAAAAAGGATTAGCCCAGTTTTTTGTGGCTCCTGAGAATGGAGCCGGGATAGGTGGGGTGGGGTTATAGGAAAGCAGATTTTGACCCAGTCACCTGTCAGTAGCAATTTATCCTGAAAACCATACGAAGGAAGTTTGACCTCTGTCCCTGACAAGGAAAGAATTAAGAACAAAGCTGTGTTGGAGAGGATTACTGCCTTGGGAAGGGAGTTGGAGGAGAACGAGATGAATCTTTACGTCCCTTTAACATTAAGATTCTACACTTGCAGATATTAGAGGTTCAGCAAGTGTAGATGAGTCGGGATCCTCCCCACCCCCACCCCAATTTCACCAATCCTTAGCGAGCCTTCTCATGCACTCCTAGTGGGAGTCTAACTGGAAACAGTCTTTTTGGAAGAGCTATTGGCAGTATCTACTGAGACTTTCCATAACTTTTGACTTAGCACTTCTATATGGAAGAATCTCTACTATGATATAAATGCACAAATGTGCAAAGATATTTGCCCAAGGATGTTTACTGCAGTGTGTTTATAATAGCAGAAGGTTTACAACAGCCAAGTGTTCATCAGAAGGGGACGGGTTAAATGAATGATGAAACTAATACAACATTGTAAATTATTGTCAATTAATTATGGACCATTATTTGACATTGTAATTATTGTCAACTATACTTCAATATAAAACTAAACAATATTTTTGAAAAGGAAAATAAATGAATGATGATAAACGATTCATAGATCATACATGGTATTAACGATCCAGGCTCTGTTGTAGGCCCTAGGGATGCCCAAATGAGCCTAAGTGGCAAAGACCCCCCCAGCCCCACCCTGTGGTTGTCCCCCTTGTGGAGTATGGGAGGAAAATCAGACAATAAACCTGTTTAATAAGTAAATCAAACTGCACATTAGAAGGTGGTGAGGGTCGTACTGAGAACACAGGGATGCGGAGTGGAGGTGGGGGCGGGTTGCAGTTTTCAGTAGGGTGTCCCGGGTAGACCTCACTGAGAAGGGAACATTAGAGAAAGGCTCGAAGCTGGATGGGACACCCGCCACTCTGAGGAGTCACTGGGAGAACACCTTTGAAGGGCCTGGCATCCAGGTAACACCTTTGAAGGACAGTAGCTGTTGTTTATTTCAGTCCCCAGGAATTAGAAAGAGCCCCCAAAATGCTTATCTAAGGAAGATGCCTAAAAGTTTGCAAATGAAGAGTGGAAGGGCTTGGACTCTGGTGACTGTTTTTTACCTGCCTCCCCAGAAAGCAGTTGAAACATCTCATGCCAGGGAAGGTTCTTGCCTGTGTGTCTTGTTTGCCCACCTGCCTTTGTAGCAATCCATCTGCCCATTGTATTTCTTTCTATCAGTTTCACTGGGTGGAGGAGGCTCCCCAGCTCCCTTGTCCTTGATAAAGCCCCGGAGGGCCCCCATTAGGCAATGAGGAAGCTCTTGGTATGGTAAGGTCTCTCCCTAGACAGGAGGTTACTCAGCAGTAGCCCCTTAAACGGTAGGAGTCAGTCCCTATCAGTGCATTTATTCTGAGTCTTGGCAACAGACAGATGGGAAGTACCAAAGGGATCTATGGGTTTTTTTCCCTGACTCCAAGCAGGCTTTTATCTAGCACCTTCTAAAAATGGCTCTGGTCTCTTTAGGGTAACAGGTTATGGGGTCTGCTCTGGTTTAGATGTTACCTGAAGTAGGGAAAGGGGCTCCTTCAAGGGGAGAAGAGACAAGAGATTTCTATACAAAGCTGGAAATAAGTATCCCACGAGATGAATAAAGTCCTAATGGGGGGATAAGGAAAGGCTTCCCTGGCACCAAGGACACTGCTGGTGGGACAGGAGGAGACACAATTGGGGTTTTGACACAGGGAAATGGGGATGGTGTCCCAGGCAGAGAGCACAGCAAAGAAAAACACACAGAAGCAGCTAACAATGGAGCATATTCAAGCTGTTCTAAGTAGAACCTTTTGTCAGGAGCATAGTGATAAAGAAAATAATAAATAATAGTAATAACCAACATTCATTGTATACTCACTATGTGCCTGGCAGCATTCGAAACACTACATCCTCTCTCTAACCCCCACAACACTCCTAGAAGACAATATATTAACAGCCCAACTCTATAGGTGAGGAAACAGAGACAAAGATTGGTTGATAATTTACCCATTTGTGGCTGAGGGGTTTATAACACAGCACCACCACCAATAATAATAACCACAATTATTAGCTGCCATGGATTGATCGCCAAGCCCTTTCCCGAGTGTTGGCCATACCTCCTCCTCTGATCCGACCCTCACTGTCCAGTGAGGTGCCCAGCTCAAAACCATGGAGCTGGTTAAGGGTAGAGCCAAGATGAAAATCCAGAACTGACTTCCAAGTCCTGGTTCTTAACCACTCCATTGAATGACAATTTCCTTAACTCACAAGCAACAGAAGAAGATGTGTTTTGTGTAAATTCATCTAGCAACTGGAATTTGGAGGAGAAGGAGGCAAAAAGCCTTCCTATCATAGAGGAGTAGTTAACCTGTTTGCCCAACAGAATCATTGGGAGAAGTGTATTATACCCTTCAGATTCTGGCTATAAATGCCAGCTCTGTTTCTTACCAGCTGTGCATCCTGGGCAACCTCTCTGTAACCCAGTTTTCTCATGTACAAACTAGAGATGATAATACTTATTATTTAGAGTTACTATGAAGATTAAATGAGTACATTCATGTGAAATGTTTACATCTGTATACAATAAGCATTTACTGTTCGGTAATAATGATGGCAGTAATGGGCAGCCAGGTTTGGGAACCACTGAGTTTAGAGCCTAAAGAAATAATGTAAACTAGCACTTCCCAAATTGTATAGCTGTCCTCTGATGTGGGAGATAAGAATTTTCTTATCATATGGATTTATGGACATATGGACTATTTATGAAACATATGGACTATTTATGAAACAATGAGATGTTTTTATTCTTAGGAAATACAAAGTGAAGTATTTATGTATGTATGCAACTTATTCTCAAATGTTTCAGCAATAATTATATATAGATACAGATAGATATAATTATATATGTTATTACTGCTGAACCATATACTATCTATATATATAGATAGTATATATATTGAGGATATATGTGTATATATATATGTACATATATATAAATAATCCTCTCTCTCATAGATAGATAGAGATATAGGTTTAGAGATAGGTATAGATATAGATATGAGAGAGAAAGAGGGAAAGAAAGAGAGAAAGGGAGGAGAGAATGTAAGAAAATGTTAACAATTAATATATCCAGGTAACAAATATTGGGAAGTTCATTGTGCTATTCTTGAGATTTTTTCCATAAATTGAATTATTTTGCAAAATAAAAAGAAAAGAATATCTATTCTTTAAAAATCACATTGGCTCATTCAAGGCTCTGAGAAGTTCTGTGATAAATAAATTTGTGTCCCCCCAATGCTCCCTGAATGTGTTTAACCTGAAAAGCTGTTTCTTCCTTGTTACTTGTAATTCCAGACAACACTTTGGGCATAGTCTCGGATGATACATGTGGGAATGAAAGAGAGAAAGGCTATAAAAGACGCGACAGAAGTACAAACCACAGGACTAGGCACACTGAGTCATGAATTTGGGTTTTGGTTTCTGGGGGGGGCAGTGATCGAGCTGTAGATAATTCAGCTCCTCTGCTGGTTGAGTAGGGGCAGGTGGAGAAGACATTAAGTTTTACTTTAGATGCCCTTAGGACATGCAAGTAGAGGCTCTGAGCAGACAGCTGTAAACATGGTGTGGAAATGGAGAGAGAAGTCAGCTTTCATTCTGAGAATTTGATAGAGTAAACAGTAGAAGTCAAGTAAATGGCTGAGACCACTGAAAGATAGAGGGATAGTGGATATTCGTCATTTTTTCCTACTCAGCATCCATTCCCCCTGCTTCAACGGCATCTTAGTTTTCTTTTGCTGAGCTACCTACTCCTCACTGAGAACATTCTTGATGAGACTGTCAGTCAAAATGCCTTCCCTCTCTGGCCAAGGAATGGGCATGTGAACCAACCTGGCCAATTAGATTCTTTCTTCTGGAAATTTGAATACTGACCAAAGTGACATCACAACCAAAAATGTTTGGAACCAATTCATTCCAACATCATTGCCCTGGAAAGACTGTACATACACGTTACTTATGTATCATCTTGCGAAAAATGTTTAACCTGGATCCAATTATGAGGGAACAATGAGACAAATATCAAATAGGACATTCTATTAGACATCTGACGTTGGCTCTCCTAAAAAGCCAATATCATTAAAAAAAAAGAAAAAGGTGGAGGAATCATTCTGGACTGAAAGATATTAAAAAGATATAACAATTATGGGCTTCCCTGGTGGTGCAGTGGTTGAGAGTCCGCCTGCCGACGCAGGGGACACGGGTTCGTGCTCCGGTCTGGGAAGATCCCACATGCCGCGGAGCGGCTGGGCCCGTGAGCCATGGCCGCTGAGCCTGCGCGTGTGGAGCCTGTGCTCCGCAACGGGAGAGGCCACGGCAGCGAGAGGCCCGCGTACCGCAAAAAAAAAAAAAAAAAAGATATAACAACTAAATATAGCACATAGTCTTGATTGAATCCTGAACTGAGAAACAAAACAAAGCCAACTATATACATTTTTTAAAAAAACAGAATATCTAAACAAAGACTTTAAGTCAACTATTCTATTTATTTATTTTATTTTTGGCTGTGTTGGGTCTTTGTTGCTCCGCGCGGGCTTTCTCTAGTTGCAGCGAGCAGGGGCTACTCTTCGCTGCGGTGCACGGGCTTCTCATTGTGGTAGCTTCTCTTGTTGTGGAGCACCGGCTCTGGGTGCGTGGGCTTCAGTAGTTGTGGCACGTATGCTCAGTAGTTGTGGCTTGCAGGCTCTAGAGTGCAGGCTCAGTAATTGTGGCACACGGGCTTAGTTGCTCTGCAGCATGTGGGATCTTCCCGGACCAGGGCTCGAACCCATGTGCCCTGCATTGGCAGGCGGATTCCTAACCACTGTGCCACCAGGGAAGTCCCAAGTCAACTATTTTAGATATACTCAAAGGGACTTCAAAAACTGGGAGAGATCATTGCTGGTAGACCTGACACGCAATAAATGCTGCAAGGAGTTCTTCAGGCTGAAATAAAAGGACACTAGACAGTAATTCAAATCTACATGGAAAAATAAATAACACTGGTAAAGGTAACTACATAGATAAATATGCAAGTCAGTATTAATGTATTTTGGGCTTGTTACTCTTCATTTTTGCTATGTGATTTAAAAGACAATAACATAAAACAATAATTACAAATCTATATTCATGGGCACACGGTGAAAAAGATGTAATTTGTGCCAATAACAACACAGAGGGAAGAATGGAGCTATGTAGCAGTAAAAATTTTGTATAATATTAAAGCTAAGTTGGTATTAATTCTAACTAGATTGTTATAAATTAAGCATTAATTATAATTCCCAGGGAACCACTAAGAAAATAACTGAAAAATATGCAGTAAAAGAGAAGTAATACCAATCCCCTTAAACCTTTAAAAAAATAGGAGAGGGTAATACTTCCTAATTCCTTCTATGAAGCCAGCGTTACCCTGATACCACAGCCAGACAAAGACATCACAAGAAAACTACAGCTCAATGTCTCTTATGGATATAGAGGCAAAAATCCTCATCAAAATACTAGCGACTCCAACAGCATATACATGGATTCTACATAATGATCAAATGAGATTTATCCCAGGAATGCAAAGGTGATTCCACATTTTAAAAAATCAAATAATGTCATACACCAAATTAATAAAACAAAAGGGGGAATGGAAACCACATGAACATCTTAATTGATGGAGAAAAAAGCATTTGATAAACTCTAACACCCTTTTATGCTAAAAGTACTCCAACAACTGGGACTTTTTCAACATGATAAGGGGCATATATAAGAAACCCATATCACAAACAATGATGAAAGACTTAAAGCTTTCCCCCTAAGGTCAGGAACAAGACAAGGATGTTACTTTTGCTACCTTTATTCAACATTGTATCAATATTTGAATGTTTTTAAATATAGGTTTCATTATTATTCAGGCATGGTGAGGCCAACAGATTAGGAGATGACGGCCTTTGAAAGACAGTTTATTATACCTTCAGATCCCAAGGAAAGGGAGCATGCCACATTGTGGCAGGGGTCACAAAGGGAAACACAAGAACTGGTCAGCCGGTAGAGGCATAAGGAGGAAATGTGGACAAGAGCCTTCATTGGAGTTTCAAAGGGAAGGAATGGGAAAGGTAGAGTAGGCAGTTTAGGATTGGCTAGTTTGAATAATTTCAGTGGGCTCTGGGGTATAGGGGCTGTCACTAGTTGTCTCATTCCTGGCCCTAATAATTACAAAGCATTGCTGAAAGAAATTAAAGAAGACCTAAATAAATAGAAAGACATTGTGTTTCTATGGATTGGAAGACTTAATATTGTTAAGATGGCAATATTGCACAAAAACAATCTATAGATTTAATGCCATCCCCGTAAAAATCCCAATGTCCTTTTTTGTAGGCATGGAAAAGCCATACCTAAAACTTATATGGTATTGCAAGGGCAAGGGACCATGAAAAGCCAGAATGATCTGGGAAAAGAACAAAGTTGGAAGATGCATGCTTCGTGATTTTAAAACTTACTGGAAATTCCCTGGTGGTCCAGTGGTTAGGACTCAGCACTTTCACTGCCAGGGCTTGGGTTCAATCCCTGGTCGGGGAACTAAGATCTTGCAAGCTGCGTGACATGGCCAAATTTAAAAAAAAAAAAATTTTTTTTTAATTACTAAAAGCTACGATAACCACAGATTGTGGTACTGGCATAAGGATAGACATATAGATCAATGAAATTGATTGAATCAATGAAATTGAAATTAAATATGAGTTGAGAGTCTGGAAATAAACTCATACATCTATGGTCAGTTGATTAGGGAAACATTTCTTCAACAGCTGGTCCTGGAACAAGTGGATATTCACATGCAAAAGAAGGAAGTTGGACCTTGAAGTTACATCATACACAAAAATTAACTCAAAGTGGACCAACAGTTGGTGGGAATGTAAAGTTAGTGCAGCCACTATGGAAAACTAAAAGTAGAGTTGCCATATGATCCAGCAATTCCCACTCCTGGGCATATATCTGGAGAAAACCATAATTTGAAAAGAAAATGCACCCTAGTGTTCACTATTTGCAATAGCCAAGATATGGAAACAACCTAAATGTCCACTGACAGATGAATGGATAAAGAAAATGTGGTACATATGTACAATGGACTACTACTCAGTCATAAAAAGAATGAAATGATGCCGTTTGCAGCAACATGAATGGACCTAGAGATTATCATGCTAAGGGAAGTAAGTCAGAAAAGAAAGACAAATACCATATGATATCATTTATATGTGGAATCTAAAATATGATACAAATGCACTTATTTATAAAACAGAAAGAGGGAATTCCCTGGTGGTCCAGTGGTTGAGACTCAGCATTGCCACTGCTATGGCCAGGGTTTGATCCCTGGTCAGGGAACTAAGATCCCACAAGCCGTGTGGCACAGCCGAAAAAAAAAGAAAAAACAGAATCAGACACATAGACATAGAAAACAAATTTATGTTTACCAAAAGGGAAAGGGAGTGGGGGAGGGATAAATCAGGAGTTTGGGATTAGCAGATACAAACTACTGTATATAAAATAGATAAACAAGGTCCTACTGTAAAGCACAGGGAACTACATATTCTGTAATAAACCATAATGGAAACTAATATGAAAAAGAATATATATGTACATATATGTGTGTGTGTGTGTATGTGAAAAAAGTGGATCAACAAACCAAATATAAGAGTGAAAACTATAAAATACTTACAAGAAAACCTAGAGGCAAATCTTAATGATCTTGGATTTGACAATGGTTTCTTAAATATGACACCAAAGGCAGAAGCAGCAACAACAACAAAAATAGGTGAATTAGACTTCATGAAAAGTAAAAACATTTGTACATCAAAGGATACTATCAAAAGAGTGAGAAGACAACCCACAGAATGGGAGAAAATATTTGCAAATCCCATATTTGACAAGGCTCTAGTATCTAGAATATGTTAAAAAAAACTTTTACAACTCAACAACAAAAAAGCAAAGAACTCAATTCAAAAATGAGCCAAGGTAGAGACACAGATGTAGAGAACAAACGTATGGACACCAAGCGGGGAAAGCGGCCGGTGGTGGGGTGGTGGTGGTGTGATGAATTGGGAGATTGGGATTGACATATACACACTAATATGCATAAAATGGATAACTAATAAGAACCTGCTGTATAAAAAAATAAATAAAATAAAATTCAAAAAACAAAAATGAGCCAAGTGTTTAAATAGACATTTCTCCAAAGAAGATATTCAAATGGCTAACGAGCACATGAAAAGAGGCTTACCATCATTAATCACCAGGAAAATGCAAATAAAAATTGTAATGAAATGTCTCCTCATAGACACTGGGATGACTATAATAGAAAACGAATGGAAAATAACATCCTCTTTGACAAGGATGTGAAATTGGAACACATATACATTGTTGATGGAAATGTATAATGCAGTCTCTATGGAAAACAGTTTGACAGGGAACCCCCTGGAAGTTCAGTGATTAGGACTCTGCGTTCTCACTACCCAGGGCCTGGGTTCAATCCCTGGTCAGGGAACTAGAATTCCACAAGCAGCACAGCACAGTCAGTCAATCAATCAGTCAATCAATAAAACTGTTTAACAGTTCCTCAAAAAGGGAACCAGAGAATTACCATATGGCCCAACAATCCCATGACTCCATATTTGCCTGAGAATTGAAAACAGGTGTTTTAACATTAACTTGTACACAAATGTTCACAGTAGCATTATTCATAATAGTCCAAAAGTGGAAATGACCCAAATGTTTACCAACTGATGACTGGGTAAATCATATTTTGTCTATCCATATAACAGAATATTATTCAGCCATAAAAAGGAATTAAATACTGATACATGCTACAACTTGGATGAACCTTGAAACCAAGCTTTTTGAAAGAACCCAGGTATAAAAGGCCACATATTGTATGAATCCATTTACATACACGAAATGTCCAGAATAAGTAAATCCATGGAGATAGAAAGTAGATTAGTGGTTGTCAGGGCCTGAGGTTCTGGGAGAAGGGGGGAATGGGGAGTGACAGCTTAATGGGTACAATGAAAATTCTCTGGAGTGGATAGTGGTGATGATTGTACAACACTGTGATTGTGCTAAAAGCCACTGATTTGTACACTTTGAAATCGTGATTTTTTAAGTTATGTGAATTTTACCTCAATAAATTAAAAAATGATTAGAAAGTGTGATCCAGTTCAGACTAATGGAATATAAGGAGAGCTTTGCTAAGTGTTTCTGGGAAAGTTCTTCCCAGTTTGCTGGGAGACATTCTGGAAGTTGTTCTCTTTTCTCCTCTGACCATTGTAATGCTTGAACGTGATACCCAGAACAGCTTGGGTCATCTCAACAACACTTAAAAAATGATGCCCATCTATGGAGGAGGGGATGTGAAGGTTACTTGCATGCTATTTTGCACTGTGCTCTGACTAAATGCTTCCCACTGGATAGGTAGTTGGGGGCTGAATTTCAGCCTCTGTTCTTCTTGGTATGTGGTTGAGTCTTCCCATGGAAAGAGATAATTTTTTCTAAAAGTTGTTCTTCCATAGGGCCCTTTTCTCTAATTTGCTTAAGGCCTCCATGTATACTAGTGGCAGCCCTGGGGCAATCATGGGAATATAAGGAAAAGGAGCCAGGGCCACAGGCATAGTAGCTTTTAAAACTGCCAATGTCTGGATATTCAGTTATGTTTAACATTAAATTTTCTTACCAATAAGACAGCTTGATTTGCATTAAAAAATAGTCTCATCTGTACCCCAATGTTCATTGCAGCAGTATTTACAATAGCCAAGACATGGAAGCAACCTGAATGTCCATCGACAGATGAATGGATAAAGAAGATATGGGATATATACACAATGGAATATTACTCAGCCATAAAAAGAATGAAATAATGCCATTTGCAGCAACATGGATGGACCTAGAGATTATCACACTAAGTGAAGTAAGCCAGAGAGAAGACAAATATCATATGATATCGCTTATATGTGGAATCCAAAAAAAAAAAAAAGATACAAATGAACTTATATACAAAACAGACCCAAAGACATAGAAAACAAATTTATGGTTAAAGGGGAAAGTGGGGGAAGAATAAATCAGGAGTTTGGGATTAACATATATACATTACTATATTTAAATCGATAACCAACAAGGACCTACTGTATAGCACAAGGAACTATATGCAACATTTTGTAATAACCTATAAGCGAAAAGAATCTGAAAAAGAATAGATATATTGTATATGTATAACAGAATCACTGTGCTGTATACCTGAAACTAACACAACATTGTAAATCAACTATACTTCAATTTTAAAAAGTCTCATCAATCAGGAGGGTTTTTTGTTTTGTTTTAGTGGAGGAGGTAAGGAGGGAGTAAAAATAAATCAGACAGATAGCTGCTGATTTGACATGTTCCTCTAGCATACTCTAAAAGAACCTGCCCAAATATGCCCAAGATCCATCTGTCCCCTGAAAAGGACTGAGGGAGATCTTTAATCTAGACAAATCCTCCAGGGGCATAATATTTGGACATTTTAAACTGTCCCATAAACTGTCATGTATTTTCTATTTGATTAATCATTGACCAACAAGACAATTGGCTTTATTACATATTATTTTTATTCAAGAAGCAAAATTTATAAATGTTATGTACAAATGTTCTTAAATGTTCTATAGAATTTGTTTGAATCTCAAACAAATTTAACTTGACATTTAGACTGAGAAGCAATAAAAAAATTTATTGATCACAAACACACAAAAAAAATTCAGGAAGAGGCCAAATGAAGTGCTGGAACAATTCAGGAAGGATAAGCATCAGGATAACCAAAATCCTAACGGTGAATTTAAACAGGACTCTTGGTTGCAAGTGACGAAAATTAAAATCAGCTTAAACCAAAATTTATCGACTCATGTACCTAAAATGGCAAGTGGTAAATTTCGCTTTAATCATGGTCCAGGAGCTCCACAGTCTCTATCACTTGGTACTGCTTTTCTCTTTGTTCCCGTTGAAAATTAATAAAGGAAACCTCACTAAAGTTAGAGCCAGGACCGGCCAGCAGAGGAAAGTCTCATACATTAACACTCATCATCATTTGCAGGCACTGACCTTCATTTGCATGCACTGACCTTCACTTCCACGCCACACAGGGAAAAGGGAAAATTGCACTCCCAAATAGGAAGCGCAACTACCTTACTAGCCCAAAGGAAGAATTTCTCCTCCCTCAGCAACTGCCCAGCCAATGGGAAACATTGCAGCTCAGCCAATGAGAAGCCATCGCCACCTACTTTCCTCCAATGAACTTTCATTTAGAACAGCACCGCCCAACTCCCCACCCCTCCTTTTTCCTATAAAAGCAGTCTCCCTTTGTTTTCCGGACGTGCCTGTGGTTTGCCATAGATTGCACGTCTTGAGTTGCAGTTCTTCGCTTTTCCCAAATAAACACATTTTGCTGGTAAAACTGGCTGATTTTAGGTTAACAGTGTCATTCTCAGTCAGGTTCTTCTCACTCAGAGTCAAAGATGACACCCAGCACTTCCAACTATATCCTGCCTGGCAACCCCCAGAGAAAGAGTGCATCCCTTGTCCAGTAGCTGCAGGGGTGTCTTGGGTTTGAGGCTCATTGGCCTTGCTTGGGTCATGTGTCCATTCCTGAACCAATCACTGAAGCTGATGGGAGTGTGTGGAATGTCCTAAATGGTGAGAACTGGGTCTATGTCCACTCTTGCAGCCCCACTGAAAGGGGCCGGTGGGGGAGTAACTGTCCCCAAGTGGTACTCTAGGGTGCTGTCTATTCTGGAAGAATTGACAAGAGAACCTGAGCAGAAACAAGCCATTTAAAGCACATGACAGAAAAAGTCCTCCACCGTCAGCCCCTTCACATTCACTTTGTGTCTCTCCTCTCTGCTCCTGTTACTTGGACCTGCTTTCACTTCCTCAAATGTGCTCATTGCTCCACCTCAGGGCCTTTCTAAATGCTGTTCCACGTTCCTGGAATGCTCTTCCACCACAGTGCCTAGTTAACACCTACTTATCTTTCAGCTTTCAGGTCAAACGTCACACGTCCTCAGGGAAGCTGTGGCAGTTATTATCCAAATATGGCCACAGTTATATCTCCCATGGTACACTCTTCTTACAAGGTGTTTTGACACTCTGCCCATTGAGAAGTGTGGTCTGTGTTCCTTTCCCTTGAATCCAGGTGAGCTTGAGACAAACATCAAAGTGACACTATGTGACTTTCAAATCTAGGTCATAAAATGTGAAAAGCTTCTGCCTGATTCTCTTAGGATGTTCACTCTTAGAACCCAGCCACCATGCCATTAGGAAGTCCAAGTAGCCCACAAAAGGGCCCCGATGGAGAGGAGCTAGGATCCCTAACCCAAATCCCTGACTGAATTCCCAGCTGTCAACCAGCACCAACTTACAGGCCAGGTGAGTGAGCCATCTTTGAGAGAAGCCTCCAGAACCTTGATAACGTCAAGTGACAGAAGCCGGACACAGAAGGCCACGTTTTGTATGCCTCCACTTATATGAAATGTCCAGATTATGAATATCTACAGAGACAGTAATAAAAGAAATTTTCACATATTGAGATATAGGGAAGTCATTCTGGCTTATACATGAGTTAACTTGAATTTTATGCTAACTAAAATAGCCTGTTTGTGGCCCAGCAAACATACATTGTACATCTGCTTTAATTATCAGAGAAAAGGACACATTGACCAAAAGAAAAAATGTCCATGTTAAAAATAAAGATTAAATGCTTCTCTTCCTGGATGCCAATGCTGGTCCTCCTTTGATGATAAGACTCCCTTCCCAGGTGCCAAGGTCATGCTGACTTGCGGTATACATGCTGACCTGTGTGTTTTCTTTTTTTCCCTTGAAATGTATCCCTGACTTATTTAATGTTCTTTGTTCTGACAAGATATAAAACTGTGCTGGAAACCATGCTTCTCTGGAGCAGTTTCTCAAATTAACGTAAATTAATTTACTCTCCAATCCCAGTCAAGTTGCCCCAGATGACACCAAGTGGAGCCCAGACTTGCTGTCCAGGTTGAATTCTGCCCAAATTGCAGATTTGTGGGCAACATACATGACTGTTGTTGGTTTAAGTCACTAGGTTTTAGGATAGTTTGTTACAGAGCTTCTGAGCCAGAACCTTTCCCTAACCACCTCTCCATTCCAGGGCAGGTCTCCTGTTGCCTCTGTATTTTTTTTTTATTGTAGTACCTATTCAGTTTGTAATTAAATATTTGATTAATTGCTGTCTTCCCCATTGGCCAGTGTGCTCTGTCACTGTGTGTAGCAAGGGCCAGTTCCCAAAGGTGTGTGTACACGTGGTGTTTGAAAACTACGTGGCAGATATCGAGGTGGATGGAGAACAGGCAGAATTGGCTTTGTGGAACACAGGTGGGCAGGAAGAGATCACCTGAGGTCCCTTGCCTATCTGGATGCTGATGTTATACTGATGTGTTTCTCCACTGAGAGCCCTGATAAAGGGACATTTATCAGGAAACATCAGACATTCATCAGAAAACATCCCAGAAAAATGGACTCCAGTAGTCATTTCTGTCCCATTATCCTGCTTGGGAGAAGAAGGATCTTTGGAAGGATGAGAGCAGAAGGTGGGAGCTAACCAAGATAAGGCAGGAGCCAGGAAAACTAGAGGAGGACAGAAATATGGCAAACAGAATTGGAGCTTTGGGGTAGATGGGGTGTGCATCAAAGCCCAAAGATGAAGTGAGAGAGGTTTTTGAAATGGGCATGAGAGCAGCTCTGCAAGCCAGATATAGGAAGGAAAAATCTGGGTGCTTCATCTTGGGAAACTGTGCTGCAAAGCACAGCCCTCATGCGGTAAATTTCGAAGAGCTATTTATTAATCTTAGTGGCTGATTAGTGGCCTTTTTCATTTATCTATAATTTATCTAAGATTACATATCAGAAGTCATCTTGCTATCAGTGTTTAGAAGTCAACCATGATTATCAATGATGCCCAAACCATCTGGCCTGCCAGGGTTCCTCTGACATAGCTCTAACAGCCCTCTGCTCTCCCATCTGACACACCAGGCACTAATTCAAGTTATAACTGTGGTGCTCCAAGGACAATGGTACTTCAAGGACAAAGGACAACCCTGCCTGAAAAAGTGTCAGCATTACACCCCCTACCGGACTCTTACTCGCCCTCTCCACCATGTTGTGATGGTTATGAAATTCCTGAGCCCACCTGGGCGATGCCCACCTGGGCAGCGGGACCTGTCCCAAATAAGGAAAGGCATCTGCCCTGTCCCACTCCCACCCTATAGAAGGAAAGTATATGTCCCTCGACCAATCAGTAAACGAAATTTTCACCTCGGACCATTCCTTTGTTTTCTGGCCATAAAAACTGATCAATAGCACATGTTCCGGCTTGAGTCTCCCAGACTACTAGGAAGTCAGCCTGCTGTTCTGGCAGTGACCCTTCCCCATAATAAATTCTATCTTCTTTACATTCTGCCTTATGTCTGGAAATTCTTTTCCAACCCACGTTCAGACCATGACAATAACTATACAGTGGTTATAACTGCTTTATAACTAACATGTCCTGCCTATTATCTGTCAGCTGCAAGGTATTCTGGTGAGTCACCGCTGCAGAGCTTTACTCCTTAACAGATTTCACTGGCCTAGCTCTGGGGTAGGCATCCCGTTTTTGATGTGCTCAGCCAGAAAGGCCCAAGTCCATGAAGCTGTGGCAAAGTTACAGTTCCATGGTTTCATGTTAGTTACCTTATAGTTACTGTGTAATTAGTGTCACTGAATGTACATTACCCCAAATAAATGTATCTACCCCAGACTAGATGTAGTATTTTTTTTTCTTTTTGTATAACTGGATTTCCTAGTACTGATATTTGTCATCCCTGCTTAAAGTGTCTTTTTTTTTTTAAAGAAAGTGTATTTGAAAATAAAGTCAGATGAAAAATTCATTAAAAAAATTCCCGTTCTGTCAGTTTCTCTAGTCAAAGATGGCCGTCTCACCCTCTGGAATGTGTCTCATTCCGCCCCACACGTCCCAGTACCCCTGGCCCTGGGCTGGGCTAAGTAAATTGGAATTCGGTTTCATGCCTGAGGCACTTAAACATTTCAGAAGGTGCTATAACCTGCCTCACCCGGGTGGCGGGGTCGGGCTCTGGTTCACAATGCCTCTTTTCCTCACCCTTTCACGTTTCCTCCTGTTCATTTCTCTTGGGGGGCATTCAGTGTCTATCGTCTCTCCAGCTGACTAAACTGTTTCTCTGTATCTGTTAATTTTTTTCAACTACTAATCAAATAAAGGCAGTTTTCTAAAAAACTGTGTTGAGCGCTTATCATGCATTAGCTAATTTGTAGCCAACATCCCAGGAAGTGGGTATGATTAGTCTCCTTTTGATGGATGGGAAAATCAAGGCTCAGAGAAGTAGAGCAATTTGTTCAAAGCCATGTAACTATCCAGCATTCACCCCCAGTGCTGCATTTTAATAGAGCTGTGTAGATAACCAGGATCCTGCAATGCTGTCCTAGGTGGGAAATCAGAGTTGCAAGGGTACCACAGATGCATTTGTAAGAATGTTATCAAGAACCAGTACAGCAGGGTGATGGATAGAGATGTCACCTTGCCTGGCTGAGCTTTTGCTTTGCTTTCTCAGATTCTCTTTGGGAATGAACTTCCTGGATTTTGTGAAAGCTACTTCTTTTCTCTCTCCTTGGGAATACCTCTTGAATCCACAATGAAGCCATAAAAAGGCTTATTGGGTTGGGTGGCTGTTAAGAAACCCTTACTCTCCAGACAATGGATCCTTTGAATTGGAAAAACTTCTAAACTGACAATTTTCTCAGCTTCAAACAATTGTCTCACTGGTACCCATGAAAAGACCAAACTAAAAAGTGGATACAAAGAAATATAACACCCAGCCTTTGGGACTCTCTTAATAAGATGGAAGAACAGAAATTAAATTTAGAACAAAATTAAAAACCAAATGTAGCATAAATTGCCCCTTTCTCTCCCTCTTATACACCTCTTATCCCCAACAGCCTGTCCTTGATCCTCTAGAAGACCTTTTGGATCTACGGATCCCTGGTCTAAACCCCCATCCCCTTTCACGAAGGAAACAGGTGGCCAGAACTTTTCCCAGGCCCTCCTGCAAATGACCAGGAAGTAGCTCAGCTGGAGGCTAATAGTCAAGATTTGATAGGTATGATATTAGAGGCTGTCTCTTCTAGAGTGAATTGGCCTAAAGTTGAATTACGCACTCAGAAGGAAGGAAAAAAATTAACATCAATTACTGTAGACTTCTGATAATAGACAAATACACTCCAAAACTCTTAGGAGAAAACTTGCATTCTCTCTATGTCCCTTGAACACCTTACCTTGTCCTTGAAATGTAAATACTCCAGGAGGTATCTAAAACCATGCCCACTGGGCTTCCCTGGTGGCGCAGTGGTTGAGAGTCCACCTGCCGATACAGGGGACATGGGTTCGTGCCTCGGTCCGGGAGGATCCCACATGCCGCGAAGTGGCTGGGCCTGTGAGCCTGTGCGTCCGGAGCCTGTGCTCCGCAACGGGAGAGGCCACAGCAGTGAGAGGCCCGTGTACTGAAAAAAAAAAAAAATAATAAAACCATGCCCACACTTGCTTGAGACTAAAGAAAGAGGATATTTTATTTATTTATTTATTTTTCTTTCTTTTTTTTTTTTCTTTTTCCCCTCGCGGCTTGCAGGATCTTAGTTCCCTGACTAGGGATTGAACCCGGGTCCACAACAGTGAAAGCGCTGAGTCTAGCCACTGGATCACCAGGGAATTCCCTAGTTTATTTTATTTTTGAGGGCTTTTAAAAATACAGACTGCTGGGGACTTGCCTGGTGGCGCAGTGGTTAAGAATCCGCCTGCCAATGCAGGGGACACGGGTTCGAGCCCTGATCCGGGAAGATCCCATATGCCGCGGAGCAACTAAGCCTATGCACTACGACTACTGAGCCCGCCCTCTAGAGCCTGAGAGCCACAGCTACTGAAGCCCACGCGCCTAGAGACTGTGCTCCACAACAAGAGAAGCCACCGCAACGAGAAGCCCAAGCATCGCAATGAAGAGTAGCCCCCACTCGCCGCAACTAGAGAAAGCCCTCACGCGCAGCAACGAAGACCCAATGCAGCCAAAAATAAATAAAATTTTTAAAAATTTAAATTAAAAAAAATAAAAATACAAACTGCTAAAAGGGCTCTCTTGCCCAAACTCTAAATCACAGCCTCCTTAAGATTACAGCTGACCCTTGAACAACATGGGGATTAGGAGCACCAACTCTCCAAGAAATCAAAAATCCATTTATAATTTTACACTCATCCCTCGGTATCTGCAGTTCCACATCCACGGATTCAACCAACCATAGATCATGTGGTTCCTGTGCAGGACGTGCAGGCCCATGTCTAAGTGGACCTGTGAATTTCAAACCTGTGTTGCTCGAAGGTCAATGTACTTGTCAAGAGCAAATACAAATCTTCAAAACCTTCTCCACAAATATTACCAAAAAGCTTTAAAGCAGGTAACCTTCACTTGTTACTTTGTCTAAAAGAGTCTATAAACAGCCTGCTTTGGTCATTTCTTAGGTCCTATACCTGTGTGACCTCTGTATGTACAAAATTAGATTTGTTTATCTCTCTCATGTCAATTTCATTATTAGACCAGTCAAAATAACCCAAAGGGGTAAAGGAGAAATTTTCCTCTCCCAAACAGCTGTGTGACCTCTGTGACCCTGAACAAGGTCCTTGACCCTTCTCTGCTTCGGTTTTACTGTGTATAGTCTCATGATGATTGGAGCTCAGAGAGGACACGGACGCCCTAACTGAGATAAAGACTAGGAAAGCTGGGAGAGATTTTGGACAAGACAGCATCTTTATCCTACATTCTTTTCCAGCATGAAAACGTCCTTATTGTGTGGATCTGTAAGTTCATTATAACAACCACACATCATAGGTTTGTCTAGCCCATCTGGAATATCAAATAGTCTGTCCACTTGTTGTATGAATGAAACATACATTGTGAAACCGAGCAGGACCCTGTGGGGCTCCCGGCTACAAATCCTTTCTGTGTCTCCCGTTTCTTGTTTGTAGGAAATAAGCTTCATTCAGTCTCCTTGACCTTCCCTGAGTTCCAAAAGGGCAGATATGGGAAGGGAGGGAAGGCAGGAACAAGGGAGGAGCAGTCAAGAAACAATAGTGCAGCCTTGGGGCAGCGTCCTGGTTCCCCCTCAAGGAGTATATATATAACAATATCTTTGAGTTCTTCTGCAGAATTATGGCCCCCACATGGGTAGAGGATGGTAAATTCAGGCTGAGCATGAGATCCCTGGAGTACCACCCTGTTGCCTCACCAGCAACCAATCAATAGAAAGTCACACACCCTGCAGCCCTCATGCCAAATTTTGCCTATAAAAACTTCTCCCCCCAAACAATTGGGGAGTTTGAAGTTTTTGAGCACAAGCCACCTGTTCTCCTTGCTTGGCCCTGCAGTAAACCTTTCTCTGCTCCAAACTCTGACGTTTTTGGTTTGTTTGGCCTTACTATGCTTCAGGCACACAAACTTTGTTTGGCAACACTTAGACTTGGCATCAGACTGAATGGTCAGGTCTCAGTCCAGCTGTCTGACCTGGGCAGGTCACTTTGCCTCCTGAAGCCTTGTTTCCTCATCTCATCTTTAAAGCAGGATAACAGTATACTTACCTCCTGGGGTAAAGTGAGGATTCAATTACATAATACATGCAAAATGTCTCACAGTGTCTAGTAAGAGGCAAGTATTTAAAAAATAAGTCACTTCTATTTTTAGCACTGTGCTCAGTGCAACAATATTGCAAAAAAAAAAAAGACAGTAGCTGTTTTCCTCCTTAGTGAATCAGAAGGAATTTGAATTCCCCTGGGATTCAGACCCATCCCTTTGACTCAGCAGCTTAGATGCCATAGTCTCGGGGGCTGTGAATGACTTACGTGCAGGCATGTCGTATTTTCAAAAGATGCCTTGACTTTTCTGTTGAGGATAACGTTTCTAAAAAGTAGCTGTCTCCAATTTGTAAAATTCCATCTGCACTCCCCACCTCACCCCCATTCTCCACACAGCCTTTCCTGCAGCTCCTAAGAAAAGGGACCCTACCAGGAGGGAGGCGACTAAATCTTGGTAAGGGACTTAACTCTTTTGATCTCAACCAGCAGCTTTGGTCCAGCTGGGATTCTCTGATAGAATACATCAGCAAGAGTTACCTCAAGAATTCCTTAATCCTTAGCCCTCTTGGTAAACAAAGCATTTGATGAATTTATTGCTCATCCATCCCTCCAAAAATGTCCTGTTGGCAGTGGCTTGAGAATGTCATTTTACCTGGCAGATTCATTTTACTTCCTCTAAAGGACTTACATTAATTGCCACTGCCTCTTCCTACCCCCCAACATTCCACTCTAAAATCTCCTACATGGCAACGTTCCAATGTGCGAACTATGTATATGCCACAGTGCAGAAATCAGGACCTATGATCTCCGTGGGTTCCATTTTCTTAGTCCCTCTGGAGGAGAAGGGCTGGGCTGCAATCCCCACTCCACAACTTATGTTGTGGGTCATTTACATCTCTGAGTCTCAGTTTCATTTGTAAGATGAGCCACCTTTCAGGACTTCATTCATTCAGTCATTCTACAAATACTTGTTTTACCAGAGAAGAGCAAGGTAGGCAAGGTTTCTGTCCTTCAAAGCAGTCCAGTGTGGGCACCGGACGTGAAACAGAGTCTCCGTCCAGCCTATGTAGGTGGCTCTGCCATGGTGCTGGTGCAGGGTGGGGGAATTCTGGGGCGTTCTGAGGATGACTGTGACTTTACATTCCTGCCGCTCTCCAGGTGCAATGCAGGAAATGCCCTAAACTCTGGAATTGCTGAGTGATGAGTCATCAGAGAACCGGGGGAAGGTAGGGGACCAAGGGCAATTGGAGCTATCCCTGGTCTCTGGGATTGAGTGGCAGGTTCCCAGAGAAGCTGACTCGGAGAGTGAGGTTATTAGGAAGTGAGATTATTATTAGAGAGGGCTCTTGGGTTCAACACCTAGGGAGGGGGATCAGGAGAGGGGAGGAGGAAGCTGGGTCCCAGAAAGGCCTCAACCTACCACAGGAAGCTCTGAAGTTGAGGGGTCCCCACTGAATTGTCCCAAGCTGTGGTGCGAAGTCTGGACCTTTATACTCCAGCATGGGCCAGGCACTGGAAGTGGTCTGCCCTCAAGAAGGGGCATGACCTTGAGCCTTGGTTGGGGAACCAGGTGAGGTACATCTCTATTTGGAAGCCTTCTCCTATCTCTATATTCCTCCCTTTTCTCAGCCCCTCCCAGCTCCCAAAATAGATGAGAAGAGAAACCTATTCTAGCCAGATACCACTTAGTAAGAAATGAGATATAAAATGAGATCTGAAGAATGAGTGGAAATCAACTAGGAGGGAGAGGAGAGAGCAGGAAGAAGTTTTCAGGCTGAGGGAAGGGCATATGCAAAGGTCCAGTGGTAAGAGCCGGAGGTGGGGGGCAATGGGAGGGGCAGGGAAGAAGTGCCTCTGGTTCAGGATAACTGAAATAGCTGACCAGGGGTCAGTGGACTTGAGGTCGTCCTGACTCTGCCATTTACCTGAAAGTTACATAAACTCTCTAAACCCCAGTTTCTTTATGAAAGGGGATGATATACCTGCCTCCCAGTTTTTTTTGTTTTGTTTTGGTTTTGGTTTTTGGCTGCATTGGGTCTTCACTGCCATGTGAGGGCTTTCTCTAGTTGCGGCGAGCGGGGGCTACTTTTTGTTGCGGTGCACAGGCTTCTCATTGTGGTGTCTTCTCTTGCTGCGGAGCACGGGCTCTAGGGGCTTAGGCTTCAGTAGTTGCAGCACGTGGGTTCAATAGTTGCGGCACGTGGGCCCTAGGGCGTGCGGTTTCAGTAGTTGTGGCTCACAGGCTTAATTGCTCTGAGGCATGTGGGATCTTCGCAGACCAGGGATAGAACCCGTGTCCCCTGCATTAGCAGGAGGATTCTTAACCACTGAGCCATCAGGGAAGTCCCAGTATTTTTAGGATGACGTGAAATAACATGCACACAGTAAGGGCTTATAAATGTTGGTTGCTCTGTTTATTATTAATGGATATTGCTCTGAAAATAATAATGGTCCATTTGTTAATAATATACTCTTTGCCTAGAAAAATCATAGAACAAGAAGTCAGGACAACTCAAGAACAAACTTTTTATTAAAGGATCAGATTGAGTATTTTATGCTTGTGGGCCCCATTACAAGTGGTCTCTTACAACTACTCAACTCTTGTAGCATGAAAGCAGCCACAGACCCTACATTAGAAAGTGGCGATGGCTGTGTCCTAATTGGACTTTGTTTACAGAAAGAGGCAGCCAACCCTGGAAACCAGATTATTAAAACCCCAAAGCAAGTCTCTGTGGTTCGAGAAGACATTTCAGGTCCTTCCTCTATGTACCCTTCCTTCCCTCGTTTGGAATGCTCTCTGTACACATCAGTTACATATATTGGGTTGGCCAAAAAGTTTGTTCGGCTTCTCTGAACGAACTTTTGGCCAACTGAATATTTGCATCAGCGTACAATATCACATAATGATAACATACAAAAAAGTGAGCTGCAACAATAAAATTCCCATTTTGTCATCATAAGAGCTCGTGAATTCAGATTGAAGTTTATGAGCTGCCATTTATTGCACTTGAGGTGGTCAGTTGCAATGATCCTGTGTCAAGAAGCTGAAACTCCTCATTGCGATGATGAAGAATCGTTCAAGAACTCTGCATTTCCTTCAATTGTCCTAGCTTGGTTTAACCCAAAAAGCAAAATCTGAGACAAGGAGTTATTGTGGAAATAGCTTTTTGCAGGGAAGAATTCTGAGAAACTGGAGTGGGGGAACAGTGACAGTGAACTTGGGAAGAAGGTGAAATCAGTGCAGTGGTGACTTACTGCTCTGGGCAACTAGGGCTTAATCCCACTGGAGACCTTCTAGGGAACTATGTAGAATATGTCTCATAAATGTCCACCTGAGACGTGGAGTATTCACTGGCTCCCATTGGTCAAGGGAGGTGTTACTTACCCCCCCACACTTCAAGAATTGAGCATGTCAAGACCCTTAATGTGGTCAAAAGCAGGGCTATCAAGTTTCACCTGCACACAGCTGCTTGTGCACAGTAATGTAAACACATAATTAAAACTTTAAATCAAAATTACTCTACGGATTAAAGAATGTCTCTCTCTGACCACTGACCCCTAGCTATCCAGTCTTCCCCAGGGGCAATTTTTGTTTGTACTTCCTTGTATATCTTTTCAGATGTGTGCTATGTATAGCTATTGCTGAACCAGGTTTGTTTGCCTGATGTGCCACAAGCCAAAATGCTGAGGTGCCAAGGTTTGCAGCAGAAAAAGGGTTTATTTACAAGGTAGTCAAGTGAAGAGACAGGAGAACAAATCTCAGATCCACTTCTCTGCAGGCGAGGGGCTTGAGATATTTATGGGATAAAGAAGAAGGATGGGGCTTCCCTGGTGGCACACTGGTTAAGAATCCGCCTGCCAGTACAGGGGACATGGGTTTGAGCCCTGGTCGGGGAAGATCCCACATGCCGCAGAGCAACTAAGTCTGTGCGCCACAACTACTGAGCCCACACACCACAACTACTGAAGCCTGCGCACCTAGAGCCCGTGCTTCTGCAACAAGAGAAGCCACCACAATGAGAAACCCGCACACTGCAATGAAGAGTAACCCCCGCTCGCTGCAACTAGAGAAAGCTCGCGTGCAGCGACGGAGACCCAACGCAGCCAAAAATAAATAAATTAATTAGTTAATTAAAAAAAAGAAGGTTGGTCTTAGATATGGGGAAAGGTGATTGGAGGTAGGGAAAATGTGAGGTAATCACTGTTCTACACAGACGTATTTGAGTTACACGCTTTTTCATGGGATGTATGTTCAAAAATGGAGGCACTTAGCACGATCCGAGGGTGGCATTTTTGGCCCTCTGACATCAAAAGGTTATTCATCAGACACCCACACAGGCCCAGTTTTAGGGTTGGTGGTCCCAACCAGTCTTAGCCTGATTGAGCTTGAATAAGACACAGCTGACTCCAAGTTCCTGGAAAACAACTCAGGCAAACATCTTATTGTTTAGGCTTCATGAAGCTTGCTGCCTATGCAATTTGAACAAAATAATTAAGGCAAGCTTGCCTAGTGAAGGTGGGCTACAAGCAGAGGGGTTTTTAAGCAAGCTGTTAGACAACCTCAAGAATTTCTATTAGTGACCAGTTTCTGTTAATCATATGAGGCACAGGATGTTTCAGGATGAGTTGGGTTTTTGGGGGTTTTTTTGCCCCAAGCTTCTCTCTCTTTATTTTTAGGTATTAATTTTTTTTATTGGAGTAAAATTGCCTTACAATGTTGTGTTAGTTTCTGGTGCACAATGGAATGAGTCAGCTCTATGCATACCTATATCCCCTCCCTCCTGGACCTCCCTCCTCCTCTCCCCCCCCATCTAGGTCATCACAGAGAAGGATGAGTTTTTTAATTATATGAAGAATGGTTTCATAGGTAAACAAATAGTATTTTCCCTTTTTTAAGACCATCGGTGACATACTACACACAGTCTCCTGTACCGTGCTTTTAAAAATTTCTATCTATTCATCTTTCTGATAATTACATATATATGTTTAGAGCTCCCTCTTCTTTGGAATGACTGCATAGTATTTCATTTACCTTAATTTACTTAACCAATCCCCCTACTGATGATATTGTTATTTCCAGTTATTTTTTAAAAGTCAAGATGATTGAGGTATACATGCGGTAGTGTACAGCTCTATGAATTTTGATAAACATATACAATCATGTAGTCACAACCACGATGCAGAACAATTTCATCACTCCAAAAGTCTCCCTAGTGCATCTTTATACATAGTCATCCCCTTCATTCATCCCCAGCCCCTGGCAACCACTGATCTGCTCTCTGTACCCCGCCCAAAAGGACTTTCCCTTTTCCAAAATGCCATATAAATGGAATCATACAGGATGCAGCCTTTGAGCCTTGTTGCTTTCACTAGGCACAATGCATTTGAGATTCATCCATATTGTTGTGTGTATGAGTGTTTGGTTCCTCTTTATTTCTGAGTTATATTCCATGGTACAGATATACCACAGCTAGTTTATATCCATTCACCAGCTGGAAAACATTGGGTCATTTCCAGTTGGGGCAATCACGAATAAATCTGCTATCATTGCATACTAGTTTTTGTGTGGACATAAGTTTTTATTTCTCTTGGGTAAACATCTAGGAGTGGGATTACTGGGCTGTATGGTAAGTGCATGTTTGACTTAATAAGTACTTGCCAAACTGATTTCCAAAGTGACTGTACCACTTTGTCTTTCTACCAGCAATATATGCTAATTCACCCGCATTTGGTATTGTCATTGTCAGTTGTTTTTATTTCAGCCATTCCCATAGGTATATATAGAATTTTGTCTACCGCAAACAGTGCTACAATGAATATTCTTATACACATATCCTTTAAAATCGGGTATGAGTATAACTGTAAGATATAGTCTTAGAACTAGAATTGATGGGCCAAGGATGTGAAAGGTTGTTTAGGTATGCTAAACAGCCTTCTGAGAAGGTGGGGCCAGTCTCGTTGCCTACGAGCTAGGTATGGCATTGTGTTGGCCAAAAAGTTCATTCTGGTGTTTCCGTAACATCTTAATAATACCTGTTTCACCACATCATCACCAACACAGTGTATTACCCAATATCACTACAATTTTAAATGAGATTTCACTTTAGACGACTGCTCTATGCGTATCTATCTCATAGGGCTGTTGGTGAGGACTTAAAGTAGAGTTTTAAGAGCAGGGCCTGCCACACACAGAGTGGCAATGGAGGTTAATAGTTATTGTATGATTACCACTATTAATCATTATTATTTGCCTCTCTCTCTCTGAGTTCCTCATCAGTATATTCACAAACGCTTTTTCCAAAGAGCTCAAACGTTCTGCCTACGGAATTTAGTTAATCCTCATAAATCTCTTCAGATGCTGGCTAGGATTTCAGGCACTGTGGGCTTTACAGAATAGGGAAGTGCAACAGGATAGCACTGTTCTAAGGTTACAGAACAGATCTGTGTCCCACGAGGTCAAAATGAGTCGAGTTTGGAATAGGAATGGGTTCCTCTAGGTTACAATGGCTGTGAAGCTTTTTTTCACTGCCATCCACTTTAAGAAATACACCAGGAACCAGAACACACATATAGACCTGAAACAAAAGTTTCAAAAACAATACTTCTATGTTTTCTATTTGTTCCATTCCATTTTATTGAAAATATGTTCATTGGGATATGCTAATAGATTTCAAAATCTACTATTGGGTTAAGACTAGTAGTTTAAAAGGCAGTGTTCTAGGTCAAAAATGTTGACCTTTCTGGGAATACAACTGGAATCATAGAACCTCACACTCAGTTTTGGGTACATTATTCCCTTGTTCCTTTTTCTTCATTTCCTTGGGACGCTAGAGCTTATTCGTTCATCAATCTTCACAAATAGCTCTTGGATTCCTTATGTGCACTGCCCAGTATTAAGCGCCAGTGGAGAAAACAGGCTTTGAAGAGCAAGAGGCCTGGATTCAAATCTCACCTCCACCATTTGCTGGTGATCTTGGTTACGCCTCTGCAGTCTTAAAACACTCAGTTTCCTCCTTTGTGAAACGTAGTAGTAATAGAGAAATTAATGTCAACGCATGTAAAGCACTTATAAGAGTGTCAGGCTCATTCATAGTAAGCCCTTAATACACTGGTTCTCAAGGAGTTATCCCCAAGATCAGCAGCATCAGCATCATTTAGTAACTTGTTAGAATGGAATTCTCGGACCTCACCCCAGATTTACTGAATCAGAAACTCCAGGGGTGGGGCCCAGAAATCGGTTTTAACAAGTTCTCCAGGTGATTCTGATGCATTCTCAAGTTTAATACCTGGTAACTATTAACAATTAGTACTTGAGGCTGCTGAGGTGAGCAGTGGGCAAATTATGAAGGCTAAAGTTAAGCCCTACGGTGCCAGCAAGGCTCCTGGTAAGGTTCCAACCTGCCTCAGCCCGGGCTTACCCTCCCTCCTCCCTCAGCAGGGCCCGCCTAGTGCACTCGCTGATTGGTGGGGTCTCTCTGGACCGTCACCCCATCCAACCACGGAGAACGTAAACGAAGAGGGGCGGGACTAGGCGCGGCGAGAGCGGCGAGCCTGTTGGCTACAGGCCACGCCGCGGGGCGGGGCGGGGCTGCGCGTGCGCACGGCCTAGGCGCGCCCGTGTGGGCCGTTGAAAAATGGCGACTGTTGCTGAGCTGAAGGCGGGTGAGTGCGAATGGGAAGCTTGCCGGCTGAACTTTGTCGGCCTTCAGCCTGTGAAAAGGATGGGACGAAATGAGGGTGCGCGGAACACTAGTCAGCCTTTTCGCGGGTCGTTCTGTGGCGTCAGGGCCTGCGGAGCGTCCAGAGGGTGTGGCGGCCGCCGCGCGGGGGCCCTGAGGGGATGTGGTTGCATAGGGACAATGTTTAAACCGGCTTTGAGCTGGAGGAGGAGTCCCAGGATCCCCAGGTACCTGAGAGGTCTATAGTTCTGCACCTTGGGGCTCTGGCGCATCCTTCTGGACCTCGACGGGGGCGAGGCCGTGGGCCGGGCCTTTTCCTCCGGGCTGATGATTCCAATGTCTAAACCACCATTGTTGGTGTTCCGCACAATCCTAAACCATTTGCTTGCTTATGTCATTGCGTCCATACAACCACCTGCGAGGTGGGTCGCGATTTTCCAAGGGGAAAAAGTGGAGGTAGAAAGGTGTCTGGCTTGGCCATTCTCCTGTGTTTTTAGGAAAAGTTCCACAAAGGTTCGAGCCCTTAAGCTGAGAACGTTTGTACACCGTTAGTTTTGACGCAAATGTCCAAACAAGTAATAGTAATTATAGTTATTAGCCATCGAGCCTTATGTGTCAGGCACAGCCCAGCGCCTGTGTTATCTAATTTATTCTGTGTATGAACCTTATGCCCATTTCATAGATTAGGAAATTGAGGCGCTGAGAGGTGAAATAGATCGACTAAAGTAATTTAGCTATAAAGAGGCAGAGTGAGAACCTAGAGATGCTGCACCAGGCCTGCAGGTCTTAGTTACTGAGTGATACTGCTGCCTGCCTAGTAAAACCAGTTACATTTTTCAGGGAATTTAGGCTCTAAATCAGTGATTCTTAGAGATTTGGTGGGGAGAGTATGATTTGAGAATATGATTCAGGAATTATTGATCTAAATGTATATTTGCGGCCCAGGACTGATGAACAATCATTACAAAGGCATACCTCTATCCACAAGGACAGACTTGACATGAATTGGTGAACTCTCTCCCCAGGAAACACATATCACCTGTACTATTGCATGCAACTTCTGAGGATTTAAAGATACGTTGGAATATAAACCAGGTTAAGAAGCTCTTTCCAAAGAAATTGTCATGGTACAGTGTTTTAATAACCATGATAATAGAGGGCAGATCAGGATGATACGGAACCCTAGAACTCTCTAGACAAGGGATGTCCTACACAGATGTAGGGAGCCCTTTATGCTTTTCCTGCATTTGTCAGCTCTGAATATAATTAGTGTTCAAGAGAAACCCATTGAAAATGCTTGCCAATCAATTATCTTATATGGGCTTTCACCTTTTTAAAGCACTTTCCCCTCACATTTTTCCACCTTACTTGGTTCTACCTCTGAGACATAGAACGCATGTTGGAGAAGACAAGTGAGGCAGGAGTTAGTGATCTACCGCTGAGGTAGTGATGGGACATGCTGGGTTTCCTAACTCCAGCTTCATTAATTCTCATTTCTTTGCTGAGTACAAGGCTGTGCTGTGTGCAAATACAGAGTAATTGGGGGGAAAAAATCTCTCCGTCTAATTTCTAAAGATGGAATTGGAGAACAGGGGTTCAGTTATGATCCCAACATGATAAAGCTGTACCTGCCTTTTATGGGCCTGTTGCACAGTCTGACTGGGTGATAACTACTCTTAACACACCTGCAAAAAAGGTTGAGGGGATGAATCTACATATAAGGGCCAAGAAAGGTTAAAGTCTAGTCCAGATTGTATCTCTTTAATCAACAAAACCTGACTCAGGTTTTTGTTGTTTATCAAAGCTTAAAAAAATTTCATGTCCATGCCTACTTGGATACACTCCCTGGGCTCCTTTTATTTTATTTTATTTTTGGCTGCATTGGATCTTCGTTGCTGCACGTGGGCTTTCTCTAGTTGCTGCGAGCGGGGGCTACTCTTCGTTGCAGTGCGGGGACTTCTCATTGCGGTGGCTTCTCTTGTTGCGGAGCATGGGCTCTAGGTGCATGGGCTTCAGTACTTGTGGCTTGCGGACTCTAGAGTGCAGGCTCAGTAGTTGTGGCACATGGGCTTAGTTGCGCCGTGGCCTGTGGGATCTTCCCGGACCAGGACTCGAACCCGTGTCCCGTGTGTTGGCAGGCGGATTCTTAACCACTGCGCCGCCAGGGAAGTCCCTGGGCTCCCTTTCTGAATTGTCATTATTGGGGTGTACTTATTTATAGCATAATACAGTATTAAACTATATTTATTACACCAATAGTATACAGCACAGTATTATAATGCCTCTAGGCAGCTCTCTATTCTAGGCACTATGGGTGAAATGTGTTAATTCTCTGGAGTTGTTATTTAGCTATTAAGGACAATGTGAGAGAAAAAAAAAAAAAAGGTTCCAGACCACTGCAAGGGATGATGCCAATTCAGCCCTATCCATATTAGTATTTATAGCTAAATCTCATTATCATAACTACTGATATTTGTAATAATGACCCTTGCTTATCAAGAAGTTAGATTACATTCAGCATATATATCCCTGATTCCTTGAGATGACATTGATAAAGTTACATGTTAGATTTCTAAGTAGGCTTACAATTTCAAAATCTTACTGTTTTAAGGAATTAACTCATAATTGCCTTTAAAAAACAAACCCCCCAGAACAAAAGCCCACCTTTTTGTTCAGAATGGGCCATTTCCCAAGGTTTCGGGGTATCAGTTTTTATACAAAGGGCACGACATAGTCCTTCCTTTTTGGAGTGTACTTGTTATCTTTAATCATCTACTTTCTGGACCAGAGGGTTTTAGTGACATACAGAACCTGTCTGCAGTGACAACCATTCTTGAAAAGATATGAGACACTGGGAGATAAGTTCAGGTCCCAGTAAGCTGAGTATATTTCTCTCCCCCTTTTCTTCTTCACTAAAGAATGTGTATCAGTCTGTAGCCTCTGACAGTGATGATGTTGGAAGGATAAATTTGCATTTGCTTAAATATATTAAAATAGTAAATCATCGCAACTCAGGAACTTTATTTTTTATTACAAATGTGGCTTGTGGTAGCTAATGTGATGATTGTTCAGTTTGTCATAGAGTATAGGTTGAAAGTGCATGTTATGCCATTTACCTTTTAAGCATTTTTCTTCAGAGTTTGGCTAAGAATGACAAAATTCCTTCTGTAACTGAAGCATTAATATTTTATATTTAACAGTTTTAAAGGACACCTTGGAAAAAAGAGGAGTATTAGGGCATTTAAAAGCAAGGATTCGAGCTGAAGTTTTCAATGCTCTTGATGATGAAAGTGAACCTCGACCATTATTGTCTCATGAAAACCTTCTAATTAATGAATTAATTCGGGAGTATTTGGAATTCAACAAATATAAGTATACAGCATCTGTCCTCATAGCAGGTAAGAGGTTATTTATTGTTAGTTACCTGATATGAAATCTGCCTCTTCCCTTCTCCCAATTCTCAGAAAGTGTTTAGCCTAGAAATCTAATTCCATTACCAAACAGTATCATCTGGGACATGACTGGAACATAAAACCTCCCATGGGCTCTTTCCATAGCTTGAACAAGTGCTTGTGAGGTTTATTGTATTATAGGGGGAAATAACTCAATAAACACTTAAACTAGGTGCATACTTTGAAAAATCATCCATAATTCCTGGCACTGACAATAAATACTTGTTTACTGGTATTGAGAATAAACAATTCTTTACATTTTACCCTATGTGCTGTCCGTCTTTTTTCTATGTATATGCTTTAAAAATACACACACACAGATTTAATATATATTCTTTATTAAAAAATATAAAACATTGGGAGATAAAGCCTCAAAATATTGCTACCATGTATTGATCAGGCACTGTATACAAATGTATGTGAAAGCATGATATCTAAAAAGGATTAGATAATCTATAGAAATTTCAAATAACTGTGTTGTACACCTGAAACTAATATAATATAATATTGTGAACCAACTATACTTAAATAAAAAAAGAAATAAGAGGTCAACTATACTTCAATTAAAAAGAAGAAGAAAAAAAAAAGAAAAGGATTAGGAAGGTAAACTCCAAACTCATTCTAGTGATGGGAGGGAGAGAAATGGTATTGGGGGGAGGGAGTCAACAGTTAAAAAGAAATTTATTTTATCTGTTAAATTTTATTTCTTAAGAAAGCAAAAGAACTGGAAGAATATGCACAATAGTCAGGATCAGCATTGCCTCTGGACTGGGGGAGATGAGGTTGGGAGGATGATCAAAAACACCTTGCATGTACATAACTTGATTCCCTTGTTCAAGGTGTAATCTGTGCTTTAAGACTGTTTGGTGCCTTGGAGATATGCCTCATCAAAGAAAAGAGATCATGAAGTGGATTTTGGAAGAGAGAATGGATTCCTTATTTGTGATGCTGGAACTTTCCATTCGATAGATCTTTTGTTAATATTCTAGATCTTTTATTTAATGTTAACTGAATGTTAATACCTTAACTGAATAAAGACTGATGATCTTTATTGGTTTAAGGATCTTCAATATCAGTATCTTCACTTTCTTCAGTTTGTTATAGATGGCTATATAATACATTAATAATCAGAAAAGAAGAATATGAAAATATCATCAATTAGATGTCTTGGACTTGTGCTTACCTAGAATGGAATATAATGACATAGTCAAGTTTCTACAGTGTCTTGGCTTTTTAAAACAAAAAATGAGGTAAAATTAACATATAAGATTCTTTACCATTTTTAGTATATAGTTCTATGGATTTTACCAAATTCATACAGTTGTGTAACTACCACCACAATCACAATCACGATATAGAACGTTTCCATCACCTCAAAAAATTGTGTCCCTTTGTAGACAACCTCTTCTACCCTCAAACCCCTAGCAACCTCTGATCTGTTGTTTTCTGTACCTATCATTTGCCTTTTCCAGAACATCATATAAGTGAAACCATGCAGGATGTAGCATTTTGAATCTTTTTCCTTTCACTCAGCATAACACATTTGAGACCATGCTGTTATTTTTCCACTCCGAATAGCATTCCATTGTATGGTTGTATTGATGTATCTATTATCAGTTGATAGACATTTGGGTTGCTTCTAGTTTTTGGCAATTATGAGTCAAGCTGCTATAAAACATTCATTTACAAGTTTGGCCGAACGTTGTTTTCATGTCTCTTGGGTAAAGAGCTAAGAGTGGGATTGCTGGGTTGTGTGTGGTAAGTGTATGCTTACCTTTATAAGTGGATGCAACATTTTGTTCTCCTACCGGCAGAGTATGAGGGTTCCAGTTGCCCTGTGTCCTTGCCAGCACTTCATATTAGTGTTTATTGTACTTTTAGATTTATTGCCACCAAATGGATATCAGCACTGTCATGTATTTAATTTACAGGCTTCTTAGAAAATAGGACTTCTGAAGTCTAGTATATAGAAACAGTATTTTCCCAACTCAAAATTGGGGGATTTAAAAAATAAATTTATGTTAAACTGTATTAAAATATGCATTTAACAAAGTGGCTATTCTGAAAGTCATAAAATCACACACAGTTGCATCTGCCTTGGCGTGTGCCATCATTCTTCTAAAATCTGAAAAATGTGTATACCTCGTAAGTGTGGTTTTCATCAAAATCCTATTTACTTTTTACATTAATAAAGACTCAGTGTTTTATGATTTTCCCCCCAGAATCTGGTCAACCCATAGTTCCATTGGACAGACAGTTTCTCATCCGTGAACTAAATGCATTTGAAGAATCAAAGGATAATACAATGTAAGAAGTTTTTTAAAAAAATAAGTTTTCAGATACTGTTGTATTGGAGTCATAATTGCATAGCAGTGGTTTTATTTCATTTTAATTCAGGAGGTATTTATTTGGGCCCAGTGTGTATCTAGCACACGTCTACGGTGTGCAGCTGTGTGTAGGTGCTAAATGCCTGTGGTTTCAGAGGACTGAGCACCCCTGCTTTATCCTAAGGGTCACGTCTCTTGGCTTCTTCATCCATCCTTTTGTTTTTTACCTGAGGCTTTGCTCTATCAGTTGTTTTCTTCCTCACATTTAACTCTTCCTCCTCACTGCTTCCTTCACTTCAACTTGGGAATGTACTCAAATCTCTCCTCTCCAAAAAAACCTCTTAACTCCTTTTTATCCCTGAACTTAGTGAAGATCAACCCCCTGTTTTCATTTTGTTATTACCCCCTCTTTTGCCTTCTCTGCATTTTAAGTTCTCCCCTCACCATTTGTACTGAAACTATGCTCTTGAAAAAGAGTGACCACTTTCTAGTAGTTTCTTAGTTTTTTTCCTACTTTAGTGTTTCTTAAACTTTTTCTAGAGGATCCCTGAATGGCAGAAAAAATTGTACCTAGGATGCCTGGGAACATAGATCAAAGCACCTTTCCCCTGGTAAGAAATTTCTTTGAAGTCTCATGTTTTCTCTTTCTAAAAGGTTTATTGAATTTTTTCATTCTACTTCATGATATAATTATTTTTACCATTAAAATGTTTTAAATGACATGCCAATTAAATTGAACTCTCCCTCAAATCTTTGTGTAAAATTAGTGTTCTGGGATCATATGGCACCTGTACTTTGTACCAGGCCCCTAGCACTAAGAGTGGATATATATCTATTTCCAATTTGAGAAGCTCAGCTTTACTTGAGTTTCTGCAGTGTTTTGTAATATTGACAACTCTTCCTTAAAACACTTCTGTCATTTGTCTTTTATGACCCTTTACTGTCTTGGTTTTTCTGTCTCCCTAATGGTCGTCACAGTTTCTTCATTGGCTCCTTTAAGGTTCCTTTAAATTGTGGGCATTCTCCCCCAAGTTTTGTCCTTAACTTTCTTTTCCTCTTGTCCCCCTGCCCACTTTTCTGTGTAGTCTTGAGTCTTTAATGATGTCTCCACGCTGGTGACTGTGCTTTAAATCTTACAGAGCTCGTGAATTACGGGCCCACATTTCTGCTGGCATCTCAAACTCTGTGTGTCCAAAAATCAAGTCCATTATTTTCATCTCTTCAAGCCCCCCTCATAGCTTCCTCATACAGCCATTCAGGTCTTCACCTGAGAGCTCACTTGCACTTCCGGCTCCTTACTTCTCCACCAGTCATTTTGCGAGTCTCATCAATTTGGCCTGTGCAGTAGCACCTGTCTGTCCTCACGACCTGTGCCAGGCAGTTCAGGAGGCGTCTGTCCTGTTTCTCTCCAGTCACTTTCTTTTCTAACTCATGTCACGCTGCCAATAGTTTGCTTTCTGAAAGCAAATGTTGCTTTAAAGCATTTCCATTGAAAAGTTTTCAGATTTCAAAAAGTAATGTGGTCCATATATGGTGTAGGCTCCAGTGGAAGTCTGAAGTAGCATTAATAGTCACATTAATATTTTTCAGTGAAACTTAAGAATTTTCACAAAAAGTAGATAAAGTGTATAATAACCTTATATTAGGTCAAGCCATGCCACCAAATGAGTTTGTGCCAAATTTATGAAGAAAATTAGTTTTCAGAGTTTTTGTTTTTCAGAATTGCAAATAAGGCATTGTGAAGCTGTACTTTAAAAACATTAAGTAGGATTTTTGAAAAAAGAAACCTTAATATTCATGAAGCTGCAGGTTAAATGTGGTAGTTTTATATTTTCTAATATGTCTTAAAAATTTTAAATCTTAAGTAAATTTTATTGTAAATTTGGAAAACAGAATTTTTTTAATTTAAAAATCTTCTTTGACCAGTTAACACTTTGGGAAACAATGGTTTAAAGTAGACGAAGAGACCTATTTTATATTCCTGTATGAAGCTTTTATAAGAGCTGAGGCATCTTATTAAATAGAGAAACTCACTCTCTTGGTTTCTTTGTGGTATGGAAAAATTGCTTTTGTGTGTAGTTGGTTATTTATTGCTGTATAACAGATTACCCCAGAAGTTGGTGGTTTAAAACAACAGACATTTATTATCAGTGGAGAGGAATCTGGGCGTGGCTTCTGTGGCTGGTCTCACTCAGGAGATTGCAGTTAAGATGTTGACCAGAGATACAGTCATCTGAAGGCTTGGCTGGAGCTGGAGGATCCATTTCCATGTGGCACATTCACATGGCTGCTTGTCGGAGGCCTCAGTTCTTCACTACATGAACCTTTCCACGGGACAGCTTGAGTGTCCTCATGACATGGCAACTGACTTACCCTAGGGAGAATGACCAAGAGAGAAGGCAAGGAGGAGGCCGCAATGCCATTTATGACCTAGACTCTAAAGTTGCAAGTGCTGTCACTTAATGCCTTACTCAGTTCCTGAGAAGTGAGTTCAGCTCACACTCAAGAGGACAGCAGTTAGACTCCACCTTTTGAAGGGAAAGGATGTCATACTTTGAACCATCACACCTGCTAATAAGTAGATAGATTATCTCAAAAAGACAGTCCATTAAATTGATATTTTCAACAGTGATATTGGAAACAAGGGAAAACCACTCTTTATTGTCATCAGAGCAGCCTCCATTGGTGCAAGGGCACTAATGTAAATCTCTAGGCAGCATGCTGTAAGGAAAAGAATATGGGACTTGGGGTTCAAGTGTAAAGTTTGTTGACTATCTAAGCAATCTCTAGCAAATCCTCAGTGAGCTGTGGTTTTCTTATTTATAAATTGGAGATGATGATTATGATATCACAAGGTAAAGATAAAATGAAGAGAGAGAAGAGTGTTTTGTAAACTGTAAAGTAGCTTTTAAAATACTAGTTCTTGCCCGACTCCTGTATAGCTTGCATTTATATACCATTTAATATGTGCCAGGTATGGTTCTAAGCACTTGATATTTATTAACTAATTTTGTCCATAACTGCCCTATGAGGTAGAGACTATGCTTATCCTCATTTATAGAGGAAGAAACATTTATGAGGCTGGGGACGTTAAGAATCTTGCTGAGGTCAAGTGGCAGGGCCAGGATTTGAACCCAGGCAAGGATTTATTAATCCAATAAATATATATTGAATAGTTGTTTTGTATCAGACCATGTTAGGTAGTGGGAAATCTTATACTGGACTTCGGAGTTTAAAAAAAAAATGCTGATTCCTGTGCATTGATTGAAATTGTATTTCAGCTTAGGTGAGGTTTAACTTGTTAGTGTTTTCTCTGGATTTTAAAATTGTCTTTAGAGTTAAATGGTACACTTAAATTTGAAAAGGCATGAACAAGTTTGCAATTTGGATAATAACCATGCATCTTTTTTCTTTTAAGTCTGGTGAATTACTTGGCTATTTTCGTGTCAGAGGCTACCTTTTAAAGAGTAGATATTTTTAAGCTTTTCCTATTTATTCAAATTGAATTGATTTTGATTTTCTTCCTGCTATAGACCTCTTTTATATGGAATTTTAGCTCATTTCTTGCATGGAACTAAGGATGACATCCAAAATACATTTCTGAAAGGGTCTTCACTTCAGCCTCCAAACCCAAATCTTGGCAGACAACCTAATGGAAGAAAGCAAATGGGTATGAGTTTTCTGAGACTTATCATTTAGCTATCAGCAAGTATGTTTTCTTCCTATCTGTTTTTATCTTTGGAACAGTTTTTCCTAAGATTTTGAGTCAAAGTTTAATTCCATTTATATCCAATATAGTTAGCCCGTGTTATTTATCCTCAAAAAAACAATGCTTTTCAGAATGAGAATCTTGTGAGGGGTGGGGAGATGACTAGACAAAATTCTTAGATATAATTTCTATAAAGAAGTGTTGAAAAACTTGATTTTCACATAGATTTTGTACTCTTTGGAGTAGCTTAGATCCTTAGCGTACTGAAGAAGGAGCTTTTTATCACATTATCAATTTTTTCCCCTCTAAGACTGAAAAAAGGCAAGATTGCTGAATATAGATAGAGCAGTCAGAGGTTTATGTGTTGTCCTTTGCATTTTCAGGATTCCTTTCTTTTGAGGGGGTGGGGGGAATACTCTTTGTGGTAGTGTTGTAGTTATCTATAAATAAATTCTTAGGAGAACAGCTCATATTTCTTTTAAGAATGCTCACTCTTCCAATGAGGTTTCAGTTGTTTTGATTATATCAGCAGTAGAACCTCAGTTTGATAATCTAAATTGAATGGTTTATAGCTCAGTGTTTCCAACTGTGGTTGAGAGTTGATCTCTCTTTTTAAGGATAGTCATAGGTGGGGCTCAGGCAGCTGATTATCAGAACAAATATAAATCTTTTTTTTTTGAACCTGCACCCTTGGCAGTGAAAGCGTGGAGTCCTAACCACTGGACTGCCAGGGAATTCCCAGAACAAATATAAATCTTGACTGTTGAAGTAAACTTTTAAGAAACATCTAAAGTGCAAATTGTCTTTTGCAGTTTTCCTGAACTGCCATGAGCAATATTGATCATGTTGGGCTTCCCTGGTGGCGCAGTGGTTAAGAATCCACCTGCCAATGCAGGGGACACAGGTTCGAGCCCTGGTCCGGGAAGATCCCACATGCTGCAGAGCAATTAAGCCCGTGCACCACAACTACTGAGCCTGCACTCTAGAGCTTGCGAGCCACAAATACTGAGCCCACGTATCACAACTACTGAAGCCTGCGTGCCTAGAGCCCGTGCTCTGCAACAAGAGAAGCCACCACAGTGAGAAGCCTGTGTACCTCAATGAAGAGCAGCCCCTGCTCGCTGCAACTAGAGAAAGCCTGTGAACAGCAACGAGGACCCAACACAGCCAAAAACAAATAAATAAATTTTAAAAAAAGAAAGTATTTAATTGCCTTTTGAGATAATTGCGAATATTTAAAAAAATATATTGATCATGTTAAATACTTACTCTGTCTCTTAGATCTGAAAGCAAAATATTTGTGAATCACGGTGATCTCTTGAAGGTTAGTTCTGACTTTACTAGGAGTTATCCTTCTATATATCTTAGAATTCTAAGTCCATGGAACATTGGAAAAGAAATCATTCCCGTCTTCTTATTTTAGTTGAGAAAACCAAGACTAAGAGGTTCATTGACTCATCTAAAGCCTGTAGCTGATCATTTTTAGCAGAATCAACACCCTTGATTGCCATTCCTGTACACTTTCCACTTAAAGAATATGGAGAAGTTTTCTTAGTTCCTTTTTCAGGTATTGGTAAGGAACTGTCATTATTGCCTACTATTTGGCAAGAACTTAAAAAACAAAACAAAACACACAGTACAAGAGTAAATGTCTAAACATCAGTAGTATAATGTGAAATTCCCTCTAACCTCCTCCCTCCTTGCCTCTCCCTAACGCCTTGATTTCCCTCCCCTCCACAGAAGGTAGTGCTGTTAGCAGCTTGGTGGGTGTCCTTCAGGAGTCATTTCTACATATTTAAATTTATATGCACTGTTCCTGTGCATATTATTCCTACAGTTTGCTTTTTTCACTTGTTTTATCAATTTATGTAGATCTGCTTCTACCTCGTTCTTTCTGTAGTATTCCATAGTACTATTGTTAATCACTCTTTACTGATCTACTTTTGTATCTTTTTTTTTTTTTTTTTTTTTTTTGGCTGCATTGGGTCTTCATTGATGCGCATGAGCTTTCTCTAGTTGTGGTGAGCGGGGGCTACTCTTAGTTGTGTTGTGCGGGCTTCTCACTGTGGTGGTTTCTCGTTGCAGAGCACAGGCTATAGGCGTGTGGGCTTCAGTAGTTGCAGCACGCGGGCCCTAGAGCTCTCAGGCTTCAGTGATTGTGGAGCACAGGCTTAGTTGCTCCGTGGCATGTGGGATCTTCCCGGACCAGGGATTGAACCCGTGTCCCCTGCGTTGGCAGGTGGATTGTTAACCACAGCACCACCAGGGAAGTCCTACTTTTGTATGTTTTAAATTTTTTGCTTTTACAGTATTGCAGGGTAGCATTAGTATTTTTCTTATGTGGATGCCTAGAAGTAGAATTGCTGGTTCAAAATATATGCATATTAAAAAATGTAGTAGATATTGTTTAATTCCCCTCCAAAAAGGCTTTACCACTTTACATGCTTGCCAAGAATATATGATAATGCCAGTTTCTCTTTAATTGTCACCGGTGGATATTGTACACATTAACACATGTTAACACAGCAAACCCATGACGTTGGTATTTTTAGTTCCAGTTGGGTGGGTGGGGGCAGGGTGTGCTAGAGAGGATGCAAGAGTCCTTGGGTTACCTTGGCTCCTGTCTGTATAAAGTGCCAGAGACATCAAAGATTCGAGTTCAGCAAAGCTTTGGGTACCTATTCTGTGGAAGACTCAGAAAGGAGAATGAGTGCACTAATAGGAGAACAGTGATATTGCAAATTATTTTTCTTGATCATCAAAAATGTTACTGACACAACAGGAACCTCGTGCAATGAATTGTGAAGAATTGTTAGCCCCAAATTGCATTATGTTTCAGTAACACATTTAGGCATTTAGGCATTCCATTTACTTTCTCAACTCCAACTTATTGTGTGAAAGATACATAAGTTTTATTTGACAACATCGAGACGTTATAAAGGTATTAAAATAATTATTCTTCAGATTATATACCTTCTATCTACACAAAGTCATCCAGCTGAAATATAAAACACTAAAATTAAATTCTCTTTTATTTGAAGATAAGTCCAAAGCCTGCCATCATGAAAGCACTTCTTTTATTAAAGCTTTCAGAGTACAAAAAAAAAATGAAGAGGGTTTATATAACAGGCACACTCACCTTTGAAATGGTAGCCAGTTCATTAATGCTGCTGATATTAGTGCTTGTAATATTGAAAGCAAGGTAGTTTTTGCTATAAATAAAAGCCCAGATATTTTATAATAGAGAAAATCATTATCAGCTCAACATTATTGCACATCTATGAAGTACATGAGTGACATACTTAACTCTTTTATAACACTTCTCTAGAAAACCTAAAATGGTTTTGCCTTAAGGATATTGTTGATCTTGTTCTTCCAGCAAAGTTGCCTAACACTGAGGGGGATGAATTTTCCAGACCTGTGGTAGTGTTAGCACTCTGCACTGCCTCTGAGGATGAGGGGCTGCTCTGGACCAGCAAGACTGTGTGTACAGCAACTTGTCCTCAGAATTAGCAAATCTAGTGTGCATTTTTGGTGCTACAATTGTATATTTCTAACAACTTGTCTAAATTTGTATTTTTTTGTCTCCTGTTATCAAAATGGTCATTAAAAAGGTTTTGTATTTTTACTTGTAAAGAGTGTTTGGGGAATTGGGGGTTAGGATTGGGGGGGTTCATGTTTTCTTAGGAATTTAGTTTGTGCATCACATTTTTTTCTTTCTTTTTTTTTTTTTTTTTTTGGCTGCGCTGGGTCTTCATTGTGGTGCGTGGGCTCTCTAGTTGTGGCACGCAGGCTTAGTTGCCCCATGGCATGTGGGATCTTAGTTCCCTGGTTGGGATCTTAGTTCCCTGACCAGGGATCAAACCCATGTCCCCAGCATTGGAAGGTGGATTCTTAACCACTGGACTACCAGGGAAGTCCCTGTGCATTGCATTTTTGTCGCATTGGATGTTAAGTCTCTTTAGGTTCTTTTAATCAAGAATACTTCTGCCTGCTCCCCTCTCGCCCAGGACAAAAGAAATGGAGCATACATACCTAGGGCCCTTTCTTTACTATTCTGGAGCACAGTGTGTGGTCACAGAGGCTCTGGGCTCCTCTGAACCTGCATGGAACTTTCTTGTTTTGGGCTGAAGAACATTTTCTACAATTTCTCGGGGGGTTTTCTGATTTTGGTAGGAAGTTGTAAACCATGCTAGTTTTCTTCTTGCCGCAAGAGGGTGCTGCTGGGAGGATTTCTATTTGAAGAAAAGTTTTTTGTTTTTTGTTGTTTTTCTTTTTAGTTGAGCTTTGGCATCCCTCAAAATACTAATTGAATACACAGTCCTTTCTTGTGAATTCCATTCCTTACATACAGTGTAAGTTTGTAAGTACTTATCCATGGGTTTACTCCAGGGTGTACTCTATTCACTTACAAAAAAATAGTCAGGAAACACTTGTGAAAAATTAGAGTGAGTCCCTAGTACTAAACATTTCTGATTTCTTCAATAGGGTTTTTTAAAAAAAACCCTTTTATTGTCCTAAGCCATCTAAAGAACTCAAACAATATTAAATATATAACATCCTATAATGTATGTAGATAAGTCTGCCTGCTGCCCATTTTTACTTGGGATGAGTACTGACCTTTGCTTCTGTTCATTGCAGAGGACCACCTACAGAAGGAGCAGGGGAGGAGCGCTAACACTGAAAACCTGCACACTTCTCCCGCAATGAAGAGATGACATTTCCATGTGGGGCATTTTTTATAAACTTGTATGCATTAAATAACTTATTTATCCTCCTAATGTTACCAGAATTCATCACTAATATTTGTACTTTGTGGAAATGTGAGTTTCTGCAAAACCTTTAGCCCCTTGTGTTTTACTGCATTTGTGAATAAAAGCTAACTCTGTCATCTAGCTTACCAGATTTGACTTGAAAGAAAATGTGTTGTTTTTAGGAAGATTTTAAAGGCCCCTAAAGTTTTGAGAAATGAAAGGGTTTTTTAGTTCCCTATAAATTCTTCTAAAAAAAAATCAGGTCTTTATAGCCATACGCTCTGTTCTTTGTTTGGCTGCACCACATGGCTTCCAGGATCTTAGTACCCCAACCAGAGACTGAGCCCAGGCCCCCGCAGTGAAAGCACTGAGTCCTGACCACTGGACTGCCAGGGAATTCCCTGCTCTGTTCTTTACCATGGCACATTAATGAAATTTCCTTCAGGCTGGAATTATGTGGATTTATAGGAAAATTCATTCATGTTTAAAAAAAAAAAAATTTAAAAGAACACCAAAACCAGAAAAAACTATAATTCCTATAAAGTTTGATTGTTTTTGGGGGTGGAGCTAGCTATTTTTCAGATAACCATTTATAATTAGGTTTAAGTATCTGAATTACTACCTAAATTTGAACATTGAAACTTGGTAACGACGTACTTTTTCTTTCCTTAGACAGTTTGGTTTCTCCTAGAAGATTTAATTAAAAGGTGTGTGGGGGGGAATAATTCTTTTAATTCTGCTGTAAGTAAACCAAGAGTTTATTACGTGAAGAATGTGGAATAAACATGAAGAGACAGGCTTTATGAGAAATACCAGAAAGTACCTTTTAAAAGATGGCATTGTTTAACCTCCATGTGGCCTTCAGTTGTGCAATTACAAGATGAGCTATGAAAGGGCCAACTCTTACTTGTATGGGCTCTGAGTGTCTTATTAAATGTCGATTTTTATTCTTGGGGTAGAAAAATAGTAAGAGCTCTTATAGTGCCATCTCTAAAATGCTACTTTGATATTCATTGACATTTTTATAATATGGAGTCTTCAGACTGATTTCACTGAAAACAACAAACTATTATAGTAGACACCTGATTGGCACAAATCATAAGGTGTATTCAGAACAAAACTGCATGGGCGCCTGTACACTGACAACATTTAGCTTAAACATTTTCCACAGGGAAGGTGATAAGCGCTGTAGTTGACAGAATTGGCGTTCTTTTCAGGGTATAGATTCTGTGCTGCTTTTGGAAATTATTGAAACTTGATTTTATTTTTGGTGCTAGTCAGGGTTCAGTCCTTACAGATTAACCAAGAACTTTTATCTGAATGCAGAAAATTATTTAAAAAATTGCCTTAAACCATACTTTACAAGTCAAAGGATTTTGAGAGGCCCTATTGGTGGGCTAAAATTACATATACAGATGTAGAAGTATTATAAGGGCTCATTTCCATTTTTTAAATGAAATCTATAGTACCTGATTACACTTATGAATTCCATTGTATTGTATGGGGAGTATAAATATCTGAATTATTCTCAGAGGATTTAGTTTACATGCAGGGCTGTTGGTAGTGGACACTGTTTACCTCAGGAATTGCAATCATGCAGGACTGGGTTAAGAAAAAATGCTGGAGTTTGTCATTTTGGATACTGATATAAAATCATCAAAATAGAAGCTAAACAGAATTGTCACATGTAGTCTATAGCACATTTGTATGCATTATTCTATAACTGGTTTGTACCTAGGCAACTTTTATACTTTCAGTGTATCATTTAATAAAAAAAAAAAAAAATTCAAGCAACTCACCTTTGTGCAAAGGGCTTTCCTCTGACTGTTCTGTCATCAAGAGGTGTCCACTGGAACCAGAAGAAGGCTTGGCGATGGCTCCCTAGGCCTTCATTCGGGATCTCCAGGAACCTAGTTGTTGGAGGGTGCATAGTAAGGTTGAGGGTACTTGGCATCAGCCATATCACCCCGGGACAGTTATTCTTCATAGGTGGAAGTGGTAGGGGCTGGTGGTGGTATTCTCTGAGGGGACAGTATCATAATGTGTGGGGCCACATATGGCTTGAAAAAGTGCATTTAGTAGTAGTTTTTTTTTTTGGCCATGCCACGTGCCTTGTGGGATCTTAGTTCCCTGACCAGGGATTGAACCCGGGCCCTGGCAGTGAAAGCTCCGAGTCCTAACCACTGGACCGCCAGGGAATTCCCATATGTTCTAGTAGTTTAAATAGGTTCCTGAGCTGAGACACTTAAATTCAAGGAAGGAAAAGACAAAAATAAACAGAGGACCCATCAAACTCTTCTCACGAACTCATAAATTAAATTAGTACATCATTTCTGGTGGTTTTCATGAGGTTGTTGGGAGAAGTTATCCTCCAGACATGCTCCAAACTCCAGGAGAAGCTTCAGGAGAAAACTTATACAAAAATAGGATGGGAATTGGACTTGAAGAGGGATTTAGGAAAAGTAGACATTTAAAACTTTGGCAATGTAAAAACTCGGCAAGAGCAGAGGTGGCGTTTGAAGATGATAAATTTAAGCATAGCATATATGCTTGCTTAGAATAAACTAATAGCTTTATAATTATGTGCAAGAACACATTTATATATGACTCACATGCCTGTATGATTATGTAAAATTTGATGTGTTCTTTTAACCTGAAGCCAAGTGTACGTGAATGATTAACATTTTGTGAAAATATGCCTTTAAAGGCATTTAGGGCAATGCTTCCCAGCCACTTGGCATTTCATTTTTGTAACAACCATTCTGCAAGGATTGTGTGGTCTTCATTAATTTTTGTTTAAATGAAAGTGGGGTAAAATTATCTTAAAAAAATAGACAATTTTGTAAAGCAGTTTTAGGTTCACAGCAAAATTGAGTGTGAAGTACAGAGTTCTCACATACCCTCTGTCCCCACACACTCACAGGCTCCCCTGTTATCAACATGACCCCCGAAAGTGGTACATTTGTTACAATCAGTGAACCTACATTGACCCATCATTATTACTCAAAGTCTGTAGTTGACCTCAGGGTTCACTCTTGGTGCTGTACAGCCTATGGGTTTGAACAAATGTATAGTGACATGTATCCACCCACCATTACAGTATCAGTAGTTTCACGGCCCTAAAAATTTTCTGTGCTCTATTCATCGCTCCTTTCTCCTCTAGCTCCTGGCAACCACTGATCTGTTTACTGTCTCCATAGTTTTGCCTTTTCCAGAATGTCATATAGTTGGACTCATACAGTGTGTGGCCTTTCATATTGTTTTCCTTCACTTAGTAATATGCTTTTGTTTCCTCCATGTCTGCTCATGGCTTGATAGCCCATTTCTTTTTAGTGCTGAGTAATATTCTGTCATCTGAATGTACCACAGTTTATCCATTCACTTACTTAGAAGAACGTCTTGGTTGCTTCCAAGTCTTGGCAATTAATGAAGAAAGCTGCTCTAAATAACTGTGTACAGGTTTTAGTACAGACATAGGTTTTCAGCTCATTTGAGTAAATCCCAAGGAGTGTGACTTGCTGGGTCATATGGTAAGAATATGTTTACTTCTGTAAGAAACTATAAAACTATTTTTATTGAGAATTTTAGGACTTTCCTGATAGAGAATCCGGAGTTACCAAGACACCGGAGCTGGAAACTGGTGATAAAGGAAAGAGCACTGCAAGTTACTGTGTGATTCGGTCTTGAGCCTGGAGAAACGTGGGGGCCATGATGAGTGAAACCAAGTGCTTCTGCACAGGAGAGTTGGAGCGGAACCGTGCTTGTAGTCGGGAAAGATGGCCCTTTATTCGCAAGGAGGCAGAGTCCTGTGCAGATCTTGAGCTGGATGACTCGAGTGCTGATGCACTTTTAAATAATTGTGAAGGACAAGCCATGCTTGGACCCAGTTTTTTTTTTTTTTGCAGTATGCGGGCCTCTCACTGCTGTGGCCTCTCCCGTTGCGGAGCACAGGCTTCGGACATGCAGGCTCAGCGGGCATGGCTCATGGGCCTAGCCACTCCGCGGCATGTGGGATCTTCCCGGACTGGGACACGAACCCGTGTCCCCTGCATCGGCAGGCAGACTCTCAACCACTGCGCCACCAGGGAAGCCCCCCAGTTTTTGATGTTATTAGAAACTGGAGGGAATCATACTTTGGAAGTTTTTGAACCTAGTAGCAAAATCAAAGCTATTTGATTAAAAAAAAAAAAAAAAAGACGCTGAGAGTGGAATTTCCCCACTGCTATCTTGTTCCATGAGTTCATGGAAACTCCCAGTACCCAGCGCCTCACAGAAGACATGCCAGGGAAACTTACTTGACAGTCACAGTAATGTTTTTTTGTTTTTTTTTGTTTTTTTTTTTTGTGGTACGCGGGCCTCTCACTGTTGTGGCCTCTCCCGTTGCGGAGCACAGGCTCCGGACGCGCAGGCTCAGCGGCCATGGCTCACGGGCCTAGCCGCTCCGCGGCATGTGGGATCTTCACAGACCAGGGCACGAACCCGTGTCCCCTGCATCAGCAAGCGGACTCTCAACCACTGCGCCACCAGGGAAGCCCCACAGTAATGTTTTTTGAAGGTAACTTTCCCCCTCTATCTTTAACCGGCTTTTTGAGCCATGAGAAATAAAATGGAGGCATCTGATTTTGAAGATTCAAACATCTGAGCTTCTGCATTGGACAGATATTTATTGAATGACTATTATGTGCACACACTGTCCCTAAGTACTTCTAGAGTATACCAGAAGGGTATGAAACACTTTCCATGTTGAGGCAAAGATTCTGACCATCTGTGCTTTGAGAAAACACAGGCTCAGAGAGGTTCACTGACAATCCTGTGGCTGCCTGGCTGGTGCTTAGCAGATCATGAGTTAAAAACCTCAAGAGTTCTCACCTACTTACCCTAGACTCCATCACAAAGGCAAGGTTGGGATCCCTGCTCTACCATTAACTAGCTGTGCTAAATTGGCTGATTATTTCACTCACTGAACCTGGTTTCTCCACAGCAAAATGGGAAAAAAAAGTTTAAGTACTTTATAGGGTTGTTATAAGGATTAGGTTCGATAATGTAGTACAATTCAGTGTCTGTTATAAAGCCTTCATTTATTGATAATTTATTATAATTATTTTCTTTTAAAAGTTACCAAATTCTTTAAAGAATCAAATGCACCCCTTTGGAATATCGTTAACGCCTCCAGAAAAGTGCCTGTTTTTACTCTGAGGCCAGCAAGTTAAGACTGATGGCCTGCTCTGGGTTATCTTTCCAGGATGGGAAGGGGATGATCAACTTCAGTTTTTCCCCCTTCCTATTCTCTGCTCCACATCAGCTCTGTACTAACGCAGAGAGGATTTCCACTCCTTTTACAGTGCAGACATTAAAAGGCACGTGGGGAAGCAGTGCATTCATCACTTTCTGAAGAACTTAACCCCTAACGTCCCAGCCAACTGAATGTTGGCTGTTTTTGACTCTCTGACTTAGGCCCATTGTTGGGTAGAGAGCTGGGCCTGCGTGTTTTCAGGGGTGAAAAGCAGACAAGATGTTGGAGGGATGAAGGGACCGAGAGGGTCTGAGATGCAGAACTCTACAGAGGAGACTGGTAGCCTGCAGGAAACAGAGGGCAGGACAGGCCCTCACCATTATGACGTCCCCCAGGCCTGGTGCAACTCTGCTTGGTTTCATGTTTGTTTTGAATAATAGCAGCTAACATGAAGCAGTGTACTATGTTCATTTTACATGGATCATCTCAAGGACTGTTTACAAACAGCTGGGAAGTGAAGAAGTGACTGATGTTCCTCCCATTTTACAGGTAGGGAAACTGAGGCACAGGGCCAAATAGCTAGAAAATGGCACTGGCAGATTCAAACTTAGTTATCTAACCTCAGAGAGGAGTCTTTAGCCTCAAGGCTAATTGTCCTGGGCATTTCCCCTTAAAGTCTCTCTTGGAAGTGAATCATGGCAACAGTGGGCTCTGGACCCAGTAAGGGCTCAGGCAAATCCCTTCACTCCTCCAGGGCCTCAGTTTTCTCACCTGCAAAATGGGGGTATTAATAAAGGCCCCCACCATCACCCGGCCTCGTGGCTGGGGGAGGGTTTGTTGGATAAGACTGGGGCGAGTGCCAAGCACAGAGCCTGGTAAGGGTCTTCCAACATCTTTAACCCTGTCTGTAAACCCTCTGGCTGGAAGCAGCTGGGACCCACGGGGGACTGGGGGCTGCCCCCTTCTGGCTCTGCCGGGAGCAGAAGGGTCCCCTTCCCACCCCGCTGGTCTCGGATGCCACCCCCTCAACCTCCGCGGGGCGCCGGGAGGCCGCTCGGCACCATATTTAGTCAGGGGGAGCGGCAGCCCCGGGCTGGTTTGCGGCGCTGGGAATTCCTGCAGGAAGGAGCCTGAGCCTGCCCTTTTTGGGTTGTCTCCCGCCCGCCCGGGTAGGGAGGACCGGCCGGGAACCTCGGAGCCGGGCCAGGCGGGGAGCGGGGCGACCGGCTGCCCGCAGGTCCCCGGCCTGGCGCGGGGCCAGCCCACCGCCGCGGCTTCCTTTTATGGCCTGTGTGCGTGCATATGACAGAGTGGAGAGAGATGGAGAGAGATGGAGAGAGCGAGAGAGGGAGGGAGATCTGGAGCCAGAGACACAGAGACCAGAGACAGAGTGAGACAGAGGGACAGAAGGAGACAGCGGTGGGCAGAGTGACGGAGACATAGAGAGAGAAAAAAGGCAGAACAAGACAGAAACGGTGATGGAGAGACACGGTGTCAGACACACAGGAGGGGGTGGGGCGGACACGGGGTAAGGGAGTGGTACTAAGAGGGAGGGAGAGAGAGAAAACTTTCAGGCAGCTTCATTTTCAAGAATTTCTTCGGGCGGGGAGGAGCAGGTGAAGAGAACTTTCAAGAGTGCCTGGCACCCACATTCTGTTTGGATCCTGACATGCACCTTGCAAATTACGTAATTATACACAAACACACACACACACACACACACACACACACACACTTTTCAGCTTCGGACACTGAGGCTCAGAGAAGGGAAATGACTTGCCTGAGGTCACACAGCCAGCGAATGGCACACCAGGACCTGAAGTCACAACAATTGGGCCTCTTTTTTTTTTTTTGCTTGTGGGTGGAGGTGGGGATGCCAAGTTGGGAAAAGTAAAAACTTCCCCTTTCTGCACAATTCCCAGCAGAGTTGGGGGGTCTTGCCTTGTACTTTGCAAAGTTCAAAAAATCCCCTTTCCCCACCCTTCACGCAGCACGGCCAGGCCCTTTCCAGGTAGTGGGGGACGAAGAAAAATGGCGAGCGGGGAGAGGAGGTGTCAACTCGGGCCCCCCACAGTTCCCGCCACGCGGAGGAAGCGGTTAAAGCCCGTGAGGCTAGAGCTGACTCAAGGGAGAAATTCTCAAGCATCCCCTATAGACGCCGGCCGCTCAACCCCTTTCTTTAGGGACCCGGAGTCTCGGTGACTGTCCCAGAACCCGGGTCAGACACTGGCCCCGAACGCTTCTGCCCACTGCGCCTTTCCCGGGAGCCCTGCGGCCCCCCGCTCCCCCCTGCGCCGCCGCCTGGGTGCGCCCCTCTACGGGCGCCGCGACAGGTGCGCGCGAGACCTGGACCAAAGCCGCGCTTTTCGGACCCTGCAGGTGGCGCTGCGGAGGGAGCAGCGCGAGACTCACACCCACTCCGCCCCCTCCACCGCCTCCCCTTTCCCTCCCGCGGGCAGCTCCGTGTCTATAAAGAGAGGCGTCCCAGGCGAGCGAGAAGGTTTGGACGCCCCTGCCTGGGAGGTGTGCCAGATAGGAGCTCTCCATCCAGTTTCTTCTCCGCTCTCCCCCAAGTTGGAGATCTGTAAGTATGTGGTCCTGGTGGGGGAAGGGAAATTGAGTAGAGGGTTTAAGGATCCTAGAAGACATCCTACAGGGGCTGGGGAGCAGTGAGGAGCATCTGTTGACCTCTTCTTAAGGACTATGGGGCTGGGGGTTCACAATTTTCATTTCTCTCTGCCCCATCATCCTAGATTTCCCCCAAACCAGCATCTCCCAAGGTAACCAATGATAAGTACCACCTTGGGGGTACTTATTAAAAATAATGCCCGGGCCCAGCTTCGGTTACACTAGAATCTTCAGAAAAACTGTTCCCTATATATATATGAGTCCCAGATGATTCTTGTTATGAGGCAAATCTGAGAGATGTGCTCCCTTAGAAATCACAGAGGTCTGGCTTGAACAGCCAGGCTTCTTTTATTCTGGCCACAAAAAGGGTGCAGCTGAGCTTCACTGAAAAGTTACTTCCTATCACATAGGCAGGCAAAGTATGGCTTCCAGTGGAGCTTGCTTAGTTCTGTTAATTATATCAGTTAAAAACACATGGGCAGAAAGGGGAGTGTTTTTTCCTCACTCTAGAGGATGCCTGCTGATAACCCTTGGGTGATAAGCTGGTTATGATCCAGTTTATTTATTACAGCTTGATTTTCTTCCAGACACCCCCCCCCCCAGATTTTTAAAAATCTCATCCAGGTTGACCACAAGGGCCTCAAATACTCAGAAGGGTGCCAGAGTCCACATTTTCTTACAAAGTCTGCAGGTGCATTAGCAAAGATTGGGCTGGGATTTCCTGCAGAGCATCCAGTACACATGTTACTCTCATGTCCTACTAAGTGGGCAAAGTGAGAGAAAGTGGCTACTGCCTGTTGTATGTTCTCTCTCTGCACTGAGAGCTGGTGGGGATTTGGCTGCTTGAGGAAAGGCACCATTCAAAGCCATACTTATCAAGAAGTAAAAGTAAATATTTAGAAACCCCAAGAAAGGGAGCATTTACTACAGTATTAAGAATAGATAGATTAAATTGCAAAGTGGCCATTTTATACAGAGAAGGAGCTTAAAGAAGCAGAACTGAAAGTCGTTAGATAGCAGTGTGTGAAATAGGATATTGAAGATCCATGGAAGGAAATGCAGTCTTTCCTTGGTGCTTTCGCATTGAGATAAACTACCATTGACAGAGCACTTACGTGCCATGCACTGTAGCACCGTTTGACTTAATTGATCTCATTTAATCATTGCAACAACCTTTTAAGGGAGTCATCATGATGCCTGTTTAGTATACAAGGTAGCTGAGGCTCAGAGAGGTTAAGTAATTTGCCCAGTGTCTCACAGCTAACAAGTGGTGGATCCCATTCCTGTGTCTGTCTGATGCTAATTCTATACCCCTGACCCCGCCATCTTTTTTCTTTACCATGAACAAAAACTCTGTTGGAATCAGGTTTCTGATGGGACCAGATGTGTCCAGTAAGGCAAGTGCTTATCATCTCTTTGAAGAAAACATAAACTGACTTTTTGCAAATTTAAAATAAAATGCACTGTTTGTCCCCTGTGGCGGGGTCATCTAGTTGGCCCGATGACTAGATTAGGTGGGCTGCCATCCCAAGAGTCCAAAACGTGAACTAGCCGGGCCTTCCTCGAGAAGCTTCTAGGGCTCGTAAACACTGTGTATCTTATTATCATGTCTGAATTAGACGTGTTATTCCGTACAAGGTATTTGTTATGGATTTGTTATCCTTACTTTTCTGTGTGAGGGCTGAGATTGAGGCAAACATGCCCATTTATGGTAGCGTTTTCCATGAGGCCATCCTCGGGCCCCCTCACAAATTAGCCTTGTATTGCAGCTTTGTTGGTCATGCCTCTGGAGATTTCTTTGCCCTTGTCCTTCCCCTTTGGGAACAAGTGGGGGAGTCCAGAGGAGAAAACATTTGGGAGGAAAGGGGGATTACCTTTCCCTACTCTCTCTTATTTGGAAGTTTTATTTTTGGGGTGGGAAAGTTGTCTTCTCCTTTCCTCGGTGTATTGAATCCAAACAGGTGGATTTTATGCTGTTAGGCACAACCATGTACTTCTAAAATTGGGTACACATTAGATTTTTCTGGAAAACCACATCCAATTTTAAGTCCACTGGAATCCGAGAACATCACAAGCAAATTTAGAAATCATGCAGGTTGACCTTCCCAAACCTCAGTTTTCCCATCTATAAAATGGGGCTCGTGAGAATAGCTAATGTTAGTTGATCACTTTTGCTGGACAACACACTGAATCCTTTACAGGCATCATGTTTCTAAGTCTTTACAACAGCCCTTTGGAATGGATGCTATTATTATTGGCCCTGTTTTACAAATGTGGAGTCTGAATAACTTGCTCAAGATAGCTCGACTAGCCAATGAGGAAGACAAGATTCTATAGACCTAGCTCTTTCTAACTGCAGAGCCTAAGGGATTGCCCTTTTGGGAGGATTCAAGGGGATCATGCATATGAAGGATTTAGCAGTGTCTGGCCCCTGGTGAACTTCTGTGGATGGTTATTTATAACATACATGACCAGAGACCTTAAGGATCTTGCTCAGTGTAACCCATCTGGTACTTGGCAGAACCAGGAACCCTATGGTATAGTCTTTCCGTAAAAGAGAAACTTGCCCTTAATTTTCTTTTTGTGTAATGTCTTTTCATAAACTCAGTTCCTATTCTTCTTCCACTCGAACATAGACCCACTTCCTCACCTGTGTCAGGAACATGACTGATACGAGGTTTATTGGCCCTTTTTTAATTCATTTAGGGTCTCGAGGGCATCCTTTAAGAGCTCACCTGTGAGTGGGAGGAGCCTGTCTGGCTTCCACGGTGACTCTTTTGCTACCAGGGGTCTCTTCCCTCTACCCCTGACCTTTAAACACAGTTAACTATGGCCACACCATGGGGGAAAGGCTGAGTTTGGAAAAGGCCAAGTCGGAATTTGAAGGAAATTTTTGTTTTGTTCTGTTTTGAATAGTTGCCTTTGAAGAAACTTTTGTAAGGGATCAGATGATGGAGGAAGAAGCTAGCGCTGCCCGTTGTTCCTGCAGGGGGAAGTTGGGTGTCTCTGAGTTGCATCAGTGATTTGGGGGTTAAGGAGGAACAGCCCTCATCCAAGTCCCTGAGAAAGGACCATAGTGCTCGCCTCCTGCTCACCCATGCAGGCTTGAACTTCCTTCCCTCTGCTGGTGAAGCATGCAGCAAACGATACAGAATCACAGAAGGGGCCAGTGTCTGAGACCCCTGTGGGTCATTATAGCCATTCCCTGGTCTCCAGGTAGAATTCCTGACCCTCTTTCTCCTTCCCCACCTCTCCGCTCTTCCCCATCTTTGGATATTGATATAAACATGGTTAATGTATTCTTGCACATCTTTCCAAAACTTTTCTATGTCAAATCTTCCTCTTTTGCACGAATATTGGCATTGTAAATTAGGTGTTTTTTTTCACTTGATTACATATCTTCATCTTTCTATATCAGCACATTGTGATGTTTCTTTTTATCATCTGCATAATATTCTATTATGTGGAAGGATAGCATCTTACTGAAACAACCTCTTATTGAAACATACCAGCTTCACTCCACCATATAAACAGGACTTCAGGGACAATCTTTGTGTATCTATTTATGTCTAATTACATGAGTTATCTGTAGGATAAATTCCCAGCAATGTGATTTGCTAAGTTACAGAGCATGCACATTGAAAATAGATAGATATTGCTAAACAGTCCTCTAAAGACATTGTAAATTTAAACTTCAAATGGGCATATAGGAGACTACATTTCTTTTAAGTTGTGGTAAGCCAGAGTTGCAAGACACAAGACACAGTAGGGCTTTTAGGGCCAGAAATGGCTAGTTCTCTCTAATCCTCAAAGCATCCTCCGTGAGAGCCACCAGACCTCTTGTTAACCAAGTTCTCTTGGGGAGGTAAAAATAATTTAGCTTTACTGATTATAAGAACTTCCTTCTGGAGGTACTTTAAAAACAGTATTCTAATGAGCTAGGCAGATATCAGAAGCGGGTGCAGCTGGTGGGGGAGTGGCACGGGGACCAGTCCATGCAAGGAAGTTCAAGCAAGGAAGAGACTTTTTGCTAAGAGTAGATCAGGTGTCAGATCTGGGTTCAGATCTTGGCTCCAACTTTTACAAGCAAAAGACTTTACTTTCACTTACCTTCCAGGACCTCCATAGCCTTATAGGAATAATAAATAATGCCCACCTTGCTGGACGCTTAGGAGACATAGCAAGATGGTGTATATAATAGATTGCCTGGCCCGATATCCCATGAATAGAAAGAGCACAGTGATAATTGTGCCTATTATTAATGACAGATTTAGAGCCCCGATTACTCGTGGGGACAGTTTGGGGCTTGGAGATCCGGTGCATCTGGGGGGCCCACCCCCTCCCTGCTTCCCTCTCCACTTTGGCTCCTCCCACACCTGGGCCAGACCTTGAAATAGTTGCTCCTCTGCAGAGGTCCCGCCAGCTGGTGGTTCGTGTTCTAGATCAAGCCCAGAGGGTTTTCATTTTGCCTGCATGGCATTCAAAATGTGCAGTGATTTAACTTTAGGGGTGGGTATTTCATTCCTAAATGCAGACTTCGGGGTCTGTTGGAAATCTGGCAATGCAGGGCCCACATTCTCACTCACCCCAACGGGAGTTGAGAAGCTGCCACGCTCTTTGGGCAGGACCAGAGGGCTCTGTCCAGCCACCTCCAGCCTGGGTCACCTTGCATTGCTCACCTGACCCCAGGGACATTTGGGTTGGTGTCTCTGGTCTAAAATCTTGGCAGTAAAATACTGAGGGAAGCTGTTAACTAGGCCTGATGATGTGCAAATCCTGTTACTGTTTGGGCTCTGGGGTATTTTATTCATTTTCCTTTAATACAGAAGCAGAAGGGGCAAGATCTTTTACCCCTGAGTTCCCCTGGGGAAAATAAAACCGACGCTAAAACAAGCTAAAATAGTTAAACATTCTCAGTTGGTTCAACTTCAACACTTTGATCTGGAATCACAGTTATCATAAAATGTTACAGCTAGGGGCTTCCCTGGTGGCGCAGTGGTTGAGAGTCCGCCTGCCGATGCAGGGGACACGGGTTCGTGCCCCGGTCCAGGAAGATCCCACGTGCCGCGGAGCGGCTGGGCCTATGAGCCACGGCCGCAGAGCCTGTGCGTCCGGAGCCTGTGCTCCGCGACGGGAGAGGCCACAACAGTGAGAGGCCCGCGTACCACACACACACACACACACACACAAATGTTACAGCTAGCCAGCCCTCCACATTTCTGTCCCCAAATGAAAAGCACAAGGCCCAGAGAGGGAGAGTAACTTGCCCAGATTCACCCAGCAGGTTCGGCGCAGAACGGGGACTTGTAACCCTGTGGTCTTACAGAGGCTAACGAACAGCTTGTCTGCGCTCAAGGAACGAAGCTGGGTGTTGTTGGTGAGGAATACAGGACTGTGTATGGAGCCGACGCACTCGGCAGTGTCAGGCGTTGCTAAGGCCATTGATCATGAACTGTAGGTAGTATCCGTCAGTCCTGTATAATGATCCTGAAGGTGTCCTTTCAGCTCTCAGAGCTGATGCAGGACATTGGACGGGGGGTGGTGGGGGAGGAAGGCTTGAGAGGAAGAAACCAGGTCGGTGGGGAGTCTCCTTGAGGTTCGGCTGTCTGGGTGTCTGTCTCTTTTCTGCTCTCATGTGCCCACACTCCACCCATGTGACCTTCTACACTTGGCATTCCAGGTTGGTTGGGACAATTTTTTCCCCCAGGGGACATGTGGCAATATCTGGAGACATTTTTGCTTGTCATGACTGGGGTGGGGAGGGTGTGCTACTAGCATCTATTGGGTAGAGACCAGAGATGCTACTAATGGCCTTAAACTACACACGACAGTCCCCCTCCCCCCCCCACTCTCGGCCTGCCCACCACTCCCCCTCTGCTACATGGCTTCTGCCCACCATTCATCCCACCAACAAAGAATTATCCAGCCCCAAATGTCAACAGCCCCAAATGTCAGCGTGCCGAAGTTGAGAGAAGCCCTGCTCTAGCAGCAGGGAGGTGCAGACCAAGTTTTCCTTCCATTCAGTGCATGGAGAATTGTGCTCTCTGATCACTGCTGCCGTCTTGCAAACTGCTTTGCGTTCCCCCCTGTGCCTCACCTAATGTCTGACCTGACACTTTTTGCCTGATTGTCCACTACCCCAAATTTTAAAAACTCAAGGCTCTGGGTGCACGCTGAGGCAAGTCCTTGCGGCAATAAAACCAAGTTATCTGGAGACTTCAAGGTGCCGCAGACCGATGCGGGGTGTGTCCCGTGTGTGTCTGTATTTCTTTCAGTCCTCAAGTTCTCTCCCTATTTCAAAGAAGGTAGACAAAGCAGAAAAGATCACTTTGAAAGTATATCTTTATTCAGATTCCACCATAACTAGCTGTGCCATGATGGGCAAGTTACTTAACCTCTCTGTGCCTCAGTTTCCTCATCTGTAAACCAGAGGTAATGGTGCTTCTCGTAGCCTTTTCGAGGGGATTAAATGAGTTAATAGCTGGCATTCAATAAGATAGAGCAGCAGCTATGATTACTAATATTAATAATATTAATTTGCTAGGCTCACCACATTTTCTCAAGGACAAATCTATGGGATTTAATCAGTGTTTGGTGGGAAAAGAGGTCTGTGGCTAAATGTTTTTGAGAGCCATGGGCTCAAAGGAGTGAAATAGCTTTCAGATGTCAAGACCTCGGATATCCCGATGGGAGTTCTCCCTCTTAATGATGGGGTAGGTAGATGTGTAGCGCTTTTCAAATGGATTTGACCACAGAATCGATTTCTTTCTCTTTTTTTTGGCCGTGCCTCAAGGCATGTGGGATCTTAGTTCCCTGACCAGGGATCAAACCCACGTCCCCTGCATTGGAAGCACAGAGTCTTAACCACTGGACCACCAGGGAAGTCCCCAGAATTGATTTCTGAAGAGTGTCTCAACCTCTCTGAATCCTGCCCCACCCCACCCCAAATATTTTGAGGGATTAGGGTTCCAAGGAACACACTCTGAGAAATGCCATTCTAGGGTGAAGCCAAGCTCCTCTTCCCTTTTCCTTCTTTCTTTTGACCAAAACAGATTTCACACATCGTGACTGTCAGGCTTCAAAGACATGAGAAGCAACCCAGCCTCTCTCCTTTTTCTGGACAGAGACTGAATCTTTGTGCTTGATCTTCTTTGCATTTTTGAGTCCTAGATTAGGCAGGGTTCGTGGCAGTGAGGATTCCTCTGTCCTTTTATTTTTCTGTTGTAGTTTTTGCTTTTTTTTCTGATTTGTAAGGCAACTCAGCAACATCGTAATTAGAAAGAGCCCACTTAGCTGTCATGCTGCCCTAAACAAATAAAACATGTCTCCCCACCCTCCTGAGTATACTCGGCTACCATTCAAAAACTTTTCGTTGATTGTACTTATACTACAGAACTGCACAATTAAGTGCTTAAGGTGGTGAATTTTATTATGTGTATTTTACCGTAATTAAAGATAAAAAGAAAAAAAATTTTTTTTCATTGAAGTGTACTTTATATCAGAACAGTACACCTCCCTGTGGGTATGCAGCCCGGTGAATTTCCACAAAGTGGGCACACCCATGTAACTGGCACTCAGATCAAGAAACAGAACATCAACCCCACACACCCCCATCACGTCCTACACTTCCAGTTACAACATCTGACATCTACCACCTTAGGTTAGATTTGCCTGGTTTTGAACCTCATATACAGGCACACCTCATGTTATTGCCCTTCACAGATACTGTGTTTTTTTTTTTTTTTTTTTTTTTTACAAATTAAAGGCTTATGGCAAATCTGTGTCGAGCAAGTCTATCAGTGCCATTTTTCCAACAGCATTTGCTCACTTTGTGTCTCTGTGACACATTTTGGTAATTCTTGCTATATTTAAGGCTTTTTCATTACAATATTTGTTATGGTGACCTGTGATCAGTGGTTTTGTTGTTGCTACTATGACTCGCTGAAGGCTCAGATGATGGTTAGCATTTTTTCGCAATCAAGTATTTTTAATTAAGGTGCGTATGTTGATATAATTAGACAGTCGACATAATGCTGTTGTACACTTAATAGATGACAGCATAGTGTAAACATAACCTTTATAAGCACTGGGAAACCAAGATATCCATGTGACTTGCTTTATTGTGATATTTGCTTTATTGAGATGGTCTGGAACTGAGCTCGCAGCATCTTCACGTCCTGCCTGCAAACAGAATCACACAGTATGTCCTTCTTGGGTTTGCCTTCTTTCACACAAGTGTTTGTGAGGTTTGTTCTCATCGCGGTGTGGAGTTATAGTTCACTTTATCTGATTTGGGTCCCATTTTGAATGTTTATTATGTGCCGGTCACTGTGCTAGGTGCCTTAAAGGGTCGGTTCATTGATTGCAAATACTCCACTGAGCTTCTGACAAGCCCATCAAGCTTGTGTAGGAGACAGAAGAGCACAGGCTTCGAATCAGACCTGGGTTCGGATCCCAGCTCTGTCACTTTTTTTTTTTTTTTTGCGGTACGCGGGGCTCTCACTGTTGTGGCCTCTCCCGTTGCGGAGCACAGGCTCGGGACGCGCAGGCTCAGCGGCCATGGCTCACGGGCCCCGCTGCTCCGCGGCATGTGGGATCTTCCCGGACCGGGGCACGAACCCGTGTCCCCTGCGTCGGCAGGCGGACTCTCCACCACTGCGCCACCAGGGAAGCCCAGCTCTGCCACTTTTTAGCTGTGTGACCTCAGGCAGATTCCTTCACCTCTTTGAGCCCCAGTTTCCATGTCTGTAAGGTGGAGCTGACCGTCAAACGGAACTCCTAAGGCTGTGGTGGTGTCGCTCGATGATCCTGCATGTGAAGGATTTAGCCCAGGGCCTGTGAGGAGGCCAGGGGTGTTAAGTATCACTGTTCGGTGTTCAAAAAACTCTGTCCTGGGTATGACATACAGCCAAGTGGGAGGTGGTGTGATATTGGCATTGCTTACATGTAGAAGATAGTTTTATAAATTTTGCGTAGTAATATCTTTCCTTTTAAGGAAAATGTCAGTCATGAAATAGTAGACAGAAGAGTTTAACCCTCCTGCAGGTACTCCATCATGAGGCTCCAGCAATTACACTGGGCCGATCCTGGCTCCACCCAAATTTCCTCCCTGCCCTGATTATTTTGAGGTAAACCCCAGGTTTATCATTTCATCTATAAATACTATATGATTTTCTTTTTTTTTTAATTTATTTATGGCTGCGTTGGGTCTTCGTTGCTGCCCACGGGCTTTCTCTAGTTGCAGCGAGCGGGGGCTACTCTTCGTTGTGATGCGTGGGCTTCTCATTGTGGTGGCTTCTCTTGTTGCAGAGCATGGGCTCTAGGCACGCGGGCTTCAGTAGTTGTGGCACACAGGCTCAGTAGTTGTGGCTCGCAGGCTCTAGAGCTCAGGCTCAGTAGTTGTGGCCCACGGGCTTAGTTGCTCCACGGCATGTGGGACCTTCCCAGGCCAGGGCTCAAACCCGTGTCCCCTGCATTGGCAGGTGGATTCTTAACCACTGGGCCACCAGGGAAGTCCCTTCACGATCTTCTAAAAGGAAATACTTCTCTAAAAGGAAAGGACTCTCTAAATAGGTGAAATCACAGTACCATTTTCACACCAAAGAATTTAACCAATTCCCTAGGATAAAACATATTGAGTCAGTGTTCAAATTTCCCTGATTAGCTCATCCATTTTTCTTTTCGGAGGGGTTGTCAAGTAAACTTTTATTTTTCTGACAATTACATTCAGTTGCTCAAAGATTTTCATTTAAAGGGTGGCTTTTTTTAAAAAAATTATTTAATTATTTACTTATTTGGCTGCGTTGGGTCTTCCTTGTGGTGCGCAGGCTTTTCTCTAGTTGCAGCGAGCAGGGGCTACTCTTTGTTGTGGTGCGCGGGCTTCTCAATGCGGTGGCTTCTCGGAGCATGGGCTCTAGGCATGCAGGCTCAGTAGTTGTGGCTCACGGACTCTAGAGCGCAGGCTCAGTAGTTGTGGCGCACAGGCTTAGTTGCTCCACTGCATGTGGGATCTTCCCGGACCAGGGCTCGAACCCGTGTCCCCTGCATTGGCAGGCGGATTCTTAACCACTGCGCCACCAGGAAAGTCCCTAAAGCGTGGCTTTTTAAGACAGCAAAATGTACCTTTATTTCTGATTTGCTCCGTGTGTGGATGTGCATGTTGACAGGATAGGGGAGTTCTTTCTCTGCCTCTACCAGTGTTTGTCTTTTATTGTACTTGTTAGACTTTTTCATTACGAAAATTTTCAAACATATGCAAAAGTGGAGAGAACAGTATGACGTACCCCTTGGTTCCTGTCACTCACCTTCCATATGAGGCCAATCATTTCACCCCCACCCTCCTCCCATTTCTTTTGTGGGTCCCAAAGTCCTTTCTAATCTATAGGTTACCCTTTTTAAAAATAATTTACCTGTTAAAGAAACTGAGTCATTTGTCCTATGCTTTCCCACCTTGTGGGCTTTGTCACATGCCCGTGACCTTGTTTGGCATGTTCCCTGTGCCCCGCATTTCCCTTAAATAGGTGTTAGATCCAGAGGCTTTGTTGGCTTCGGTCCCCCACCCCACCCCATTTTCCTTTTTGTAAGAATATTTCATTGGTGGTGGTGGCACTTCCTAGAGCAACCCCTCTGGAGGCAGGTAACCTCTGATCGACTTTGTTTTTGCAATGTTAAGGTTAATGAGTAGGTATAGGTGGTGCCAGCCTGATCCATCCATTATAAAGTTTGCCATCTGCTTTTCATCTAATACAGTGGGTCTGAAAGTGTGGACCCCAGGCCAGCATCCTCAGCATCACCTGGGAACCGGTTAGAAATGCAGGTCTTGGGCTCATCCCAGACCTACTGACTCGGAAGCTCTGGGGTGGGCCCAGCCATCTGTGATTCCACAACTGCCCAGGTGAAGCTGATGCACAAGAAAGTTTGAGAATCAATGGTCTGATGTTTTAGCAACATTGTGCCTTTGTGCCTCATGGCGGTCAGTGGCCTCCCCAGCCTCTGGCAACCAGTGATCTGCTTTCTGTCACCATAGTTTTGCCTTTTCTAGACTTAACACATTAGTGGAATAATAGAGCATGTAGACTGGGTCTTGCTTCTTTCACCGAGCTTGCTTTTGAGATTCGTCTATTTTATGTGTAGTTTGTTCCTTTTTATTGCTGAGTATTCCATTTATTCATATTGTTTTTAACCTAAAAAGATATCGGAAATATCTTTGCATGGTCCAAAGTCATCTATTGTGTTATTCCGTTTATATGCAATGCCCCGAAAAGGCAAATCTATAGAGACAGATAATAGATTAGTGGTTGCCGAGGGTGGTGGGTAGGAACAGAGAGTGACTACAGACCAGCATGAGGAAACCCTTTTGAGATGATGGGAATGGTCCAAAATTTAGCATCATGATAAATGCACAGCTCTGTAAATTTACTAAAAATCATTGAATTGTGCATTTACAATGAGAGGATTTTAAAGCATGTAAATGACAAATAAATATGTTAAGATGAAAGGGAAAAATCTTTTTGTTAACAGTGAGGCCCCTCACTGTTGTGGCCTCTCCCGTTGTGGAGCACAGTCTCCGAACGTGCAGGCTCAGCGGCCATGGCTCACTGGCCCAGCCGCTCCACGGCACGTGGGATCTTCCGGGACCGGGGCACAAACCTGTGTCCCCTCCATCAGCAGGCGGACTCTCAACCACTGCGCCACCAGGGAAGCCCAATTTATAGTCTTTTGATGTTCAAAAATTGTGTGCAAATCTGTAACCAACATTAACTCTATGAATTATCACTTTTATTATTTCTTCTTTTTTTAACATTCTTTTTTTAAATATTCTTTTCCACTATGGTTTATCACAGGATATTGAATATAGTTCCCTGTGCTACACATTAGGACCTTGTTGTTTATCCATTCTACATGTAATAATTTGCATCTACCAACCCCAAGCTCCTAGTCCATCCCTCTCCCTCCCCCTCTCCCCCGTGGCAACCACAAGTCTGATCGCTATGTCTGTGAGTCTGTTTCTGTTTTGTAGATAGGTTCATTTGTCCATATTTTAGATTCCACATGTAAGTGATATCATATGGTATTTGTCTTTCTCTTTCTGACTTACTTCACTTAGTATGATAATCTCTAGCTGCATCCATGTTGCTGAAAATGGCATTATTTCGTTCTTTTTTATGGCCAAGTAGTATTCCGTTGTATATATGTACCACATCTTCTTTACCCATTCATCTGTCAATGGACATTTAGGTTGTTTCCATGTTTTGGCTATTGTGAACAGTGCTGCTATGAACATAGGGGTGCATGTATCTTTCTGAATTATAGTTTTGTCTAGGTATATTCCCAGGAGTGGGATTACTGGATCATATGGTAATTCTGTTTTTAGTTTTCTGAGGAACCTCCATACTGTTTTCTATAGTGGCTGTACCAACTTCCATTCCCACCAACAGTGTAGGAGGGTTCAAAAGGGAAAAATCTTTGCGTGGCATAAATAAGTCTACATCTTGAATTTTGGGTGGAATTATAGGATTCTGTTGCCTGGATGCTCTGTAATTTAACAAGGCACTCACTGAAGGCCGTTTGGATTGCTTGCAGGTTTTGCTGTTCCAAATAGCACTGCAATGTACATTTTTATACATCTGTTAGCACTTCTCAGTTTCCTTAAACTAAATTGCTAGAAATCGAATTGCAGGTCAGGGGGTGTGCATGAATTTTAGGAACTTTCCATCTGTAAGCATGATGTATGCAGAGGCCCGGACCCTACACTCTTGACAACACTGGATATTATCAGTGGTTCTCACCTTAGCCAAGCTATGGGTGAAAAGCAATATCTCACTGCTTCAACTTGTATTTCTTCATTTACTAGTGAGGCTGAACATCTTTTTCTTATGTGGATTGGCTATTTGAAGGTGTTTTTAAAGTATCTATTTTTGTTGATCATAAATTTAATAAAAGTTATAAAACTGTAAGTATGGCAAAAATACGTAATAGAAAGTATACCCATGTTCAGAGTAGCATTATTCACGATAGAGAAAATGTGGAAGTAACTCAAATGTCCATCAACAGATGAATGGGTAAACAAAATGTCATATATCCATACAATGGAATATTATTCAGCCTTAAAAAAGGAAGGAAATTCTGATTCATGCTGCAACATGGTTGAACCTTGAGGACATTATGCTAAGTGACATATGCCAGTGACAAAAGGACAAATACTGTATGATTCCACTGACATGAGGTTCCTAGAGTAGTGAAATTCATAGAGATAGAAAGTAGAGGGCTTCCCTGGTGGTGCGGTGGTTAAGAATCTGCCTGCCAATGCAGGGGACACAGGTTCGAGCCCTGGTCCGGGAAGATCCCACATGCTACGGAGCAACTCAGCCCATGCATCGCAACTACTGGGCCCGTGTGCCACAACTACTGCCTAGAGCCCGTGCTCCACAACAAGAGAAGCCACCACAATAAGAAGGCTGCACCCTGCAACAAAGAGTAGCCCCCGCTCGCCACAACTAGAGAAAGCCCACGTGCAGCAATGAAGACCCAACACAGCCAAAAATAAATAAATAATAATAATAAAAGATAAATTTTAAAAAACAAAACAAAAAAGAAAAGAAAGTAGAATGGTGGTTGCCAGTGGCTGGAGGGAAGAGGCAATGGGGAATTAGTCTTTAATGGGTGTGGAGTCTCAGTTTTGCAAGATGAAAAGAGTTCTGGAGCTGGATGGTGGTGATACTTGCACAACAATATGAATGTACTTAATGTCACTGAACTTAGTGTCATAAAATGAGTAAGATAGTATACTTATGTATATTTTACCACAATAAAAAATTGGCAAAAAAGCCCATAAAAAGTAAAAATCCCTTCATAACTATATTGATAAGTGCATATTTCTCCAGTCATTCTGTCTATATGGATTCTAAATATTTTTAAATAAAATGGGTTATTATACCTACTATTTTACAATATTCCCTATATTTCATTTTTAAACAGTTTTATTGAGATATAATTTAAATACCATACAATTCACCCATTTAAACTGTACAATTGAATGGCTTTTAGCATATTCACAGAATTGTGCATCCATCATTGCAGTACATTCTAGAACATTTTCATCACCCCCAAAAGAAACCCTGCACCCCTTCGCTGTCACCCTCTAATTCTCTCCCAGCTGTTGGCAACCACTAATCTACTTTCTATCTCTATGGATTGCCTATTCTGGACATTTTGGGTAAGTGGAATCATATAATATGTGGTCCTCTGTGACTAGATTCTTTTACTTAGTATAGTGTTTTCAAGATTCGTTAATGCTCAGTGTATATCGGTACCCCATTCCTTTTTATGGCTGAATAATATTCCATTATATGGAGAGGCCCCATTTTATTTATCCATTCATCTGTTGATGGACATTTGGGTTTTTTTTTTTGACACTTCTTGGCTATTAGAAATAATGCTTCTATGAACATTCACTTATGAGTTTTGTGTGGAGGTATGTTTTCATTTCTCTTGGGTATATACCCAGGAATGGGATTGTTGGATCATATGATAACTCTCTGTTTAACCATTTGAGGACCCCCCTTTTATTTTCACAGTAAACTATCAGACTTGGATATCTTCCTGTGTCAACACACCTTGACATACTTCTTGCATCTTAACCCCTGGATAGCATTTCATTGTATGAAAATATAATGGTTTATGTACCCATGCCATGTTGATGGACAACAGGCAATGATGGAGATCCTTTTCTTTTTTTTAAAAATAAATTTATTTATTTATTTGTTTTTATTTTTGGCTGCGTTTGGTCTTCTTTGCTGCACGGGCTTTCTCTAGTTGCGGTGAGTGGGGGCTACTCTTTGTTGCAGTGCTTGGGCTTCTCATTGTGGTGGCTTCTCTTGTTGTGGAGCACGGGCTCTAGGCACGCAGACTTCAGTAGCTGTGGCACGTGGGCTCAGTAGTTGTGGCACGTGGGCTCAGTAGTTGTGGCACGCAGGCTCAGTAGTTGTGGCTCGTGGGCTCTTGAGCATAGGCTCAGTAGTTGTGGTGCACGGGCTTAGTTGCTCTGTGGCATGTGGGATCTTCCTGGAGCAGGGCTCGAACCCGTGTCCCTTGCATTGGCAGGTAGATTCTTTTTTTTTTTTTTTGAAGATGTTGGGGGTAGGAGTTTATTAATTAATTAATTTTTGTTGTGTTGGGTCTTCATTTCTGTGCGAGGGCTTTCTCTAGTTGTGGCAAGCGGGGGCCATTCTTCATCGCCGTGTGCGGGCCTCTCACTATCGCGGCCTCTCTTGTTGCGGAGCACAGGCTCCAGACGCGCAGGCTCAGTAGTTGTGGCTCACGGACCTAGTTGCTCCACGGCATGTGGGATCCTCCCAGACCAGGGCTCGAACCCGTGTCCCCTGCCTTAGCAGGCAGATTCTCAACCACTGGCAGGGAAATTCTTAACCAGTGCACCACCAGGGAAGCCCCTGGAGATCCTTTACTGAAGGGCCTTTGGGTTGTTTCCATTTTTTGACAACATAAGCCATCCTACAGGGAACACCTTTGTACTCTATGGAATGTTTCTGCAGACTGCATTCCCAGACATGATGAGGTGAGGGCTTTATCTGTCTTTAGGGCTTGGTTCTGGTCTAATTCTGACCCTGTGGCCTTATTCCCCAGGAGATCAACCAGGCACCATGGCACAGAAGGGCCAGCTCAGTGATGACGAGAAGTTCCTCTTTGTAGACAAAAACTTCATCAACAGCCCAGTGGCCCAGGCTGACTGGGCTGCCAAGAAGCTGGTATGGGTCCCTTCGGAGAAGCAGGGCTTCGAGGCGGCCAGCATCAAGGAGGAGAAGGGGGATGAGGTGATCGTGGAGCTAGTGGAGAATGGCAAGAAGGTCACGGTCGGCAAAGATGATATCCAGAAGATGAACCCGCCCAAGTTCTCCAAGGTGGAGGACATGGCAGAGCTGACGTGTCTCAATGAAGCCTCCGTGCTGCACAACCTGAGGGAGAGGTACTTCTCAGGACTCATATACGTGAGTATCTTGGGGCAGCCAGTCACTTCTTGCTGGCCTCCTGCACCCCTGAGGGAAGGGAGAGGCTTGGAGATGTCTTCGGGGTGCAGGTTGGGAGGCTGAAGTTTTCGATGAGAGAGGCTGCATGGTGGGATGGAATCGTCCAGACCTGGGTTCCCATTCACCTTGCCCTACCTAGTTCTGTGACATTGAACAGGTTATTTCACCTCTTGAAGCCTCAGTTTTCCCATCTGCAAAATGAGAACAATCACCCTCCCCACGTAAAGGAGATCCAAAGATTCCATGTAATCCCATAGGCGCTTGGTCAGTGCTCAACGGATTTCAGTGAAGTAGTTCCCTGCTCTTCCTCCATCTTGGAAATAAAGAAGAGCTCTTAACCTCCTTGGGAAGGCTGGTCAATCCTGGCAGTCAAGTAGGTAGGAGACATGAGGATCTTGGTGAGGTTTGGTGGAGGCCTTCCCTGTCCCAAATGGGAACGCCTAGATTGACCTGGACTCCTCTGGGTTGACTGTGCAGATCAGAGTGCACTAGAGCTGCACTGTCCAATATGGTAGCCACCGGCCACATGTGGCTAACTAAATTTAGATGTAAACTAATTAAGCATCAATTCTTAAAAGTTCACTTCTTCACTTGTACTGGGCTTCATGTTAAATGCCCAACAGCCACCTGTGTCTAGTGGCTGCTGTATACCTGTGACAGCACAAGTGTAGAACATTCCTATCACTACAGAAAGCTCTGTGGGACAGTCTGGACCAGATGATGTGTGACTCAGGGGTACAGGTTCCTTGTGGGGTGGGCCAGCTCCCCAGGATATAGAAGGACATGGTAACCCCATTAAGCCAAACTGGTGGGCAGAGGGTCCCCCAGTCCAGCCTTTGTCTATCTTGCCTCTCAGAAAGGGTATGTTAATCCCTTGGGCAAGTTATCTAATTTCTCTGAAATTTTGTTTCCTTCTCTATAAAATGAACACAAGAATAGTACTAGCCTCATAGACTGGGTTACTCTGAAAAGAAAGCACTTGGCATGCTTCTTGGCATGTTGTAGGCACTCAACATGCTAGGTGTTGTTTTTGTTAGTTTTGTTGCTGTTATGGTAATTTTTGTTATTACCAGACAGATGTTCTTGGATTCTCTGCAAACTTATGGAAACAGTCACCTCCATCTTTAGGCCCTCTGGTCCTGCCCTTTGTGTTTTACCATGTGAAAATTACAAAACTCCCTTGTCATCTCTAAAATTGTCCTGCAGACGTTTTTCCTAATTAGGAAAATAAGGCACATTTGTTCCAAAAGATTTGGAAAATTCATAAAAGCACAGTAAACACAAAAATCAGTCCTCCCCCAGAGATAACAGCTGATAAGATGTTGGTGCATTCCCGGTGTTTCTATGTGAGAATAGTGCGTGTTTACATATTGAAAAGCCTGTGCACCTAGGCTGGGGACCTGCTCTTCTTTCTACATATAAGTCAGTGATGAGCATCCCCATTGCTCATTCATAACGCCAGAATGTCCCTTTATGGGCTTTGTGACCTATCCTATGGATGTACCATAATTAATGATCTATTCTTCTTATGGATTGTTCAGAGGGGGTTACAATGGGTTTTTTCTTTTTAAAGAGCCAAGGGGGAATGGGGGAGCAACTCATAATTCTATAAATGCCTCCTCTTTATCTCATTTAATTAGTACAACTCCACTGAATGAAGTATGCTAGTCTGTAAGATGGGACGAGCATACTTCATTCAGTGGATGTTGTGCTAATTCAAGCTGAGGCTCAGAGTACTAAAGTCCCTCCAAGGATAGTCTAAGATGCTCTCTAAGCAGGGAAAGTCCCTTTTGTCGAACTCCTTGTTTGGAAGCATTATCAACCTGGGGCTCTTGGCACAGAGTGGATATTTCTAAGGACACCAATCTGCAGGGAGTAAGAGGGGAGCGGGTCTCCCGTCCAAGATGAGTCGTCTTCATCCAAGGAGGTCAAGGATGGGCCTGGATATGAATCTTGCCTGCTATGCTCTGACACAGATGTTTGAGCCCCAAATAGAAATCAGGAAAAATGAGGGGCTTATGAAGGTCCCAAGACCCAGACTATCTTCCGACAGCAGATTAAAACATGAATCAAATCTTCAAATTCCTGCTACGCTTCTCTGGACAGATTAGATGAAAAGCCTTTCAGTCTTGTGACCACACGTCCACTCCTGTCTCGTTCCTTTCTGGTCAGTTTAATCACTTAAATAGAAACTGTTGTCCGTGACAGAGGAGATAAAGGAGGACGGGGGTGGAGATGGGGGGCACAGCAAGTTATTCACCCGGCGCGTGATAGCGGAAGGCGCAGCAGCCCTTATTACGGGTGGGTGGCAGGTGATGCTCAGGCAGCTGGCCGTGGCCGACTTTGCCCTTGATAAAGAAGAGAACGTTCCCTTCCATTCTGCAAGGCTCATTTCGAACAAGGCACTTTTGCTCAGGTCCTGGCTGATGTCTTGTCCTCTCGGGTCTAGAAGAGGTAGAAGCCAGAGGGTCCCGTCTCCTAATCTTAGAGATGCAGGTTCTTGCCTGAGCTGCCAAGGATCATTGGCACATGTGGGGCGTGCATGTGGCTCTGATCCCTGGTCCAGCACTCTCTTGCTATCTTGGCTGTTGCTGTTGGCTGGCTTCTCTCTGCCTGGGATTTTTCATGACTGCTTAGCAGTCGGCTCTGTCCCTGGTGTTGGGCTGGGAGATGAGACAAGGGTTTCAGGCACAGGGAACTCAGTGAAGAGGTGGGCCTTGCTTGTACTGGCTACCGTCCCAAGTCCCAGCTCTCTGGCGAGAGTGAAGCTCACATCCCACCCTGCGCACGAGGTGACCGAGGCAGAGAGGTGACGAGACTTGCCTGGGGAGGGACCGGATCAGACTCCCCTGCTTCCCTCTCTGTGGGATGCTGAGAGTCACAGGGCCCAGTCCTCTCCCTGAGGCTGATTGATAACTGAGGGGAGGAAGATAAGGCACACTTGAGCTGGATGCAGGTGTGTAACATAGATTCTACAACGATGAATGGATGAAGGAAAGGTGGTAGATACACCGTACGATGTAATAACCCTGCTTTAAAACAGAAGGAGATCCTGCCATTTGTAACAACATGGATGAACCTGGAGGACATTATGCTGAGTAAAATAAGCCAGAGAGAGGGGGAAAATCCCGCAGGATCCCATTTACATGAGAACCTAAAATAGTCAAACTCAGAGAATCAGAGAGTAGAGTGGTGGTTGTCAGGGTCTGGCGGGGAGGGGGAGATGGGGAATTTCTTATTTATGTATTTATTTGTGGCTTTTTCTTGTGTCTGTTCACAACTATCTAACCACTCAGACTTAAAACATTTTTTTTGAATAGACAACGCATGCAAATAGTAAATAAAATAGTATATAAGGGTATTTTAGAACTTTTCCTTTCAACCCCATTCCTTACCTTCTGGTTCCCCTCCTTAGAGAAACCGTGGTCACCAGTTCCTTATGTAGCGTTCCAGCAATATTTTATACATATAGAGGCAAATATATGTATATTTGTATACATACATATGTATTCCTTTAAAGGGCAGTGAGCCATAGTTATTGAGCCAGTCTCCCACTGATGGGCATTTAAGTTGTTTCTAGTCTTTTTTGCCCTTTAAAATCAAGGCTGTAGCAGATCACATTCTTGATGGACCAGGTCTTTCTCTAGGATACATGTTCAGAAAGTCATGACATTGCACTACAACCTGGTAAAGAAAGTATTGTTATCCATTATTTTATAGATGGGGAAGAAGAGGCTCAGGGGTTTGGCCTCTTGCTCAAGTCACACAGGCAATGAGGGCAAGGCTGAGGTTCAACCAGGCCTCTGTGACCTAAAGCCTGCATCTCTTCCACCTTCCCCCACTGTTCCTCATTTCTGCCGGAGGCCTTGGGAGCTCAGGGCTCCACGGCTGACCATATAAAGTGTTAGGGAAAAAGTGGACTCACTTCCTAATACGGTCACAAGAGGGAAACCCTTGGCCTGCAGCTGGGACCTGCTGTGGCACCGGGCCCTGAGATGCCGGCTGGGACATGGGAAGCGGGGATGTTGAAACCTGAACTTGACCAGCTGGAAAGGGGCCGGTGGGGATGGGGAAGCAGAAGCACAATCAAGTGCAGGTGGGCTGGGTCAGGTGAGACCAACCAAGTTGGAGCAATGGAGACTGAGACTCCAGATTCTGAAGCCCAGCTTCTGTGTGGGGTGTGCTGCTGCCTTCCTAGTCCTTCCTGTAGGGCCACTGTGCCCCGGAAAGATGTGCTGAACTGGACAGAGATTCAGATCTGTCTGGAAGCATGGATTAAGTGCTTGCTGTGTACATAGCACCAGGAGGTGTCCTAGGCAGACAGGAGGAAGGTGATATTTCTCCTTCAGAAGCTGATGATGGAGTTGGGAGAGCCATGCCTTCCTTCCTTCCTCCTTCCCTCACTCCCTCCCTTCTTTCTTCTATTCATTGTATTCAGCAAATATTTACTGAGTGTCTGCTATGTGCCTGGCCCTGTGCTGGGTGTCAGATATATGCTGGTGTGCAGCTTGCAGTCCAGGAGGGACATTTAGACTGAGCCCTGAAAGAGCAGATGGAAATGGCTCTGGGAAGATCAGGGAGAAGTGTTCCAGGGAGAGAGAACATTCCATGTGAAGTTTCCAAGGTGGCAAGGTTTTCATCATCATGAAACAAAGGGAGCACTGGGTGGTCACTAACATTTATTGAGCCCCTATTACATACCAGGTACTGAGCTAAATGCTTCACGAGGGCTATCTCACAGCAAACCAATGAAGGAGCTCCTATTACACCTGCCCATTTTGCAGATGAGGATAACTGAGGCTCAGAGAGGCTAAGAGACTTGCCCAGGGACACACAGCCAAGAAGTAGCAGAATGAGAGCTCCAACAATTCCTTGGTAGTCAATCCTATACTCTTAACCACTGCCCTTTACTGCCTCCAGGTCCCTGGAGGGGTGGTTAGGGTTGTAAATGATACATTCTGGAAAGGACATGGCAGTGGCAGTGGGCATGGCCTGAGAGGAGCTGGAGGTGGAGTTGAGGCCTGAAGAGGAGGTAGGGCTTGGTTGACCTTCATTCAAACGATCGATTGTTTGTTGGGCACTTACTCCATGGAGGCCCCAAGCTGGGGAGCAGGACACAGATGAACAAGACACACAGGCCCTGCCCTGGAACAGCTTTGCCACCTGTTCAACGAATGTCTATTGAGCACCTACTATGTGCGGACCAGTGCAAGGCCCCGGGTCACAGAGACGAAGGCAGCACTGCCCCTGCTCCAGGGAAGCTTTGTAATTAACTGACCCCTCAGGCATTCATTTAGCAGGCATTTAGTGAGCACCCACTGTATACCTGAGCTGGTTAGCACCTTATCTGTTAAGTCTCAGTGCTGGGAGTACCTCCCCACTGAAGTTTCTCTGAGCACCCCCATGTGGGTTAGGGCCCTCCCTTCCTTGCTCCCATAATACGCTGGGCTCCATCCTTGTTGTTATGATGTTAGTTTTGAACATCCTTGTCTCCCTTTTGATCTGGGGGCTTTTTGAGGGCAGGAATGATCATTGATTTATTTGTCTCCAGCATCTAACACAGACCTGGTATACAGTAGGTGCTCAATAAGTGGCTGATGGATGTTTAGATAAGCCTTATGTTGACCTCACTCTTGCCCTTTTTGGGGAGTGGTGAGAACCTGGGGGATTACTCCCTCCCTCCCCCACCAGTCCTGTACCTTTTCAGGAACATCATTCTCCCTGTGCCTGGGCCCAACGCTCATCATCATTGTCCCTTAGCAAATGGTGCCCTGGAGGGAGGCTCCCACTCTTCAACCAGTTGCCAGCATGACTGAAAGCCCTTTGTGGGCAGGACCTTGTGTGTTTTGTCTTCCAGTATAACCCCAGAGCCTTGCACAGTGTGAGGGCACACACAGAATGAATGAATGAGTAAATGAATGAACAAATGATCTATTGTTTCTGTAGGACAGGGATAGGTCTACAGCCTTATGGACAGTGTCCACTCCTCGGAGTGGGCCAAGTTGGAGCTCAGTGCTGCCAGGGTCTTGCTGGGTGACTTTGGTCAAGTGAAAGTGACTTTGATCACTGCTCTGAGTGAAACCCAGTGATGGAATATCTGTTCCTCCTCCTTTAGTCACTTCTCGGGGGAGTTGGAGGGAAGACATGCTTCCTGGCCATTGGAGCCTTGGGCTGCACTGATGTTATTGTTTGGAAAAGCAGTTCCTGTGGGACAGGTTGGTGCCTCCCTCCTGGGCTGTGACCTCAGCCCATGGGAAAGGCCAGCGTACAGTAAGAACCAGGACAGCGCCTCCCCCAGGCACAGCACGGCAGGGTGTGCGAGCCTCTTCACGCCCGTTCCCTGTTCTGTTCATTTTCACACGCTCCTCTGCGCTTGGTAGGGCAGGACAATTTTTTTTTGTTTTTTACATCTTTATTGGAGTATAATTGCTTTACAATAGTGTGTTAGTTTCTGCTTTATAACAAAGTGAATCAGCTATGCATATAGGACAATTTTTTAAGATTAATTAATTTATTTTTTTGGCTGAGCCGTGTGGCTTGCGGGATCTTAGTTCCCCGACCAGGGATTGAACCCGGGCCCCGAGCAGTGGAAGCCCCGAGTCCTAACCACTGGACTGCCAGGGAATTCCTGACTTTTTTTAAAAAAATTGTGATAAAATCCATATGATATGGATTCACCGTATTCATCAGTTTAAAGGAAGCAATTCAGTGGCAGTAATACACTCACTCACAGTGTAGTGCTACTATCACCACTGTCTGGTTCCAGAACATTTTTATAACCCCCCAAAGAAACCCATTCCAGCTAGCAGTCACTCCAGTTCCCCCGTTTCTGCCGTCCCTGGAAACCAGAGATCTGCTTTCTGTTTCTGTGGATTTGCCTGTTCTGGGCATTTCATATAAATGGAACCATGTGATACGTGACCTTCTGAGTCTGACTTCTTTCATTCAGTGTAATGTTTCCAAGGTTCATCTGTGTTGTAACGTGTCAGGAGCATTCCTATTTAAGGGCAGCTGTGTTCATCACCATTTTAGAGACAAGGGAGTGTGTGCTTTGTTCATGGTCGAGAGTATGAGCTCTGGGGTTAGCAGTCGCGATTTTAGTTCCGAATTCCCCAGCAGCTGTGTGACCTGGTGACCTCACGGAGCCTCAGTTTCCTCATCTGTCAAACGGGCAGCAGGGAAATCATAGTATCCCTGTCACAGGGTGGATGTGAGGATTAAAGAAGAAGACGACTGTGAAGTGCTTAGCTCAGTGGCCGGCGCACAGTAGATGCTCCGGAAGTGGTAGATGTTATTTAAGCCCACGAGGCTCAGGGAGGTGAAGCAACAGTGGTGAGAGTGGAGCTGGGATCTGAACGCAGAACTTATAAACTATAACACAGGTGCCCTAGAAATCCAGTCTTGCCCCTTGCTCCTCTTCCCCTATATCCAGAGACAGTGATGCCAAGAGGTTCCCACTAGGACTCTGAGCCTCAGTTTCCCCCTCTCTAAAATGAGACTCTGAGCGCATCTGTCTAAGGCTGCCACTGTGAGGATGAAGTGAGAAAATGCACACGGTGGTGCTCAGACAATGCAGGTCGTGGTGGGTGTTCTCATGGCCGGACCCCCACGGGCTGTTTGTCCCTGCTGGGTTCTGGAAATAAGATGGGTTCTCTGTTTGGCAGACGTACTCGGGCCTCTTCTGCGTGGTGGTGAACCCCTACAAGCAGCTGCCCATCTACTCGGAGAAGATCATCGACATGTACAAGGGCAAGAAGCGGCACGAGATGCCCCCCCACATCTATGCAATCGCTGACACGGCCTACCGGAGCATGCTGCAAGGTGAGCTGCCCGTGGGTGCATGGAGCTCCTCCTCCTCCAGGGAGCCCACCAGGGCTGCTTACAGTCACGCCCCGGGCCCCTCCTGTCCTGCCTGACTGCAGTTCTCGCCAAGAATGCGGAGTTTGGCAGGCAGCACTGGGCCTCAGGAGGGCTGTGACTGAAAAAGGGAAAAAGCAAACTGAACATCTGTGTTTGCGGCCCGGGAGGGCAAAGGAGGGCAGATAGCTTGGGCAAATATGGGCATGGGCCCGCTCTGGCTTCCGCTCCAGAGCTCGCTGTCCCTCCCGGGCTGCCCGAGGCCCTGGGCAGGCCAGCTGTCTGGAAAATGGTAGGATGCTCTCACCTGGGAAGGGAAGTTGGTGGGGAACAGCCCTGGGGCTGAGCCAACCAGATGTGGATTTGCAACCAGCTGTCACTCACACCCTGCGGTATCCTATGCAAATGTCTTTTCATCTCCAGCCTTAGTTTCCTCATCTGTGAAAAGAGAGTGATAGGATCCATCTCTCAGCTTGTGGTGAAGATTGTAAAACAGGCTTTTCCACACTGAAGACCTTTGCGTATTACCTCCATGTTTATGTATTATTACTATCATTAATAACTTTTACTGAGGTAGAACATACATACAGTAGAATGCAAAAAGTGTACAAATTCAGTGTCCAGCATAAAATTAATTTTTACATGTCTACAGTTGTATAATCACCACCCAGACCAAGATGGGAAATAGTTCCAGAAAGTTCCCTCATGCCTCTTCCCATAAATGGAATACCTCCTCGTATAAATGGATCTGGTCTTGAGATACAGGAGTTCTGCCCTCCTTACACTTGGGAAAGGGCAACAGAAAAGAGCTTTGGCAGTTTTAAAGCTGTGCACAATTGTTATGTGATTTTTAGGTGCGAGTAGTCTAGAGGTTGTAAGCCGGCAACTGGTAGGCTGGATCCAGCCCTCAGATAAGTTTGGTTTGGTCCACGTGGAGTTTTTTATTTTTATTTTTTTTTAACATCTTTATTGGAGTATAATTGCTTTATAATGGTGTGTTAGTTTCTGCTTTATAACAAAGTGAATCAGTTATACATATACATATGTTCCCATATCTTTTCCCTCTTGCGTCTCCCTCCCTCCCACCCTCCCTATCCCACCCCTCTAGGTGGTCACAAAGCACTGAGCTGATCTCCCTGTGCTATGCGGCTGCTTCCCACTAGCTATCTATTTTACATTTGGTAGTGTATGTATATATGTTCATGCCACTCTCTCACTTTGTCACAGCTTACCCTTCCCTCTCCCCATATCCTCAAGTCCGTTCTCTAGTAGGTCTGTGTCTTTATTCCCCTCTTACCCCTAAGTTCTTCATGACCTTTTTTTTTTTCTTAGATTCCATATATATGTGTTAGCATACGGTATTTGTTTTTCTCTTTCTGACTTACTTCACTCGGTATGACAGACTCTAGGTCCATCCACCTCACTACAAATATCTCAATTTCGTTTCTTTTTATGGCTGAGTAATATTCCATTGTATATATGTGCCACATCTTCTTTATCCATTCATCTGATGATGGACACTTAGGTTGCTTCCATGTCCTGGCTATTGTAAATAGTGCTGCAATGAACATTGTGGTACATGACTCTTTTTGAATTATGGTTTTCTCAGGGTATATGCCCAGTAGTGGGATTGTTGGGTCGTATGGTAGTTCTATTTTTAGTTTTTTAAGGAACCTCCATACTGTTCTCCACCACATGGAGTTTTAAGGATACCTAAATTAGTTGCCAACTTTTAAAAATTTGGAGATTTTACATAAAAAGCCAGATTTCTAGGTTGTTTTGAAAGTATTGGAACGTCTGGCAACATGTGATCCCACCTGTCAGCTGCCCCTTTAGAAGGGGTATGAGTTCTCCAGTTCCCCAGTTCTCACCTGGCCTGATGCACTTGTTTGTGTTAACTGCCTGGCCCCTGTGTTTGACTTTGCAACCCCTGGAATATCTTCCTCCAGGAATGTTCTGAGTTGGGAATTGAAAGGAGCCCAGTTTTGGAAGCTCCTGAGGGCAGAGATCCAGATATGCCTAGGAGATATAACCCCCCCAAGGTAGAGGGGCTCAGATATAGTTCCCCAAAGGTTACTGACAGGGTTAGCCAAACCCCACAGGTGCGACTCAAGCTGGACCACTCCAGACGAGAGACTACCATTACCTCCAAAGGCCAGAATATGGAGCCTTGCAAAGAGGGTTGTGGAGATAAAATCTCAGGTTTTAAAGTGATGACTCTTGGAGTTAGGTATGTGTTTTTGTGAAAAAAAATCATTTGTGGTCTCCCTTAATGGAAAAGTATAAAATGGTGGTTCACACAGCTCTTTGCAAAGCTGAACATCACAAAGTTACAGTGCTTATATCATTTGGGGTGCTTTTGCTTGCGAGAAACATAGCAACCAATTAAAGTGGCTTAAACAACGGGAATTTATTACCTCACATAGCAAATAGTCTGAAGGTTGATGATTTCAGGCTTAGCTAATTCAACAGCTCAAAACCAGACTTTTTTGGGATTTTCTTGGCTACTTCCTCATGGTCACAAGATGGCAGCCATAGCTCCAGACATCACATCCTCATGTGATAATATCCAAAAGCATGAAGGACGTGGAGGGTTAGGTTTTTTCCTATGCCTCTTTTTTATCAGAGAGGAAAACCTTTTCCAGAACCTTCTCAGAGCAGGCATCCCTTATGCCTGATTGGCTAAAACTTGTTCACAGGCCAACCTCTAAACCAATCATTGGCAAAGAGGACTGTAACATTTATGATTGGTTTGGACTATTCCTGGTTCTTTTCTGGAGCTGAGGGAGCTCCCACTAAGCACATTTTATATGAATACCAGAATGAAAGAAAATTTCATTAGCAAAGAGGAAGCGGGGAGTGACAGTGAAGCACTGCCATAGTGCTCTTAAAATATATATGTGTAACTTTTAAAAAAACTTGAATCTTTTATATTGATTCTAGAAAAAGTAAAACATATATTTAAGCAAAAGAGAATATACCAGCACCCATAATTCTATCACCCAGAGATCACCACCATTAACCTTTTGCTATGAAATCTTCATACACTAACTGAGCTGGATGGCATGAAATGAAGGACGTTTTGACTATCTGAAAATAATTGGTTCCAGAAAAAAATCACTTAAAACAGGCACTGTAGATTAAAGGGGAAGGGGGCTTGAGGGGCTTGAAAAATGACACTGCAAATTATGAAAACAGGCTTATTTATTTTACATGTAATAGGAATTTGGTGGTAATTTCAACTAGATGCTAATTCTTAGATTGAGTATAAAATTAATTCATTTTTTTGCCTTAACTTTTTTTTGGACGGAACCATGTGAGAGCATAAGACACCATTCTTCATGTCATGCTTGCTTTCTGCAGTGTAGGGTAAGAGGGTAATTTTTGCAGACTTATTGGAGAGATCACCACTTTTGCCACGGGCTTTTACTTATTTGGCGTTTAACACAGCGCCTCAAAGCCCCTGTTATGTTCCCTTTCCCGATGACTCTCTGATATTTGGTTGTGAATTGATCTGACTTTCTGTGGCCTTTCAGAGGGCATGGACATGTGACATTGCACCTTCAGGGAAATCAACAGTTTTGCGGAGCTGCCACTTCGTTGTGTTTGTATCAAGACAATGGATGTTGGCACCCAGTAGTTGGCAAGGTGAAGCCTTTGAGTCGGAGGGCAACAGTGATGCAGACCAGAGAAAGATGTTTCAGTGGGTTCTGATTTCCTAAATAGTCGTCTCATTGAAGAATATTTTTGTGTTGTGATAACTTTCATCTCCCTAGACAACTTCCCATCCATGGGGCAATGTTATACTCTATACCGGGACCCCTGGGGCTGATAACATTTCATTCCTTTTAGGCCCTATATTTTAACACAGAATTATATAGTGAAATATAAAATTACTTAGAAATTTCAGGGTCTTCCCTGGTGGCACAGTGGTTAAGAATCCGCCTGCCAATGCAGGGGACACGGGTTCATTCCCTGGTCCAGGAAGGTCCCACATGCCACGGAGCAACTAAGCCCGTGCACCACAACTACTGAGCCTGCGCTCTAGAGCCTGCGAGCCACTACTAAGCCCTCGTGCCACAGCTACTGAAGCCTGCACGCCTAGGGCCCCTGCTCCGCAACAAGGAGAAGCCACCACAATGAGGAGCCCGCACACCACAACGAAGAGCAGCCCGCACTCGCCGCAACTAGAGAAAGCCCACGCACGGCAACGAAGACCCAACGCAGCCAAAAATAAATTAATTAATTAATTTTTAAAAATAAAATTACTTTGAAATTTCAAACCTCAAGAGAAAATGACAGCCATGAGCGCACAGAACCATAAAAGATAAACTCTTTTTAGATTAAATGTTAATCAACAGCTGCTACGTATGTATTCCTTTTGGCCTTACCTGGTGCTTCCTGGCAAATTAGTGATGATAGACTGCAATGGAAAAAAATCCCTCCCCCCCAAGAAAAAATCAAGGAGAAAAATATAGGCTTGGGAAAAATAATTTTTTTTCTCTAGAAAGTGGGAATTTGGTTTTTGTGAAGGAACATGTGGGCTCAGTTTGTGACTCTATTGGTGAATGTTGCTATTCCAGGCTGTACAGTCATTTGGCTTGAATCATGCTGAACTTTCTATCTTGGAGGTGTCAAGCTAGCAGCTGTGGCTTCCTCCTCAAGTCCTCTGTGGAACTGGCTGGAGTGTGAAGAGATGGGGTTGGGAAGGGGTGGAGAACACGTTCACTGAATACAGAATGAAATGTTTAAAATATGTGACGTAGATGCTTAAGTTCCCGAGGACCCCTAAACTCCATAAAACCCACAAACTCCATCCTTGTCTGCCTGCTCATCACTGGATCTCTGGCATGTTTGCTGGTGCCTGTCGTGGAGTAGCTGCTCCGTTAATATTTGTGATGAATGAAGGAAGAACTCTCAGAGTTGTTTAAAGAAAAGAACCAACCAGGGTCAGGATGGGGGGGTTTGTCTTAGAGGGGTGGGGAGTTACAAGCCTTGATGGCTTACTAAGAGGGGAAAGGGGATCAGGGGTGGCGTTCTGGCTGAGAATAGTAACAGGGGAGTTGGGAATATGGTAGGGGATTTCTAAGACATAATTTACTGACTACCCCCTCCTCAAAGGAAGCCAAGCCCCTGGGGAAGAAGAGGATGGGAGAAGTAGGCATTTAAAGATGCAGCTTATATATGTGTATGTGTACATGATGTCGTGTTTACTTTTTACATTCCCAATTTTTTTCTTTTTTTTGGAGAGATGATAGATTAAATTCAAAAGCTGAAAATTCTCACCTTTCAACCCTTGTGCACTAGACGCCTAATTTCCCTCCCCAGAGATAACCGTGGTTTCTAGTTTATTAGATATTCTCCTAGAGATATTTTCTGCACATGTGTGCAGATACATATCTATTTCCCTCTCCCCAAGATTTCCCCACAAATAGTAACATTCCATATGCACTGTTCTATAGGCTGCTAGAGTATTACATGCCTAAAGGGATTCTTTGTTCCTTTTTCCCATTTTTAGTTTTTATTTTTAGTGAAGGTATATGTGAAGATGATTCAGAGTCAATTCCTCAAGGTTTATTAAGGAAAATAGCCCTCCTTTGTTGCTTCTCTACTTTCCCCTTCTCCAGGGGTATCCATTATCAACCCTTTAACTGATTTTTGGATAGTTACCTCTGTAATCACTAAAAAACTTGAGTATATTGCTCATATCTTAATTTTTCCCCTGTTTTAGTCAATAGCCTATTGACTTTTCTTTCTTTCTTTTTTTTTTTTGCGGTACGCGGGCCTCTCACTGTTGTGGCCTCTCCCGTTGCGGAGCACAGGCTCGGACGCGCAGGCTCAGCAGCCATGGCTCACGGGCCCAGCCGCTCCGCGGCATGTGGGATCTTCCCGGACCGGGGCACGAACCCGTGTTCCCTGCATCGGCAGGCGGACTCTCAATCATTGCGCCACCAGGGAAGCCCTAGCCTATTGACTTTTCATCATGGAACATGAGGATTTAGCTCAGTCACTCCTTTGCTTTGCGCCTCCTGTCTCCTCCCAGCACACATGCATTTGCGCCCTATCTCATAGAATCCCAACATAGTTTTGTATTAACATTGATGAAAACTATATTCAGAGTTTACATTATTATGACTGTGTAGATGCTATTCACAGCTGAGCTCTGCACTGTCTTGTGAATGCTTTTCCGATACAATTATTCTTTTCCCTGGAGTTAGTAATTGCCTTTTTTTTCCCAACTTGATTATCTATGTACTTAATCACTAATTCTACCCCAAATTTTCCTTCAGAATATGTTAATCTCCTTCTAATATGTCTAGCTATGTGTTCAAGATCCTATTGATAGCTTCTCCATGAAGGTGATCGCTACTGGAGTCTTCTGACCTGCCCTGGCTACCTTCTATGACTGGTAGCTGACATTTGGGATCTTCTTTTATCATTCTTGGAATACCCTTCAATGCTCTCATGGTGGATTCCTTGTTTCCTAGTTTCCAGGTCTCCTTCCTTGATTTACTCCCTGTTTAAATGGAACACTTTCTCTAGCAGCTTCTCAAGAAAGGATGTATGTGAGGCAAATTGAGATCTTGCATATCTGAAAGTCTTGATGCTTCTCTAATATTTAAGGGCAGTTTAGCTGGTTCTAAATTTTTAAGCAAGAAATAGTCTTCTTTCAGAATTTTTAAGGCATTGCTTCATTAGCTTTGAGATTCAGTTTCATTTTTGAGGAGATAAAAGCCAATCTGGGGCTTCCCTGGTGGCGCAGTGGTTGAGAGTCCGCCTGCCGATGCAGGGGACATGGGTTCGTGCCCCGGTCCGGGAAGATCCCACATGCCGCGGAGCGGCTGGGCCCGTGAGCCATGGCCGCTGAGCCTGCGCGTCCGGAGTCTGTGCTCCGCAACGGGAGAGGCCCACAACAGTGAGAGGCCCGCGTACAGCAAAAAAAAAAAAAAAAAAAAAAAAACCAATCTGATTCTTGATCCTTTGTGTATGACCAGTTTTTTCTCCCTCTCTGGAAGCTTTTTTTTTTTTTTTCCTGACTCTTCTTTATCCCCCTGTTTATGATGGTGGAATCTGGCATGTGTCTGTTTTCAACCATTGCGCTGGAGACTGAGTGGACCCTCATAATCTATAAACTCACATCCTTAAATTCTGGGAAATTTTTGTGAATTACATCCTTAATGATTTCTTTCTCTTTGTATTCTCTCTCCTGTTTTTTTTCTAGATGTTTTCTTATTTCCATAATGGAATTCCTAGATTGTTTTTATGATTTTCATCTTTCTCGTCTCATTTATTTTCTGGGCAGTTACCTCAACTTTATCTTATGAACCTTCCATTGAGTTCTCAATGACTGCTTTCATTAAAAAAAAAAAATTCCAAGAGCTTTGTTTTGTTTCCTGAATGTTTCTTTCTTATAACATTCTTTTTTCCATGTATGTCCCTTTTCTTGGAGGGTACTTTTCCACAGGTAGGTCTCTGTTTCCTCCAAGAGGCATATTTTCTGTTTTATTTGTTTTAATTTATGTTTGTCTTATTAGTGGCTTTCTTCGGATGCTCAGTGAATTGTTGGCTGTCCATTCATCTGGGATGCTTTAGTGCATGGGCACCAAAAGGTTGATGGCAGCTCCGTGCTTGCAGGAGGAGGTTGCTCGTGATGAGCCTGGCTATGGGCGGGTGAAGCTGGGCTGCTCCATCGGGGCACTTCTGCTGTATCTTTCAGTCTCTTTTCTTGGGCTGATGAGATTCTTCAGAGAAGACTTGTGCAATCTTCTGCCTGGAGGAGAAATATCTGTCTAACATCATTTTGAGGGTCTAGTTGAGAAGAGGCTGAGGGTTTCAAACTGTGGGATCAAACTTGTGTGTTACTCTCCTGCTGTCAGTAGGGTCCCTGGTGTCCCCCAAGACAGAGACCCTCTATTTCTTCCTCTCCAGAGAATAAATCTGCCCCCCTTCTGTGGGTTGTGGGAAGGGCAGTCACTTGGCTGCAGGAGTGTAGAAGGTATCTGGAGTATCTAGCAGCTTCTCAAACAGACATTCAATCAGTCCTTGTGGGTTTTTTTTCCCTCTACCCCTTTCCCAAGGCCCCGGGGGCTGCCAGTTACTGAGGTTTGGGGCTGGAGGCAGGGGGCTCTGCTTCTCCACTTTCCCCACCGCCAGCTTAGACTTCTCTCCTGGGACTGTCATCACTCATCCTGTTTGCTGGCTTCCCAGGTTGTGCTGCTGTTCTCTCCTCTCCTGTTCATTTGAACGGCTTCATGTGTTTTTGAAAAACCCCTTTACTGTCACTTTAGTAAGGTTTGGGGAGGAAGAAGCGCTAAATACCTGTGTTCAACCCACTATCTTTTTTTTTTTTTTAGCATCTTTATTGGAGTATACTTGCTTTACAATGGTGTGTTAATTTCTGCTGTATCACAGAGTGAATCAGCTATACATATACATATATTCCCATATCCCCTCCCTCTTGCATCTCCCTCCCACCCTCCCTATCCCACCCCTCTAGGTGGTCACAAAGCACAGAGCTGATCTCCCTGTGCTATGCGGCTGCTTCCCACTAGCTATCTGTTTTACATTTGGTAGTGTATGTATGTCCACGCCACTCTCTCACTTTGTCCCAGCTTACCCTTCCCCCTCCCCATGTCAAGTCCATTCTCTACGTCTGCATCTTTATTCCTGTCCTGCCCCTAGGTTCTTCAGAACCATTTTTCTTAGATTCCATATATATGTGTTAGCATACGGTATTTGTTTTTCTCTTTCTGACTTACTTTACTCTGTGTGACAGACTCTAGGTCCATCCACTTCACTACAAATAACTCAGTTTTGTTTCTTTTTATGGCTGAGTAACAGTCCATTGTATAGATGTACCACATCTTCTTTATCCATTCATCTATCGATAGACACTTAGGTTGCTTCCATGTCCTGGCTATTGTAAATAGTGCTGCAATGAATATTGTGATACATGACTCTTTTTGAATTATGGTTTTCTCAGGGTATATGCTCAGTACTGGAATTGCTGGGTCATAGGGTAGTTCTATTTTTAGTTTTTTAAGGAACCTCCATACTGTTCTCCATAGTGGCTGTATCAATTTACATTCCCATCAACAGTGCAAGAGGGTTCCCTTTTCTCCACACCCTCTCCAGCATTTATTGTTTGTAGATTTTGTGATGATGGCCATTCTGGCTGGTGTGAGATGATACCTCATTGTAGTTTTGATTTGCATTTCTCTAATGCTTAGTGATGTTGAGCATCCTTTCATGTGTTTGTTAGCAATCTGTCTGTCTTCTTTGGAGAAATGTCTATTTAGGTCTTCTGCCCATTTTTGGATTGGATTGTTTGTTTTTTTGATACTGAGCTGCATGAGCTGCTTGTATATTTTGGAGATTAATCCTTTGTCAGTTGCTTCATTTGCAAATATTTTCTCCCATTCTGAGGGTTGTCTTTTCATCTTGTTTATGGTTTCCTTTGCTGTGGAAGAGCTTTTAAGTTTCATTAGGTCCCATTTGTTTATTTCTGTTTTTATTCCCTGTCTCTAGGAGGTGGGTCAAAAAGGATCTTGCTGTGATTTATGTCATAGAGTGTTCTGCCTATGTTTTTCTCTGAGAGTTTAATAGTGTCTGGCCTTACATTTAGGTCTTTAATCCATTTTTGGTTTATTTTTGTGTATGGTGTTAGGGAGTGTTCTAATTTCATTCTTTTACATGTAGCTGTCCAGTTTTCCCAGCACCACTTATTGAAGAGGCTGTCTTTTCTCCATTGTATATTCTTGCCTCCTTTATCAAAGATAAGGTGACCATATGTGTGTGGGTTTATCTCTGGGCTTTCTATCCTGTTCCATTGATCTATATTTCTGTTTTTGTGCCAGTACCATGCTGTCTTGATTACTGTAGCTTTGTAGTATAGTCTGAAGTCCAGGAGCCTGATTCCTCCAGCTCCGTTTTTCTTTCTCAAGATTGCTTTGGCTATTCAGGGTCTTTTGTGTTTCCATACAAATTGTGAAATTTTTTGTTCTAGTTCTGTGAAAAATGCCAGTGGTATTTTGATAGGGATTGCATTGAATCTGTAGATTGCTTTGGGTAGTATAGTCATTTTCACAATTCAACCCACTATCTTTTGATGGAAATTCTCTCACACCTTTTCCAAAGAAGCAATAATGGTGATAGTGGATTTTTATTGTGTGCTTCCTATATGCACAGGGCTTTCCAGAAATAATCTCCATTCATCCTTCCCACAAACCCACAAGGGAGACAGGATCAGATTAGAACCTTTAAATTAAGCCCTGAAACTATTACGGTGCCCACACATGTAATCCAGAATAAAAAGAACACTAAACTATAAAGTAATGAAAGCCAACAAAGTTTTAAATTTTCCCATGACATTTACTATGATAGTTTTTAAGACGTAGCAAATATTGACTCCTTTGAAATGTTCTTTATTTTTACCTCCCTCCCTTCCTTTGCTTGTGGACCTATGTTTACATGACTGGTCAGATAATCCAACCCTGGAGGCAGGTGCTATTTTTAGCCCCATTTTATTGCTGGGGAAACTGAGGCTCAGGGAGGTGAAGAACTTGACACATGAGTATCAGAGTGGATTTGGACTTGCTTTATCAAACTGCAAAGCCCAGGGCTTGCTGGACAAGTGGGTGATGCTGAGCTGCTGCACAGGCCCCTCCTGCCCCATGGAAGGCTGTTTGCTCCTGCAGGACTGTCTCCTTACATCTCAGGGGGTTAGTGTTGAGGGCCCAGCACTTGGGAAGCTGACGTTAGTGACTTCAGCAAATTAGCATGATGAGTGTGGGGAAAGCATCACCAAAGCTTTCCCGACAAAATCCACTTTGGATCTCCCACCGCCCCTCTGTGTGTCCCTGGGGTGAGGGATGGTGTGAAAGGCAGATGAGATTTCATTCTGAGGATGAGAGGAACCGTCAGGATCTGTCACTGGAAGTGTTGTGTCCTCACCTAATTAGCACCCAATGGCCACTCTCAGGGGATTAAAGAAAAAAACAACAGCTACAGACTTTTATCAGCCCAGGCTCTTGGCTGAAGCCTCTTCAGGCTGCAGAGAGGTCTGTGGGAGTGGAGTGATCCAAACTGCACTCTCTGCTTTGCAAGTTCCCACACTCAGTCTGAACCCTCTGTCCATGGCCGGCAGGCACTGGGGGGCTGGCTCGTGCTCCCCCAACTCCCAAGGGGCTCCCCTGTAAGCTCAGCAGAGACAGGAAGGGCAGCGATGCGCATTGGGCTCTCTGCCCCGTAGATCCTGCCTCCCTTGGCCGTTGCCGGTCCCCTGCAGGACAGCCTCCCCATTTGACAGACTGAAGAAACTGAGGCTCAGAGCACTGAATGGCTTGGCCCCCGAGCTGAGTGTCAAACCTGGCAACGTCACCTTTTGCCACCCTGGAAACATTCTCTGAGGCAGTATGGTAGATAGTGTAGTGCTATTACCCCCATTTAACAGATGAGGAAACTGAGGCCCCAAAAGGCTAAGGGACTGGCTTAGGCCTTATAATTAGAAAGGGTTGAACTTGGCCTGATACCCTGTCCTCCTGGGACAGAATCACTGCCGTCTGTAACCACGTCACTGGCTCACTGTTGTAGAGGACTGAGAGGATGGAGTGGTAATGATAAAAAAGCTAATAGTAATAGCACTTATTATGCTTTTGAATGGGCCTTGGGTATTTTTAAGCTCTTTGTGTGTCCAGTCTCATTTCATTTTCACATCCCTTCCTGGTGAGGAAACTGATGCTCTGAGTTGCCTAAGAGGTGGAGCTGGGAAGTAATTCCAAGTCATTTTGCTCTTGAGACTGTGTTCCTGTGACACATCCCCAGGGAGGGGACCGGTTGCATGCTTCTCTGCCTCTTGGAGACTTTGCTGCAGCTCTCTGCTCAGCATCTGGCCTGGCGGTGTGAGGGATGCTGGCAGCTCCATCTGTCTGGCCCCATCTGGTTGGCCCTCTGAGGTATCATGAGAAGATCACGTTCTTAGGTAGGAAATGAGGAAGAAGGATCATCTGATTCTGATGAGCATTTTACGGACTGCCCATGGTGTCTCACACAGATGGGAAAGAGCTAAGGAGAATTAAATTTTTAAAATAAGCAGTAAATATTGAGTTGGAGAAGCAGATATGCTTAAGGGAGTGGATTTGGGAAGTTCTGGCTGCCACTTGGTGATGGTGTGTTCCTCTTGGGCTATGCAGGCTCCAGCCTCCTGGCTCTGTGTCCTCCCAGCCTCAGAGAGAATCTAGCTCCATGTTCCCTTTTTTGTCCAAAAGTATTGATTGAGGCCTCACTGTGGGGAGGCTTGTGGTGGAGGACACAGTCTACTGAGGGTTGCAGATGTTAATCAAATCCAACCACAAGTACATGTGTTGTCGGGAAGCTCAAGGGAGCTGTGAGGTGGACCCTGGGACCTGTCCCAGGCTGGGAGGGCAGAGGAGACCTCCTTACGAGGTGACATGTGGGCCTAAGGGAGCTGATGGGACACACGAGGCTGTGGGGCTGGAGCAGAGAGGAGGACACAGAAAGTGAGAAAGTGGAGGTGGGAGCTGTGGCCCAGGAGGCCACCGGGAGGATATCCATCTTTGGGTACCCATGCCCCCTTAGCTGGCCAGTTCCACTATTAAAGATGCCAGAGCTCCATGCGGGTCTGGAAGAGTCCTGCTGGGGTCCAGCACAAGGTCTCAGAGTACCTCTGCCCACCCAGAATCTCTTCCTCCCCACGCTGCTGGGGGGAGGAGGGTGGAGAGAGGAAAGCCTGGACTTACAGAGCAGAGGTTTAGGGAGTCGCTTTGGAGCGGGTTCAAATCCCAGCTTTGCCAAGGCGCCCACTTCTCTGTGCCTCAGTTTCCTCATTTGTCCCATGAGGAGACCCCTATCCAGGTGGTTGTGAGGGTTGATTTGGACAGTGCCTGGGGAGTACAGCACCAGGCAGGCAAGTGCAGGGCCTGAGCTGTCACCTGGCTGGGCCCAGGGTGGAGGCCCAGCACTGACCTTGGGTCTGGAACCCTCCGCATCCACCTTTGTGGGTGGGATTAGGGAGGGAGCCACCTTTCTGCACTTGGTGGAGGCCAGATCCTTCCCTGGTCGGGGGGGGAGCGGTGACCCTGCAGGGACCTGGGCTTGGCCACCTCCCTCTCCACGGGTCCCACAGCAGCCTGGCGCGGGAGGGAGGAAGGGAAGCTGCCAGCCCGGGCTGCTCTCAGGCCCAGCTCGGTTTTGTCCTTTTATGGTCAGCCTGCAGGCCTCTGGCTCCCCAGCCAGAAACCACGAGCTGGTGTCGGGATCAGGCCGAAATAGCTGGTCTGTGGGGAGCTGGACGTCTCCTGGGAGACTCAGGCCTGGTGCGGGGGAGAGAGCAGGGAGCCCTTTCTGTGCTTGGAAAGCTCCCCCGCACACCTGCTCATCAAGGCCAGACCCCCGGCCCGGGAGAAGGAGGGAAGACAGGCACGTTTGGGGCTGGGGTGTGAGGTGAGGCAGACTCCAGGGCTCCGGGCCCGGCAGCTCAGCCAGACGCAGGCGGTGCTGGGATGCGGGCTCCAGCCCTGCCATCTCTGCTCTCGTGCTGTGCTCTTTCCCATCTCTGACTTCCTGTGGCCTGGGCCCTCTGCTTGGGATGCTCTGCCTCCTTGGTGCCGTTTCCCCTGCGGATTCCTACACCTCCTCCTCTGTGTGGCTCAGTTGTCCCCTCAGCTGCTAAGAGGTCCTGTCTGTCTCTTGGGGAGCGTTAAAACAGCCCTTCTGTAGCACTTCTGGCATATACCCATTGTGGCATTTGCCCACATCTTGCAGTCCGTTCTTTGCCCATCTGACCCCCACACTGGATCATAAGCCTCTCAAAAGCAAAGACTAAGTAGGTCTTAGTAAACTTTGTGTTTCCAGTGCCTGACGCATAGTATGGGCCCTGGACTTGTTTGCTGAGTGAATATGTGAATAAAGGAAGAAGCGCTGACTGTGGCTTCAATCTGAATTGCCTTTCTGAGAGAGAGAGAGAGAGAGAGACAGATTGAGAGAGAGAAAAAAATGATTGGTTGAGACTGATTCAAATCAACAAGCATTTCCTGAGTACCTACTATGTGTCAAACATGGTCCCTGCCCCCCTGGATCAGACACAGCCCTTGGACCTCAGGAATTCATGGGCCAGTAGGAGAAGCATTAAAGCAGTTTTGTCAAGTAAGCAAATAAATAAATAAATAATTTCAGGCGATGAAATTATACAGTTATTTTTCCCCCCTAAGGAGAAGATAAAACAGGATGATGGGATCAAGAGAAACTGAGGGGGCTTCCCTGGTGGCGCAGTGGTTGGGAGTCTGCCTGCCGATGCAGGGGACACGGGTTCGTGCTCCAGTCCGGGAAGATCCCACATGCCGCGGAGCGGCTGGGCCTGTGGGCCATGGCCGCTGGGCCTGCGCGTCCGGAGCCTGTGCTCCGCAGCAGGAGAGGCCACAACACTGAGAGGCCCGTGTACCACAAAAAAAAAAAAAAAGAGAGAGAGAAACTGAGGGAGTGGCTCTGAATGCATGGTGGTCAGAGCTGACTCCATCTGAGGATGTGATATTTGAACTTGGATATGAAAGGTGAGAAGGAGCTGTGGCCACATCAAGAACCAGGGAAGAGCTTTAGAGCAGAAGAAGGAGGCAGTGCAAAGGCCCTGAGGCAGGAATGGGCACAATGTGCTAGGGAAGTGCCAAGAAGGCTGGTGTGGCTGGGATGTAAGTGGGGGAGGGAAGTAACCAGATGAGGTTGAGAAGCAGCAGGAGCCTCCCCATAGACTATTACAAGCCCATTTAATATCAGCAACAAAGACTGTATGACATGGTCAACGCTTATAGTCAAATGTTAAATGAAAAGGACTAGAAAATCACGCCAACGAATGGCATCCATTGTGTAAATCACTCTAAACCTCTATAAAAAATGATGAAAAGGAGATATATCCAAATATTAACCATCACAGGGTAGGGGGATTTTGTCTTTGCCAAGCTTTCTGCAGTTGTTGTGTACTAATTTTGTAATCCAAATAAAAAATTAATACCTTATTTAAGAAAAAAAAGCAGTTTTGTAACTTGAAAAATGAATAGATCTGTATGATGTTTAAGGAACCAGATCTCTTGATTTAGAGGTGGTGTAAAAGTAACATTGTTTTGTAAAAAACTTTTATTGTGGTGTCATTTATATACCATAAATCAATCCATTTTGATATGGAATTCACCAGTTATTGGTGAATTTACAAGGTTATACAGCCATCACCACAATCTAAGTTTATCTTTCTATCATCCCAGAAAGAAATCTTGTGCCCACTTGTGGCCTCTTATAGTGACTCCCCCATTCCCACTCCCAGTTCCACCCCGTCACTACCTACTTTCTGTCTCCATAGATTTACCTCTTCTGGATATTTAGTAGAAATGGAGTGAATGATACAACATGTGGTATTTTGTGACTGACTTCTTTTCCCTAGCATAATGTCTTCAAGGTTCATCCCTGTTGTAGCCTGTATCAGTGCTTCATTCCTTTTTATGGCTGAGTAATACTCTATTGTAGAGATAGACCACATTTTGTTTATCCATTTACCAGTTGGACATTTGTATTGTTTCTACTCTTTGGTAAAGTAGCATAATTTTTACTAAGATGAAAAAGAAATATTCTGCCTGTCATATTAAGGGAAAATGGTCCATTACCATTCCAAATAATCCTTTTCTCCTAAAAAGTATTGAGGTGAAACAATGATCATGGTGAGGTTAAGTGCTACGATGGAGGGAATCTTTGGACTATGGGAGCCAGGGTCACCACTAGAACAGGTGGTACATTTATAGAATTAGAAAAAGGTACCCTTTTCTCAAGGCATCTTTCTTCCGTCTGCTGAAAGATGGTTGTAATAAATATACAAATCTACAGTGACCAGTGTGAATGGTTCTCCCTTAGAGTTATGCAGTGTACAACTCATACCACTGTCCATGGCAGCCCTGGGGGTGATGTAGAGTACAAAGGCCCCCAACTTAGCTCTAGGGAGGTATGGAGTCAGAGAAAGTATCATAGAGGAGATGACTCTCAGGGTGACATTTCAAGAATGGATTAGGGTATATACCCCAAAGAATTGAAAACAGGTGCTCAAAAACTTGTACTTGAATGTTCATAGCAGCACTGTTCACAATAGCCAAAAGCTAGGAACAACCCAAACACCCATCAACAGATGAGTGGAACCATAAATGTGGTCTGTCTATACATTGGAGTACTACTCAGCCATAAAAAAGAATGACGTTCTGATACATGTTACAGCGGGGGTGAACCTCAAAAACATCATGCTAAGTGGAAGAAGCCAGACACAAAAGGCCACATATTGTACGATTGTATTTGTGTGAGATGTCCACAGTAGGCAAATCCATAGAGGCAGACAGCGGGTTGGTGGTTGCCAGGGGTTACGGGGAGTGGGGGATGGAGAGTGACTGCTTAAGGGATATGAGGTTTCATTTGGGACTGATAAAAATGTTTTGGAACTAGACAGAAGTGTGAGTTGCACGACATTGTGAACGTACTACATGCCACTGAATTGTTCACTTTTCCACGGTTAAATTTATGTGGTGTGAATTTCACCTAAAAGGGAAAAAAAAGAGAAAAAGAGAATGGATTAGGCGGGTAGAAAAGTGATGAAGATGGTGCTCCGGGCAGAAGGAACAGTGTGTGATAAGCTTGAGGGGGAAACTGCTTTGCACATTGAGAGACCTCTGCTCTCTCGCGTCAGACACGATCTCAAGCTCAGGGAAGGAATCAGCTAGGAAGCCCGGGGAAGCCCGGGGAATCAGCTAGGAGCCCTCCTGCCCATAACCAACCAGGGCACAGTTAGCTTCCCACGCTTGGAGCCGGTGTGTTTCCGATGGGAATGTCCCAGGCCGGAGGTCTCCTGGCAGCGCCCAGTGTGGATCCGCCCCGGCAGCTGCCCAGCCTTTCCCTGGAGCCCGCTCCCTCTCCTGGGGACCTGGGAGGACAGGCCTCAGGACAGGCATCTGACCCTATAAATCTCTCGTCCTCTGGATGTAGGTTTCCCAAGGCTGCTGGGAAAGACTGCCTGTCTCCCTGTAGCGGATAGATGGAGATAGCCCGTCCGTCTGTCCATCTCAAAATCATTCCTTAAAATAGTACAGGCTCTGGGCCAGCCCCAGCGGGTTCTCTCTCTGCTTGGGTGCTGATCACAGGGTGCTGGTTCCTGCATGTCTTGCCTTTCTGCCCCTTCCTGAATCCGTTTTGAACTGGTTTCCTAGTTTGCTCTGGTCCTCAGCAGACTTCTCCCTCCAGGTGGAAGGTGGAGGCACAGGCATCCACATTCCCTCGATTCCAGTCCAAGGAGCTGGGTGTTGTACCAGCACAGGGTACCTCCCTCCACAAATTTCTTGTGATGCTGACCTCTGTCTCTCTCCAGAGTGTACTGGGGAGATGAAAGTTTTACTGTTTTTATCTTGGAAGGAAATGCCGCCAGCGCATGGTTGTGGGTTATCTGAGGAAGACAGAACAAAGCCGTGGGCTGGAAGCAAGGCCTCGGGGATCATGCACCTCAGTTTGAGTCCCCGCCTGCCACTTCCTAGCCGTGTGACCGTGTTCATTATCTAGGGCTGCCGTACAAATGGCTGCAAACTTGGTGGCTTCAAACAACAGGAGTTTGTTCCCTCATAGTTCTGGATGCCAGAGGTCTGAAATCAAGGTGTCATCAGGGTTGGTTCCTTCCAGAGGCCCTGAGGGAGAATCCAGTCCAGGCCCTTCTCCTCTTCTGGCTTCAGGCGGCTGCCAGGTCCTCGGCATCCTCACCTTGAAGCTGCATCCCTCCAACCTGCCTCCTCCTTCACGTGGCTTCTCCCTCTGCCTCTAATTCCCCTCTCCTTTCTCTTATAAATAAGGACACTGGTCATTGATTTAGGTCCCATCCTAAATCCAAGATGATCTCATCTGGAGATCCCTAATTAATTACATCTGTAAGACCCCTCTTCTAGATAGGGTCACCTTCTGAGTTTCCGAGTGGACATTTCTTTGGGGGCCACAGGTCAGCCCACTGCAGTGACCTCGGGCAAGTCGCCTCACTCCACCATACTGCCCTCATCTGTAAAGTGGCCGTGGTGCCAGTGCCCAGCTCAGGGGTTGCTGTGAGGGTGGAATGGGTCACCTTGCACAGAAGGAGCTCAGGGGGCCCCGCGGCACAGTGCCTACTCTGGAGGTGGGCGCTGCTGGGGACGCTGCAGGCAGGCAGCTGTTTCTTTCCTCTCTTTCCTAAGTTTCATGGTCATAATGGGCTCCTTGAGAGCAATAAAGACTATTTTTACATTACCCATTTTTGGTGAGATGCGGGTACGGTCATACATACTCATAGCATAAACACGAGCGGGACAGAAGGAGATGGAGTTGAAGGGAAGTCTCCCTCCTGTGCTGGTTCTCAGTCCCTCAGACCCTCTCCTCAGGGACAACCATCGTTGGGGTGTCGAGTAGCTTCACGATATATCCAACATATACAAGTATTTGAAGGTGTGTGTGTGTGTGTGTGTGTGTGTGTACACCTTAGGTATGTATATGTGTGTGTGTGAACGTATATCCCTCTTTTTAAAACATAAAAGGTGTAATGCTATGTCACCTAGTCTTTTATTTTTTAGCTTACTATGTCTTGGAGATTGTTCTGCGTCAGTCCATGACGATCTGCCTGGTTCTTTTCAGTGGCTGCCCAATGTGCTGCTGTGTGGCCCTACCAGATTTTTTTTTTTAATATCTTCTATTTCTTTCTTTATTTTTGGCTGTGTTGGGTCTCCGTTGCTGTGCACGGGCTTTCTCTAGTTGCAGCGAGCGGGGGCTACTCTTCGTTGCAGTGTGCGGGTTTTTCATTGCGGTGGCTTCTCTTGTTGTGGAGCACGGGCTCTAGGCATGCAGGCTTCAGTAGTTGTGGCACGCGGGCTGTAGAGCGCAGGTTCAGTAGCTGTGGTGCACGGGCTTAGTTGCTCCGTGGCATGTGGGATCTTCCTGGACCAGGGCTCCAACCTGTGTCCCCTGCATTGGCAGGCAGATTCTTAACCACTGCACCACCAGGGAAGTCCCCAGATTTTTCTCTAAGTTAATTTTTAGTTTATATTGGAATATAGTTGATTTACAAAGTTATGTTAGTTTCAGGTGTACAGCAAAGTGATTCAATTATACATATGCATATATCCATTCGTTTTCAGATTCTTTTCCCATTTAGGTTATTACAGAGTATTGAATAGAGGTCCCTGTGCTGTACAGTAGGTCCTTGTTGATTATCTATTTTATATATAGTAGTGTGTATATGTTAATCCCAGTCACCCAATTTATCCCCCCCACCCATGCCCTACCAGATTTTAAATACCAAAATGTATTTTGCTAGTCTGCAGTTGATAGACTGGTTGAATGGTTTCTTTCCGGTCCTTTGCTTTCGCTGATATTCTTGCAGTGACCAACTTAAACGTCTGTCCTTGGGCACACGTGTGGGAGTTTCCGATGTGGCTCTCTTGAGGTTTGTGGAGCAGCCCATGAGTCGTAGCAGGAGGCAGGGATGTAGGCCTGATCGGAATCAGCACAGCTGGACCGGAAGACGGGACTTCGTGGTCATGGAGAGTCCTGATGCCAAAGGAGGGGCCGCCTCTTTCCTGTGGCCCTTCTCCCTGCGAGGGCTGCCCCTGGCCCTCGGCTCAGAGGTCAGACTTGCCTGAGGGGAGCCTCTCCAGACCCCCTGAACGTGGCCCCTGCGGGCAGCTGTGGCCCTTGCTACCAGCTCAAGGTGGAAAAAATGAGAGTCAGAAAGAAGAATGAAATAGCCTTTTGGCTCTTCTGCCTTTTGTCCTGAGGATTGGGCCCTGCCAGGCCACCAGAATGTCCATCTGTTATCTGAGGGGATAGAGGGCAGGTTGTTTGGAGATGGGCATAGGGTCCATGGAGCTTGCACAGTCATCTCATTCATCTGACCCTGGAGTGGACCAGATCTTCTTTATGTGATGTAAATCTGCCTCCCTCTCCCAGATATGGTCATGACTATCCTCTCTGGTCCCCAGTGATGCATAGGCATGGGCTATTCCAGTCCCATCCATCCTCCCATCCTTCCTTCCTTCCTTCCTTCCATCCATCCATCCATCCATCCATCCATCCATCCATCCTCCCATCCTCCCATCCTTCCATCTAACAAATATAATTGAGCACCTGCTATATGCCAGGTACTTGCGATACAGTGTTAAACAAAACAGACAAGCCCCCTCTTCCCCAGTAAAGCTTGCTTTTCAGCACAGCGAGATAGACAAACACAAGAGGTCACTGCAGATGGCTCTAAGTGATGTGAAGGAAATAAACAGGTTAATTGCCTGAGTGCCCTGAGGCAACTGCCTGCATCCCTGTGGACAGAGACTTAAAAAAGGCCTCTTGGAGAGTGGAAGCCCTCAAGATGATGGGAAGGCATCACCCATGGCAAAAATTGGGGAGAGAGCATTCCAGACAAAGGCCCTGGAAGGGAAGAGTGTGTTCTCTGTGAGGAGCAGGTGGCTGTTTAGGAGCTGCGCAGGGGTAAGGAGAGAAAGGTGCCAGTGAGGCAGCTGGGTGGGGACACATCAGGCCAGACTTCGTAGGCCATGGTGGGGAGACTGGGGGCCACTGGGACTAGCCAGCTGGTTTTGACCAGGCCGTGGCTGATCTGACTTTTTTTTTTTTTTTGCGGTACACGGGCCTCTCACTGTTGTGGCCTCTCCCGTTGCAGAGCGCAGGCTCTGGACGCGCAGTCTCAGTAGCCATGGCTCACGGGCCCAGCCGCTCTGCAACATGTGGTATCTTCCCAGACCAGGGCACGAACCCATGTCCCCTGCATCGGCAGGCGGACTCTCAACCACTGCGCCACCAGGAAAGCCCCTGATCTGACTCTTTTAAGAAGATTTTTCTACTATAATGCAATAGCACCTCACACCTGTCAGGATGGCTGTTATCAAAAACCAGACAGTAGTTAAGTGTTGATGTGGGTGTGGAGAAACTGGAATGTTGGTGCATTGCTGGTGGGAAAGTAAACTGGTGCAACCACTACGGAAAACAGTATGGTGACTCCTTGAAAAGTTCAGCAGAATTGGCACATAATCCAGCCATTCTGCTTCTGAGCATATACCCCAAAGACGTGAAAGCAGGGACACCAACAGATATGTGTACACCCATGGTCATAGCAACACTATTCACAGTAGCCAAGAAATGGAAGCAACCCAGGTGTCCATCAACAGATGAATAGATAAACAAAATGGGGTGTATCCAATGGACATTTTGACATGTGCTGCAACATGGATGAACCTTGAGGAAACGATGCTAAATGAAATAAGCCAAACACAGAAAGACAAATTCTGTGCGATTCCACTTACATGAGACACTTAGAGTAGTCAAACATCGTAAAGACAGAAAGTAGAATGGTGGCTGCCCGGGGCTGGAGGGAGGAGGCACTGAGGAGTTACTATTTAATGGGGATGGAGTTTGCTTGGGAAAATGAAAAGGATGGATGGTGGTGATGCTTGCACAACAATGTGGACATGCTTCATGCTGCTGAACTGGACACTTTAAAATGGTCTCCATGGTACATTTTATGTATGTTTTACCAAAATTTTAAAAGTTTATAAGAGAAAAAAGAAGACTCCTCCGGCTGCCCTGTGAGAACGGCAGGGGCGTGGGCAGAAGCAGGGAGATGGGAGGGGAGGATCTGGGCCTGAAGTGATGGTTCTCAGACCAGGTGTGGCAGCAGTGATGGGACGGATCTACGCTGATTCATGGGAAGCAGATCCTTCCATCCCCGAGGCCACTTCATGCCCCGGTTTCCTTCTTGTCACCTTAGACCTTAGGTGGTAAGGCTGCTTCTCTGGCCTGGGAAAGAGGCCTCACTCCTTCCCTTGACTGGTCCCTGCTGGTCTCTCCAAGCTGCCTTGTCTCCCAACGCCTTCCCTAATCCAGCAGAAGCCTTGGCCGCTAGGGATCCCCGTTCCATTTCCTGTGCCCCATCCTGTATTTGGAACAGCAGAAAGTGCCCAGACTCTGATGCATGATGCTTCAACCCCCAGGTTGGTCCCTGAAGTGGCTGCGTGACTTTGGGTTACCTGACCTCAGTTTCCTTAAACTTAAAAGGGTTAGGATCAAAGACCACACAGGGAAAGTGCCAGAAAAGTGTATCTGGCCCATAATAGGTATTCAATAAGTAGTAGGTGTTGGGTTCAAATCCTGCCTCATCCACTTACTGGCTGTGTAACTGTGGGCAAGTTTTAAAATGTCTCTGTGCCTCAGTTTATTAATCTGTGAAATGGGGATAAAATTGGTCTGTCTCATAGGATGTACGGGGGTTGAATAAGTTAATACAGGCAAATGATTGAAATAATGCATGACACAGAGAAGGTGCTAAGTAGTAGATACTATTATGTAGTATTTTCAGGGTCTAGCATGGGGAAGAATACCTGGTAGATGCCCTAAATGCATTTGTTGAATGAATGAATGAGTGACTCAGTTTCTTGTGTGTATATTGAACTTCCCCATCAAGAAACTCATGTCTTCCAGGTTTGGAGTTGGCTCTTTTCAGTGCTCACCAAGCTACACCTTCTCTGTGTCAGGGACTTAGGGTTCAGGGGCTGGGGATCCAGAAACTGAGGGAAGCGGGGTCCAGAACTGGATACTTCTGCCTATGAGCGGTTCATGGTTCTGTGGGGGCAGAGACACAAACAAAGAGAAAAAAACCAGCCTGGGACAGGGCGCTCGGGCAGCACAGGGGCTGTGGCAGTGGAGACATCTGTCTTGGGGATGGGCAGGAGCCAGCGACAGCTCCAGGATTTCTGTCTGGGAGGGTCTTAGAGGCAGCAGTCAGGTTATCTGATGGAGGCTGGGGGCTTTTCTTAGGGCTTCTTCTCTCTAACAAGGTTGACTATTTGTGATAGCTTAGGAGCGTTGACAGAGATTTACAGCCAAGCCTCCCCCTGGCTCCATCACTGTGTGGAAGGCTTCTTAGAAGAGGTGTCATCTTTGAGACGGAGGGAAATGGGCAGGAAAGGAGAAGAGAAAGGCCTGCTAGGCAGCAGGAGTAGCCTGAACAAAGGCACAGAGTGCGTTTGGGGGTTGATCCGGGTGGGGTTGCTGGGGAATTAACAGTGATGGACATAGAAGTACCAAGGCTGGGGAGGCAGGCAGGCAGGGCCGCTCACGGGAGGCCTCGGATGCCCCTTCTGGGCCTCATCTGAGGACACTGGGGGCCGTGGACAGCTTTTCAAAACTGCTTTATTAAGATAAAACTTGCAAACCAAAAATCCTCCCAAGATAAGTGTAAAATTCAGTGATTTTCAATAAATTGAGTTACGTAAGCATCACCGCAGTCCAGCTGACAAACCCCAGAATGATCCTTCATGCCTGTTTGCAGTCACCCCAGCCCAGCCCCTGGCAACCACTAATCTACCTTCCCTCTTTTATGCATTTACCTATTCTGCACATTTCTTATAACTGGAATCACACAATATGTAGCCTTCTGTGTCTGACTTTTCCTTAGCATCATGTTTTGAGGGTCATCCATGTAGCCTGTATCGGTACTGCATTGTTTCTATGACTGAATAATGTTCCATTGTATAGATTGACCACATTTTATTTATCCATCCACCAGCAGATGGACATTTGGGTTGTTTCTACTTTTTAGCTATTATGATAACGCTGCTGTGAACATTTGTGTGCAAGTCTTGTAGAGACACATGTTTCTGTTCTCTTGGGTAGATTCCTAGGAGCGGAATAGCTGGGTCATATGATGAATTTATGTTTAACATTTTAAGAAACTTCCAAAGTGGAAGAGGGTTAAGAGGCAGAGGGATCAGGCAGTTCAGCGTGTCAGAAAGATTACTCTGAGAAGGGGTTTGGAGGGGGATGTCACAAGATCCCGGGAGATCTTTGATCATAAGAGGCTGAGGGTTGTGATGGTGGGAATGGAGCAGGGAATGGAGTTAAGAAATGCCTGCCGCTTCACCATTGCCCGGCAGAAGATGTGATGCTCTGCTTTCTCAGTTATGGTTAACTGGCTGATGACTAAGGTGTTTAACCTTCCCCGTGTCCCTCATAGGGGATCTTGACTCCACCCGCTAAGGCCACTTTAAGAGCAGTAGGTGATCAGTAATGTCTGCTTAATCACGTTTAACCTCACGATGCCCTGTGCACCCACCAGGGTTCTCTGGTGGTTAGCGACAGAGACCTTATCTAGAAAAGGAATTTCTGGAGGAGTATTGGGGAGCTCACAGATGGGGTGGGAAGAGTGGGGAGCCAGCCTCAGAAAATGTTAGAAAACGGGGCTGTTTGGGCTCTGGGGGCAGGAAGTGAGGCCCCCTCAGGGCCTCCGTTGTGCTTCTCCATCCTTGATCCAGCTCGGAGTTTGAGCTCAGAGATTCTGATTGCCATAGCCTAGGAAACGTTGTTGCCTCTTGGCTGGGGTAGCTTGTGCGTCAGTCCCACCAAGACTGTACATGATGGCGGGTTGGGGGGGTTGGGGGGCAGGGAACATGGATCCTTAAGGACCATAGGATGCTCTTCTTGGAAGAAGAGGAAATGGATACTGGATTTTCAAACCAAAAATGTCCACTACCCCATATTCCAGATAAAAAAAACTGAACCATGGAGAGGTTAAGAATATTTGCCCAAAGTCATAGAGGTGGGAAGTGGCCAAGTTGGAATGCCAGTCTGTCTGGATCCAAAGTCAGTGTTCTGTCTGTGACCTAATCTGGGCAGAGTGGGTCTCCTGGGACCCTCCAGAGCTAGTGGGGCAGGGATTCTCACTGCCTCCTGAACGCGTCAGTCTCCGATATCTTTCTGGGGCTGCCTCCAGGACTTCAGGGGGTCGGGAAAAGTATCTAAAAGAGCCCTGCTGCCCTCTTGGCTTTGGTCTTATCCCCTATGACCTGGGCAATGAGCCCAGCTGGCCCCTTGTCGCCCCCAGGGGGGCCAGCATGTAGGAGCTTAAATGGGAGGCCTGGGAGGCACCATATCCAGGCGCTCAGCTCAGAGCAAATTCTAACTCATGGCTCTTTTTTTCTTTCTGTTCTCAGATCGAGAGGACCAGTCCATTCTCTGCACGTAAGTGGAGCTGCTTTTTCTTTTATTTTTCTAGAATCAAGATCCAACCTATTAAAGAAAAAGGTCCATGAGAACAGGGCTCTTTGATGTGTTTGCTGTTCCACGCACCCCTAAACTGCCAGGGGTACCTGGTGCCGTCTTGTTCTGCGCCACCCCCTTTTAAAAACCAGCATTTATTGAGCACTTACTGTGTGCCAGGTCCTGAACTAAATATTTTACAGACAGAATTGCTTCTAATTCCATAACAGCTCTGTGAAGGTAGATGCCATTTCCGTTGGTGAGGAAGTCTTGGCTTGTGTTAAACAGTCACCCTCAAATTTCACAATTAGTAACCACATTGTGCCATATTTGGTGGCTGGTGTCATTATTTCTTTGAAGACCTGGATACATAGTCAGAAGATACTAACTCAATTTAGAATCATTCAGAGGGTTTTCAGTGTTCAGGAAAATCTCTCCTGTGGTGGGCAGAATACAGGTATCCCTTGGAAAATTTGTGGACTTAGTTCAGACCACTGCAACGAAGTGAATATCACAGTAAAGCGAGTCAGGCAGATTTTTTGGTTTCCTAGTACATATAAAAGTTATGTTTATACTATACTGTAGTCTATTAAGTGTTCAATAGCATTATATCTAAATAAACAACTGTACACACCTTAATTAAAACATACCCGTTGTTAAAAAATCTTAACTATCATCTGAGCCTTCAGGGAGTTGCAATCTTTTTGCAGTAGTGACATCAGAGATCACTGATCACAGATCACCATGACAAATAGAATAGTAATGAAAAAGTTTGAAATATTACGAGAATTACCAAAACATGACACAGAGACATGAAGTGAACAAATGCTGTTGGAAAAATGCTTGACACAGTGTTGCCACAAATCTTTAATTTGTAACCAAACACAATATCTGCAAATTGCAATAAAGCAAAGTGCAATACAAGTGCCTGTGATGGTCCCGCCAAGGTCTCCACCTCCTAATCACCAGAACCTGTGAATGTGTCAGGTGACATGGCAAAGGGGAATGAAGGTTGCCACGGCATTACAGTTGCTAATCAGCTGACCTTAGAATAGGGAAGGGATCGTAGATTATCCAGGTGGGCCTAATGTAATCACAAGGTCCTTACAAGTAGAAGAGGGAGGCAGGGGAGGAGTCAGAGGGAGATGCAGTGTGAGAAGGACTTCACCCACCATCCTGGCTTTGAAGATGGAGGAAGCCCAGGATGAGAACAGCTTCTAGAAGCTGGAAAAGGCAAGGAAACGGGCTCTCCCCTAGTGCTCCCAGAAAGAAACACAACCCTGCTGACATCTTGGTTTTAGCCCAGTACAATCCATGTCAGACTTCTGCCCTCCAGAACTGTAATATAATCAGTTTGTGTTGTTTTAAGTCGCTACGTTTGTATAATTTGTTACAGCAGCAATGGGAAACTAATACACCCTCCTTCCTTCTTCACCTCTACACCCACTCCTGTCTCACTCACTATTCAACAGATTGAATGGGTCTGTCCCACTGGTGAGTACTTGGCGTATAGGAATGAACCAAAAATAAATGACTTCTCAAGAGGGAAGACAGACACTAAAACAATAATTACACACTTCCCTTTGGTACTGCTTGAATTTACTGTTTGGTCCTGTGAAGGTACTACCTTTTCAGGAACTAAAAAAAAAATACATACACATTTTAAAAATCACTTAAAGAAATGTGTAATTACAAACTGAAAATTATGAAGAATGAGACATGTAAGGAACTAGGAGAATGTGTAAATCAGAGAAGTTCTAACTGGGGAGAACACTAAAGGTTTCCCAAAGAAGTGATGCAGAGATGATGAAGAAAAGAGAGGAATAGTTTACAGCATATGCAAAGACCCTGAGGTCAGATAGAGCGTGTTCTATCGGAGAAACTGAGAGATCAGTTTGGCCAGAGTGTGTCTCCCAACAAAAGCCCTCTGTCTGAGAAGAGGCATTACAGGACATTTAGGACTGTGGTTGCAAACTCAAAGGCCAATCAAAGTCAACCAAGTACTGTTAATGTGTGAAAAGTCCTGGGTGTAGCACAGTAGGGAATGGTGGGGAGTGTGGTGAACAGGAGAAAATGGCCCATCTGAAGGGGGGAGCTGCTACCCATCTCCTGTCTACTGTTGCCAGGGGAGAATGCAGGTCCAATGTTGCCAGACTTTCCTACATTTCAGTAGAAGCTGGAAATCTAGGTTTCTATGTGAAATATCAAATTTTTAAACATTGGCACCTAATTTACATGAACACATATACACAGATCTCCAGCCAAATAAAGTCCATTTGTGGGCTGGCTTTGCCAATGGGCCACCTGTTTACAACCTCTGTCCCAGAACTTTGGGCCAGGAAGGGTCCTCAGAGATAACTGAGACTGCACTTCCTGCCCCCCCCAACACACACACCTGGTCAGTTACGAGCGTTGCAGGAAATTTTCATAGAGCATCAAAATCGGGAATGATTCATATTATTTAATATGAAAGTGGATTCAAGTTGGTCTCTGTAATAATATCTCCCTTTCATTCACTTGTATTCCAAATATTGCTTTGAGGGGGTGGGGCGGCGGCAGGGTGATAATTATGGTGGAGAATTGGGTCAATAGCACACAGACAGGCTGGTTATGGCCAGCGTGAGTTGTACGTGTCAGGGGTGGTCATGGCTGTTGGCGCTGGGGTCTCATACTGTGCACGTAGCTTAGAGAAACCAACCACGCCCTTCGGGAGGAAAACTAGCACTGGCGGATCTAGTGCAGGTGAGGTCACCACCATCCACCCAATGGATGTGTTCCAGAGTGAGGGTGAGAATAGACATGGGACTCTGCCGATCCCTCCACTGGTCTCGTTCCCCTGTGGCCCTGACGGTGTGAGCATCTCGCCTTGCCGAGCCCATTCTCTCCCCTGCATTGTCCGTATTGCACACTCGGAATCCCTGCATCTAGTTGGCATTTATACACAGAGGCTGCTTTAGAGGGGCATTGCATACCAAGTCACAGATGCATTGCTTTGAGGATGTTTTAAGGGATTTTTCAATTTTACCTTTCTGTGGTTGATTGTGTTGACTTACAGGCTGTTGGTCCCCAGCCTCCATATCAAATGTGACTCCACTTCTCTGCAGGTCTCATTAGAATCTAGGGTCATCCATGGAAGGGACTGTCCACCGAGTTATGTCATTGAAAGCCTCCTTAGAGTGAGGGTTACAAGCCAGACCACCCGGGTTTCGATCCTGGCTCTGCCTCTCACTAGCTTGTAGCTTCAGGTACAAATTTAACCTCTCCAGGGCTCCGTGTTCTCACTATAAAGTGGGGAAGTAAGAATGATGATAATGGTACTTAATGGTACTTAATAGGGTTGTTGTGAGTGTTACATATATATGTGTATGTATATGAATATGTATATGTATATCTATATATACAGACACACATACTCATATATATGACTACTATGTATATAGCTGACTAAGAACCAAGCAAGCCCTGTAAGCTAGATATTCATATGTCATGACTAACATGTGTGTCCTGGCAGAGCAGAGAACCCACTGCTCAAGTCCAGTTACCTCATTTTTATAGAGGAGGAAATCAGAGAGGTCATGAGATTTGCCCAGAGGCACACAGCGAGTTTTTGTCAATAGTGAGACTTGGACCTAAATTTCTTGAGGCCGTTGGAGGGCCCAACCCTCATTCGCTGGCCTTCACTGATGAGCCAGCCACAGCCCCACCATCCCCTGCCCCACCACAGACTGTGGCATCGGGGCTGAGGAATGGCTGGCATCTTTCGTATTTAGCGCATCTATCTGGAGGAAAAGAGCTGCAGCCTGTCCGCCCTGGCTCAACCACTCGGGGTATGAGCTGAGACCCGAGTGAGGAGAGGAAGCAAGCCCCGAGGAGGACTTGGGGGAGGAGTTTCGGGTGGGGAACAGCAAGGGCAAAGGTCCTAAGGTGGGAACCACTTGTGTTTTGAGGGTCGGAGATGGTCTGAGTGGGTGGGGCGCAGGGAGGAAGGAGAAGGGTAAGAGGATGTGGTCGGGGACATGGTCATGCAGGGCCTTGCAGGCTGGGGCGAGCGTATGGACAAGAGGTTAGAGCAGATCTTTCTGATCATTCAAGGAGGCCAGAGTGCCGCTTGGGGATAAGCACTGATGCCCTAGGGTCTGGGGGACTGGGACTCAGTGGCAGGAGATGCTGTTGTCAGGTGACTCTCCCATTCAGGGGAGGCAACTCAGGCCAGCAGGTGCCTCTGTCACTCTCCCTGGGGCCAGTGCTGACTCTTGGAAAACTGCAGGCTTCCCAGGGGTTTGCCTTGGTTGCTTCACCCACAGCCTGCCTTCGCTCCCAACCAGGCTTCCTACTTTGACCCCACCTGCCCTCATCCCTTCCACCCTGTTTCTGAAGAAGAGGGAGAAACACTTTCTGGCAGAGGCCCACAGGGTTTTTAAAGGTGTTTTTGATAACACAGTGTAGTGTTGAAGGGGCGCAGATGCCTCAGGAGAGTGGCCGCTGTGCTTAGCTGGCGAGGCTGTGGAGGCACAGATCTAGGTTTGCTTTCCCGCTGTGCTGCACGCCAGCAATTTGTTCTTGGGCAGGTTGGTTAAGCCTCCCAGCCTCAGTCTCCTCATCTGTGGAATGGGGGTATCAGTTGTGCCCACCTCCCAGGGTTGCTGAGAGAATTGAAGGAGCTGTGTAGGGGGCAGCTGAGCACGATGTTGGCACAGTGCAGGTGCCCGTGATTGCAGCTGGGGTTCTGATGCAGCGCCGTGGTTAGTATCAACCAGAGTTCTGCTGAGCCCTGCTTGCTTGACCATGAACTGCGTAAAACCACCTCAAATACGTCCAGTGTGGGCTCTGTTAGACCTCTCTCCACAAACGTGGCTGCACGTCAGTTCTTGGGCCATTAGTTCAAGAGACGGATGGCCTGGCTTCACCCCCAGCAGCTCTTGACTCAGTGGATCTGGGGTAGAGCTGGGGAAACCTGTGTTTTTATCTAGTGTCTTGGGCGACTGTGAAGCTGCAGGGCTGGTCAGCAAGCTGGCAGGGATTGGAAACACTTGTCAAGGGTCGTCTACACAGGGGACTCTGAAGGGGTGGCTGTGTCTGAGCTGTGCACCCCCGTCTGCTCTGGGTGGGGGTCTAGAAGTAAGCCAGAAAGAGAAAAACAAATATCGTATATTAATGCATATATGTGGAATCTAGAAAAATGGTACAGATGAACCTATTTGTAGGGCAAGAATGGAGACACAGATGTAGAGAACGGATATGTGGACACAGAGGGGGAAGGGGAGAGTGGGACAAATTGGGAGATTAGGTTTGACATAGATACACTACCATGTGTAAAATAGCTAGCTGGTGGGAACCTGCCGTATAGCATAGGGAGCTCAGCTCGGTGCTCTGTGATGACCTAGATGGGGGGGTGGGAGAGAGGGAGGTCTAAGAGGGAGGGGATATAGGTATACTTATAGCTGATTCACTTCATTGTACAGCAGAAACTAACAAAATATTGTAAAGCAGTTTTACTCCAATAAAAAAAAATTAATTAAAAAATTATTTAGAAATTCAAGATCGCAACATCAGACCATTAAATCAAGCACAGGGCCCTCCTCAGTATTGTCCCTGTGGGACTGCACAGGTCACACACCCATGAATCCAGCCTGGCTGGGGGCTGAGGGGTTAAGCTGCCATTGGGTACCTCCTTCCAGCCACTGAGGCTGGACTGATTAAAAGGACTTGGCGGGGCTTCCCTGGTGGCGCAGTGGTTGGGAGTGCGCCTGCCGATGCAGGGGACACAGGTTCGTGCCCCGGTCCGGGAAGATCCCACATGCCGCGGAGCGGCTGGGCCCGTGAGCCATGGCCACTGAGCCTGCGCGTCCGGAGCCTGTGCTCCGCAACGGGAGAGGCCACAACAGTGAGAGGCCCGCGTACCGCAAAAAAAAAAAAAAGATCAATTTCCAACTTTTCATGCCAATTTATTGACAAATTAGAATGAATACATGGCAGTCATTCACGAGTAAATTGATTTGAAAAGAAGATCTAAATGGATTATTATTAGTCTTTAAGAACTTTAACTCAGCAACTTAATTTCCAAGGATAAGCTACACGGATAGTTTGTTCCTATAACAGCTTAGTGTCCACCGTCTTTCACTTAAATATATCAAGACTGTTTTCAAGGTTTGATGACAACCTCTAGTCATATAAACTATATGCCACAAGAGTTTGTCTATTTCAAACCACTCTCCTTTTTGCTTTCTTGCAGAGCTAGACATTCCGAATAATCAATGCTGACCAAACCTTCATACGGATAGCTGCAATATAGCATTTCATTCCAAACACCTGTTAGAGCATAATTAAAATATCCTTTAAAAATCAATCTTTTCTGAAACTATGCCACTCAAAAATCGGTGTTTATGAAGCAAGGCTTGTATGATTTCAGTTGCTTCAAACTGTGCCCTCATGCTGGCAGTGAGGTTTTTTGCCTTTTGTTGCCAATAACAAATTATAGTCCTGAAGTTATAAAATATCTAACTTCCTCCACAACTAATGTGATATATTTGTAAGACTTGTGTTAAATAATGTTTGAAAATAATTTCATGTGTAAAAAAAGAAAAAAAAAGTGTAGTGGGCAGAACATGGGCTCTGGTATCAAGCAGACCTGCATTCAAATCTCACTCCTCTATTCCCTATCTGTGTGATAGCAGGAGCAGTTATGACCTAGAACACTACTTCAACCTCTCTGAGCCTCAGTTTCCCCAGGTGGGTGATGGGGATAATCAATGACTCCTTCATTAGGTTGTTGGATTAAATAAAAAGATTTCTGAGCCCAATAACATAGAGTAGGTTTTCAAGAAATATCAATTCCTATTCCCCATTCCCTTCCTCTGACCTTAGAAAGCAAGTTCCTAGAGGGTTAATCCTGTGTCATGGAATGACTTTGTGAAATGTCATAGAAAGAGTCCTGACTGCATTGGAACCAGAGACCTGATTTCAATGCTGTGTGTGCTCTTGCCTTGCTGTGTGATCTAGGGCAAGTTGCTTACCCACTCTGGCCCAAAGTTCCTCTTCTGTAATAACATGAAAGTGATATGTCCTACCTTCAGGACTGTGGGAGGGGAGGTAAAGGAGATAATACATGTGAAACAATTAACATAGGACCTCCACTCCCCTTGAAAAGTCAATTCTCTCCTTAAAATTAAAGAAAAAAAAATTTTTTGGACTCAATTGTCCTCCTCAAGAAAATAAAGATAATGCCTCCATGGCTCCCATTTCACAAAGTGCCTCTGAGGCCATATGAAATAATGTGACCATTGGGAATAAAGGCCATTAGGAAAGGGGAGAGGACAGTGTTAATATCGTCGTGAGACGTGGAGACATGTTTCAACCTTCCTGGAGATCAGACACTTGATTTCCGGATGGTGACCCATGGGGTTGCGTCTGACAATTCAGGGCACATGTTTCTTTCTCTGCCTCCCTCCTTCCCTCCTCCCTCCCTCCCTCCCTTCCTTCCTCTTTCTCTCTTTCTTCCGTTTAGCCATGTGCAAAGTGGGCCCTTGGCAGAGCAAGTTAATTTCTTTATTTCCTAATTAGGAAAAAGGGCAAGCACTGCACTAGCGCTGGTGGCAGTGGTTCAGTGTGGAGAACCTTGAACCGACCTTGGGGTAGACAAATTCAGACTTAAAAAAAATTAGTGTGTTTCAGAATATTCAGTGACCTCAGCAAATGAGAGTCTAGGCAAAGGAAGGAAAAACAAAAAACAAAAGAAAATCAGAGGAGAGGACAAGAAGGGAGGAAAGATTTGGTTGAAGTCATCTTTCCCTTTCACTGAGAATAGTGGGAGTCAGAGGCAGTGTCTGGAATCCTTGGATGAAACAATTCCACCACCATGATCTCCAGTGGCCAAGAGAGGTAGCTGGGTCGAGAAGGCCATTTAATCCACTGCTCATATTCTAGGAGTACTCTTTTGATAAGACAGACAACACCCTGCTGATCTAAACTTATCAGTCATTTACACTTTAGCATGAATTACTTCAACCAGGTTTATTCTTTGATACTTGACTGAGATCATTAGCTAGCCACCTGACCATTAGAATGGGGTTCTCCAGAGGATGAAGGGGCTTATGTCTGTCCAGTGGCTGATGGGATAACCAGTTCTTCTCCTTTGTCCCCTTCTTCTTCTTCTTCCCCTTCTTCTTCTCCTTCTCCCTCTCCCCACTCCCCCTCCCTCTTCTTCTCCTTTTTCTCCTTTTTTGTAAGGGGACCTTCAAAAAATTGTAACTTATATCCTGTACTCTGAGAGGTACTTATGTCCTTCCTGGAAGGCAGTCTCTTGCCTGATCATTCCATCTCTAACAAGGCTAATATTGTCTTTTTTTTTTCTTTATAAAATTTATTTATTTTGGGCTGCATTGGGTCTTTGTTGCTATGTGCAGGCTTCCTCTGGTTGCAGGAGCAGGGGCTACTCTTCGTTGCGGTGCATGGGCTTCTCATTGCAGTGGCTTCTCTTGGTTGCACAGCGTGGGCTCTAGGTGCGTGGGCTTCAGTAGTTGTGGCAGGTGGGCTCAGTAGTTGTGGCTCGTGGGCTCTAGAGCACAGGCTCAGTAGTTGTGGTGCACGGGCTTAGTTGCTCCGCGGCATGAGGGATCTTCCCAGACCAGGGCTCGAACCTGTGTCCCCTGCATTGGCAGACAGATTCTTAACCACTGCACCACCAGGGAAGTCCCTAATAATGTCTTTAAAATAGATAATTTGCAGTAAAACTATTCTGTATGATACTGTAATAGTGGATACATTTCATTATACAGCTGTCAAAACCCATAGAATGTACAACACCAAGAGTGAACCCTGATGTAAACTACGGACTTTGGGTGATAATGATGCATCAGCGTGGGTTCATTGATCGTTGCAAGGGTACCACTCTGGTGGGGGATGTTGATGGTTGAGGAGGCTGTGTATGTCAAGGGGCAGGGACAGGGGCGTATAGGACCTTTGTACCTCTGCTCAATTTTGCTGTGAACCTAAAACTGCTCTAGAAAACGAAGTATTTATTTTTTAAAGTAGACAGTTCCAAATAAACCTAAGGTTGGACCTTGTTAGGAAAACTCAGTTTTCTCTTTTACTCTTTTCATCTACATCCTTTCCTGCATCCTCTCGGGAGGAGTGGATTGAGATATGGAGCGGGGTTTGAAAACCCAGCCCAGCTCTCTGCCAGTGGTGGGCAAGTCTCCTCCCCTCTGGGAGCCTCAGTTTCCCCATCTGGCAAATGGCACGGAGCTGTGGAAAAGTACCCACAGAACACCTGTGTGGGGCTGTTTCCGGTGGGTCACTTTTCCCGTATCTTTCAGAGGCGAGTCTGGAGCTGGAAAAACTGAAAACACCAAGAAAGTCATCCAGTACCTGGCCGTGGTGGCCTCCTCCCACAAGGGCAAGAAGGACACAAGTATCACGGTGAGTGGTAGTTCCTGCCCTGTGGCCACGACTTAGCAGATGGGCCCCCAGGCTCGTGGGCTGACCGAGGGAGAGACAGCACCGTTAAGAAGGCCAGGACTTGGCGTTGTAAGGACTCAGGGCTGTGCTTCACTGCCCCTCCCCAGACAGCTCACCAGAGGGCTGCTTTTCCTCCTGGGTGGGCCCGTTTGGGTCTAGGTGATTTCTCGCTTTAGCCAGGATCATCTCCTGAGGGGTCCTGTCCTGTGAAATGAGAGGAGGAGTCTTGATTGACGTCAAAGCTTCTCAACCGTGGCACCGAAGTCATTTTGGACTGAGTAATTGTGGGGCTGTCTTATGCCTCGGAGGGTTTTAGCAGCATCCCTGGCCTCTCCCCACCGGAGGCTGGTAGCAACCCCTGCCCTCAGTTATGCAACCAAGAATGTCTCTAGGGACATTGCCAGGTGCCCTCTGGGGGGCACGGTCACCCCTGCTGGAGAACTACTGCCTGAACTGAATCTCTGGAAATTCCCTAGTGTTGAGGGACACCTGTCATTCCTCCATGTGTCCCTCAGATGGGAACCCCAGGGGATGGGAACATTGGTGTCACTCAGCATATGGGCTTTGGTCCAGTGCCCTTGACCGAGCATCTACTGTATGCCGGGCGCTGCCAGGATGGGGTCCAGCGATGAGGCTGCGAGGCACTGTTATTCTAGCTACTGAGCTTTTGGACTCGTGGGAAAGAGAGACAGTCATCAAATAATCATACAGATCAACCCGTGGTGATGCAGTTTGATTAAGGCCTTAGAAGGAAAGAAGAGGCTGTTTCTAGAATCATCCCTTCTTGGGTCCATCCCTCTCTTCCTCCTCCGTCTTAGCCCTGCCTCGTCTGTCCCAGAGGAGGCGACAAGCAATGGGGCTGCTTGAAGGACCTGCCAGTGCCTCTGTGTGAAGGTTTGGGGTGGGGGCAGGGGAACGGCAGAGCGGAGGCCTGAAGAAGGCTTGGGGTGTCACTGGTTCCTGCCACTCTGGATCTTGCTTCTGGGGCTCAGAGGCAACACTGGAGCAGCCACAGCGGCCAGTTTGTCTGGAGGCCCTCGGAGATCTCGGGTGGGCTCTGGTTGTAGCCTGGGGAACCTTCCTCCCTCAAACAGACGCAGGAAACCCACACTGTCTCTGGCACCGTGTATGGGAACAAATAGCGCCAAAGTTCACGTGGCAGTTAAACACCACTTCCCACCGCCTTTCCTTTTCCTAGAATAGTGATGATAAGTAATAGTAATACTTAATAATAGTAACTGATCTTTATCAAGCAGCTGCTATGTGCCAGATACCTTTTTCTCTGTGTGTGAGAACACATCTCAGACAGCATCTCATGAGACACAGTTTTAAAGACTGCACCTTGGCCCCAGCAATTAAAAAACTTTGAAATGTCTGAATCTCTAAGAAATTAGAAAAGACAGCGGCAAAACAGAAAGGAAATTGAATCCAAGAAAAGTTGCTGCTTTCCTAGTTGGAGAATCTTGGAGAATCCAGGCTGTCTGAGCGGGGGGGAGATTGAAATCGTATATTCTCCAGACCCTGATGTACGTGTGATGGAAATAACACTGACATTTGTTTTATACTGTATTGTTCAACCACAGCAAGGCCCATCTTTTGCCTACGTGAGTAACTGGGAGTGTTTTCCTGGTGTGTACGGGAGGCACGGAGTGTGTTTAGATGTGCATGCTCCTGTCGCACCCACTGAGCCCCATAGCTGATGGTAGAATGGGCTAGATCCCCGAGTTTCACAACCCAAACCTACAAACTCACTGAAACACCGTCCTGCGGGCGTCCAATGTCAGTGTGGGGCGTGGGGCGCGTTGCCACCCGCAGGACCCATTGGACTTCCCAGGGTTGACCTCCAGCCGGGAATGGATTTCCCCAGTTCAGAATGGATCTCATTACCCTTCCCACCAATGTGTCCGCCACCGGTAACCCTGACTGGAAGGCCCTGGAGACGTCTGTTCCATCTGGTTGAGCCTTGAAGGACCTTCTGGCCCTAAAGCTTCCCTGGCTTGATTGACAGTCAGTTAATGGCACTGCTGTGGCATGCCTCTCTCCCCACTCCCTGCCATCATCCCTAAATATCTCCCCTGAGCCCTGTCCCCTGTGCACTGGTGTGTCCCTGTGCATGTGTGTGCAGTGCGTGTCTGTCTTTGCATGCCGGTTGCTTGACCCAGGGCTCCAGAAATGGGAGTCTTGGTGTTCACGAGGCACTAGCTTTGGTGGCATGGTAAGGCCCCAGCTATTGCGACACACAACCGGGTCCTGCTCAAACCTCTGCATGTGTAAACTCATCTCTAACTCAGAGCTTGGGGGCTGGCATACGGGTCCCAGCCTGGGAGAGACCCTCAGATCAAGAGATCCTAGCGTGTGCTAGGATCACGCTCAATCCATCTTAGTTAGACCTGGGCGGCAGTGTCATGGGTGAATCAGAAGGAGAATCAGGCTTCTCATATAGGATCTGCTCCTGTGTGACTTTGGCCAAGTCACTTAACTTCTCTGGGCCACTGTCTCATCATCCGTAAAATGAGTGGTTTGGACCAGATCTTCATGTTCAGAGCTCTCCAGAGAAGGATCTTTTGGCCCCAGCAGCTGGAACTCCCATTCTAGGAAGGGAACTTTTTTCTGGGGATATTGGGACCCCAAGTTTGTGTTGACAGAAGTGACCCCATTAGTCTTCTTCCTGCTAGTCAAGCAAAGCCCTTTGCTCTCATTGTAAATTTCCACAAGTCCCAATTATGGGGATTCTACTGTGGCTGGGATTTTCACAGAGATGACACTTTTTTTTTTTTTTTTTTTTTTGCGGTACGCGGGCCTCTCACTGTTGTGGCCTCTCCCGTTGCGGAGCACAGGCTCCAGACGCGCAGGCTCAGTGGCCATGGCTCACGGGCCCAGCCGCTCCGCGGCATGTGGGATCTTCCTGGACCGGGACACAAACCCGTGTCCCCTGCATCGGCAGGCGGACTCAACCACTGCGCCACCAGGGAAGCCCAGAGATGACACTTTTATCTTCTTTGAGAGCTGTGAAGGAGGAGGGCATGTGAATAAATAGACACGTAAATTAGTAGCTTCCTGTTCTGTTCCTTTAGGGACAGCCACCCATGATGCCCTCCTGGTGTATAGAGGAGCAGGAAGAAAGCTGTGCGCTGCCTTTTCCCTTCTAGAACCTTTCCCAGGTTCTTTTTAGCCCAGCCCAACTGCCCTGAAAAAGAGGACAGGGGAACCAGCAGAGAAAACAGGAGAAAACCCTCAGGACCCGTACTTCCCAGGGTCGGCCTGGAGGAGGAGCTGGGTAGGAGAGCCGCTGAGCCAGTCTGCAGCCGCCGTGTCGTGGGGATAGGCAGAGAGCAGCTCGATGCTTCCTGGCATGATTTACCTTGTTGGCCCTTTCCTGCAACAATTAATCACGTGACCGCGTTTGTGCACAAGAGCCCCTCAGAGGGGGCCGATGGGCTGTGTACAGTCTCAGCTGCATTTAACCTGATGAATGGAGCTCAAGCAACCTGCTTTGAAGCTTTGTTCTGCAGTCGGTTTGAAGTATTCCCGGTGGGTTTTGCGCATTCCTTACTTGTCTTCCATAGGAGACTTCAGAAAACTGGTCCTGAGAAAGGAAAAATTGCAACTATAAAAAGAGGCACTAAAACCATCAGAAGAAGGGTTGTAGTGATTTAGCTTGAAGAAAGCTGCTTGTCAAACATAAGCAGCAGCAAGACTGTCGTGTACAGCAGGGCAGGCTGTGCACTGCACAACTCCATGGATTCACTATGATGTAAATGACATCCTGGTGTTGTACAGTGTGGCAGTTCTCAGTGGCAATGATGTCACATAGATGAGCAGGCCCTATCTAGGAAAAAGTGGCCTTCCTAGGTGATGTCCTTACAGATGTCCCAGCTATAAGAGAGCTCAGACATTTGTTTCTCTTCTGAAATCCTTGAGTAAATCTGGACATTAGCATTGGGGGTCTCAGATGGGTAGGTGATAGGATAGGAGAGAACCCGTGGGTTAAGGGCAGAATTTTGTGACAACATCTGTCTATGGCAGAGCTGTCAGTGTCTACGTCACTTTCTCCAATAACTAGATGTGAATGAATTTTAGGGTGAGCTGGAAAAGCAGCTTCTACAAGCAAACCCCATCCTGGAGGCTTTCGGCAATGCCAAAACTGTCAAGAACGACAACTCCTCACGATTTGTAAGTAGGAAAGCCACATGGGTTTTCTGGAAAAGGCTTGGGTGCCCTGGTTTCCCCTCCTGCCTGAGAATGCAGAGTATGTGTGTGCAGGGACGTCTGAGGCTGAAGGGATGGAGGTGTGCATTGCAACAGCATTTTGCTCTGCATCTCCAGTCCTGTCTTGACCTTACCACCCTGCAAGTGCTCCAGCCACTCACTCCCTCATTCATTCACTCACTATTCATTCAACAAATATTCTTTCAGCATCTGCTTGCTAGGCTCCCTGTTAGAATTTGACATTCATAATTCATTCAGTAAATATTTACTGAGCACCTAGTAAGTGCTAGACACTTACACCCAATACTCATTTATTTATTCAGCAAAACATGCATTGAGTACCTACTATGTACCAAGCACATGCAAATTTCAATAAACATTTATTATATACCCACTGTCTACAATCATTCTGGCAGGCATTTTTACACACACCATTCTCTCTCTCTCTCTCTCTCCGTTTGGCTCATTTTCATTAAGCGCCTACTGTATAGCATACCCTGAACTAGACAGCAAACAATTCAGACATGGTTCCAGGCTTCACAAGGCTTGTGGCCTAGTTGGGGAGCCAATAGTCAATGATGCAGGACTTCCCACACAGGCTTTCCCAGGTTCCAAGGCCCCCCCCCCCACTTTCTCACCTGAGCCTAATGGGGGAAGGAGAACTCTGAACACAGGTGGTTGATGACACTTACACAAAAATTATCTTGTTGTACAAAAGAAGTGGGGGCCTCCACTCCATAGGAGAGTCAGAAAGATACTTTTTTTTTTTAAGAGGAATGATGCTTTTTTAAAAAATTATTTTGTTTATTTATTTTTGGCTGTGTTGGGGTTTTGTTGCTGTGCGTGGGCTTCCTCTAGTTGAGGCGAGCAGGGGCTCATCTTTGTTGCGGGGCTTGGGCTTCTCATTGCGGTGGCTTTTCTTGTTGTGGAGCGTGGGCTCTAGGCGCACGGGCTTCAGTAGTTGTGGCATAAGGGCTCAGTATTTATGGCTTGCGGGTTCTAGAGTGCAGGCTCAGTAGTTGTGGCACATGGGCCTCGTTTTGCTCCGCAGCATGTGGGATCTTCCCAGACTAGGGCTTGAACCCGTGTCCCCTGCATTGGCAGATGGATTCTTAACCACTGCACCACCTAGGAAGCCCAGAAAGATACTTTGATGAGGAAATTTGGAGGAAAGACTGCATCTGAATTCCACTAGTGAGGAGGCCCCTGCTGATTTGTGGGTGCCCCTCTGAACTGTCAGTCACCAGATGGGACCCTGTGAAAAACTCTTTGTAGAAACCTCTGCCCCGCCCACGTAGAGCTGCTCTGTGGGTATCTCTGTGTCCTGCATATTCACACGCATGGGCCCCAGCCTTGTCAACCCCAAGACCCACTTCTTATTACAAGTAATTATGCGGTGTTCCCTTTCCTTCCCTGAAAAATTAGAGTCATAGATAACATCACCTACTACACACATCAGATTAAAAAAAAAAAATAGCACAATGCCCTTGCTATAATATGAAGGAGAAATAAAACAATTCATAATTAAAATGTGCATTTCAGCATATCAGACCACATATGAAGACACAATGAGCTAGTCCGACACTTGCATTTATATCCAGAATCACTGTGACCTTGACAGCTACAAATGCAGGCTGAGACGAGGGGGAGTTCGTCCGGGGACTGAAGCCATGGGATGGGATTTTCCAGAATGATGACATACTCTTTGGAAAGCTCTGAACCAAAGAACAATTTGCTCTCGAGTTACATGGATATGACATTCCTACATGAGAACAACATTAACATTTTTTGTGTGTTTTTACCTAAAACACCATTAGGGTCTAGGCTCAGCTAATTATAAACAGGTTTTTCACCTCCGCGAGTGTCAGGTGGGACATTTGGAAGTCATAGGGTAGGTGGCTAATGCTTGGTGTCTGGGACTCTCTCGGTCATTGCAGGATGCCCAGCATCCTTGGCCCCTGTCCACTAAGAGCAGTAGCTGCCACCGTCATGTAACAATTCCAGTCCCTCCCCCAGATTTCCAAAATCCCCGTGGCGTTTGTGTTGGCTGCACCAAGAAGCACTGCATTTGTGCGTTGTAACCCAGTGCAGTTCCTAGGATGTCAGTAAATGAGAGCAAATTCAAAGTGAATCCCTGCCATGTCCCCACTCACTGGTGCCCCAGGTCTTCTCGGGAGGAAGGCAAGATGGCTCCAGGACCAGCAGGCTCCTCTGTTACGGTTGCAATAGCGTTCATTGTCCTGAATCATTCTACTGTCTGTCTCGCTTCCTGATGGAGAAAGAGTGAGGGTTTTGTCGAGGCCCAAGCAAGCCTAGGGGACGGTGCCTCCCACCACGTAATCACGGGTGGGTGAGGGCGGTAAGGATACGATCCTTTGTCAGCTGTTAAGAAAGCAGGAAAAGGGCCGGTGCTGCCAGAGGCGGGACCTGGCTGTCCTGGGTTCTGTGGTTCGGCTGAGGCAGAAGGCAGGTGGATTGGCATCTTTTCCAAGTGGAGAGATCTGATGGGCTGCGGGGCTGGGGGCATGGCCGAGCCCTGCCTACAGAGCCTCCTATGCAGGGCCTGCTCAGATAGCGCGGCTCCCTGGCATCACTGTTCATGCTCACCTGCCCCAAAGAAGCGGTTTAATTCGCAGCTGGATGAACTTGGGCTTGATTGATCATGGAGGCCCAGCGTGTTTCTGGGCAGTGGGGCAGCAGGGGAGGCCTCCAGCCACTGGGTGTGGCAAATGTGCCTTCTACTCATGCCTCTACCTCTTAGGAGCACTACCACACTGGGCAGGTCCCACTAGCTTTCTTGGCCTCAGTTTCCCCACCTTTAAAATGGGGAGAGCTATGATGGGCTGAGGGTCATTGCAAGAGCAAGTGAAATTGATTTGAGAAAGTGTTTTCTAAGTTCCTCTGTCGCCATAAGGCCCTCGATCTTCCCAGCTCAGGAGATGCTGACCTGTGAGATTCTTGAGTGTTTGCAAGAAGCTCTCTCTGGTTTTCTTCTTTTTCCCTTGAATCCTCCCTGACTCCTCTCTCCCCACTTGCCTGCAGCATGAGGGTGAGGGGCTGAGGCTGGGGAACCCACCGTGAACTGTGTTTTCCTGTTGGCAGGGTAAATTTATCCGCATCAACTTCGACGTCACGGGTTACATCGTGGGAGCCAACATTGAGACATGTATCCTTTGCTGAGCCTGGGCCACCTGGGACTCCCACCCTTGGTCCCACCAACCTCCTGCCCAGAGCCTGAGGGGGGCACAAGAGCCACCCCTCTCTCCCCAGGCGCTTGGGTACCATCCAGAACGAATCTCCCCTGGGGTTGTTTTCCCCTAACAGCAAGCCTTGTAGTGTGGTGGTCCCCAGGTTTGGGGACCTCAAGCAGCCTGTGTTTGATTCTGAGTGGACCTCTCCCTAGCTGAGCGACCTTGGGCTAGTTACTCAACCTCTCTGTGCCTCGTCAGTGAAATGGCGATGATAATAATACCTGCCTCATAGAGGTGTCGTGAGAATCAAGTGAATTCATTCATGTAAAGCTCTTAGAACCGTGACAGAATAAGGGCTGGTTGAGCATCGGCTATCGTGAGAACTTCGCTTCATCCTTTTCGAGCCAGGGTCCAAGGCTAAACCCGGATCCCTTGTCCTTCTTAGGAACAGGGCGGCTTCAGCCCACAGACAGGACATCAATGGAAACAGGACTTTCCCAGAGGAACAGCCTGCTTCTGGCAAAGCAAGCAGGAAGCTGTTTCTGTAAATCTAAGGAATCAGAATCCCACCAGCCCACCAGTGCCACCTGTGCTCCTTAGCACCCCAGAGGGGGCTCAGGGCGTGGCTGGGGTCAACTGACCAGGCCCCATCCCCACCTCCCAGAGCTGGGCAGGGATTAAATGAGATACAGCCAAAGACACCCATATTCTCCTACGGGGGGATAAGGAGACCATAAATAGCCTCGTGTGGGCTCAGAACGGGTATGGCCACCAGCTGAGTTCTGGTTTTCAGAAGTTTCTGGATTTGGGAATTGCAGATGAGAGTTTGTGACCCTGTATAATAAGAGGCGTTGGGAGGAGAAATTAGTCTACATGACCTGACATGACAGAGCGGGGGTGGGGGACACAGTCTAATCCAATGGATTTGGGAGCACAGAGAAGTGATCATTCATTCTTCAGTGGTTAGGGTTTTGCAGATTTTGTCATAGTCAAGTAGAGCCTGGTTCTTACATGGGGAAATCCACCTGGTACAAGAGCCCAACCACCCATGGGCCTCCCTACCATCCCCTCCCCCCATGGCAGAACAGCTCTCCTTAGATTGATTAGTGGGTCATGTTTACAGTCTCCTGAGGCTAGACAGCTAGGCAGCTGGGTCACGGTCACACAGCCAGCCAGAACTGGTACCCAGCTCTCGAAGCCCAGCCCCTTGTCTGGGGTGGTTTTGGCTACCGCAGACACTTGGCGTTGTCACTTCCTAGCTCTGTGCTCCTGGGAAATTGAGCCTTCCCCGAGCTTCCCTGGGCCTCAGTTTCCCTATATTGAAAATGCAAATAATATTCGCACTTAGCTTCTAGGATAGTTTGTGAGGTGTAAATGAGAAAATGCACGTCAAACATTTAGCACAGGGATTAACGAATCATAGAGGGTGTAATTATTTTTACTCTGTAATATCTAAAGACAGCTCACTCTGCAGAAGAGGAGTTGGTGACGGCTGCTGGGGAAACATCTCATTTCATGCCCCTCCCATAAGTCTTTCATCCTGGAGTCCTTTGACTCCTGTCTTTTTATGCTTTTTTTCCCCCACTCTGTTCCCCTCACTTCTCCCCGGCACTGGGGCCTGCCAGCAGCACCCAGTGGTCTCTTTTGGATCTGTGAGCCAGAACTGGAAGGTCAACTCATGTGGACCAGGCGTGGATGGCTTGACTCTGCCCCAGCAATCAGACTCTTCAGAACACTCCAGGGAACCTCTCCCGGGTCCTGGAGATTTCCCCTCCAGCAGCTGGTGTGACAAGGATTGGGGAGGAAGGTCATGTTCCCACAAGAGGTACACGTGGTATCCCTGGGATTCTTAACTCCTCCCAAACCAGATCTGCTAGAAAAGTCACGGGCGATTCGCCAAGCCAGAGACGAGAGGACGTTCCACATCTTTTACTATCTGATTGCTGGAGCCAAGGAGAAGATGAGAAGTAAGTGATGAGCAAGGACGTGTGTTGGGAGATCTCAGCCCTCCCTTTCATCATGATCCAGGGTTAATCGATCAGCTGTTAACACAGAGTCTGAGATCCTGCCAGGGAAAGAGCTACACATCTCTGGGCAGCATCTCCTTTGTGTGAGTGAGTGTGGCTTCTGTTCAGTCATTCTCATTTACTGAGCACCTACTATATGACATAGTAGATGTCCATTTCAGTTAGGCATTAAATAATTCATTAATCAAGCCCAGTTAGACTGGACGACATCAAGTCCAAATAGACACAATCTGTGCCTTCCAGGAAGGGAGAAAGACAATTGCCATATTTGCACGTTTACAAAAGTTGCAGGTATTTAAGAGGCATTCTGATTGTATAAGGAATTTGGAAGGGCAGTGGAACCAAGCACTTTTCATTATTCCTGTTTTGAAAATAACTTTGAATTGACCTTTTTGTAGGGCAGGGGTCACCTATATTTTTCTGTAAGGAACCAGATAGTAAATCTCTTAGGTTCTGTAGGCCACACGGTTTTTGTCACAACTACTCAGCTCTGATGTTGTAATGCAGAAGCAGCCATAGGCAATGCCTAAACCAATGGGCAAAGCTATGCAATAGAATTTTATTTACAAAAACAGGAATGTGCTGTAGTTTGCTGCCCTCTGTTGTAAGGAAAATATTTTTCACATAAAAACTATATACTGTATACCAGACTCCAATAGGAAATTATACATTCTAGGCGTGTAGAAGAGTTAATCTACTAACTGCAAAGAATATATAAATCACAGCTGAATAAAGGAGTATACCAGTCAATACAAGTACATAGTATGGTCTACATTCTAGTAATAAGTTTAAGTCCTAAATTTTAGGAGAACAGTACAAATTTTGCTTCCCATCAGTTTTGTGACCCGGGGTTAGTTATTTTGCTTAGAAAATTACCAAAAGGATGTGTGGGCTGGTACCTTTGCTGTGATGAGGTGTATTGCAATGTTCCACCACTAGGGGGAGCAGCGTTCCTTATTTAATCTTGTTGCTTGGCATCTGGAGCAATTTTGGATAAAAGAGGGGAGGCGGAATGGATGTTAGTGGCACATAGTTAAATTAGCAGATATAGTGCAGACACGATGGCGTGGCCCAGAGGGAAGCGTTTATATTTTTCTTCCACCTCTTTGGCACCAAAGTCAACAATTTTGTTGTTTGGTAACCTGGGTTCCAGTTTTGTGCTCTGCCTCCAGTCTCCCAGAAATCAAGAGAGGATAAAATCAACAACTGAGATCCCTAGGAACCACTTGTATGCTTGATGATAGATCTGGGAAGAGGTTAGGCTTTTAGGGGGAGTCAAATATTTCCACATGTATCCATGGTCTGGATAATGAAATCTTGGCAAAGACTCAAATCCTTGTGACTTTAATCAGGCATTTCAGTTAATCCAAAGGCTTAATTGGTGTCTCGGGTCAACTTAACCTCAGCTTTATCAAGTAGCTTCCTAGTGACTTGACCCAGGAAAACCCTTTGTTTAAAAAGAAGAGCATCTTGCTGAATTCCCTCCAAAAGTATAATCAAATCCAGCCTAATTAAAGATTGATCTGGAAGAGGACACTTGATATATTGGACAGTGTCATAAAAGCAAATAGTATAAGAAAAAAAGAAGGAATTATAAATTTGGGAGAGAAAGGGATGAATAACAACAAAGGAATGTAACTACAGAGTATGACTTTTCAGAGAATAATATTTGATAGATGTCATAAACAAGGAGTTGACAAATGTTTTTACTAAAGGGCCAGATAGTCCATATCTTAGGCTTTGGGGATCATTTTTGATTTGGTTTTTCTTGCAACTACTCAACTCTGGCTGCTATTGTAGCATGAAAGCAGCCATAGAAAATAGACAAGGAGATGGGAGCAGCTGTGTTTCAATAAAACTTTTTTTTACAAATAAGAACCTGCTGTATAAAAAAATAAAAATAAAATTCAAAAAAAAGAACCTGCTATTTAAAAATATAAATAAAATAAAATTCAAAATAAAAAGAGCCTGCTGTGTTAAAAAAAATTAAATTTAAAAAAAACTTTATTTACAAAGATAACCAGCAGACCAGATTTGCCAATCCCTAACATAAGCCTTATCTACTGATTCAGCTAGAAATAATTTGAGAAGAGGGAGGCTAAATGGTAAGAGCAATTGTAAGAGCACCAAAGCTTTTTTCCACCATAGCAGGAAGTCAATGGATAATATCTAATTTTGACATATCCAGAAATAGCCATTAATATGATATATAAAAGTAATATATAGTAAGCCTATTACATAGAGAGATAATGATAACTACCAGAAAAAAAACAGTTAAAAGAGATAAAAGCAGTTATTGTAGGGTAAGGTAGGAGTTGGAGAAAAGATGGAACAAGCAATTGGTATTTTTATTATAAACCTTTAGATAGTAATTAATTTTTTCTCATAAATATATTTATTAAGCTTAACATGTTTGGTGAAGATAGGACAAAATCAACTATTACACAACATATATAGAACAAAAATCACAGTGTTAATTAGATATTAGATGTCCACATATGTGGTAAAATCATATACAGCTAAAGAATTATTTGATTATTAAAGAAGGAAAAAGTGGGGTGATTCAGGGACAAATGCTGATGAAGGTTGTAAAACGAGGGTGCCTTTTTCCTCCCTCGGGATGCTCGTCAAGTTCACATTAAATTCTGTTTGATCAGTGTTGACTAGAAGCTGCAAGTTTCATTTCTCAGGCTCTTAGTACGAGCATCATATCAATAGCTCAGTCATTGATTTTAAAAATCCATGTGTATGTGTGATTTTGATAAAAGTTTAATAGATGGATGGATAAAGATTAATCTAGCTTTTCAGAGCTTTGTTTCTGAAGGCAGGGTACTTTTGGGCAACTGAGATAAAGGTGTCTCTTCCTCTGGGTAGATGCAATGTTCTGTCAGGGGTCATGGCTTAGCAAGTGGAGCCAACAATGGATTTCAGCTGCCAGGCACTCTGGGGCAGTGCACAACCTGCACCACTGTATGAGGTGGATGATGGCTTCTATGCAATGAAGCAGAAGGAAGGTTTAAACTGTCCAAGTCTTGGGAAAGGGAAAGAAATTATGATGGGCCAGACCCTTTACCAGGTTCCTGTCTCCTGTTCAAAATAGAAGTGTGCCTTCCTGACCACCACCCCGTCTTCCTCTCCTTCTAGATGACTTGCTTTTGGAGGGCTTCAACAACTACACATTCCTCTCCAATGGATTTGTGCCCATCCCGGCAGCCCAGGACGATGAGATGTTCCAAGAAACCTTGGAGGCCATGGGGATCATGGGCTTCAATGAAGAGGAGCAGCTGTGTAAGTCTTCCCACCTCGAGGCGGGGTGCTGGTGAGGAGAGCGAGGTTCCTGCTCTCGATACTGATACCAGGAAAGCTTTACCAGAAGTCCAGGCTCTTGTTCAACTCGTCCAAAAGAGTTTGGGCAAGGAACACAAGGCACTAAGGAAAAAAATAAACACACACCGACATACACACACACACACACACACACACACACACACATACACACACACACAGACACACACGTGCACACACACATACTGAGGCTGAGTAGCAAGAGAACAAAGAAGTTTATTTAGTGCAGAAGTGAAAATTACATACTTAAAGAAGAGTGTGGGCATCCTCGTGAGTGAGGGGTGCCCCGCAGGGTTGTTGATCCCCCTTTTATCTTATTTTTAGCCCTTTGAATGGGTGGGTGTTTTTGATTAGGGGTGGAATGTTCATTGAGGGGGAAGGTTGAGGTGTGGCCTGGATTACACCAGGTTGCATCAGCCCCCAGTCTTGTGCATTTTTCTGCAGAAACCACTGTACCTGTGCTCTAAGAGATGTTTTCCCTTACATTTTCCTTCACTAGTCAAGCGCCACGGGTGAAAAGTCTTATAGGGTCATCAGCAACCTGTGCATTTTTATTTGCATGCTCTACAGTTTTATTGGTCAGTTTCTTGTTCAGATGTTACAAAATTTCTGTGTTGGATACCATTCCTCCATGCGTCATGGCCTCGTTAAATGCAAAACAAGGAGGTGGCTTTGCCTTCTGCCTAATGCCTATACATGAGGAGGCTGTCCTTGGGCCCGGCCCTGTCTTTCCTGCCTCAGTACCACTGGAATTAGTTAGGGACTTTTCTCTGGTCAGGACAGATTTCTGCTCTCTGAATTCCCCACTCCCTCAAAAAAAAAAGGAGAAGGAGAAAAATTAATATTACTTTAGGTGGTTTATTGGTGTTTTAGAAAGGTGGCTGCATGAGTTATGGCTCTTTTGGTTACAAGTGACCAAATTGGCTTAAGCAAAAAGGAAAATGATTCACTCATAGAGCTGAAAAATTCAGGGATAGTGGTTTCAGGAACAGCAAATTCTAGGGACTCAAAGAATGTCTTTAGAACTTGGTCTCTCAACAACATTGTCTTTAAGTAGGAAGTAGTTTCTTGGCAACAAAATGGCTGCTGTGGCTCCAGCCCTTACATCCATTGGTTTTATGTCCAGCAGAAATGAGCAGAGTGGATTCCCTGCCTGCACCCCTGAATGGAGTCATATTGCCTAGGTTGACATGCATATTCCTGAGCTACTCACAATGAGCCAGGGTTGTTGAAAGCTCTGTTATGTCTCTTTGTTATGGTCTCGATTCCATTCTTGGAGCTGGAGGTAGAGAGGTTGTTGGCCTCATTGAGAACATGTAGGTGGAGGGGAGGGTGAGTAATTGAGGCAGTCGGTGTACTTGGGTTCTTCCTGGAAAGGCAGTTCTGGTGATGGACCAATATTGATCAATATCATCAACCAATGACCAAGAAACACATTTCGTCCTGAGAATAGGAAAGCTCATAGAGATATTTCTGGTTTCCATACTGTGCAAGAAACACTTTTTCTTCTGGGTTAGATATGCCTCAGTACTCAAGGTTAATCTCTTTTGGGAACACCAGGACAAGATTGTGGAAATTTTCGCTTTCTTCCCACACCCACACCCCTTTGGAGCCCCAGAATAATGGCTACAGTTGCAAAAATGAAACTTATAAGGAAGGGCAGCTCCTTCAGAGATAACTTGGGGCCCAGAAAAAAGAAGACTCCATGAATGAGATAACAAATGGGTGGTGTTTGTGGATTTTGGCTAGGATCCTACTTCAGAATCCAGTGCTTACAGCATCCCTTCCTTAATGACATCAGCTCTCCAAGAATGATTCATTTTATTTGGAACATGAGTCAGTTTTTACTTCTAATCTTTGCTTTAAAAAAAGAAAATACAACTGATGATTAAGTACTTGCTGTAGGCCAGATATTTGCTAAATACCCTCCCCCTTTTTTTTTCGGGACTTCCCTGGTGGTCCAGTGATTGGGACTTCGCCTTCCAGTGAAGGGGGCGAGGGTTCGATCCCTGGTCGGGGAGCTAAGATCCCACATGCCTCATGGCCAAAAAATCAAGGCATAAAACAGAATAAATATTGTAACAAATTCAGACTTTTTAAAGACTTTAAAAATGGTCCACATCAAAAAAAAATCTTAAAAAAAAGGAAATTAATGGGGTGGAAAGGGCCATATACACAAATAAACAGATAGCGACATCATGACAGGTACCTGAAAAGAGATACAAATTACACTCAGAAGTCCAGAGACTGTAACAAGTAGCAGAAATATCATTTACATAATTGTGACTTTAAGTACAACGCTCCATGGGAAAGCAATGGCATAAGAATTTCAGATCCACTGTAATGAGAAACACAAGTTTGTAGGTGACCTTTTTTGTCCCACAATGAAAGGTCTTAAATGTCAGGGTTATATTTCCTTTTTTTTTAAATTTAATTTAATTTATTTTTTTATACAGCAAGTTCTTATTAGTCATCAATTTTATACACATCAGTGTATATATGTCAATCCCAACCGCCCAATTCATCATACCACCATCCCCACCCCACCGCGGCTTCCCCCCCTTGGTATCCATACATTTGTCTTTACATCTGTGTCTCAACTTTTGCCCTGCAAACTGGTTCATCTGTACCATTTTTCTAGGTTCCACACACATGCGTTAATATATGATATTTGTTTTTCTCTTTCTGACTTACTTCACTCTGTATGACAGCCTCTAGATCCATCCACGTCTCAACAAATGACCCAATTTCATTCCTTTTTATGGCTGAGTAATATTCCATTGTATATATGTACCACAACTTCTTTATCCATTCGTCTGTCGATGGGCATTTAGGTTGCTTCCATGACCTGGCTATTGTAAATAGTGCTGCAATGAACATTGGGGTGCATGTGTCTTTTTGAATTACGGTTTTCTCTGGATATATGCCCAGTAGTGGGATTGCTGGATCATATGGTAATTCTATTTTTAGTTTTTTAAGGAACCTCCATACTGTTCTCCATAGTGGCTGTATCAATTTACATTCCCACCAACAGTGCAAGAGGATTTTCTTTCCTCCACACCCTCTTCAGCATTTGTTGTTTGTAGATTTTCTGATGATGCCCATTCTAACTGGTGTGAAGTGATACCTCATTGTAGTTTTGATTTGCATTTCTCTAATGGTTAGTGATGTTGAGCATCCTTTCATGTGTTTGTTGGCAATCTGTATATCTTCTTTGGAGAAATGTCTATATAGGTCTTCTGCCCATTTTTGGATTGGGTTGTTTGTTCTTTAATATTGAGCTGCATGAGCTGTTTATATATTTTGGAGATTAATCCTTTGTCCGTTGATTCGTTTGCAAATATTTTCTCCCATTCTGAGGGTTGTCTTATCGTCTTGTTTATGGTTTCCTTTGCTGTGCAAGAGCTTTTAAGTTTCATTAGGTCCCATTTGTTTATTTTTGTTTTTATTTCCATTACTCTAGGAGATGGACCAAAAAATATCTTGCTGTGATTTATATCAAAGAGTGTTCTTCCTATGTTTTCCTCTAAGAGTGCTAAATCCCCTTTTTAAAAGAATGTACCAGAATGTTCAGTTTTATTTAAATACTAAAAAACTGGAACAAACCAAAATATTGATTGATTGAAGGCTTATTTAATTATTTGTTGACCTTATGAAAGAAAGCAACGGGACCTTTTAAATGGTCTTAGAAAGACATTGCCTTACGTGGAAATGCTTCTAATATATTTAAAGTGAAGACATCAGGGAACAAAGCAATGTGCTAAATGCTTTATATGCATTACTTAATGTCAAAACAACCCTAAGGGGTGGCCATTATTACCTCAATTTGCAGGTGAGGAAACTGAGGTACAGAGAAGTAAAGGAAATTACCCAAGCACACACTGTTGGAGCTGGGACTCACTCAGGTCTCATGAATCCCAAGCCCCACTTTATGATTCACTGTGCTCTGTTTTTGTCTGTGGGAAGGTGGGTTTTGTCCTTTAAACTTAAAAAAAAAAATCTGTGTCAGAACCAAGGTATTGAAACCAAGGTTAAGAGGGGCCCAGAATGTTCTACAATGTGGACTCGCTTTGCTGGGTGATAAGTGATACAGAAGCCCACCATGAGATGGTGGTCTCTTCTCTAGTCCCTTTCAGTTCTTCTGATGACTTTCAAAGAGAGGAGCAGTTTGGCACCTACTAGGTCTTCAGCCCCTCCCTGACACTTGCTAATCACCCTTTTAACCCTGGAGAGTAGACCCCAGGCCCAGCACCTTGGGCAGGCCCTAGCCTCTTGCTAGCATTTGATAGTATGGTTTATCTTTCCTGTATTTATTTTTATAGGTGTCATCTATTTATGGCAAGGGAAGCTGATTTTTCACTTAAGATAAAGTTTTCTACTTAAGTGAATCATAGGAAAGAGAAGTGAATGTAAAGAAAAATGTTAAGTAAATAGTAGAACAGATGGTATGCCTGTAGAACAAGCATTAGGATGAGGGTGTACAAATGACTGACACCCATGGGACACGGACTTAGACCAGTGTGTATACCAACCTTGATTATAAATCTAGGGCTACTCCCAACCCTCCCCAAAGAAGCCAAAGGAAAATGGGGAGCTGACGGTAGTGTCAGGCCTGACCCCTGGAGCTGCATGAGGTTCCAGGTGACCAGTCTCCTCTGGTTCCTGGACTTCAGCAAGGGAGAATTACTTGCCCTAGATTGCACAGGGAGCTAGGAACAGTGTAAGACCATCATAATCATTGTGACATCATAGCAACTACTGTTTATTGAGCACTGCCTGGGTTTAGGTGCTATGCATTTAATCCTCATGACAAGCCTATGAAGCAGGTGGTTTTATGGGCCTTCAGATGGTGAAATGGGCCCAGAGAGGCTAATACCTGACTTGAAGTCACACAGCTGCTACCAACATGGCCAAGATGCGAACCCCCGGCAGCTAACTCCAGCATTGTCCTCATATCGTCCCAGGGACTGTCTAGGTCCATTTCCAGGTGTCAGTCATTCACAATTGATGCCGCTTCTGGGTTTCATCTGTATCATCATTGTTTGAATATTTTTATGCCTAGGGTGGATTTCTATAGCCCCATCCACTCTGGGCTTTGTCTAAACAACAGTTCCGTACAATCACTAAGTATGTGTCCTGGTTATACAATTTGAAATAAATTAGAATAAGTACCTAACTATTGAAATGTTTTAAAAGTTTCACATACCACCTATAATCATCCACCCTGTGTACATGTGGTACGTCTGCCACATGTTGGGAAAGCCTATTTCCTGTTCCTCAGTAATAAGGGTGGCGTATTAGTTTCCTGAGGCTGCTGTAACAAATTACCACAAACTTGGTGGCTTAAAACAACAGGAATTTATTCTCTCATGGTTCTGGAGGCCAGAAGTCTGAAACCAAGGTGTGGGCAGGGTTGGTTTCTTCTGGGGGCTCTGAGGGAAAATCCATCCCAGGCCCCTCTCCCGGCTTCTGTGGCTGCCGGCAGTCCTTGGCTTGTAGACGCATCACTACAACCTGCCTCCTTCTTTACGTTTCCTTCTGCCCTGTGCATCTTCTCTTCTCTCTGTCATCAGGTCACTTGTCATTGGATTTAGGGCCCACCAGATCTCATTTAATTGCATCTGCAGGGATCTTTTTTCCAAATAAGGTCGCATTCACAGGTTCTGGATGGTCATGTCTTTGGGCGGCCACCAGTCAACCCACTACAGGTGGCTACTTCTATTTAGCACCTACTGGGCCAGGCCCCTGGTTTGCAGCATCTCTCCTGATATAAACGTTATGAAGCAGGTACTGCTGTTACCCTCTCCATTTTGCAGATGGGGAAACTAAGGCTCAGCAAGGTGAGGCTGGACTTCCTAACACTAGAGTGCATGCTTTCAACCACTGCCCCAGACTGCCAGCCCTTGGCACCCTTGCTATCTGGGCAGCCCTCTCCACTTTGCTGTCCACCAGCTCTTGTGACCTGGGAGTGGTGACAATTCTTTTGTTATTTCTGTGACAGTGCTATCTATACCACAAAGTGCAAACCAGCAGTGCCTGAGCCCTCAAGAGAGATTGGCCTCCACAGCCATTAAAGTTGTCAATTTTAAACCTGGGTAGATTTCACATAAAAATCTGGGTTTCCATCATCTTTGGAAAAATCAGAAGCCTGGCAGCTCTGGGCTTGCCTCCCCCGCAGCCATGATTGGAGTAGCAACTCTCCCCTTTCATGCAGGGTTGTGGCCCCCGTGAGTCCCCACAGTCCCCATCAATCTGCCTTGCTCATTTAGACCAGTGGTTCTCAGCTAGGGGTGAGTCGGCCCCCGGGGGATACTTGGCAATGTCTGGAGACATTTTTGGTTGTCCCAACTTGGGAGAGGGTAGCACTACTGACATCTAGTGGTTAGAGACCAGGGATGTGGCTAAATAGCCTATAAGGATGATAGGATATCCCCACAACAAATTATCTGGGCCAAAATTTCACTAGTGCCCAGGTTGAGTGCCGAAATTCACTGCTTACCCAGGCTCTGCGGGCATTCCAGCAATCCTAATTTAGACCTGCAGTTTAAGAACTGTGAGTATTGGTCTTGACAGTTTACTGACCCCCTTTCATAGATGGTAGTAAAGAAACTGCCTCAGCTGTGCCCTATAAGCAGAAGCTCTGTTCATCTTTTGGGTGTGGATTTTTGCAGTGGTGAATGGGAGCATATGGGTGGCTGATCTAGGCCTTTCTCCTCCTGAGCTGGGCCAGGTGTGAGGACAGCTGTTGTAAAAGGTGGTCACCGCTCGTTTGGCCTAAGGAACCGGAGGAGGCTGGAATCTCTAGGTTTTGTTCTTGGAACACAGTGATTTCTTCTTGGAAATCCTGGGCGATTTGCACCTGAGTTAATCTAAAGCCACGCATCTGCATTAATCAATCCTCCCTCTATCCATCCAACCAACCAACCATCCATCCATCCATCCATCCATCCATCCATCCATCCATCCATCCATCCATCTTCCTCCATCTATCTATTCATCAATCCATTGATTGATCCATCTATTATCTATCCATTCATTGATCCATCTATCATCCGGTTTCCTTCCTTTCATCCATCCATCAATTCATCTTCCATCCATCCATCTTCCATCCCTTCCCATGTGTCTGAACACACCTGTGTAACTAGTACCTGTTATAACTAAGAGAACATGAATACCACCAGACCCCATGAAGCTCCATCTTGTAGCGTCCCCCAGTCAAGGATGACCACCATGCTAACTTCTAACAGCATAGTTTTGCCCGTTCTTGAATGTTCTATAAATGGGACTTATATGATATGTTCTTGTTTACATTTGGAGTCCTTTGTTCAGCATTAGTATTTGTGAGATAATACAGCAATCTTGTTGTTTGTAGTCATAAATCATTCAGTCTCCTTGCTGTATAGAAGAGGTTGACAAACATTTTCTGTAAAGGGCCAGAGGGTAAGTATTTTAGCCTTGGTGGGCCATACGATCTCCATGGCAACGGTTGAACTCTGCCAGTAAGCATGCAAACCGCTATAGACAATATGTAAGTGAATGAGTGTGGCTGGGTTCCAATAAAACTTTATTTACAATGGCAGGCATTGGGCCGGATTTGGTCCACTGGCTATAGATTGCCATCCCCTGCTGCATAGTATTCCACTGTAGGGCACGGTTTTTAGCAACCATCCAAAAATATTCTGCTCCTCCCAACGGTTTTTAGCAACCATCCAAAAATATTCTGCTCCTCCCAGCCAGGTTTTCTCCCCTCTTAGCAGGGAATTGGGGTGCTTTGGCTTTCTCCTAAAAGCTCAGAACTGAGTCTTTTTAGGGGAAAGATGTAGGCTGGCTCTGGGTCTTCAATGACCTTTAGACTCCAAACCTTGGTATTGGCATTTGTGTCTTATCTGTACTTCTCTCCTCACTTCAGCCATATTGAAGGTGGTGTCATCCGTCCTGCAACTTGGGAATATTGTCTTCAAGAAGGAAAGAAACACAGACCAGGCGTCCATGCCGGATAACACAGGTGCTTGCCGCTTTTTCATAATAACTGATGACTTTGGTGATGGAAGGGAAGGTCACATTGTCTTTGGTTATTTTTCTGGATGAGGTTATCTGGGGCCTTAACAAGAACTAGACTAGATTATTATCACTTAGTTCTCTCTTTTTTCAAACTTTTCACTGCTTAAGATCCTACGTGGAAAGTTCTTGAGTCAGAGAGTGGGGGGAAAAACTAAGTTTTGGATCAGACAGGATCCTTAGGGAGTGCCTCTTCTAAAAACCCCACACTCATTTGTTTTATTAAACAAATATTTTTGAGCACCTGCTATATGCCGGGCACTGGGATACAGCAGGAAATGAGACAGGGACCACCCCATTTCTTATGGCATATATGGTCTTGTTGGGGAGACAGACCTCACGTTTCCCTGCAGTTGGGATTGTTGGATAAAATAAAGGATGCCCAGTGAAATTTGAATTTCAGATAAACACTTTTGATAGTAAGTATGTTCTAGGCAATATTGGGGACATAATTATACTAAAAAGTGTTCATTGTTTATCTGAAATTCAAGTTTCACTGGGCTTCCTATATATTTTTCCTAAATCTTGACAGCCCTACCTGCAAATAAGCAGTGTTTCGTGTTTTGAAAAGATGGCCTGGCTACCACCATGCTTGTTGGCGGCTGATGTAAAAGGATGACATAAGTTCCCAACGTGCTCACCTGTGGCCTCACATCGCCGTCTCAGGCTGTATATTGGGTTGCTTTTCCAAGCTCCCAGTTTGACTGCCAGTTGTTTCTTACGTGTTACACGCCCAGATATAGCAAGTTAAAGGAATCCTCGCTCTGAGGAGAGACCCTCAGGGAAAGAGAAACCAAAAGAGCACCCTTGAAAAGAGATGGTAAAAAATCCTAAAACTACACTATTTATCGTCCACCTCACACATCCAAACTATCGTGTATCACTAGTCTTCACGTTAAGGAAGCAGCTAATGGACCTTTTTTTTTTTTTTGGAGAAAAAGTTTTTATGCAGAACTACATGAATACAGCAAGAACCCACATGTTCACCATTCAGAATTGACATTTGTGAATATTTTCAAATACATCTTTGTCTTTAGAATGAAGCAAAACACAGTATAGAGAAGACTGACATCTCTTATTCTCCCAACTGAGTCCCTGAACCTCCTGGCAACCACAGTTGTACTGTACCACATACCCTTCTGGTTTTATGTTTATAATTTCACACACATGTATCTGAACAGTATACAGTGTTTCTTTGTGAGTGTGTTTTTAATTTACATGAATGATGTCACTCTGTAGGCATCATTCTGCAACTTTTTTTTTTTTACTCTGTACTCACAACTGTCTAGATCAGGGTTTCCTAACAGTAGCATCCCCTAGTGTGACAACCAAAAATGTCTCCAGATATTGCCAATGTCCCATGGGAGCAAAATCATTCCCAGCTGAGAACCACTGGTCTAGAGAGAAAGAAAAAGCCAGGTCATTGCTTTAACTGCTATTTGGTATTCCATCTTATAAAAATACTGTGATATATTTGTTTGCTCCCTTATGAATAGACATTTAAATTGTTTCCAATATTTTTTCCACTACATACACTGCAACATATATCTTGGAATGGTGGAACAAATGCTTATTGAATTTAACTATATATCATGTTCATACCTACCTCATTTAATCCCATTGACAACCTAACAAGGTACCAGATAGCTGATCCTTTTTGTAAGCAAGAGCCTGGGAAGCTAAGTAGATTTTCCAAAATCACATGGCTAGGAAGTGGGAAAGGAGCAAGGATTTGAACCTAGTTCTGACCCTAAGCCCCCAATTGGGGCCCACCTCCAACGCAGCCCCATCATTGCCTCTTGTAGCCAAACACTGGGGGTGAGGTCACGAATGACAGCAGTTTTTAGGACTCTTTCATGCTATGTTCACTATCATGCTCCATCTCACCAAGGAAAAACCAAGGTATCCACAGATCACAAATCTCCCATGTTATGTGCCTTCTTTCCAAGCCTGCACTTTTGTGATACACTTAATATGCTTCTTTTCTCCATCCAGCTGCTCAGAAAGTTTGCCACCTCATGGGAATTAATGTGACGGATTTCACCAGATCCATCCTGACCCCACGTATCAAAGTCGGGCGGGATGTGGTACAGAAAGCTCAGACAAAAGAACAGGTAAATGATGCCTTTGCCATTTATTCCTGCACTTGTCATTTATTCCTGCAGAATCTTCCATCCGTCCAGCCCTCTAGCCATCCATCCATCCATCCACCCATCCATCTGTCCATCCATCCATTCATCTGTTACCTAACAAAACTTGGGTCCACTCACCAGCCACACAGCAAAGCCAATTTGCTGACACTGAGTTGTGGTGAAGGAAAGTACAGAGTTTATTGCAGGTGCCCAATGAGGAGAATGGGTGGCTCATGCTCAAAAGACCTAAACTCCCTGGTGGCTGTCAGGGAAGGGCTTTTATTGTTTTTGTTTTTGTTTTTTTTCTTTCTGCGGTACGCGGGCCTCTCACTGTTGTGGCCTCTCCCATTGCGGAGCACAGGCTCCGGACGCGCAGGCTCAGCGGCCATGGCTCACGGGCCCAGCTGCTCCGCGGCATGTGGGATCTTCCTGGACCGGGGCACGAACCTGTGTCCCCTGCATCAGCAGGCGGACTCTTAACCACTGCGCCACCAGGGAAGCCCAGGGAAGGGCTTTTAAAGGCAACATTTGGGGTCAGTGTTGCAGGGGGCATGACTTTCTTCAGATTGGTTTGTGGTGAGGTAACAGGGTGGTGTTCCAGGAATCTTAATCATCGACCTTCTGCTTCCGACCAGTCTGGGTTCTATGCACTTGTGTATGTAGTCACCATCCTCCACCTGGGTAGGAGTCTTAGTTCCTGCAGAACAACTCAAAGACTGTATCCCATTCAGATTGTTATGTGTATCCCTTGAGGAGGAACTAGGACTCTGTTTTATCCCTGCACTATTGTTTCTTGACGGCTTTTCCTTTGTTTCTGCATTCCCTCACTTCCCTAATGAGTAACTCCTTGAATCTGCTCTTTGGAAATCAGGGAAGGCTTAGGAGCCCTTTTTCTACAAAGAAACAGGGGACATGGAGGGGCTTTTGTACCTGTCAAGGCCCCACAGGGTCCTGCTCAGTTTTGGCCCCCATCCCCGCTCCAATCCTGAGTGGAACAGGTACAGTACGAGAAAGGGAATAAAATTTTGGATAGAGAGATTAATCATAAACTTGGCAGAGGAACTCGGTTTTAGGGGGACTTGGTTTCACATCCATCCATCCACCCATCCATCTTTGTATCCCTCATCTATCCAATACTAGAATAATCAAAGTCCTATGTCAGGTTTTGAAGATACAACACTGACTGCATAAGAACAGCAGAGTTCCTCACTCCTGACCTCATCTTGAGCTCTTAATTGAAGGTACGAGGTCTGAACTAAGTTTTGGAAAAGACTGTATACCCTTTCTAGAGGCAGGACTGACCGCCTCTAAATGATCACTGGGATGGAGCAGACTCCACTTTGTTCCAGGTCCCTCTGACAGGAAGTGATTATTATTCACATTGTCATTCCTAGGTCTGACCACTCCGTCCCTCATTGCTGGTTGTAGAGATGGTATAGTTTCCTTTTCTTTGTTTATTTTTTAAGGACTGATTATAGGTAGAGGGAAAATAAAAATCCAGGGCCACCAGCCAGGCCCATGTGAAAACACAGCCCATTGGGAGTAACCACGTCCTCTCGCCCCCCTGTAGGCAGACTTTGCAATAGAGGCTCTGGCCAAGGCCACTTATGAGCGCCTTTTCCGCTGGATACTCTCCCGCGTGAACAAAGCCCTGGACAAGACTCACCGGCAAGGGGCTTCGTTCCTGGGGATCCTGGACATCGCTGGATTTGAGATCTTTGAGGTACAGCTTGGCAGGCTCATGACAGACATGGTCTCGGTTCTCTGGAAATTAGCTTCCACTTGGAGAAATCACTATTTTGGAGAAAGGCAGGTGGCTACTATAGGGTGGGAGGCTGTCTAGTTACGGTTAAATCCTTAAGGGTGTAAGAGACAGAAATCCAATGGGGATTGTATTGGTTTCTGAAACTGAGGCCAGAGGTACAGCTGGATCCAACAGGCAGGACCTGAACTCCTGCCATCTCCCTCTCTCCGCCATCCTCCACCTTGGCTCTATTCTCAAGCAGGCTCTCCCCTCATGGTGGCAAGATGGCTGCCACCGCTCCAGACTGCCTCTCAGTTCCAACCAGTTCCAATTCTTTCCAACAGTTCCACCCAAAGTCTTGGAATTGAGTCTCATTGACTCCTACCTGAGTTGGGCCACATGTCACCTCAGAGCCAAGCACTGTTTTTCGGGTCTTTCAGTACTTCATGGAATGTAACATGCCTCCTGGATCCCACTCCCATGGGTTGGAGGGAAGTTCTCAGTGAAAGGGAAGATGTTGAGATTGACAGATATTCCAGAACATATCTACTATGGAATTACTCCCTCTCTGAGCCTCAGTTTCCACATCTGCAAAATGGGGTGATGAAATACCTTACACGGTTATTCTATCCATAAATTATTGTGCAGATGGAGATAAGCATCCTTAAAACCACGTGTGTCCGTAAAACCATGTGACATGAGAATAAGTAACTTTTGCCAGCCCTCATGAACCCTGGGCAGCCTTCATTGGGGCCTGAGACCTCTCTGGGTGCTGAAATGGCACAGCAGGCTTGTGGAAGGTGTGTCCGGCGTGGGGCTTTCTCCAGCACGGAGCTTCTCCAGGGCCCCAAGTCCTCTGACTTGTACCGTGATGCTCACGGGGCCTCCCCTGGTGTCATGTGCTCAGGTGAACTCGTTCGAGCAGCTGTGCATCAACTACACCAACGAGAAGCTGCAGCAGCTCTTCAACCACACCATGTTCGTCCTGGAGCAGGAGGAGTACCAGCGCGAGGGCATCGAATGGAACTTCATCGACTTCGGACTGGACCTGCAGCCATGCATTGAGCTCATCGAGAGGCCGGTAAGGTCCCACCTCACACTCGCACGCAGCCGGCACGCGGACCCTGCACACTCTCCATGGGGCACGGCTTCCCCCATCACTGAGTCCCAAAAGCCTGTACACTGAATCTTTGTGAACTAAGTCACATTGTCCCTTGACTCACATTTTCATATCAGCGGTATTTCTTTTTTTATTCCTCCCCTCTCCTCCCCTCCCCACCACGCCCATCCCTCCCCTTCCCATCTCTCCCAGTCATTCATTCCCAAAGTCAAGAATCTTGGTTTTTTTCACTGACCCATCCCAAACTCCTAGAACCATGCACATAATAGGTACACAAGAAATAATTATTGAATGACCATTTACTGAGCACCTACTATGTGCTGGGCCCTCTCTTTAGGGGCTGGGGATGTAACAATGAATGAGATGGATGCAGTCCCTGCCCTCCTGGAAGAGCGGATAATGAAACCAAACAAAAGAAGCAACTAAAACCCCTGATAAGGCCAACGGGGAGAGTGGTTTAGGAGTGCCTGCTTTGGACAGAATAGTCAGGAAAGGCTTCTCTGATCTGAGTCCAAAAAGTGAGGGCCATTCCAGCAGAGAAAATGGCATGTGCAGATCTGGTAGTGCTCTTGACACCTTAGTTTAAAGTGTCTCAGCCACAGAGAAGCACTTTACTCAAAGGAACCCTTAGGTGAATTTATACGTAAAGGAATGCATTCCTTTGCTAGAACTCTTTGTGATGTTGTGTGTGTACTGCCCACGAGGGGGCAGCAGCAAGCATGTTCTGTTGGGGCTAGCCCTTCCCTAGTGCTGGTCCACTGGGCACATCATTCTTTGAGGATAGATTGGGGGAGCTGGGGTCAAGGGCATAAATCCACCTTTATATGTAGGTAGATACAGTAATGGAGCCTATGCATGTGTTTGGGTGACCAGCTCTTCCTGGCAAGCCTGAGGTTTGGGCATCCTTGCTATGGTCTGCCCTGCTTGTCTTCCACAGAACAACCCTCCAGGTGTGCTGGCCCTGCTGGACGAGGAGTGCTGGTTCCCCAAAGCCACAGACAAGTCCTTTGTGGAGAAGTTGTGCTCGGAGCAGGGCAACCACCCCAAGTTTCAGAAGCCCAAGCAACTCAAGGACAAAACTGAATTCTCTATCATCCACTATGCCGGGAAGGTACCAGCTGAATGTCCCAGGGGTCTCTCTGTCCCAGGGGACCCAGGCAGGATGCTCAGAGTAGGAGCAACTTGTGAATTGCAGAACCCAAAGACATCTGGTATAAATCAAATCCCAACCAAGTCTTATACATGATTTGTCTAAGCAACAGTAAGGGACAAGATATAGAGATATAACATATAATAGAAAGGCTAAGGTATATATAATACACGTATATTAGAGATATAGAATATATAATGTAGTGGAGAGGCTAATATATATGTTGTATATTATATACATATATGAGATATATAATATAATATATTAGAGAGGCTACTGTATACAGCTATTATATTAGCCTCTCTAATATACTCCAACCTCGGTGGCCAGGCAATTCTTTCTTGTATAGACTCTAAATCCTTCCTGCTACAAGTTAAACCCAACAGGAAGGGCCAACTGGAATGGGGTGACCAATAAACCCACTTTTGAGTCCAACAGGAGTCTCCTTTATCATGCCCTTGGGTTTGCCATTGCCAGCCTGTGCCACCCAGGGAAATCTGCGATGGCTGTCTTCTTCTTCCTTCTTCCTCCTTCCTCCTCCTCCACCTCTGTCATCACTGTCATCATGTCATAGCTCTTGATGTACAGGACATTCCCCTATGGCTCCTGAGGGTCCTGGATAATGTAGAAAAGACAGAGCTCAGTCTGACTTGAAGAATCTTAAGAGTATTTTATTGACTCCCCAGTATCTTCACTGGGGACAAGCAATGCCCTAAACCAGGGATTGGCGAACTACAGCTCAGGTGCCAAACCCAGCCCACAGCCTATTTTTGTAAATAAAGTTTTATTGGCACACAGTTTAGCTCAGGCCTGGCCATCGCAGTTAAAACCTACATCCTGTAAGAGCCCACCAGAGCTATTTTATGAGGTCCTTTCCATTTCATAGTCAAAATAATAAAATTAAAAAGAGGTCCCCAAATTTAATTTAAAAACCAGATTGTTGTCAAGCCTTCACTGGATGAGAGGGGAACTTTGGGTGTGAGGGGAGGGTATTCACCACCAGCAAAGCTCCACACCTTTTGGAAATCACAGGCATCGTGCTGGGCTCTGGAAAAGGGAGGCTGCCAGAGGAGGCTTACTAGGAGAAGGCAAGGATAGAGACGAGGCCTTCCTAGCAAAGGCTACCATGGCTGATGCCCTACTGTGCGCAGAGTCCTTTAAAGTTCTGACCTATTGGTCTCTTCATTGATGTTTGTGGATTCCCATCATGGCAACCACTAATGTTTCCTCTCTGACCTCGGAAGATCCGGGAGGGAAACAGGAGGACTGGAGCCCTGCCCTTAGTTCATAACTGAAGCAGGAGCACCTGACCAGTGGGGTGGTCCTTGGCAGGTGGACTACAATGCAAACGCCTGGCTGACCAAGAATATGGACCCGCTGAATGACAATGTGACTTCCCTCCTCAATGCCTCCTCGGACAAGTTTGTGGCCGACCTGTGGAAGGACGGTAAGGCCCTGCCTGCTGAAGCAGGAGGACTGAACTCCCTCCAGCCCCTTCCAGCTGCCCCTGATTCCCACACCTGCTCCCAGGAGGGGCGGGCCTTTGTGCGGTGGGGGAGAGGGCAGTGTTGGCAGGTGCTAATGATGTCTGATTGACACATTCAGCAAATTCCTGAGGCCCTCAACCCCACGCCTGGACCCCAGGGAGAAGGTCCTGAGTCAGGGCTCAGGCACTGATGGAGGAAATATCCTAGAAGGCATGTTGGGACAGAAGGCCCCTCTGGAGTCAGAAAGGCTTAACTGAATTCTCTTCTCTGCCATGTACCAGCTGTGTGATCTTGGACAAGTCACTTGACTTCCTTAAGCTTCCCTGTCCTCATTGCTAAAGCCAGAAAAAAAAAAAAAAATCCCCTACCTCCCCTAAGATTATTGTGAGGGTGAAATGAGATCAGTGGGGCCAAGCTTGACCATGCATCAGGATCTCCTGGAAGGCTTGTTAAAACTCAGACGATCGCTGGGCCTCCTCACAGGGATGGGGCCTGAGAATTTGCATTTCTAACAAGTTCCTGGGTGGTGCTGATGCTGCTGGTTTGGGGACCACACTTCGGTTCCCTTTAAGAATTAGAGAATGGACAATCCAGGTGAAGTACTTAGCATCTGCTGGCCCATAGTAGGGACTTAGTATATATCGGCTGCTGCAATGACTACTAGGGGTGGTGGGCTTTACTGCTTTTGTTCCTGGACCTCGGTGCCCACAGCAGATTTCACTCTTGACACACAGCCTGTGGGCCTAGGGCCTACAGGACTGGCTGCCCTTGCTTTAGGCATGGGGTTCAGTTCTGCCAACATTTCCTGGGTGTCAAGGCCCTGGGATGGGGTAACAGCATCTCAACCTGGGTCATACCTCACACCTAGGACTCATGATGAACTCAGCAAGTCCTTCCTTCAAGGAGCCACAGTCTTGTGGGAGAGGCAGACAAACAAAGACATTATTACATGAAGCCTAGTTGAGCACAAGGAGCAGAAATGGTGGGATCTAATGCCAGTGGGGTTGAACCCCACAACACCATCAACCAACTGGATATAATTGACTATACCTGTAGTCTGTGTTGTCCAACAGCAGAACACATGTTCTTCTCAAGCTCATGTGGAACATTCACCAAGATGGACCACACTCTGGACCCTAAAACACACCTTAACAAATTGAAAAGAATAGAAATCATATAATGTCTGCTCTTAGACCACAGTGGAATTGAACTAGAAATAACAGAAAGAGGGCTTCCCTGGTGGCGCAGTGGTTGAGAGTCCGCCTGCCGATGCAGGGGACATGGGTTCATGCCCCAGTATGGGAGGATCCCACATGCCACGGAGCGGCTGGGCCCGTGAGCCATGGCCGCTGAGCCTGCGTGTCCAGAGCCCGTGCTCCACAACGGGAGAGGCCACAACAGTGAGAGGCCCGCGTACCGCAAAAAAAAAAAAAAAGAAAACTGAAAAATCTGAAAATATGTGGAGCTTAAACAACACACTTCTAAATAATACAACGGGTCAAAGAACAAATTTCTTTGACCCATGTGTTATTAGAAGTGTGTTGTCATTTGTTAATTTTCTCAAGGGAAATTTTAAAATGTTGAACCAAATGAAAATGAAAACACTACTTATTAAAATTTGTGGGATACAGCAAAAGCTGTGCTTTGAGGGAAATTTATAGCAATGCCAGGATTGGGCTTGGTATGTGCAGTACCTGCTGGGCCAGTAGGAGTCTCTCATTCTGTTCTGAAAGAAAAAGAGTCTTGGTGGTGATGATAGTAATAATAATGATAATAATACCACCACCCACTCTTTGTTGCTTTGTTGAGCCCTTACCAAAGTGCCAGATTCCTATGTTGGAGTGTTTGCTATGCCTTCTACCCAGAATATTCCTTCTCTTGATATCTGCCTGACTACTTTCTGGTCTCTACTCAAAAATATCAGTTTATCAGAGAGACACCCCCATCATGCTAAGAGATCACCCCCATCACTCCCAACCCACCTTAACCCTGCTTTATCTTTCTAAGCACACCTTCACCACCCAAAATATTATATACCTACATGTGTGATCATTGTCTTCTCCTTCCATTAAAATATCCATAGGATATGAGCTGGGGTCAGGGGGACACAGGGTCTGTGTTTTGTTCACGTCTGTATGCCCAGGGCCTGACACACAGTAGGCTCTCAATAAATATTTGTTGGTGGATGAAGGATTGAAGGCAGGCAGGGAAGTAAGCACTTCACATGCCTTATTCGCTTATTCCTGCCCTGGGAGGTAGATGCTGTCATCAACTCCATTTCATAGAAGGAGAAACTGAGGCACAAAATGACGCTAGGCCAAGGCAGTGGCAAAAGCAGGATTTACTCCCACGTCTCTGTGACAATGTCAGAGAGAATTTGTTCTTTCTGTCACTTAGGAGCTCTCGGGGTCTCAGAAATAGATAATATAGTACTTGGAAAGCAAAGGCCCCTATGCCTCCATTTACCTGCCTCTAGAGGGAAGGTGTTGGCTGGCAGAGGAAAGAATGGGGAATGGTGCCCACAAGGGAGCAGGGGACCTGAGGCCTCAACCTTCCAGGCTGGTCCCCTGGCCTGCTGTGGAGGTTCAGGTTCCCTGGGTGGGCCGACATCACCCTTCATGTGCCCACAGTGGACCGCATCGTGGGCCTGGACCAGATGGCCAAGATGACGGAGAGCTCGCTGCCCAGCGCCTCCAAGACCAAGAAGGGCATGTTCCGCACCGTGGGGCAGCTCTACAAGGAGCAGCTGGGGAAGCTGATGACCACGCTGCGCAATACCACCCCCAACTTCGTGCGCTGCATCATCCCCAACCATGAGAAGAGGGTGAGGCTACCACCCGGCTCCTGGGGGGTCAGAAGGTCCCCCCGGGACATCATCAGGGTCTGTGGGGAAAGGGAAGGCAGACCAGGGTACAAGCGCTGGAGGAAAGCTTGACCACCACCCCACCACCCCCAGGGCTCCATCTGACATGGGTAAGAGGCGCTCATTTCCCAGCCTGGAGGCGAAAGAAAGCAAGGGAGGAAAGGAGAATGCACCCGGGGACCTTGGGCCCTGGAGTGGCTGCACAGGGTATCAGATCACTCATTCGTCCATTATTCCAGCTAATAATTACTGAGCTCCACTTGTGCCAGGAGCTGGGGATACGGTGCTGGATGAATTATTGTCCTTGCCTGCAGGTTTCTTATAATCTAGGGCAGGGGTGCTTTAGCTGGGGGCAATTGTGTGCCCTCCCTCCGCCGCAGGGGAGATTTGGCCACGTCCGGAGACATTTTTAACGGGGAGGGGGCAGTTACTGGCATCCAGTGCATAGAAGCCGGGGATGCTGCTAAACATCCTTCAGTGTGCAGGGCAGTCCCCCACCACAGAGGATTATCCAGCCCAAGATGTCAGTATTGCTGAGGTTGTGGGAGAGGTAGACAGCTGACACCCATGATGTTATCTGGGTAAATTACGAGAACACCAAAGAGCTGGGGCTCCCACTTGAGACTGGGGGCTCCGAGAAAGCTTCTTAGAGAATGGGAAGTTGGTGATGTTGAGAGCAGCGTGGGAAGGGCACCCTAGGCAGAGGGACCAGAATAAGCAAAAGCGTGGAGGTGAGAAATGAAGGGTCTGGGCAAGGAAACGCTAGGTGGGTCATTTTGTGTTGACGTGTGACGGTGTGAGGAAGGGATTGGGAAGAGCTGAGGCTGGAACTGTGGGTGGGGCTAGATTGTGGAGTTCCTGTGGGTGGACCAGAGCTTGGCCTTCCTTCTGTAGGATGCCATCAGGGGCTTTTAAAAGCAGGGGTATGTCATGATCAGATTCACATTTTAGAAACCAAATAAGGGGATAAGAGAGTCAGGACAGGGTAGGACGATAGTATGAAACTGTTGTGATCATTGGGACAGGAGAAGATGGGGGTGAGTAGATGGCAGTGACAATGGTAGTGGAGAGAAGTGTATAGATGGGGAGATATTTGGGAGGTAGGAGTCATAGAACTGGTGATGGACAGGAAGTGAGGGAGGGAGAAGTGACGAGGAGGAAGCCCCAGGTGATGCTAGTGCCACCAAGTACGAGAGGTGGCACCAGAGCCCTCAGCTGAGCTCTCACCTGGTGCCCCGTGATCCCCCATGGCCTGGCGAGGTGGGTCACCAGGCCTGAGATTTGGGGCTTGCTGCTCCCCGCGGCCCCGGCGGCCCACTGCCCTTTGCGTCTTTGCAGTCCGGAAAGCTGGACGCCTTTCTGGTGCTGGAGCAGCTGCGGTGCAACGGGGTCTTGGAAGGCATCCGAATCTGCCGCCAGGGATTCCCTAACAGGATCGTCTTCCAGGAGTTCCGCCAACGGTGAGCCCACCGGGGCCGGGCACGGGTGGGGCAGCGGGTGGGACGGGGGTGAGCAGGCTGGGTGGAGGGACAGACGGACGACAGAGATTCACTCGGTCGGTGACTCCTGCCCTGTGTCTCAAGCTATGAGATCCTGGCCGCAAACGCCATTCCCAAAGGCTTCATGGACGGGAAGCAGGCCTGCATTCTGATGGTGAGCCCAGCCCCAACCCCACCCCAAATATCCAACTGCAGACCTCCCAGCCTCTGGCGGTACTTCCCGCAGCTGCTCCGGGTGGGACCCTCCTTAAACACACTTAACCCCTGGCCAAGTGGCATAGCCGAGAACGGGAACTCTCATCCTCCTTCCTTCTGCAGATCAAAGCCCTAGAACTCGACCCCAACTTGTACAGGATTGGGCAGAGCAAAATATTCTTCCGAACTGGCGTCCTGGCCCACCTAGAAGAGGAGCGGGACTTAAAGATCACCGACATCATCATGGCTTTCCAGGCGATGTGTCGCGGCTACCTGGCCAGAAAGTAAAGACCCACGCGCTATCGCCTCCCTGCAAACACAGACCAGAAATACAAAATTTCGGGGGCTTTCTGGCCTCATGTTCTGATTTTCTGATTCTAAGAGGCCATCTGCTCTAAGATGCATCATTGATTGAATGGCAGCCTTTTCTTGGGGGAGAGAAATGCTACCACTTTAAATATATGCACTAGTTGTAAGGGCAGGGCAGGAAGGAGTTAAGACCATGGGCTCTGGAGAGTTAGACGTGGGTTCTAACCCTGGCTCCCCTACTTATTTGCTGAAGAACCTTGAGAAGGTTACTCTACCTCTGAGCCTCAGGAAAATGAACATAATCATTCCTGCCTCATAAACTTCTTTTAATGAGGGATCAATGAAATACTGCATGAAAAGGGTTGAGAACAGTGGCTGGCTATCATTTCAGAAATGTGAGAATATGATAAAGTGTCTGAGGAAAGAGTATTTGTGTCTATACCCCTATGTCCAAGTGGGACTCATAAGGCAAAGTCTTAGAAGGCCTGATGCCCCCTCTGTTTTGGGAATCCTGGGGGCTGGGTGAGGGCTGCAGTTCCTCCATGAAACTCACACCCCAAACAGGACACAGGGGCTGGCAGAGTAGCTCTTGTCCAGGGCATATGTCTTCAGGAGGTACGGACCATGCACTCATCTGCAGAGCCCTGACTGTGTCAAGCTGATTCATTGTCAAGTAGACCCAGGATGGTCAAGGCCAGATCTGGGGAGCTCTTGGTCCAGGGACAGACCTAAACTGTTAACTTTCATAACTAAATTCTCTGTTGCCACCCCTCCCACCTCCAGACTAACTGGGGCAATTTTATTCTTCAAATTCACCCACATCCAAGATGGCAGCCACAATGGCAGCCACACAGAGGCGAGAGGATGGTGCTCACTGTTCTGTGGTTTCTCAAACCCAGTAGCCCTTAAGTAGGAAGAGTGCTGGTTCTGTGTCAGGTCTGGGATTTTAAATTATCTGAGGAACGGATAGGTTTGTCAGACACTCAGCTTTGGGGAAGATGTGGCACAGCTGAGGGTGTAGGACACCCCTTAGGAATGGTGTAGCATAGATCAGTTTCCTAGGTGTTGTCAGGACCACAGATCTGAATCCAGGGCATTTTGTGGGCCTTGGGTCTTCCTTGTCCACTGAGAAAGGCTCTGGTCTCCAGATGGTATACTTTTGCTGATGCTCAGAGCTTCCTGGAGAATCTGGGCTGGAGAGAATGGGGGACGTCCTTGTACAAGTCACTAAATCACAGGCCAAAGAGAAGCATCCTGCCTTCGGGATGCCGTGACAACACAGTGAGGTGTGTGTGGAGCCAAGCAGGTCTTCTCACAGCTCCCCTTCCCTCTCCCCAGGGCTTTTGCCAAGAGGCAGCAGCAGCTGACGGCCATGAAGGTGATTCAGAGGAACTGCGCTGCCTACCTCAAGCTGCGGAACTGGCAGTGGTGGCGGCTCTTCACCAAAGTGAGTGCCTCCTTCTCCCACCCCCCACCCCCCTCCCAGTCCTTGGTCTTCACTTGGACGCTGTCCATGTGGAACTGGAGGTGATTGACAGCAGGTGTGCAACTGAGGGCTCGAAACCAAACCTTGCCCTTTGGCGATTCTCCGGGCCTGAGAAAGGCCCCCTCTTTGGCACATGGGTTACAGCCATGACCTTAACCCAGATGCAGAGCCTTTCAGTCACCGCGAGGATCGCCTATTGCGCCTTTAGAGCCCTACCCACTTCCCTCCATAGCCCCAGCAAGCACGAATCTGTTCTCCCTTTCTATAATTTTGTCATCTCAAGGATGTTATATAAACGGGGTCCTTCAGTATGTCACCTTTTGAGATGGGCTTTTGTCACGCAGCATCATTCCCTGGAGATCCCTCCATCCAGCTTGCTGTGTATATCCATTGTTTGTTTCTCTGGGTACAACTTGGTCTTGCAGCATCGCTGGCTGTCATGAGCCAGTCGTGCAAAGACTTGCTCTGCAGGGACAGACATGGCTTTCTCTTTGGTGCCCTTGAGTGTGTAAATGGGCACTGAGCAAGTATGTATTGAGGAACTACTGTGCACCAGACACATGCAAGGTGCTAGGGGTGTCCTGGCCTCATGAATATTCTAGTCAAGTGGGGAAGCAGACGGGGTCAGCACAGGAACCAATGCCCATGGCAGACTGGGGTCATTGCAGGAAGGAAGCCACAGTGTGTCTGACAGGGGCTCCCCTAGTCCCAGTCAGGGCTTGAACACAGGAGTTAGGAGTCAGCTTGGTGAAGAGCAGTGAGGGGAAGCTGCTTTTGGAAATGTTCATCCCCACTGACCCAACTTCTAGAAAACTCTTCTCAGAAAACCATCTGAAATAAAGAAAATCAAGAATGAAGGGCATTCATTTTCAAGAGCAAAATTTCCGTGCCCAGCCCTGGCAGACTGACTCACACCAGCTCATCCATCAATGGGATATTTTTCAACCATTAAAAATGATGGTTATCTAAAAGTCAAGTTGTAAAGCTGATGGGACAGCATGGGGTGATAATTATCTTATAGCTTTTAGTAATCAAAGCAGCAAGTAGGGAATTCCCTGGCGGTCTAGTGGTTAGGACTCCACGCTTTCACTGCCAGGCACCTGGGTTCAATCCCTGGTGGGTGAACTGAGATCCCACAAGCCGTGCAGTGCAGCCAAAAAAAAAAAAAAAAGCAGCATGTAACACTGGGCAGCGTGATCTCAGGTGTTTTTTTTTCATGTGCAGGACAATGCTGAGAATGGGAGGTCGGATGTAGGGGATTTTTCTTTCCTTTTCTCTCTGGAGGGAAACATATCAGTTTGTCAGCAGCAGTTCTCTCAGGATGGGACTAAATGGGGGGAGGGGAGACTTTCTCCTTTCACTTTGCACCTCTTCCCATTGCTCTAATTTAGGATTTTTCGATCTCAGCACTGCTGATATCTTGGGATGGATAATTCTGTGTTGGGGGGGGGGGCTGTCCTGAGCATTCTAGAATGTTGGGCAGCATCCCTGGCCTATATCCACTAGATGCCAGTAGCATTCCCCACCCCAGTTGTGACAGCTGAAACTGTCCCCAGAGATTTCCAAATATCCCGTTAGGATCTGAGAGTGGAGTAAAATTGTCCTTCGCTGAGAACCACTGATTTATTTATTATGAGAGTGTTTCCCTTGTGCCACGAAAGCAAGTGACGGGCTGACCCTCTGTGCGCAGGTGAAGCCCCTGCTGCAGGTGACGAGGCAGGAGGAGGAGATGCAGGCCAAGGAGGATGAGCTGCAGAAGACCAAGGAGCGGCAGCAGAAGGCAGAAAGCGAGCTCAAGGAGCTGGGGCAGAAACACGCGCAGGTACCGGGCCGGGAGCCTGGCCGGGGCTGTGGAGGGCAGGACGCCTGCTCCTGTGGGGCTCACGGGCCGTCTCCCCACCCTCTGCATGCAGCTGACTGAGGAGAAGAACCTGCTTCAGGAGCAGCTGCAGGCAGAGACGGAGCTGTACGCGGAGGCCGAGGAGATGCGGGTCCGGCTGGCAGCCAAGAAGCAGGAGCTGGAGGAGATCCTGCATGAGATGGAGGCCCGCCTGGAGGAGGAGGAAGACAGGGGCCAGCAGCTGCAGGCAGAGCGGAAGAAGATGGCCCAGCAGATGCTGGTAAGGCACTGCAGGGGCAGCCCTCGGTGGGTACGAAATCCCTTGACCCTCACGGCAGGCCTGTGAGGTGCATCTGACGTTGTATGTCCCCTTTGGACAGAGAAAGAGACTAAGGCTCGGAGAGAAACCGCCATCTGCCCACACAGGTCTCCTTGGAAGCCTGCTCAGTTCTACTGCCCTGCCTTTCATGTGCAAACGCCTTTCTTCCTAATAGCAACCCTGGATGAGGGGTAATTGTGTCAGTAAGCTATTGTTGCAGAACCAAAACACCCCAAAACTTAGCAGCTTGGAAATAGCAAACATTTATCTCACACAGTCGTGACTCTTGAGAGTGGCTTAGCTGGGTGATTCTGGCTTAGAGCCCCGTACAAGGTTGCAGTCAGGATGTCAGCCTGGGCTGCAGCATCTGAAGGCTGGACTGGGGCTGGAGGACTCACTTGCACATGGCTCACTCACACGACTGTAGGCAGGAGGCCTCCGTTCCTCACTATGTGGGCTTCTCCATAGGGCTGCTTGAGTGCCCTCACAACGTGGCGGCTGGCTTTCCCCAGATGGAGTGAATGAAGAGACAACAGGGAGGAAGGTGCAAAGCCTTTTATAGCCTAATCTCTGACTTATACACTCCATCACTTCCTCTTGATATTATTTGTTAGAAGCAAGTCACTAAGTCCAGCTGACACTCAAGGGGAGGAGAATTAGGCTCCACCTCTTGAAGGGAAGAGTATCAAAGAATTTATGGACGTATTTTTAAACCACCATGGTATCTACTATCCCCATTTTACAGAGGAGGAGACTGAGGCTCCACAAAGAAAAGTGGCTTACCCAAACCTTTTCTTTGTGATGAAAGGAGATGGCAGAGCACTGCAGGGGGCCATCAGGCTAAACCTCTGTATCCATGAGTCCCCAGAGCTCCGGGAGAGTGACTTTGTTTTAAGCAAGGCTGTGATTCTTTTCCTTCCCCCACAAAGGACCTGGAAGAACAGCTGGAGGAAGAGGAAGCTGCCAGGCAGAAGCTACAACTTGAGAAGGTCACGGCTGAGGCCAAGATCAAGAAACTGGAGGATGATATTCTGGTCATGGATGATCAGAACAATAAACTGTCAAAAGTGAGTGGGGTTGAGCGTCTTTGTTAAAATGACAGGCTCGTGAGGGCTGAGGACTCCAGATGCCTTCCCTTTTTAGTCAGAGACAAGGTATTGAAGGCTGAGCAAGTAGTTACGTCCAGCATTGACGTGGCGGCCTTGTGACTGCCGTCTGGATGCAGGTGTGCCATGGATGGGGTCCCACCAGCACCAGGGCTGCCACGGAGCAAGTCTCAGAAACACCACGACCGATGGAACCCCCAAGTTATACAAGGGTGGGAGGGCAATGTGCCTGGGATTCAGGGGCCCCTCTCACATTCTCACCGTCCATTTGCAGTTGGTAATAGGGGAACCAGCTGTCCTGGGACTGAAGGGTTTCTGGGATGCGGGACTTTCAGCCCCTAAGACGGAAATGTCCCAGTGTAAACCAGGATGACTAGGTCACCCTAGTCAGTAACCACTAAGCAGCCCCACTGAGGCGGACTACCTTTAGTCCTTTGAGCTGGGCACCGACTGCGAGCCAGTCCATGTCAGGTGCAGGGCACACACAGTGGAGGAGGACCCTGTCCTCGTAGGGCTTATATCCTAGTGAGGCAGCAAGTAGATAATCATACACGCAAACGTTAATTGCCGTTGTGATCAGGACTCTGAAGGAGGTGTTCACCATCTTATAAGACCAGAGCACTAGGGGATGGGGGGTGGGATTCAGGGGAGGCTTCCTGGAGGAAGTGACATTTAAGTGGAAACCTGAATAGCGAGAAGCAGTTAGAAGGAGAGGGGGTGGAGGCACATCCCAGGCAGATGGTCCCGTCTGTGCAAGAGCCCTGAGGCTGGGAGGAGCTGGCCTGTGGTAGGAAAGGAAAGAGGGGCCCCCTGGCTGGGACATGAAGTTGAGGGGTGGAGGGGCCTGAGATGAGGAGTAGTCAATCTTTGGAAATTATTATTGTAAAGGAACTTCTCTTTCCCCGTTGAAAACTCTAGGTTGCATTTGGTTATAATGTGGGCTTTCCTTTCAACTGTTTATCTGGAAATTACTAACAGTGAAATGTAGACCCTGGAGAAAAGGAAAAAACGATATTTCTTTTTCTTTCCCCCCAAAGGAGCGAAAACTCCTTGAAGAGAGGATTAGTGACTTAACAACAAATCTTGCAGAAGAGGAAGAAAAAGCCAAGAATCTTACCAAGCTGAAAAATAAGCACGAATCTATGATTTCAGAACTGGAAGGTAAAACGGCTACCCAGTGATATTTTTTTTTGTTTTTTAAAAAATTATATATATATTTATTTATGGCTGCATTGGGTCTTCGTTGCTGCACGCGGGCTTTCTCTAGTTGCGGCGAGTGGAGGCTACTCTTCGTTGTGGTGCGCGGGCTTCTCATTGTGGTGGCTTCCCTTGTTGTGGAGCATGGGCTCTAGGCACGCGGGCTTCAGTAGTTGTGGCGTGCGGGCTCAGTAGTTGTGGCTCGCGGGCTCTAGAGCGCAGGCTCAGTAGTTGTGGCACACGGGCTTAGTTGCTCAGCGGCATGTGGGATCTTCCCGGACCAGGGCTCGAACCCGCGTCCCCTGCATTGGCAGGCGGATTCTTAACCATCACGCCACCAGGGAAGTCCCCCAGTGGTGTTTTGAATGGACATTTTAAAAGTAGGAATATCAGACAGGAAATTTGAGAATGGAAGATTATTGCAGGAAGGGGACAACCCTATCCAGCTGCCTGCTCACCCTTAGTGAACACACACGTTAATTCCAGAAAGTGCTTGTCACCAGGACTGGCTTTCCTTCCACAAGACAGTGGTGCCGGCGGGACAGTTACCAGTGAGGGGGATGTGTGAGTGTGAATTTCCTCCATGTGAAATGCCTGAGCAGAAAGGCTCGTCCTCCAGGGGTCTCTCTGGTAGTGTCCACCTCCTGAGGGGCCCTGGCTTTGTTGTAGTGCGGCTGAAGAAGGAGGAGAAGAGCCGGCAGGAGCTGGAGAAGCTGAAGAGGAAGCTGGAGGGCGAGGCCAGCGACTTCCACGAGCAGATAGCCGACCTGCAGGCGCAGATCGCTGAGCTCAAGATGCAGCTGGCCAAGAAGGAGGAGGAGCTGCAGGCAGCCCTGGGCAGGTAGCGAGGCTGGCGGGGCAGGTCCAGTGTGTGCTGGTGCCCTGAGGGCCACTGCCGATCTGCGGGGGCCTCGGTCTTCCTCCTCCTCCTCCAGGCAGGCTTCCACCTCATGCTAGGTGGCCCAGGCCAGGCCTCCCGGGTGCCTCCCAGTCCTGCTGGCACCTTCAGAACTTTCCCTTTGAATTTCTTCTCTTCCTCCCAAACTCATCCTCTCTTCTCCCACTGTGTCTGCCTCTTGGGTGCCCAGCCTTTGTCGTCTACACCCCAGCTCTGGATTTCTGGTTGTGCACGGAGTCTGTTCTGTTGGCACCTCAAACACCACGGGTCTGAGGCTGAGAGGACCCTCCTGTCCCCCGCCCCCTCCTTCTGAGGTCCTTCTTTTTGCGAATGTGTCTCCTCCCTAGCTTTTACCCTCCTTCTTGTCCCACACACAGCATGCAGCAGTCCTCAGAGTCTGCCCGTCCCCTGAGGTGTGTCCCACACCCTTTCCTCTGTGCCCCCTTCTCCCAGCTCTGAGCTGGATTCACTCTGACGGCTTCCCCCCGGGGGTATTACAGCAGCAACAACTAATGGGTATTAGCCTGCTCACCGTACGCTAAGTTCTGCTCAAGCAGTGTCTTTGCAGACACTTGGCCAGGTATGCAGCTGTTACCTCCATTCACTGAGGAGGAAGCTGAGCCAGGGGAGGTGAAGGGACAAGTGACAGTCACCCAGCTTTTGAGAGACAGGCTGGGATCCATTCTCTGATTAATCCCCTGGCCAGCTCTCCCTCAGCCCGTTTGTGCCATGTGACAGTACAAGGGTGATGGGCCATCTTGTGCCTTCCCTCCTGAGGGTCCCTTTCCATCCATCGTGGGCAAAACCAGAGGCAGCTCCACAGTGGTCAGGAGGGAGCTCCCTTCCGTGCCATTCAGACAAGGCTCCCCATGTCCCACACTGACCCCCAGTCACTGCCTCCCCCGGTTTTAACATCCCCCCGCCCCACCCCCAAGCAGTGCCTGGCTAAGAGCTTTGCATGTAGCAGAACTCAGATGCTGAGCAGATGGAAGAAAGAATAAACCAGTAGTTGCCAGGGAGGAATAATTGTCTAACATTCAGAAAGCATCTATTAGGCTCCTAATGTAGACAAGGCACCTTGCTAGTCTGGGACAGCGCTTTGTATTGTCTATATCTCTCTGTCTCTGCCTCTCTCTCTCTCTCTCTCTCTCTCTCTCTCTCTCTCTCTCTCTCTCTCGCTCACTCGCTCGCTCACACACACACACACACACACACACACACACGTGCAGCATGACCTGTTTTTTTACATCAGCCCTTGGAAACCACGTTTCTGCATAAGCCTCCAAACCGTCCAGCGTGGCAAGAAGTGGTCTGCTGTGTCTCGGGACATGAGCGAAACATGTTTTGATATGTATGGAACCCAAATGGCTGGTTCCATAAAGCCATTTTTGGCCACATTGTGGGATGGATAGCAGGGGGCTCAGGACCCCAGGGTCTTAATTCTGGGGATCCGTCCCCGGCAGGCTTGATGATGAAATCGCTCAGAAGAACAATGCCCTGAAGAAGATCCGGGAGCTAGAGGGTCACATCTCAGACCTCCAGGAGGACCTGGACTCAGAACGGGCTGCGAGGAGCAAAGCTGAGAAGCAGAAGCGGGACCTCGGGGAGGAGCTGGAGGCGCTGAAGACGGAGCTGGAGGACACGCTAGACAGCACGGCCACCCAACAGGAGCTTAGGTGAGGGGCCCCCGCCCCACTGGCCCGCCACGCTGATGCGACGGTGGAGAGGGGCAAACCCGAGCAGATCCTGGGTCATGGGGTTCCTCAGGCCCTACGTTTATCGGCCTGATTGTACTTTGCTTTAACTAATATAAGCATGCTTACTTTTAATCTTATTTTGCATGACAGTCAGAGGATATACTCAATTAGAGAATGATTTGAAAACTGTAGGAAAGTAGATACCAAAAGCATCACCCCCAGTCCCACCACAGTTAACATTTTGGGGGATTTCATTCCTGTCTTTTCCTGTGTGTGTTAAATTTTCAAAATAATATTTATTAGATTGGTGTCTGATTAAAGAGTCACTGCAGGCTAACAGCCAACAACAACCAAAAAACACAAAAACAAAACCCACCATAAGAACGGGTCACCTGCCAGATAATGAAAGTTACTGCCTGACTTTAGTGAAACTAGATCGCTTATTCATTCAACAAATACACAAATGTGCTTTGAGTGCACCCTGTATCAAGCGCTAACATGGAGAATTATTTCCCACATTTTGGGTTTTGTGCTACATCACTTACCTGGGCCTAGAAGCCAGCACAGTGTTCTTCTCCATTCCCACTGGCCCAGTGCAATGGCTCAGAGCATGGGCACAGAGTCAGACTGTTTGGGTTCAAATTCTCGCCCTATCACAATGGTTTCAACAGCTTGGGCAAGCTGCTTACTTTCTTAGCTTTAGGTTCCTCATCTATAAAATAGAAACGATGATATTCTTGCCTCTTAGGGTCACTCTGAATATTATATGAGATGAACTTAGGTCAGGGCCTGGCATATTGTGCATGCTCAGTAAATAAGAGCTAATGTTAATATTTACGGTACAGTTTGCAATTCACTTTGCATTCTTCCAACAATATCATGTGCTGTATTTTGTGTATTTGTTTGCCAGCCCTGGGAGATTCTGGGCAGGTAGCATGCTCCTTGTTTTGAGGAAATTCCAGGTCCAGAGAGGTTAGGTGACTCCCCCAAGGTCACTCGGGAGAGCGCTCGTTCTTCTGCACAGTACTGTCTGAGGTGAACCGCTGTCTCCTCCACCGCCAGCCACTGTATTCTTCCTGTCCAGGGCCAAGAGGGAGCAGGAGGTGTCGATGCTGAAGAAGGCCCTGGACGAGGAGACTCGGTCCCACGAGGCCCAGGTGCAGGAGATGAGGCAGAAGCACACACAGGCCGTGGAGGAGCTCACTGAGCAGCTGGAGCAGTTCAAGAGGGTGAGTTGTGATGCTTTTTTTGTGACAACAAAATATCAAGAACAATATGTCAACAGCTTCAAATAACTACATACCAGTGTCTATACTGAGACCAATAACAAGCTACAACAATTCGAATGAGAGTGATGACAGCCAGCATTTATTAAGTGCTTACTGTATATTCTGCTGATTAATCTTCACAACCACCCACTGGGATAGGTACAATGAAGCTCAGTTTACACATGAAGGAACTGAGGTCCAGAGCACCTAGAGGTGCTAGTCAGCGAGCGCCCAAGCAGTCTGGCTCTAGGCCCACTTCTTAGCCTCTCCAGGGTAGGGTCTACTATACGCTGCTCTTATGGATAAGCAAAGTTTAGCACAACTTCTGGGAAGGTAGCAACACTGAGAACCTTCTAGCCATCTTCATTTCTCTGCAGATCAGAAGAAGACTATCATTATTTGATTTGAGTAGCAAGACAGCTCTCCCTGCTGTAGTTTTTTTTTTTAATTATTTATTTTGGCTGTGTTGGGTTTTTGTTGCTGTGCGCGGGCTTTCTCTAGTTGCGGCAGGCGGGGGCTTCTCCTCGTTGCGGTGCGCGGGCTTCTCATTAGGGTGGCTTCTCTTGTTGCAGAGCATGGGCTTTAGGCTCACGGGCTCTAGAGCGCAGGCTCAGTAGTTGCGGTGCACGGGCTTAGTTGCTCCATGGCATGTGGGATCTTCCCGGACCAGGGCTCCAACACGTGCCCCCTGCATTGGCAGGCAGATTCTTAACCAGTGCACCACCAGGGAAGTCCGCAGGTGTAGTTTGAGAATGGCTAGATCTAATCTTTCTTTCTCCCATGGTTGGCTACTTGGGGTATATGGGACTTGAGACAGTTAAATAGCTCTACTCTGAATGCTTCGTATCGGGAACTTTCTCTCCCTTTGGAGAATTTCCTTGTATTTCCTTCCCAGGAGGGAATTTTTTTAGCTTACGACATCCTGCCAGGTTGCTTCCCTAAGAGTCTGAATTATACCATCCTCAGCGCTACGGCTTCCCCCCTGCACTTTCTAGATTAAATGGCTGTTGCGTTACCTAAAAATTGTTGGAGTTTGCATTTGTTTCTATCGCCAATCAAAGTAAATGTTCTTCTATGAGCTGGTTCACCACCGGTTCTATCAGAATCTCAGAATTTTCCCGTACATTTAAATAACGCCAGCAATCCCTCATACGGCACTGTTTATATGCCACTGTTCCAAAGTTTTACGGACACTGACTCATTTAATTTCACTTGTGACCTTTGCTAAAATGCAAATCTCCAGGCCCCACGCTGAAACGTGCTGTGCCAGACTGAACACCCCTCATGCTCCAAATGGAGAAGAGGACGCCTGTTCATGTCCCCTTGTCACTTGTCACATGGGGTCTGAATATGAATCTTCAGCATTCTGTCCGTTCTCTATATGTGTTGGATAAATAAGACCTTGCTAATTTTATCTACAACATGTATTTCCCCTTTTAATTGTCTTCCCTTTTTTATGTTCATAAGTTATTTTTTATTGTGATAGAATCTGAACCCAAATGGGCTCTTCCCACCTTCTGAAATAGTAAGGCCTCCAGACAGTGGTAAGGTGTGTGTGTCCCTCTTACTCTGTGTTTGGAAGAGTGGGGCCTGGAAAGGTAACTGACCAGCACCGAGCCAGGTGGCTGTCAGAGGTGAGCAGGGGCTGGAAGCCACACCCCGGATTCACAGCCTGGCCTCTTTGGAAAGACTCAGTTGTTCACGCCACCAGCAGACAGCATCCACGTCTGACCTGTATAAGAAAGAAGAGGCTGGGAACGCCTGTCCACCATCTCAGGAGCGTTGAAAAAGAGGACTATTTGACCTCTAGCAACTTTTCAGATTGTTGGGAAAAAGTTGTAACATCATTCCTATCTTGAATCCCCTTACATGTGTATAGCGTTGCCACCATTCTGGGAAAAAGGTTTTTGGGGAGCCCAGATCCCGTGAGGTCCCCCAGGGTCCTTGCTCATCAATCTGCACTATTACCCTAAGAGGCACTTTGTCCCTGTCTGAGGTCCCAGCAGCTCTTAGTCACACCTGGAACAGAGGAATGGCTTCTGAGGCTGCCTGGACACTGCACAGCACCTTCCTGGGGCTGAGGATGAGCCCACTGTTGCTTCCTCTGCTCTTGAGACCCACACTTCTCTCTTGCTTCTTTCCTCCTCCCTACAGCCCTGGGAGAAGGCTCCTCCCTTCTTCTGCTTTTTCCCAAAATACTTTTTTTCTTGGAGAAACTCATGCACCTACATGAGCTAGTTAGATAAAATAACTTTCTCTAAACTTTCACAGAAATGGCAGTGTACATTTAATGATAAATCTGATGGACAATAGGGAATGGTGGGGACTGGGGCCAAGTGGAGTGTGATTGCCCTATTTACAGGGCTGGCTGCTATGTAGATCCAGCTGACTGTTACCTTGGAGGAAGGCAAGACCTCTGTTTCCAGATCTTTAGTTTGTTTTTTTGAAAGTCAGACTTACAGAGGTATATGCAGCAAAATTCACCAATTTTAAATGTATAGTTCAATAATTTTGACAAATGTATTCATTAGTGTAACCACCACCTAGCCATGAAATAGAACATTTGATTTTTAAAAAGAGAAGCTGGGAATCCAGATTTTTATGTGGTATTTCTTAATTAAAATGTTAAAAGGTACTGCATGGATTAAACAGGACAGGATGGCAGGGTTGATGCAGCCCAGGGGATGCCAGTTTGCAACCTCTGAGCTTTAGGAAAATGGAATCCAAAAAGTCTTACTGGTGATTGTGTGTTCTTCACTGTGTCGTGTCCCTCCCCTGAGGCAGGGGGCACAGGTCCCTGGACTTACTGAGGGAGGGGAAAGGAAAGAGAAAGAACCCCCGACAGCACAGGTCCCTATCTTAAATGCTCACTCAGCCACGGCTGTAACACCTTCCCTCCCCTCTGCCTCTCTGGCCAGGCCAAGGCCAACCTGGACAAGAACAAGCAGGCGCTGGAGAAAGAGAACGCAGACCTGGCTGGAGAGCTGCGTGTCCTGAGCCAAGCCAAGCAGGAGGTGGAGCACAAGAAGAAGAAGCTGGAGGTGCAGCTGCAGGAGCTGCAGTCCAAGTGCAGCGATGGGGAACGGGCCCGGGCCGAGCTCAATGACAAGGTCCACAAACTGCAGGTGAGGCAGGCTTCGCTGGGACCGACCCTTGAGGAATGAGGCTCTTCCGGGTAACAAAGCCTCTCTCGTGGCAAAGCAAGTCCGTTTCCTCTAGTTACATTCCTTGGGGAGATGAGATGGTCGCCCTATTCAATTTAATGTTTAAAAACTCTCTTCCACTCATTCAGTGAGTATTTATTGAGTGCCTGCTGTATGCCAGGCACCATGTTTAATCCTGAGATACAAGAGCAAGGAAGCAGACAGACACTGTCCCTGCCCCAGGAGAACTGCAGACTAGTGGAGGGTAAGACGTTAATAACCACATAAATGAATGTAAAATGATGCTGGAAAGCAGAGGCATATAATGCAATAAGTGTAAATAATATGGGTGCCTGGGCTGCAGGAGGAGGGGTCAGGAAAGGCTTCCCTAAGATGTATAGTCTGACAGGTAAGAAGTCTATCTACTTATAGGCAGAGGGAGCAGCATGTGTAAAGGCCCGGCAGCAAGTGGGAAATTAGAAGAGATCACGTAAGGCCAGTAGAGCTAGATGCCGAATGGAAGGGGAAATGTGGCACAAAATAGGATTGGAGAGGTAGGTTGTGGCCGGAGGACACAGGGCCTTCAAGGCCCCATTATATGTATGTTGGTCTTTACTCTGAGTGATGGGAAACCACTGATGGGTTTTAAGCTGAAGAATGACATGGTCTGGTTTTCTTTGGTCTTAATTAGCTTTGAATAGACATTTGGCCTGACCTGCCATTCGTGGGATATGGCCCCACCTCTGATAAAGATTTAATGCACCTAGAGCCTGGGATGAGGGTGCAGGGCAGCGTTAAGTATGAATTTTTCCACATGCAGTTGGGCACAGGGGTTTTGCTATCCTAAGACAAGCAACGTCCTGAAGGAGTGGAGTCAAGATCATTTACATCCTTACTGTAAATGGGAAGAGAACAGATGGTGTGCAGGTATCTCCGAAAGGACTTGCTCAGAGATACCAGCTCCTGGAGTAAAAGGCAGAGGAAAGTTAGAAGGCTTTTACCTTTAGTGTCTGCGTCTTTGGTTTTGCCACAAGGGTCAGTGAAAGGGCAAAGAGCAGGGGTGAAGAAGAGGGGTGGTAGGGACAGGACCCCTGGAAGTGTAAGTGCCACCTGCAGTCCCTTCCCCCACTTTAGGGAGTGAGTGAGCCCAGAACATTGTTCAGTGTCTGGAGCCTCAGACCTGCTGCTTCATCTTTGCCAACCTTGGCAAGGATCCAGGATCCATTTAGAGGGATCAGGGCCCAGTCAGCACAGTCTAACTACAGTCTAACAGGGCTCTAACAGGGTCCTAGAACCAGAGTCTACAGCCAGAGATTGCAACTTGTACGTGATGTGCTTCCCTGGGGGGGCATGGAGTGACCATGACCAGGCCGCCTAGCTCATGGGTATTTTGCAGTGGATACCCCAAGGCCTATCACTGAGTACAAAGGGCTCCTCTTAATGAGGATCCTGTTCTAGAGGTTCCGACTAACCAGTCTCTCGGCACCCTCAGAATGAAGTTGAGAGTGTCACGGGGCTGCTCAACGAGGCAGAGGGGAAGGCCATCAAACTGGCCAAGGACGTGGCATCCCTTGGGTCCCAGCTCCAGGACACCCAGGTGGGTATCGTGCCACATCAGCCAGAGGCACCTGGGGTACGACCTTCCTGGGGGTGGGCCGCTAGACTTCCATGTGTCATTTCCATAGGAGCTGCTTCAAGAAGAAACCCGGCAGAAGCTCAATGTGTCCACCAAGCTGCGCCAGCTGGAGGATGAGAAGAACAGCCTACAGGACCAGCTGGATGAGGAGATGGAGGCCAAGCAGAACCTAGAGCGCCACATCTCCACTCTGAACATCCAGGTGCCCCTGCATGTCCTTGCGTTTCTGGGCCTGAGCCCTTAAGGGTAGATCAGTGGCTCCGATGTGATTGTGGTAGAATGGTGGCGCCATTTTGATTGGCTCGCTGGCTCCCCCTGCTGTTGCGTTTCTTCAATGAGTCGGTGGTCTTTGCTTCTCAGGGGCGCAGGGATGGGAATCCCTCACCACCCTCCTCTCACCCCACCCTGGACACTGCCATTTCAGCTCTCCGATTCGAAGAAGAAACTGCAGGACTTTGCCAGCACCGTGGAATCCCTGGAAGAGGGCAAGAAGAGGTTCCAGAAGGAAATTGAAGGCCTCACCCAGCAGTACGAAGAGAAGGCAGCTGCTTATGACAAACTGGAAAAGACCAAGAACAGGCTTCAGCAAGAGCTGGACGACCTGGTCGTTGATTTGGACAACCAGCGGCAACTGGTGTCCAACCTGGAAAAGAAGCAGAAGAAGTTTGATCAGGTAGGGGCTAGAGGGCCCTCCACTCTGCTCATGGACCCTGGCTGGGGGGAATCGGGTCTGCAAAGTATCCAGTGTGGCTGCTGCGTGTGTGTCAGCATCCCATCCAGGCTTTGCTGGATGCGAATGGAAGCCTAGCCTGCTCTGTGTGAAACAGTAGTTAGGGCTTCTTGGTCAGAGGGAGGAGAGTGGCAAAGCCTCAGTGACTGTGACTTTCCGGGTCCCACCACCATAAGGGCCATCTAGAAACCCAGTCATGCCTTGGGCTCTAGCCCTGATAAGGAACGAGGTTTACTGATTTTATTACTAAGCGAGTATTTACTGAGTGCCTGCTGAGATTTCCAAGTAATTTAAAGGATCTACCCTTGAAATACCACTGTTCCCTAACATTTCATCACAGAGAGTCTTGAGCACACAGCAAAGCGGAAAGCACTATACCGTGAACACCTGTACACCACCACCTGGCTTCAATCATTAATGCTTCACCACGCAGACTTTATCACACACTATTTATAAGGGTGTATTGCATCTGTCATTTATATCTTTTGGATGCATTTCAAAGCAAATTACAGACATCTGTACATCTCCCCTTGATACCTCAGCATTGCATATAAAAACTAGGGTTCATTTTTTAAAGTATCTTTTCTTCCCTTGAATACATACAATGAAATGTGTAAATCTTAAGCATACACTCACTGAGTTCTGATAAATGCATACACCTGTATGACCCAAACCCCGAAATACCAACTTTTAATATATGTTACTCAGATTTAGTAAATATGATTTGGTTTACAAGTGACTTGGGATTTATTCCAAAATTCAGTTTTGGGATTGTACTTTGGGATTCTTCCCTCTTCTACCAACCATCCCTTCCCTGTGCTGACAGCTTGTCCTCATTGCTTCTAATCTGCGGTCTCATTACCTGGCCCAGGGTCTGAGGCTGCTTTATTATTTTCCTGTCGCAAACAGTGGAGAGTTTTTGTGTTGACTGCTGTTTGGGAGTCCCTGTTACTTGCCTGTCTTTGTGGAATTCTGGCAGTCTGGGTTTTGGATGTTACGGCGTGTACTGCTCTCTCTTTCAAAAGCTGAGATTAACGTCAGTATGGTGTGTTCTTGGAACTGCTTCTCCAGGCAGAGGGGGAACTATGTGCAGATCCATCCACCACTCACCATTGCCCTACCGCGGCTCATAGGCTACTCTTGTGAGCGAGCGACTGTGGCCATGAAACAAAAGAATAATTGGACTCTGGGAGGATTAAATGTCACCCTGACCTCGGTCACAGCACATTCTAACCAACATGGGCAGCGTCAGTGACTTCCAAGCACAGAGATTCAGCGGATGCTGGCTCTGCAGAAGGTTGACCTCGAAGTCGGGGAGCAGTCTTATTATAAACTGTTTGCTTAGACACCTGACTTCCTTCCACCTGCACCAGGACACAAGGCTTCTTCCCCATATTTGCAGTTCAATGCAGCCGACCCTCAGGCATGCCTAGAGCTCACCTCTGGGTCTTCTGCTGTGTTGCAGTTGTTGGCTGAGGAGAAAAACATCTCTTCCAAATATGCGGATGAAAGGGACAGAGCCGAGGCAGAAGCCAGGGAGAAGGAAACCAAGGCCCTGTCGCTGGCACGGGCCCTTGAGGAGGCCTTAGAAGCCAAAGAGGAGCTTGAGAGGACCAACAAAATGCTCAAAGCTGAGATGGAGGATCTGGTTAGCTCCAAGGACGACGTGGGCAAGAACGTAAGTGGCTCTTCATCATCTTTGCTTGTCTACGTTTCACCCACCCACTCTCTGTGCTATTTATCAGTCCACGGGGGAAGGAGGGGGCTCCATGCCTCCTTCATGCTAAGGAATACTCAGGAATTGGAAGGAGTCCCTCAGGCTGATGCAAAGAAGGGGCCTGGTTGAGAACTGCATTTGGGGGTGGGTTCTGAGTCAAGGGTTCCGAGAGGATGGCTCTGGTCTGGACTCCTGGTCATGCATCTTGAGAGTGGCAAAAGCCATCTCCCTGACCTGGATGAGCTGTCCCTGGGGGCTGCCCGACCATCTTCATGACGTCAACCCTTACGTAAAAGGTCCATGAGCTGGAGAAGTCCAAGCGAGCCCTGGAAACCCAGATGGAGGAGATGAAGACCCAGCTGGAAGAGCTCGAGGATGAGCTGCAGGCGACAGAAGATGCCAAGCTGAGGCTGGAGGTCAACATGCAGGCCCTGAAGGGCCAGTTCGAGCGTGATCTCCAGGCCCGGGATGAGCAGAATGAAGAAAAGAGGAGGCAGCTCCAGAGGCAGGTAATCTGTGAGGAGGAAGGAAAGGGGGGAAGGGGAGGTGGGGCGGCCTGCTTCCTTCCTCCCACCTCCACTTCCTGGCTTCATGGAGACTCTGATCTCTCACCTTTGACCTGGGGATGAGAAACCCACCTTGCAGGTGGTTATGCAAACCTGGGCGCTGGGAAGGGATCCTAGGGGCGGCCTTGCCCGGCAGCGCACGTCTCTCTCCTTGCTCAGCTTCACGAGTACGAGACGGAACTGGAAGACGAGAGAAAGCAACGTGCCCTGGCGGTGGCGGCCAAGAAGAAGCTGGAAGGGGACCTGAAGGACCTGGAGCTGCAGGCCGACTCGGCCATCAAGGGGAGAGAGGAAGCTATCAAGCAGCTGCGAAAACTGCAGGTGGGTGACGCCCCAAGGGCCGGGCGCGCGGGGGAAGCCAGGTCAGCAGCAGTGGGAGGACACAGGCCTCCCTCTGTCGCCAGTGCCTGGTCACCTGGTGCTTTTCCATCACCCTTTAGCTTTGGGGGCTGTTTCCTGCCCTGGGGAAACATCAAGGGGGGGCAACATTTGGGGGGGCAACATCAGGCATTTGGCTGCGGCCCCCAGATCTCAGCACCGCTTCTTAGGTCTGCGGAGCCCATCCAGAACCGTGCCCCAGGCAGCCACCTGGCCACGTGAGGCTGAGGGCTCTGCAGTCAATCGTGGGAAATCCTAGGGTCGGCACAGAAAGGTAATTTGGGCAGCAGGACTCGGTGAGTAAGGACCTCTTAGCTGGTCCCGCCTGTTGACCACGCAGGCTCAGATGAAGGACTTCCAGAGAGAGCTGGAAGACGCCCGCAACGCCCGGGATGAGATCTTTGCCACGGCCAAAGAGAATGAGAAGAAGGCCAAGAGCTTGGAGGCAGACCTCATGCAGCTACAGGAGGTAAAGGCTTCTTCTCGCTGCGAGAGCCCTGATGGGGATGCCGTGATAGCAGCCCCGGGCACCCCCAGCTTGTGCACCCTCGTCCAGCATTCCACACGGGTGGGCCCCATAGCGAGGGTGGGGAAAGACACAGGGTTTCCTCCCTGATGGATCTGCAGGCCTCCCCCTGAACTCAGAGGAGGCCGAGCCATTTTAGAGACGGCTGGGGGCCAGGTGACAGGAACGGGGTGGATTCTCGGGTGGGCTCAGCCCTTTCCGGGCAGACAGCAGGTTTCCTTGCTCCCCACCTGCCACCGTCCAGGATCTAGCCGCGGCCGAGAGGGCTCGCAAGCAGGCAGACCTGGAGAAGGAGGAGCTGGCTGAGGAACTGGCCAGCAGCGTGTCTGGAAGGTATGAGCCTCATGGGGAGAAGGGGGTCCCTAGACTCAGATGATGAGGGAGAGGCAGTCAGAGGAGAGTCTCCTGGACCCCATTTAATGCTGAAAATGATAGAACGTTCAGCTGAGCTTATGACAGGGGTCATGGGGTTCTCCACCCTATTTGAGGGTGTAGCCAGTTTCACTCATTCGGCATGGCGGGGACAGGGAATCTGGGGACGTCGGGGAGGAGGGAATTGATCCTCATCCCAGGCCTGGCTTTGCTGACACCAATTGGCTCTCCACTTCCTGCTATGTACCTTTGGACAAGCCTCTAAGCCTCTCTGAACCTCAGTTATAAAATGCGGCAACCCTGAGGCATCGCTTCTCCAAGAGAGGAAGCTCTCTAAGCCTCTGAGTGGAGGCTGGAGGCCCCAGAGCGGCTGCCTTTCCCTTAGGAACGCGCTGCAGGACGAGAAGCGCCGCCTGGAAGCCCGCATCTCGCAGCTGGAGGAGGAGCTGGAGGAAGAGCAAGGCAACATGGAGGCCATGAGTGACCGAGTCCGGAAGGCCACACAGCAGGTGAGGCCGGGGCGGCCAGGAGCAGGGCAGCACATGCCTCAGATCCGCCCCGTCCCAAGCCTCACACGGCTTCAGGACAGGCTCCTGTGTGCCAGGCCCCGGTGGGGGTGGACGAGAATGCGAAGGCGGGAGAGTAGGGACCCAGCACGTCTGCTCCCGAGCGTCCACTCCCTCCCCTTCCGGTCACACCAGCACCCCGCCTGCAGCACCTCCTTTGGTGGCTCCCTCCAGTAGACGATGCTCACCCACAAGGGCCTTGGCGGTCTCCTTCCTGCTCTTTCCTCAGCCCCCACCTTACAACAGTGAGCACTCAGTGACGTCACTGAGCGCCAGCTCCATGATGGGCGCTGGGGGCCCATCGTGTGACCTGGGCGCCTGGGTGGCACCGGGATGCTTTTCCTGGAAGAGCTGCCTCTTGAGCTGGGTCTTCAAGGATGGCCAAGAAAGAGCTGGCTGCTGGAGGGGAAGGAGGAGGGCTTCTGGGTGCTCCAGCTCCAGGGACCTGCGCAGAGGCCAACGAAGGCTGGGGGCTGCGAGGCGGGGGGAGCCGTTCATCTCAGTGCACCGTCTGGCACTTCCCAAGCCCTCCACCTGGTGACCTTCACCCTCCTCCCCAGGCCGAGCAGCTCAACAATGAGCTGGCCACGGAGCGCAGCACGGCCCAGAAGAATGAAAGTGCGCGGCAGCAGCTTGAGCGCCAGAACAAGGAGCTGCGGAGCAAGCTGCAGGAGATGGAGGGGGCAGTCAAGTCCAAGTTCAAGTCCACCATTGCGGCTCTGGAGGCCAAGATCGCACAACTAGAGGAGCAGGTCGAGCAGGAGGCCAGGTACGGTGGGACCAGTGCCCGAACGACAGCCGGCTTGCCAGTGAGTGGCGGGGATGTCGGGGGTCAGTCAGCCTCTCTGGGCATCATTTCTGGCTGAGAAATCAGCTCAGTGGTACCTGCGCTGCAGCTGTGTTGGGAGAACTGAGTGAGAACATAGGAAGGTGCTGTGCCCTAGCCTGGCCTGGAGTAAGCCTCTGAGACATTAGCTGCTCTAAGCAGCATGACTCTTCAGTGATGTCAGCCAGACTTCCCAGGAGCTCATGTCACTTTGCCTAACGTTGTGTCTGCAGGATGTCACATTAATGGGTACACAAAACATCCAAATCATCAGCCCACAGACACATGGGAAGGCTTCTCACTTAAGTACGGTCCCTGAGCTGTAAGGTCACAGCACATTCATGACCATCAGATAGGGTCGGGATCCTTGCACTGTTTTTGCTTTCGGTGGTGGCTTTACGGATAACTCACATACCACACAGTTCACACATTTAAAGTGTACAGTTCAGTGGCTTTCAGTGTACAATTCATAGGCGCACGCTCACCGTCAACTGCAGAACGCTGTCATCACCAATAAGCAGCCCTGTATCCTTAACCATCACCGTCTATTTCCCATCCCCAGCCAACCACTGATTTAATTTCTGTCTCTGTTGTCTATTCTGGACATTTCGTCAAGTGGGATCATACATCACGAGGCCTTTTGTGACGGGCTTCTTTCACGGAGCATGTTTGCAAGGCTCCCCCATGCTGTAGCCGACGTCAGCACTTCATTCCTTTTCATGGACGAACATTATTCTCAGGATGAGCCCTGATTTGGGCTCAGGAAAAGTGCCCACCGTGGGCCATGCTGGTCTGGTTTACACACCGACTGCTAGGGAGGCCCTCCCCATCCGAAACATCCCCACTCCCCCTGTGTGTGCAGAGAGAAACAGGCGGCCACCAAGTCGCTGAAGCAGAAGGACAAGAAGCTGAAGGAGGCCCTGCTGCAGGTGGAAGACGAGCGCAAAATGGCAGAGCAGTACAAGGAGCAGGTAACCCTGCCCCGCCCCCTCCCAGCCCCACAAGCCCTGCCACAGACCCCCCTGACCCTCGGGCCTCTCCTTGACAGGCTGAGAAAGGAAACACGAGGGTCAAGCAACTCAAGAGGCAGCTGGAGGAGGCGGAGGAAGAGTCCCAGCGCATCAACGCCAACCGCAGGAAGCTGCAGCGGGAGCTGGATGAGGCCACAGAGAGCAACGAGGCCATGGGCCGCGAGGTGACGGCGCTCAAGAGCAAGCTCAGGTGAGGGACCAGCCCCGGGGGCCTCATCTCATGGGCTGGCTGCACGGGTCGGCCTGAAGCCTCCACAGTGGCTCAGAGCCCCTTTCCCCAAAGCCCTCGTGGCTTTCCGGCTCAGCATCACGTATGCAGCACCATCGTGTGCTGGACGTGGGCGGGGCCCAGATCACAGGGGCCCTCCCTCTGAGCAGCACCCCTTCTGTCCTAACAACCGCTCCCATCCCATCCTCCAGGTGAGGAGGAGGAGGCGGCAGTACCTCCATCTCCTGAGACCTTTCTTCGCTGTGTCATCAACAGCTGCAGAATCCCTTCTCCCTTAACCTCTTTTCTGGACTTTCTCTTCCCCACCTTTCCCTGACTCGGCGTTTCTCTGCACTACTGCCATTCAGGGCTGAATAATTCTTTATCATGGGCTGCCCTGTGCACTGTAGGATGTTAAGCAGCATCCTTGGCCTCCAGCCACTAGATGCAGTGGCACTTCCCCCAGCGTCCCCCGGGGGGGCCAGCACCCACAGTTGAGACCCTCTGCCGTAAGTGGACTGCGGTTGTTTTCTCTCCCACACCCCTGAACCTCCGAGCCTGAAGGGGGTGGATGCTCCCCCGCTCCTCAGGGCTCCTTCCCATCCCCTTGTCCACCTGGTTCCCTGAAGGTTTGAGCTCCGTGCTTCCTATCACACTCGCTCACACCCCACAGCAGGTGGGTGATCCAGCCTCTCAAGTCCACGACCTTCTCTCCTCCAGGACCCTGCCACTCCCCGGGCATTCCCAGTAACTCTCAGCCCTAATGTGACCATCAAGCACCCATCATCTGCCTGCCACCACGTTTCTTTAGCTCACTCCCTCTGTCTCCGCCGGGGTCTCCAACCCCTCAGCTCATCCTCTCATCCTCTCGCAGCCCCACCGACTCCATGGTTATGGTCGGCCTCTCCCACATCCTCCACACTCTGGTCTCCCCTCCTGCTGTGTTGTGCTGACTTGGTTAAAACACAAGCCAAATTAAGCCCAACTGCCAACCTTCTGCAGCTCAAAGCAGTGTGGAAAAGCAAACAGGTGTGCTGCCACTTCCGCTGGAAACTCTAAGTGGCGGAACCAAGCCGACCTCACTTAGTGCTGCCTGGACTTTGGCCTCCCCTTCCTCTCAGTCCCCGCCTCCTCTCACCCTCCCCCATCCTCTCAGCCCTCCCCACTTAGGCATCTGCTTTTCACTCTCCCTAAACTTACTATCCCTGTCATCCTCACTCAGCTGATGACTTTACTTCCTGTTTAATGGAAAAATGGAAACTATCATGAAGTATAGACAAGCCCCCACTTCCCTATCGACACACCTCCCTACATCTATGCTCATTTCCTCTGTTTTTTCCCATTTCTGTGCTCAACTGTCCAGCACCAACTGAGGTCCACCCCACCATCAGACCCACCCCCCATCTTGTTTAACTGAGGACGTTGTTCCTGAAAGTCCTACCCTTCTCCCTTGTGATATGTTCTCTCTCACTGAGTCATTCCATTAGGTGAACAAACCTAATCCCCCTTCCCTGCTGTTACCACAAAACTCTAACTCAGTGGTCAGTCCTCAGTCCTCACCTGACTCAGCAGCATATGCTATAGCCCATCGCTCCTCTTTACTGGGCCTCCCAGATACCACCCTCACCTGGTATCCTTCCTACCTTTCTGGCCGTGTTTCACCTCTTCTGCTGGTACCTCATCTCAAAGCCCAGTTGCTGTTGGTCTGCCCAGGGCGCCATCCCGGTCCTCTCTCCACCCCTACTGCTGCTCATTCCTTAGGTGATCTGAACCAGCCTGGTGGCTTCAAAGTTCCATCTGTAGCTAGTGACTTCATAGTTTATCTCCAGCCCAGACTTCCTGGGATTCCAGACTTCCTTGACATTCCCATTCAATGCCTAACAGGCAGTTCACACCTAAACATACCCCAACCTGGGCCCTGACTGAACCCCTTCACACCAAAACCAGCTCTTCTCACAATCCTCCGCAGCTGAAAGTTGCCATTAATCCAGGCCACAAACCTTGTGCTCATTCTTTATTCTTCTCTCTCCTTTACACCCTGCATCCACTCTGTTGGGAAATCTGGTCAACTCTCCCTTAAAAAATACTCTACATCCAGAATCGAACCACTGCTTGCCACCCTGGTCCAAGCTACCCTCTCCTCCCACCTAGACAACTTTCTCAGCCTCCTTGTGGGCCTCTCTGCATCCATGCTGGCCCCTTATAGTCTGTTCTCAACACAGAAATGGAGCTGGATCACGTCCCTCCTTTGCTTGAAGCCCTCTATGGGGGCTCCACCTCACTCACAGCCAAAGTAACATCTTCACAATGGTTAGTTCCACTAGGCCCTACGTGATCTCTGTACTCTGCCTCCTAAATTACCCCTCCACCTCCACCGCTTCCTACACTGCCTCAAGGCCCTTGCACTGGCTGCTCTCTCTGCCTGGAATGCCCCTCCCCCGGCTTGCTGCACTAGCTGGCCCCTCCTTCCCTGCCTGCAGGTGTTCACTCACCCATGTTACTAGAATTTCCTACCTTACTCTTTACCGTTCTCCTCTCTCTTACCCACTTGTCATCATGGAACTTGCTATTTCTTTTACTTATCTCGTACACAGTCTGTCCTCACTCTTGGCCTGCGAGCCCATGAACACAGAGGCTTTGTCTGCTTACTCGTCCCCAGTGTCTGGGATAGTGCTGGGCACAGAATAAACCTTCAATTGTTGAGTCAGAGGTGATGTTTCTCCAACCTCAGGCATTCTTGTACCACCTTTGCCATTTTGCCTTACCACCTGTACTTCTGTTGACTTGATGTTTTCTTTGAAATTAACTATTTAATCATACATATGTCTATTTACAAATGAAACCTACCACCCCTGTACTGTTAAACCAGCATGCCGTGCATCAACAGGTCACAATGAAGTTGAAACAGTGAAAACTAAACAATAGTGAATTCTAGCTATTGTGGCCACAAATTGATGACTATGACCTGAAGGCAGACTTCTCAGTTAGAAAGGGAATGACAAGACATTAGGACCAAACAGATTTTCTGACATAATCAGATGTATTTAAGAGTGGAAAAGGGAATACCTTTCTCACTGTGCACTTCAGCAGTCCAAGGGCATACCTAGGAACCCTCTGCAATCACCCAGCATCTCGACTCCAGACTCTGAGAACCACTGCACGAGACAAGGGGAAAGCCCAAACCCCTTTCAGGAGGGGAAAGAGAGCAACTGGCTCGGAGCACAGGGATTTGGGAAGGAGCCCCCTGCCCGTGCAAGGTGAGGGGTGGTGCGTCCCCACGGCTGGACCCCCCAGCACTTGCTCGGCTGCTGACTGGATGCTGCCCTTCCTCGGAGGCGGGCTGAGCAGTGGGAGAGCAGTCAGCCACCCCAGCTCTCTCACCCTTTTGTTGTCCCCGCTCCCTTTCTTGGGACCGATGATTCTTGCAGCACATGCCGACCACCCTCTTTGGGTTCTGCCCCAGACAACGACCCTTCTTGGGCTGTACAGGCTGGCATCGGACTAACCATTTTTTACAGTTAATATGAACACGCACACAACATACAAGTGGAAGACGGGTCCTACCTTTTCCACCTTCTCTGAGTCCTCTAGATGTACAAAAGCACAAAATCAAGCACTAGAGCCTTGAGTGAGGTGGGCAAGCCTAGCCAGCTCCTCAGCGAGCAAGAAATTATAGAGCAAGTTTCACACAGTTTTACCAGGCAGGTAAATCTCAACACAAGCCCTGCTTAGAGCCCGAACAACGCACCTATCACTCCTGACACCACCAGGCATCTCCACAGGAGCCGCCCAGGGTGCCCACCTCTACTGTCTTGCTATGGGCATAAAAGGCAACGGACGGAGTAATGATACTAAAACGCGAGGCTGCTGCGGGCTCCTTGCCCAGGTCTGTTCAGGTTCTGTTCCCACAAGGATATTTTGGACTAGCTTACTCAGATTCCTTTACGTTCCTGAACAGATATGCAGAATGGGAGGAAGCCACCTGAGTTCTTCAGAGAAGTTCTGAAGGACAGAAATTTGCTTTTTAATTGGGGGAAAAAAAGGCTCGTCCTTTTGTGTGCCAGGCTCTCTGAGATCTCGTGGCTTCAGGTGCTCCACCGTAAGGGTGACTTAAAGGTGCCTTTAATTATTTAATTGAAGCAAATGCATTGATGATTAAAATTGCACTTGAAAAAAAAATGAAAAAAAAAAAAAAATTGCACTTGAATGGGAGGATGGTAACCACCGGGGACTCTCTCTCTCTGTTTCAGAGGCCCCCTCCCCCAGGAAACTCCGCAATGACTCACCAGGTATCATGCCTGCAGCTTCGCGGCTCATGTCTGTGGCTCTTGGTTTCCATTTCCTTTCTGCCAGCCTGCCCCCCCCCCGCCCCCCTTTTGTGGCCCTCGCAAATTCCCGGGATTCCTACAAAATCTGAAGGCCTAGATATCTTAGTTCAAAACTTTAGTCTTTTAGTCTTTCTTCAAAACCAACATCGACACAAGAAGACCTCATCGCTTTACCCATTTTCCTTCCTTCCTTCCTCCCTCCCGCTTTGGCGTGTGACGTGGCACTGATGTGGCCTGTCGCCGCGTGCTGAGGGTTTAGAGGCTGCGTGTGGCTTGGATGGCTCTTACCTGTGTGACAGGCCCCTAATAATGAAGAGGCCATGGCTGTGCCGTACTCCCTCGTCTGGCTCAGACACCACGCTGAGCAGATATGCCAGCTCCACTGTCTGGGTACCATCCTGGAGAACGGCTTCCATCCAGCTGGTCTGGTTCACAAGTCAGAATTAGCAAAGCACAGGGTCACGGTGGCCGCAGCCCAGCAATGTGCCCCCCAAGGTGGGGTTTCCACACACGCGTGCGAGGGAAACGAGCTCTCACCCCGATGTCTCACTGGGGTTGCGTGGGGCTTGAGCAAGGGCCAGCTGCTAACTGCATCTTCAGTGCACGAGGGCCACAGCGGCCACCACAGGGCCGGGCGCGGTCCAGGCAGATCCTTTATTGGAGGTCTCATGGGCACATGTTCACGGACTGGGGATGGACACCCAAGACTCAGGGAGCGCACAGGGCCTTCAAAAGACAGGGTTGAAAGGCCGCGACTTCTCTGGGATCCTGACAGTGTCCTCACACATGAAGTGAGGCACCTGGGGCCTGGCTTTCACCTCCTCCTCGAGAGACCCAGCCAGCCCTGCCGTGTGTCTGTCTTCTCTCTTGGAGAATCCCGCCTTGCTGTCGCTACCCAAATACTTAAAGCTGGATGAGGTCTTGGCAGGAGTTTTAGGCGGGAGCATCACACCTCCAAGACACGGCTTTTGAGTAGTTTTTCTGCCAGCGCATCCCGATCACGGGATAAGCTGGAGTCTAGGGTTGGCTGGGGTGTAGGACCCACCCGTTGATGGAAACTGAGTCCTTGCAAAGCAGCAGGTGCTCACGCTCTTGTGCCGATCCCTGGGATGCCAAGAGTACCTTAGATACGTTTCTGAGTCCATGAATAGAATCCAAGTTCTCCAGGATCAAACCCTTTAAGAAAATTTTAGAGGGGTCCTTTACTTCCTGTGACAGATATAGCCAGTGTCAACCTTTGCCTAGGATTTGAAGCCAGTTCCTTCAAGAAAGGCCCCTGAACCAGAACAGACCGGCTTCGGGACTGGTGCCCACGCAGGGGGCTTACAGGGACCCAGGCGCGATTGATTTACTTCTTAGATCAAGGGAGCGCATTAATCAGTTAAACTCCTCTAGTTAGCAAATGCAGACTCTTCGGAGACACAAAGGGAGCCTGAGCCGCTGTTTCCAGCTCCAGGCCATCCCATCCAGTTTTGAACCTGGAGGGTTAGACACGGAGGAGAGCTGTGTGGATGGCTGCTGAGCCCTGCACGCCGGGACCCTACTTTGTCCCGAGTTCTTGGAGAACACAGTGCTAAAGAAGGAAGAGACTTTCAAAGAACCTCTAGAGACTGAGTGATAGAAAGTTAGTTCCAAAGGAGCTGGAGGACTTCCCTGGTGGTCCAGTGGTTAGGACTCTGTGCTTCCACTGCAGGGGGCACAAGTTCAATCCCTGGTTGGGGAAGTTCTGCCTTTGAGGTGCGGCCAAGAAGAAATAAATAAATAAAAGGGGCTGGAGGCCTAGAAGCTTCCCTCTGATGGGAGTGAGGCTGACCCAGGTCTTTAGTCAGCAGTAGCTACTAAGTATTTATTCTTGATCGCTGCCCCTTGGGAAGTACCATCCACCGTCCCCAGAGGGTTTTACCAGCCCGGGTTCCTCCCACCCTTGGACTCCAGAAGGCTCGTGCTGGGAAGCCCCATGTCAGCGATCAGGAAATCTCTGGGCCTTGCTTATGCCTCCTGTCTTACCTGAGTTGCCCCCTTTGACTAAAGAACTGACGGGCTGGGTTCACTGGGATGGGCTCACCCTCGTGGCTTTTCTGTCCATACTTCGTGTGGCGAAGCAGGTCGTTTTTGTTGCAAAAAACTTGCTTTCTTCTTAGACATCCTAAAATGAGTGAAGACCTGTCAAACAGGGTCAGATGGCTGGAGCCCAACACACAACATTATTTGTTGTGGTCGCTGAAAAGAAGGCAAACTTTCCTTCCAAACAGTGGAGGTTAAGTACAGGCGGGTCTGATTTTTCCTCCTCCTGCCTGCCCTGCCCTCCTATGCAAAGCCTTACTTCAGGTGACCAGGGCAGGCCCTGTGGGAAAAGGGCATCCAGAGCACGGAGGAGAGGAGATGGGAGCAGAAAGGACAGAGAGAAAGGGGTGTCCCACCAGCTAGGGCTAAAAGACACCCTGGATTAACATGTCTAATGTTTTTCTGACAAATATTCATTGAGCACCCGTTCTATGCCTTGCACAGTGCCTGCCATGGGGCGCCCCAAACAGGCGAGATCCCTGCCCTGGAGGAACTCAGAACAAGAATTCTGCTCCATAAAAGCAGAGCAATGCAGTGCCTTTAACCAGACAGCACCCTTGGCATCCATGCAGGGACCTCCTTCCCTCTCAAGGGTTGGTGGTCATTCTCACCTTCCTACAATTCAAAACCTAAACCCCTGCCCCCTTTTCCTTCTGAAAGCAAGGAGGTACAGACACAACAGGTCCCCCTCATCCCTGCTCCACAGTGTAGGAATAATCCCATGAGGCCATCACCCCCACTTGCCTTTTTTCCTTCTTTTCTAAACAGAAATCCACAGCCAACCAGAATCCTGTGGGTCAGCAAATGACCAAGCCAGATACTTTTTAAAGCAGATGGTCCTGCTTTGAAAAACCTACTTTGCCCCCATTCCAGCTGATTAAATGCACCCATATGGGTCAGGATTTGTTCACTTCAACCTGAATATTTGCGTCTCATTCGAGTTTGTTTGTGTTTGTTTTTTGCCCCGTCTGAAAATCTCTTCCAAGCTCGAGGGAGATTTCTGTACTAAAGAAACATGCGTTTTCTTAACACCCACAGGCGAGGGAACGAGACCTCTTTTGTTCCCTCGAGAAGGTCTGGAGGACGTAGAGTTATTGAAAACGCGGACGGTTCTGAAGAGGATATGGACGCTCGCGATGCAGACTTCAACGGAACCAAAGCCAGTGAATGAACAACTTGCTCAAAACAGGACAGAACCAAACCCAGTGGACTCCTCTTAGCACCGTCTAAATCCATTTTCAAACTCCAAACATCACAGACACCCCTCACGATGAATATAAAGACCACTACCCTGCATTCAGGGCATCAACTTAAGTTTGGAACGATGTACCGAAGGAGAAAAACCCAACAAGAGACACAGACACACCCACTCCCTCTGCCGAGAACTGTGCAGAGATTTTGAATTTTTAGAAAAATATATCCATGGTAACTAATCACTGGCAACTTAGTTTACATGAATTGGGGAGAAAGTCACCACGATGGGTGCCACTGTCCCCACCCCCAGCCCTTCCTGCCCTGTGGACTCTTCCATCGTCCCGGTGGGCCCTGGTTTGAAAATTCTTCTTCCCTCCGGTTCCCGCACATCAGATGCACACAGTTCACCGAGACCAAGTGCCTTCTGTAGTCACGTGAATTAAAAAGGAGACGCCGCTCAAACGGCTAAGAGCAGGAATGTCACACTGTTTTATATGCACCCCAGCTGTACTTAAGGACACCCTCACTAATAAAAGGTTATAAATCACTAGAATAGAGTTGACTTTTCTGTTGTTTTCTAGAGAAAGAGGACGGGGTGGGGGGGTGGCCTCATTTAATCCTCATGACAACCCTATCAAGTCAGGGTTATTATTTCATTAAATGGGGAAACTGAGGCCCAGGGAGGTGAGATGAATCGTCTGAGACCCCACAACTGGCCAAGAGCAGAGCAGAGACACAGAGTGAGTGTGAGTGAGGGGCTCCTCCACACAGGAGGTGGGTGGCTCGAGGCCCAGGGAGTAGGACCATGCCCGGGAAGAACATATTTATAAATCAAAACAGCACGTATTTAATGTGAAGAATGTGAGTTCCTTGAATGTTTGAGTTAAAACACAAGACTTCGCCCAGCAGGGCTCGACAAACTTTTCCTATAAAGGCCCAGAAACTTGAGTATTTTAGCCTCCATCATGGTCTCTGTCACATTTTTGTCTTTTTTTAAAAAAATTAAACCACCCTTTAAAAATGTAAAAACCGTTCTTGGCGTGAGGGCCATAAAACCCAGGCCTGGGCCCGTCCCTTCCTTGGCCTGCATGTCCTAGACAGAGGTCCCTGGCGAAGTTTCCACTCAATACATATGATTCCATACACCAACTCCATGGGATCAAACAGACTGAAAAGAGGGGAATTACAGAAACCAAGGACGCACTGAATGACCAAATGCGAATACACCCTGAACAGGACATGCACGTGTCCCAATACAATTCTAAGAAGCTGACTCGAAAGGAAATCTTTAAAAAAGTAGTTTTTTTCATAGTCACTTGGTTAAAAAAACAAAAGTTTTTCATCACCAGATAGCAAACACAGAAGCACAAAGGCAGCAGCATTTACTGACCACCACAAACTAGCTGAAAATCAGTTTCTCTTGATTTTATTGTTCTTTTAAAAAAATAGAAGTACATCTTTTACCAATATAGGTTAGAATGTTGCCAGGGCAACGAAGTGGGCACTCAAGTTTAATTCTCTGCTGAATTTCAGTAGCATTTGAAAAGTTCTGTTTTCAACTCAAGGATATTTTTGCTGTTCTTTTGGAAAAATAACTTAGTAACAGAAGGCCGTTAAGCTGCACGCACGCGCTGGAATTCATGTGTTCTTTTTACTTGCGTCCAAATTGTGAGACTGCCGTTCACAACCAGCAGGGATGAGCTGCATGCCATCTGTGTGGAAATCCTGGGTTCGTTTCTTCTTTAGTAAGGAACCTCCCACCGACAGTCTTGGTGGTTTAATCTTATCCGAAGGTCACCCCAATTATTTCACCAAGGCTTTGAATGAAGTCCTGTTCTTAGGGGCTGCATTACCAAGGTCATCACACCCCAGAGACCCTAAGGGTCCTGAAGCAGAGGTCACCCCCAGGCCAGGACAGAGGGGCTCAGGACAACTTACAGCCAGGATTGGTCTAAAGAGGACACAGAGTTTCCACTGACCTGGTCCCACAAAACGTACTCTGAAACTCAAGCATGCCTCTAAAAGACTCAGTGAGAGGCAGATTAAAACGTCTCAGAGGTACACCACACCACAGTTTAAATAAAAGGTACATGCCTGTTCTGTTCTTCACCCCTAGATGTGATTTCAGTGCACTGATCCCTGCTGTGCCAAAGAGCACCGGAGATTTTGTTCTGGAAGAAGCTCCAGCAAAGTGGGGGCCGGAGTGAGCCTGAGATGGGCTCAGACCCCACTTTATAGGTGTCCCCGGTCATGAAAAACACCTCTCAAGACCAATCAGGACTCAGGTCTGCTGAAAATGATGGAGCAGCCTCAGCACCCACGTCGCCATTTCCAGAGGGTCCGCTTTGTCCCTTCCATTGGCAACACCCCGACAAGGAGGCCAGGGGTTATGAGATGGCATTTCCTGGGGACGACCACCCGGGGCCACAGGCGATCCCCACTCCCCACCGTCACTGGCTAGTGCGACTGCTTGCTCGTATATCTCAAACTAACTTAAAAAAAAACAAAAACCTAGTTTAAAGAGGGAAGGAGGATAAAATGACTCCTGCACAGACACCGGGGCCTTGGCTTCCGTGGATTTCCTAAAGCAACATCTTGACTACACCCTGGGCTGACGGCAGCGATGGTGAGGAAATATTTGAAGGCGGCTTCCCAAATTCCAGGCGTTTTCCCAACCTTCAGACAGAGCAAACCAAATTAGGCGGACATTACAGCTGCTATAGACTGGCTAGCACGGGGCCCCACAAAGTTATAAGAGTGAATATCAAGGTCGGGAGCAGTGTCTCACTGGGTCTCAATTTTCTCTCCTGTGGAATGAAGAAAAGGACACTGGCTATCTAGGGCTCACATGCCCAAGGCCACGCAAAAAGCCCAGTCGCAGAAGACGCTCCAAAAAAACACCCACATCTAAAGGTCCGGAAGTTATGTGCATGCTGGGGAGAACGATTCTTCATTTCCTGTCCTCTGTCTGCCACTGATCGCTCCCAAATTTACGTGGCCTGGGGTCCAGTGAGATAGTGGCGCATCTTACAGAATTCTAGAATCTGGAAGCTGCACTGATTTTCTTCAGGCAAGAAAATAAATGAAGCTGTTAGAGGTCAGATTTGTGTTTTCCAATCAGGTGACTGGCTTCAGGAATCTAGTCTGGCTGATTCAGTTTCCTGAAGGTTCTAAAGGTTAAAAAAAAAAATCCTCTTTTGGGGGAAGCAGAGCAGTGTTTGAAGCTTGAGTCTTAAACAAGGGAGTGATTTATACAAAGGACATTCTCACAGCATGACCAGAAGCTGGGGCTGCAGAATCAAGTAATAAAAATGACCCTCTCCTTGGCCATTTGCCTAAACCAGCACACACACCACCTAACTCTGTCTTAAGGGATGGAGTAGAGGATAATACCTCATTGACATAATCCTGCGACTTTGAAAAATGGCTATGGGTCAGGGGTCAGAGGCTCCCGGCTGGAGAGGATGGGTTCTCCCAACACTGAGGAGGAACAGTAGAAGGTACTGACCCTTTGTCACCCAGAGGCACGCTGGTGCTGCCTGGCCGTCTGTCGCCGCCGTCTCTGTTCTTGCTCCCCCACCCTGAGGCTGGGCCACTGGGTCGGTTTGGGGACTGATCATACACGAAGTTCCGGCAGGAAGCAAGTTTGGACTCCAGAGCCTGGAGAGAAATACGCTTTCTTGTCTCAAGCTGAAGACAAGAACTCTTGCCTCTCACCAGAGACCATACACATAATAATAGCTTAAGACAGTGGTTGTCAAACTGGGTTGTGTGTTAGAATCCCAAAGCGTGCTCCACCCCATCACCAAATTCAATGTATGTCCAACTCGTAGAACTGGTAGTCTAAGATATTTAGGAGCTTCCAGAAGAGTCCCCAACCCGACCTATGATTTAAGTCTGCCTACAAGAAATATGAAATCAACTTTTGGAATCATTCACTCTCTCCGCTACCTTGTAAAACATGCACCACGTGGCAGGAGGTTTGAAGGACTTGCCTCGCTGTAAACAGACCCTCTGGAAACCAAATGGGTACTGAGATCACCCTGAGCTTCTGTATACTCTAACTAAACATAAAAACCTGCTTATATAACAGCGATCCAAAAAAAACAAAAGCCAAAAGGAAAAACATAGAAAACGAGCTGCAAGCTTCTATTAACTCTGAATGCATACATTCTGGTCAATGACAGACTGGCAGGACTTAAACTCTGTGGCTTTCCAGGCATCACTTTTAAAACTAAGAAAAATAACTACAGAGAATATCTATGTGATTTCTTAAGCACAAAAGACTCCTTCCCTGGAATTAACATAAAACCTATAAGGTCATGTTCTCTGCCCTAGCCTTTCAAGATTTTCCCTTTAACTCCCTGAGAAATTAAAAAAAGGGAAGGCAGTTTTCAAATGTCTCTCAGTTTTTTCAAATTAAGAAAAAATATCATAGATACCATCCGAATCTCCCAAATTGCCAGGGAAAATGGTACAGGGAAAGAAAGATATAGCCGGGGGTCAAAGGGTGACTCAGGGTCACAGCCCGGGTGTTTGTCAGAAACAACACCCATAGAAGCACAGCGACTGTAAGGGACACGAGAGCCAGGGTGACACCTGCACCTAATGAAGCCTCTGCCAGAGGGGAAGCAATAGGTAAGGTCACCCCTCAAGTCTCCTGAAGACAGAAGACACCACACGGACCCTGGGGAAGCGCCGTCTTACCCCCACTTTCCGCAGCAGGTCTCCCACAATGTTGAGGGCAGATATCCGGGCCGCTGGCGTGAGGGGGGTCCCCCCAGTGGAGTCGTCCAGACCTGCGTGTGCAAAAGGACGCACACATGACACCAACACACACTCAAAAGTCTGCACTAACGTCTCTGAACGTGAAACCTGGGGGTGGGCAAGCAAGCCCCTCTGATCCCAACGCTGCCCTGTTTCGGTCAATGGTTTGTTGCCTAACATAACAAGAGCATATCTGATGACCAACTTCTTGCAGCCTTATAATGACTATACTTAATATTTATCTTTACCTGCTATTCTTTTTAAACAAAATCAAAACAGGCCCTCTTAAACTTCTAGGAATTCCATACAGTTAATTAACATTAACAGCATCTGAACAAGCCCCACTGGTAAGGGTTCTGCTCCTCAGAGCCTCCTCTCTCTTCAAAGCAGGGCTCACGGAGCAGCAGGACCAGCATCACCTGGGCGCTTGTTAGAAACGCAGGATCTCAGGCCCTGCCCAGACCTGCTAAATCTGAGGCCCAGCTGAGTCGTGTGCTTATTCAAGTGTGGTCTAGCCTGGGATTGTGGAAACCTCACACTCTCTTCATCCTGGGCACAAGCTGAGGGACAGGGAGCATGTGGTGGTGTAACCCCAGGAGCTGGCCTGCCATTTGCCAGCTGCGTGATGTCAGGCCAGCTCCTTAACTCAGGGCCTCAGTCTCCTCACCCATCACATGGGGACAGCACTTGCATTACTTGCGTCTTGGGCCATGGTGCGAATCCAGTGAGGTCATATGTAAGTACAAAGCACAGTAAGCAGAGGGACTGGCATATCCCACGTGCTCAATAATTGTCTATTTTTATTATTTACTATTAAGTGGCCCAATCAGAGCCTCACAGTTAATCAGTCAGCAGAGGGGCTGGGGAAGAACTCAAATTTCTTGGTTTTTACTGCATAGCACAGGTTATGCTGGGTCCAGTTCTAGATGATGTATTGCTGGACCCACAGAATCCTTTTTAAATTTTTTATTTGGTTACTGAAACTTTTAATTTGGGAGATTTCATATTAGACAAGAGGATTTCTGGCTTCTGGTGAAGAGTGGAGTGTCTGCTGAGCCCACACCTCTTGCGGTAGAAGCAGAGTGGCAGCTGCCCCTCTGGATGAGGCTTCCATTCTCTACTTTGCCGCAGACTCCACTACTCCCTATCGTCTTACATCCAAGAGGCTCCTCCCACGCACCACAATGGTCTGCCCCTGTGAGCACCCCAGTTTTCTCCCTGCTGTACAGCCTGGTCCTGCTTCTCTCTCACCCAGGACCCGCCCCAGTTCTCACCCAGGAAAGCTTTGTGAAGCCAAGAGAACCCTCCTGATTCCCATCCTCCTTACCACGTCTGAATGTCCCAGGTGTGTTTAAGCTAGAGCTGGGTCCTCGATGAGCTATGGGGGTGGATGGCACGGAACCAGTGGCCTGTACAGCTGTGTCTGTCCTTTCAGCTTCCACAGAGCTGGGCATGGGGGTCCTGGGTTTCTCCTGCTTTTGCTGCACAGCCAATTCTTGCCGCAAATCTGGGCCAGGAAAAGGATTCAGATTTAAGTCTCTGCTTTGAGTGATGAGGCAAGGGGAGGGTCAACAGGAGACACTGGTCAGCAAGAAGAACCATCAGAGTGAAAAACTCCAGGTGGAAACCCTGAATGAAGCAAACCCCACAGGACCTTGCCTGGAAGGCTTGGTTTTTCTTTTGAGTAAAAACAAAAAGGTTTAAAATTTTTTTCAAATCATGGCAGTGATACACTACTGCTTTTACTGTTTTAAGAGAATTCAAATGTATCAAGGTATACACAGAATACTCAGTGAAAATGTGCTTTCCCAACCCGTCCTCAAATGCCCCTTCTCACTCCTAATCAACTGTAACATGAGGGAGAGCTTCTCAATCCTTTTTCCCTGCATTTCACACATAGAGTTTATATGTGTATCTATTAAGCATATAAGATGAATAACTTTTATTAAGCGTAAATAGAAACATACATCTACTATCTATGTGTTTTCCCCCCTTCAATGGTATGTCCTAATAGGCTTTTTTATTTATTTAATTTTTTTGGCCAAGCGGCATGCAGGATCTTGGTTCTCCAACCAGGGATCGAACCCGTACCCCCTGCAGTGTAAGCACGGAGTCTTAACCACTGGACTGCCAGGGAAGTCCCTTAACAAGTTTTCTATGACTACATTTATATCTATACCGTATTTGTTTGAACAACTGTTTAACTAACATTCCACAAAATAAATCTATGTAATTTACTTAAGCACTTCATTACTGATGGGCATTTAGGAACAACTACCTTTTAAACTTAAAAGAGTTTTTCTTTCTAAACCCCCTTCTACTGGCTAAACATTAGAAACGAAATGAATGTCATAAACAATTAATTGGGACTTTAACAAAATCTCTTATGGACCCAACTTGGATGACTTGCTAATGTCTAAGAGTTAGAAAGCTCTACCTTTGGAAGTGCTACCTCCAAAGAGCAAACGCTGATGAGATTCTGGAGGTCCAAGCCACGTGTATCAGCAGCCATCAAGTCACAAAAGAAATGGGCTGGCTAGCAATTCCATCAACAGGCATTTTCTCCCCACAAAACTCCTGTGCTCCTGCTGGGCATAAAGTGGGTGCTGGGCTTAAATACCCACAAAGGGTCTCTACAGGGTTGGACATCGGACAATTCTTAGCACAGGGTGGGGACCAAGGCTCAGCCTGCCCGGTGTGTTCCCTGCCCTCGGAACACAGGTAATGCTGGGTGATGCTGTGGGACAGGACACCCTCAGACCCGGAGAGGGCACAACGGTGGTGAAACACACAGAGCAAAGCCAAGGCCTCCTGACCTCTGGCTTCATCCTTCAGTCGCTGAACAGATTCTAGGAGATTCTCCTTCTCGTCCAGTTCGCTCTCCAGGAAGGCATTTCTTTCAATGGCTTGATTCAAGCGCTGTTCAAAGTCCTCAAGAGACATGATCGTGGCCCTGGGTGAGAGACAAGCAAAGCTGCCCAAGACCGCAGACGGCATATCCGTCTGGCACCTACAGCCCCGGGGAGCAAGAAGGGTCATGCACACATGGTGCAAGTCCCCGCTCTGGCACGTCCTAATCCCACAGAGCTGAGCAGGCCCCTCAACCTTCCTGGACACAGCTCTTCACCTGCACAGTGGGAACCTCTCAGCTCACGAGATGCACACAGCTGTCCCAGGGGGTTAAATAAGATCATGTCCATAAAGCACTTAGCAACGAGCCAGGACCTAATTAGGGCCATAGACAGGCTCCGGTCAGATGCCACGATGTGGCATGTTCCATCTTGTCTCGGAGACTCACGATGCAGTCAGCGTTCAGAACATTCCACTAAAACGCACATGCAATGTAATAACACGCATTTAAACAGCTAAGGGAGGCCATCTTCATCCCTCAGTTACCTTAAAAAGTTAAAAAAAGTTCACAACGCCCAGCCCCAGCCCAGCTGCCCTAACAACTGCTTCTTTTGGACAGTGTAGATAGCCACTGGAATGCCGTGTTAAAGGCACTGGCAGGGCTCCCTGGTGGCGCAGTGGATAAGAATCTGCCTGCCAATGCAGGGTACACAGGTTCGAGCCCTGGTCTGGGAAGATCCCACATGCTACGGAGCAACTAAGCCCGCGCGCCTAGAGCCCGTGCTCTGCAACAAGAGAAGCCACTGCAATGAGAAGACCGTGCACTGCAACGAAGAGTAGCCCCCGCTTGCCGCAATAGAAAAAGCCCGCACACAGCAATGAAGACTCAATGCAGCAAAAAAAAAAAAAAAAAAAGGGTACTGACAAGTGCTGCAATAAGGAAATCTGTTTAACTGTCCGGAAAAGCTACCTTCTCTGGGCCTCAGTTTCCTCACATGCAAAGCAGGGGTAATAACTTCCGCATGGGGTGGGAGGCTGGGGAGTGCAGCAACACACAAAACACACAACAGATGTTTCACACATAAGTGCTCAATAAATGTCAGCAACTTTTCTCACTGATCCCGTGTTTGTCTCCAGAAGAACCTTTAACATCCCCGTAACTGTATCTCATGGTGATCAGAAGCATCTGTTTGGAGTGGAACCCATGAGTTAACACCTTGCTCTAACGTGTAAGACTAGCCAAGTGTCCCTGGGGAACTTAACCTCTCAGGGCCTCTGGGCCTCCAACGTCAAAGTGAGGATCAATCATTCATTTATTCACCACTTTCTACTATGTCAAGATTGAGTCATATTAGTTCCTACCTCAAAGGGTCTTTAGAGGTAAAGAAGATAAAGTTACCAAAAGTGCCTGATTTAAATATCATCCCTTGGGACTTCCCTGGTGGCACAGTGGTTAAGAATCCACCTGCCAATGCAGGAGACATGGGTTCGAGCCCTGGTCTGGGAAGATCCCACATGCCGCTGGAGCGACGAAGCCCGTGCACCAGAACTACTGAGCTTACGCTCTAGAGCCCACAAGCCACAACTACTGAGCCCGCGTGCCACAACTACTGAGTCCAAGTGCTGCAACTACTGAGGCTGAGCTCTAGAGCCTGCAAGCCACAACTACTGAGCCCGCGTGCCGCAGCTACTGAGGCCTGGGTGCCTAGAGTCCGTGTTCCACAACAAGAGAAGCCACCGCGATGAGAGCCCGTGCACCGCAGCGAAGAGTAGCCCCTGCTCACTGCAAATAGAGAAAGCTCGCACGCAGCAACAAAGACCCAACACAGCCAAAAATAAATTAATAAATTTAATAAATAAATATCATCCTTTGTTGTTTTTAGAGTACAAGACTGGAACCAGTTAAAGTGACCCTAAGGCTGGCATGTCAAATAACAACAAAAGAAGATGAAACTGCTAGGAATTCATGTAGGAGCAAACATGTAAGACTTCATTGTAGGGCACAGAGGCTTGTCAAAATGCAGACATATGGTATTTATGAGGAGGAAGACCCCAAATCATAAAGAAATCAATTCTCCATAAGTTACCTAATAAGTTTAACACCATCTAATAAAAATATGAACGGGGGCTTCCCTGGTGGGGCAGTGGTTGAGAGTCTGCCTGCCGATGCAGGGGACGCGGGTTTGTGCCCTGGTCCGGGAGGATCCCACGTGCCGCGGAGCGGCTGGGCCCGTGAGCCATGGCCGCTGAGCCTGCGCGTCCGGAGCCTGTACTTCGCAGCGGGAGAGGCCACAACAGTGAGAGGCCCGCGTACCGCAAAAATAAATAAATAAATAAATGAACAGGTTTTTTACTGGGGGACACAGGCACCAGGGACTGATTTGAAATATGATGTGATAATGAAACAAGAATGGCCAGGAGAGGAATGTTGGCTACAAAAAAGAATGAGATCTCACCATCTGCAACAACATGGATGGACCTAGAGGGTATTATACTAAGTGAAATAAGTCAGACAGAGAAAGACAAATACCATATATTTCACTTATATGTGGAATCTAAAAAATAAAACAAATGGGGACTTCCCCGGTGGCACAGTGGGTAAGACTCCGTGCTCCCAATGCAAGGGACCCAGGTTCGATCCCTGGTCAGGGAACGAGATCCCACATGCATGCTGCAACTAAGGGTTCAGATGCCACAACCAAGGAGCCCGCCTGCCACAACTAAGACCCGGCGCAACCAACCAAACAAATAAATCTTAAAAAAAAAAAAAAAAATTGGCCAAACCAGCATTAAAAAAAATAAAAACAAAACAAATGAACAAATACAACAAAACAGACACAGAGTTATAGATACAGAGAATAAACAGGTAGTTGCCAGAGGGGAGGAGGTTAGGGAGAGGAGAGAAATACGTGAGGAAGACCAAGAGGTACAAACTTCCAGTAGCAAAATAAATGAGTCACAGGTATGAAAAATACAGTGTGGGGAGTACAGTCAATAACTATGTAACATCTTTGTATGGTGACATCTTAGACTTACTGTGGCCATCAGTTTGAAATGTATAGAAATACTGAATGACTATATCGTATAATAGGAACTAACACAGTAGGTCAATTATGCTTCAAAACAAACTCATAAAAAAAGAGATCAACGGGGACCCGGCCTGAGGAGCAGTGGCGGGAGCTTCGAGACTAGGGCGGCACGAAAGCTCAATGGAAATGGCATTGCTTACCCACAAGAGGCCTCCCATCTCCACATAATATCAAACGGCGAAAATCTCCCAGAGATCTCCATCTCAACAACAGCACCCAGCTTCACTCAACGACCAGCAAGCTACAGTGCTGGACATCCTATGCCAAACAACTAGCAAGACAGGAACACAACCCCACCCATTAGCAGAGAGGCTGCCTAAAATCATAATAATTCCACAGACACCCCAAAACACACCACCAGACGTGGACCTGCCCACCAGAGAGACAAGATCCAGCCTCATCCACCAGAACACAAGCACTAGTCCCCTCCACCAGGAAGCCTACACAACCCACTGAACCAACCTTAGCCACTGGGGACAGACACAAAAAACAACAGGAACTACGAACCTTCAGCCTGCAAAAAGGAGACCCCAAACACAGTAAGATAAGCAAACTGAAAAGACAGAAAAACACACAGCAGATGAAGGAGCAAGATAAAAACCCACCAGACCTAACGAATGAAGAGGAAATAGGCAGTCTACCTGAATAATGATAGTGAAGATGATCCAAAATCTTGGAAATAGAATGGACAAAATACAAGAAACATTTAGCAAAGACCTAGAAGAACTAAAGATGAAACAAACCACGATGAACAACACAATAAATGAAGTGAAAAATACTCTAGATGGGATCAATAGCAGAATAACTGAGGCAGAAGAACGGATAAGTGACCTGGAAGATAAAATAGTGGAAATAACTACTGCAGAGCAGAATAAAGAAAAAAGAATGAAAAGAACTGAGGACAGTCTCAGAGACCTCTGGGACAACATTAAACGCACCAACATTCGAATTATAGGGGTTCCAGAAGAAGAAGAGAAAAAGAAAGGGACTGAGAAAATATTTGAAGAGATTATAGTTGAAAACTTCCCTAATATGGGAAAGGAAATAGTTAACCAAGTCCAGGAAGCACAGAGAGTCCCATACAGGATAAATCCAAGGAGAAATACGCCAAGACACATATTAATCAAACTGTCAAAAATTAAATACAAAGAAAGCATATTAAAAGCAGCAAGGGAAAAGCAACAAATAACACACAAGGGAATCCCCATAAGGTTAACAGCTGATCTTTCAGCAGAAACTCTGCAAGCCAGAAGGGACTGGCAGGACATATTTAAAGTGATGAAGGAGAAAAACCTGCAACCAAGATTACTCTACCCAGCAAGGATCTCATTCAGATTTGATGGAGAAATTAAAACCTTTACAGACAAGCAAAAGCTGAGAGAGTTCAGCACCACCAAACCAGCTTTACAACAAATGCTAAAGGAACTTCTCTAGGCAAGAAACACAAGAGAAGGAAAAGACCTACAATAACGAACCCAAAACAATTTAGAAAATGGGAATAGGAACATAAATATCGATAATTACCTTAAATGTAAATGGACTAAATGCTCCCACCAAAAGACACAGATTGGCTGAATGGATCCAAAAACAAGACCCATTTATTTGCTGTCTACAAGAGACCCACTTCAGACCTAGAGACACATACAGACTGAAAGTAAGGGGATGGAAAAAGATATTCCATGCAAATGGAAACCAAAAGAAAGCTGGAGTAGCAATTCTCATATCAGACAAAATAGTCTTTAAAATAAAGACCATTACAAGAGACAAAGAAGGACACTACATAATGATCAAGGGATCAATCCAAGAAGAAGGTATAACAATTGTAAATATTTATGCACCCAACATAGGAGCACCTCAATACATAAGGCAAATACTAACAGCCATAAAAGGGGAAATCGACAGTAACACATTCATAGTATGGGACTTTAACACCCCCCACTTTCACCAATGGACAGATCATCCAAAATGAAAATAAATAAGGAAACACAAGCTTTAAATGATACATTAAACAAGATGGACTTAATTGATATTTATAGGACACTCCCAAAAACAACAGAATACACATTTTTCTCAAGTGCTCATGGAACATTCTCCAAGATAGATCATATCTTGGGTCACAAATCAAGTCTTGGTAAATTTAAGAAAACTGAAATTGTATCAAGTATCTTTTCCGACCACAATGCTATGAGACTAGATATCAATTACAGGAAAAAATCTGTAAAAAATACAAACACATGGAGGCTAAACAATACACTACTTAATAACGAAGTGATCACTGAAGAAATCAAAGAGGAAATCAAAAAATACCTAGAAACAAATGACAATGGAGACACGACGACCCAAAATCTATGGGATGCAGCAAAAGCAGTTCTAAGAGGGAAGTTTATAGCAGTACAAGCCCACCTTAAGAAACAGGAAACATCTCGAATAAACAACCTAACCTTGCACCTAAAGCAATTACAGAAAGAAGAACAAAAACACCCCAAAGTTAGCAAAAGGAAAGAAATCATAAAAATCAGATCAGAAATAAATGAAAAAGAAATGAAGGAAACGATAGCAAAGATCAATAAAACTAAAAGCTGGTTCTTTGAGAAGATAAACAAAATTGATAAACCATTAGCCAGACTCATCAAAAAAAAGGGAGAAGACTCAAATCAATAGAATTAGAAATGAAAAAGGAGAAGTAACAACTGACACTGCAGAAATACAAAAGATCATGAGAGATTACTACAAGCAACTCTATGCCAATAAAATGGACAACCTGGAAGAAATGGACAAATTCTTAGAAAGGCACAACCTGCCAAGACTGAATCAGGAAGAAATAGAAAATATGAACAGACCAATCACAAGCACTGAAATTGAAACTGTGATTAAAAATCTGCCAACAAACAAAAGCCCAGGACCAGATGACTTCACAGGCGAATTCTATCAAACATTTAGAGAAGAGCTAACACCCATCCTTCTCAAACTCTTCCAAAATATAGCAGAGGGAGGAACACTCCCAAACTCCTTCTACGAGGCCACCATCACCTTGATACCAAAACCAGACAAGGATGTCACAAAGAAAGAAAACTACAGGCCAATACCACTGATGAACACAGATGCAAAAATCCTCAACAAAATACTAGCAAACAGAATCCAACAGCACATTAAAAGGAACATACACCATGATCAAGTGGGGTTTATTCCAGGAATGCAAGGATTCTTCAATATACGCAAATCAATCAATGTGATAAACCATATTAACAAATTGAAGGAGAAAAACCATATGATCATCTCAATAGATGCAGAGAAAACTTTTGACAAAATTCAACACCCATTTCTGATAAAAACCCTGCAGAAAGTAGGCATAGAGGGAACTTTCCTCAACATAATAAAGGCCATATATGACAAACCCACAGCCAACATCGTCCCCAATGGTGAAAAACTGAAAGCATTTCCATTAAGATCAGGAACAAGACAAGGTTGCCCACTCTCACTGCTCTTATTCAACATAGTTTTGGAAGTTTTAGTCACAGCAATCAGAGAAGAAAAGGAAATAAAAGGAATCCAAATCGGAAAAGAAGAAGTAAAGCTGTCACTGTTTGCAGATGACATGATACTATACATAGAGAATCCTAAAGATGCTACCAGAAAACTACTAGAGCTAATCAATGAATTTGGTAAAGTTGCAGGATACAAAATTAATGCACAGAAATCTCTGGCATTCCTATACACTAATGATGAAAAATCTGAAAGTGAAATCAAGAAAACACTCCCATTTACCATTGCAACAAAAAGAATAAAATATCTAGGAATAAACCTACCTAAGGAGACAAAAGACCTGTATGCAGAAAATTATAAGACACTGATGAAAGAAATTAAAGATGATACAAATAGATGGAGAGATATACCATGTTCTTGGATTGGAAGAATCAACACTGTGAAAATGACTCTACTACCCAAAGCAATCTACAGATTCAATGCAATCCCTATCAAACTACCAATGGCATTTTTCACAGAACTAGAACAAAAAATTTCACAATTTGTATGGAAACACAAAAGACTCTGAATAGCCAAAGCAATCTTGAGAACGAAAAACGGAGCTGGAGGAATCAGGCTCCTGGACTTCAGACTATACTACAAAGCTACAGTAATCAAGACAGTATGGTACTGGCACAAAAACAGAAACATAGATCAATGGAACAGGATAGAAAGTCCAGAGATAAATCCACGCACATATGGTCATCTTATCTTTGATAAAGGAGGCAGGAATATACAGTGGAGAAAGGACAGCCTCTTCAATAAGTGGTGGTGGGAAAACTGGACAGGTACATGTAAAAGTATGAGATTAGATCACTCCCTAACACCATACACAAAAATAAGCTCAAAATGGATTAAAGACCTAAATGTAAGGCCAGAAACTATCAAACTCTTAGAGGAAAACATAGGCAGAACACTCTATGACATAAATCACAGCAAGATCCTTTTTGACCCACCTCCTACAGAAATGGAAATAAAAACAAAAATAAACAAACGGGACCTAATGAAACTTCAAAGCTTTTGCACAGCAAAGGAAACCATAAACAAGACCAAAAGACAACCCTTAGAATGGGAGAAAATATTTGCAAATGAAGCAACTGACAAAGGATTAATTTCCAAAATTTACAAGCAGCTCATGCAGCTCAGTATCAAAAAAACAATCCAATCCAAAAATGGGCAGAAGACCTAAATAGACATTTCTCCAAAGAAGATATACAGACTGCCAACAAACACATGAAAGAATGCTCAACATCATTAATCATTAGAGAAATGAAAATCAAGACTACAATGAGATATCATCTCACACCAGTCATGGCCATCATCAAAAAAAAGCACTGCTGGTGGGAATGTGAATTGGTACAGCCACTATGGAGAACAGTATGGAGGTTCCTTAAAAAACTACAAATAGAACTACCATATGACCCAGCAATCCCACTACTGGGCATATACCCTGAGAAAACCGTAATTCAAAAAGAGTCATGTACCAAAATGTTCATTGCAGCTCTATTTACAATAGCCCGGAGGTGGAAACAACCTAAGTGCCCATCTTCGGATGAATGGATAAAGATGTGGCACATATATACAATGGAATATTACTCAGCCATAAAAAGAAACGAAATTGAGCTATTTGTAATGAGGTGGATAGACCTAGAGTCTGTCATACAGAGTGAAGTAAGTCAGAAAGAGAAAGACAAATACCATATGCTAACACATATATATGGAATTTAAGGAAAAAAATGTCATGAAGAACCTAGGGGTACGACAGGAATAAAGCCACAGACCTACTAGAGAACGGACTTGAGGATATGGGGAGGGGGAAGGGTGAGCTGTGACAAAGCGAGAGAGAGGCATGGACATATATACACTACTAAACATAAGGTAGATAGCTAGTGGGACGCAGCCGCATAGCACAGGGAGATCAGCTCGGTGCTTTGTGACCGCCTGGAGGGGTGGGATGGGGAGCGTGGGAGGGAGGGAGACGCAAGAGGGAGGAAATATGGGAACATATGCATATGTATAACTGATTCACTTTGTTATAAAGCAGAAACTAACATACCATTGTAAAGCAATTATACCCCAATAAAGACGTTAAAAAAAAAAGAGATCAGATTTGTGGTTACAGACGTGGGGGGATAGGAGGAAGGGGAACTGGATGAAGATGGTCAAAAGGTACAAACTTCTAGCTAAAAGATAAACAAGTACTAGGGATGCAATGCACAACATGATAATTATAATGAACACTGCTCTATGTTATGTATGAAAGTTGCTAAGAGAGTAAATCCTAAGAGTTCTCATCACAAGGAAAACAGTTTTTTCCATTTTTTAATATTGTGTCTATATGAGGTGATGCACGTTCACGAAACTTATTGTAATAATCAGTTTATGATGCATATAAGTCAAATCATTGTGCTATTCACTTAAACGTATACAGTACTATATGTCAATTATATCTCAATAAAACTGGAAGAAAAAATTGGCCAGAACTCTGAAAAAGAAGAGGACAGGGGCACTAGCTCCCCTAGATACAAAGAACATGCTCTTTAAAGCCTCAGCAATGAACAGTGTGCTGCAGAGTGAAACAGTTATAAGACCAGACAGACCAAGGAGAGCCAAAGGTCCAGAAATAGATCCAAATAAATATGAGAATTTAATTTATGATAAAGGTGGCATCACGAATCATTGATGAAAAGATGGTTGGTTCAGTTCTAGGTCTGGGGACTACCAGGTAGCCACCTGGAAAAAATCAATGTTGGATCCACACCTCATGCTACACCCAAAGATGAATTCCAACTAGATCAAAAATTTAAACTCGGTATTTGGTCAAAATCTACTACTGGCTTCTGGAATGCCAGAGAACCAACTTCAGCAGCATTTCTGGCATTCCTGAACCTGTGTGGATGAACGACACCTCCCCCCCCACCCCACCCCCGACTGTATACAATCAGGCAGAGTCAGTAATACCAGCAGGGCACAGCACAGAGACTTATTGTTACTATGTGACTATTTGCTTTCAAATAAAGGTAAGCATCCTAGTTGTCCCCTGAGTGGAAAAAGCTTTATGTCCTTTATATGGTGAAATTCTGCCAACTGATGTATTTGCATATTTATTATCATAAGAGTAAAATGCTGCAATACATAAAAACTGTGAAAGCTGTTAATCTCATGGACAGTTATGAGGACCTGAAAATAGTTAAGCAGGAAAAGAGATTTTCAGTAAATATGAATATTAAGAGATACATCTGTTAGATAACTAAGAACATATCCTTTTTGAGCCAATAAATACTTAAAAGTCTATGTATCACCTCACACCCATCAGAACGGCCTCCATCCCAAGAACAGAAAATAACAAGTGATGGTGAGGATGTGGTGGGAATGTAAAATGGTGTGTCATTATGAAAACTGTATGGAGGTTCTGTAAAAAATTAAAAGTGGAATTACTGTATGACCCAGCAGTCCCACTTCTGGGTACATATCCAAAAGAACTGAAAGCAGGATCTCAAAGAGGTATCCGTACACCCTTGTTCACTGCAGCATTATTCACAAGAGCCAACAGGTGGAAGCAACCCAAGTGTCCACTGACAGATAAATGGATAAAGAAAATGCAGTACATACATGCAAAAAAATATTACGCAGCCTTAAAAAAGGGAAATCCTATCACATGCTACAACACGGACGAATCTCAAGGACATTATGCTAAGAGAAGAAGCCAGTCACAAAAGGACACATCCTATTTGATTCCATTCATATGGAGTTTCTAATGTAGTCAAAATCATAGAAACAGAAAGTAGAAAAGTGATTACCAAGGGCTGAAGGGAACAGGGAGCGGAATGAATGTTTAGTGGGTATAGAGTTTCAATGTTGCAAGATGAAAAAGTTCTGAAGAGCTGTTGGCCAATAATGTGAATACATATAATACTACTGAACTGCACACTTAAAAATGGTTAAGGTGTGGGCTTCCCTGGTGGCATAGTGGTTGAGAGTCCGCCTGCCAATGCAGGGGACACGGGTTCGTGCCCCGGTCCGGGAAGATCCCACATGCCGTGGAGCGGCTGGGCCTGTGAGCCATGGCCGCTGAGCCTGCGCATCCGGAGCCTGTGCTCCACAACGGGAGAGGCCACAATAGTGAGAGGCCCGTGTACCGCAAAAAAAAAAAAAAAAAGGTTAAGGTGTAAATTTGATGTCAAATTTTTTACCACAAAAAATTAAAAATAAAGTCTATGTAGGGAATTCCCTGGCAGTCCACTGTTTAGGACTCTGTGCTTCCACCGCAGGGGCCTGGATTCGATCCCTGGTTGGTGAACTAGGATCACACAAGCCATGTGGCAGAGACAAAAAAAAAAGTGTCTATGTAATAACACATAGACACTTTTTTTTTTTTTTTTTTTTTTTGCGGTACGCGGGCCTGTCACTGTTATGGCCCCTCCCGTTACGGAGCACAGCCTCCGGACGCGCAGGCTCAGCGGCCATGGCTCACAGGCCTAGCCGCTCCGCGGCATGTGGGATCTTCCCAGACTGGGGCACGAACCTGCGTCCCCTGCATCGGCAGGCGGACTCTCAACCTCTGCGCCACCAGGGAAGCCCACATAGACACTTTTTTAAAAAATTAGATTAAATCAATTTTAATCTTCGTTGAACTTTTTGGCATCTTGGCATTCACATATTAAACAAAATACCCTTTAAGGAATATACTTACTTTTTAGTTAATTCAGTTAGGCCTGGAGTCTTTCAAGGTTATCCTTTCACAAGGTCATCTCCTTCCTCAGTTAAAAGTGAGTCATTTGGTTTTACGGATGTACAGTTGGAGAGACCAAAATAAGCAAATAGCTGATGGTGCTGAGAAATTACCATTCTTGCTGGAGACTGTCAAATTTTCCATATATAACTATTAAAATTTTATAATGAAATTGTAATGTTATAAAGTTTTTTTTAATATAACTTCAGTATTCCAGAACTTTATTTGTTCTATAATGATGATTTGGGTCTCTATCACATCTGATTTTAATATTCAACTATTCAGCATCTGGCTAAAATGTGAATCCAATGCATCTTCAGGAGAGAGGAAGAAAGAAAGGAAACATAAAAATACAAGACGAAAACATAGGCTAATTGCTTTATAAACCTGGGACTGCAGATAAATTTGCCTACACAGAAATCCAAATAACTTTCAATAGTAACATATGCAATAGACAAAGATGGAAGACAAATGACAAATTCCTAACATTTTCAATTTGTATCATAAACAAATATATAAACATCTCCTAGAAACTGATGAGAAAAAACAACCAGCAATCCAGTATGAAAACAGGCAAGAAGATACAGTTCACAGAAAAAGAAATAAAACAGTTATTAAATATATGAAAAGGAACTCAAGATCACTCATACTTCAGAAATGTACCTCTTTTCACCTATTAAATTGGCAGAAATCCAAAGTCTAAAAAACACTGTTTAGTGAAGCTATTTGGAAAATGGAGACTTACTCACATAGGTGCTGGGAATGGAAATTGGTACAAGTGTAGAGAACAATTGGGCAAAAACTATGAAAAAACATATGCATACATCCTTTGACCCAAGAATTCCACTTCTGGGAATTTATTCTACAGATATCCATCTATGCAAGCAATGCATATCATTCACTACAGCAACCCTTATCACTGCACAAGAAAGGAAATGCAGATAATATCCAGCCGTGGGGGGGATGGATAAATAATTATGTATGATACAATACCAACCATACAATAAAATATTATGCACTTGGAAAAAACCAACAACAAAGAATCCTCTGTGTCCTACTACAGAATGACCTCCAAAACCTATTACGTGACAAAGCAAGATGTACAATAGTACATATATTCTGTATACAGAATGCTCTTTTGTGGGAAAAAGAACGGGGCGGGGGAAATAATACAAATTTCTATTTGAATTTGAATCTTAAAACTCTACCCCTTTGTATATTATTTTTGAATCACATGAATGTACTATCTCCTTGTGATAGACTGCATTATTGGTCCCAATTCTTCATCCTCCCTGTAGCCACACCCTTGCTTTGGCCTCATTGTGGGTGGAATGTACCTTCCCACCCCTTGACAGGGCTTGGCCGTGTGACTTGCTTTCATCAATGATATATGGGTAGAAATGATCGTAAGCCAGTGGCTTGCCAAAAATCAGAAAATACTACAAAGGCACAGGAACCAAGTCATTATGGTGTTGGTAGTAATTCACAAATTGCACGTTAGACAAAAAAGAAAGAAGAATCCTGAATTAGATTCCAGAATATACAGTCAGTCCTCCATATCTGTAGGTTGCATATCAACCTGTAGGTTGGACTCAACCAACTACAAATCAAAATTATTCAGGAAAAAAAAATCCAGAAAGTTTCAAAAAGCAAAACTTGAATTTGCCACTCACTGGCAACTATTTATACAGATTTTAGATTGTATTAGGTATTATAATTAGACATAATTTAAAGTGTATGGGAAGATGCACATAGGTTATATGCAAATGCTACACCATTTCATACAAGGGATTTGAGCATCCACAAATTTTAGTATCCTCAAGGGTTCTGGAACCAATCCCCCATGGATACCAAGGAACAACTGTATGGCAGGTTAACAAATGACAGAGATGCGTTCAATTCAGTGGAAAAAAGATGGAGTGTTTAACACATAGTACTGGCACAAGTGGCTATCTACCTAATGAAAATAAAATGGGACACGTATACTAGGTACAAAAATAAATTCCAGGTAGATTAAAAGCATAAGTTAAAACAATTAATTAAAAAATCTTGCAAAAAAATTAAGAGAATACATGCATAATCAAACGATCAAGGAGATGTCCCTAGTGAAGTCTGGAAACCTAGAAGCTATAAAAGACATAATTGAAAAAAAAAAAAAGACATAATTGATGACCCCAAAATGAAAAATATTTGTATGAAAATTGATACCACAAAGTCAACAGACAAAAGATTATTTGTAAAAAATATTTTTCAATGTGGGACAAAAGATGAGCAGCAAAAATACACAAAGAACTCTTACAAACTGATTTAAAAAAAAAAAAAGGAGGTCCCACTTCTGGTAATAATAAGGTAGCTTGTATCAGACCAAACATCCTATAGATTACAACTACAAACTCTGGGTGAAACGAGAAAAACAATGATCTGAAGGCACTGGCAAAAACCGGAAGGGAGACACCACTTGGAAGAGAGACAACACTTGGAAGAAGGAACAGCAGTGGCTGAATTCTGCATCTTATAAGCTTTGTGTCTATAGCTCCAGTGATAAAAATCCACCACCTTGGCAGAATGCCAAATTCTGCATATATAACTCTTCCCACACCTCTGGCTGACCCCTGAACCATGCATGTGCATGGCAGACTTGAAGCAGCCTCGTTAAAAGCGTCAAACGGATTTCACCTACTACTCATCAAAGGGAGACAGAGTTTGGAGTTTGAGTTCAGCCTACTTAACAAACAAATTAGAAACATAACAGAATCCATAGTTTCTGCAACACATCATTCATAATGTCCAGAATATAATCCAAAATTACTAGACATGTGAAAAGCAAGAAAATGTGACCCAAACTCAGTAGAAAAGGCAATCACTGGAACATCTAACATCTGAGATAACCCAGATGTTAGAATTAGCAGAAAAGGATCTTAAAGAAAGTTGTTATAACTATCTCAAGGATGCAAACAAAGAAATATCAGTAGAGGACTAGGAAATTCTAGATCTTAAATATCTAAAATAAAACATTATTGGAACTGGCTTAACAGCAGATTGGAGGAGGGAAGAAGGAGTCAGTGAACTTGAAACCAGATCAATAGAAATGATCTAATTTGAGGAACCAAGACAAACAAAATTAGGAAAAGATATGAACAGAGCCTAAGAGACCTGTGTGACAATATCAAAAGGACATGGGACACAACATGTGTGTAGTTGGTGTCCCAGAAGGGCAGGAAAGAAAGAATAGCGCAGCAAAAATCTTTGAGGAAATAATGACCAAAGTTAAATTTGGCGAAAGACAAATTTACAGACCAAAATGCCCAGCAAACCCCTAACAGGATAAATACATACAAAATCTAGGCACATCACAAACTGCTAAAAACCAAAAATAAAGAGAAATTCTGAGAGCAGTCAGAGAAAAACACCATATTATATACAGGGGAGTGACTATTCAAATGACCACTAACTTCTGACCTCCAGCAAGGAGACCAGAAGACAGCAGAACATCTTTAACGTGCTGAAAGAAAAAAAACACCTGTCAACCTGGAATTCCACATCCAGTGGAAATATCCTTTAAGAATGAAGGCAAAAGAAAGACATTTTCAGATAAACTAAAGCGAGAAGAATTCGCCATCAGCAGACCTGCACCACAAGAAACCCTAAGGGAAGTTCTTCAAGCTGAAGGGAAATGATAACCAGAGGGAAACTTCAAGAAGGAATGAACCAGAAACTGTAAATCTGTGGGTAAATATAAAAGGCTATCTTTTTACTCTCTTACCTTCTCGCATTACGGCTATCACATAAAGTTCAAGGATGGTATGTGAAACTCTTAAGGTTGCAAGGCCGTTGTATTTGGTACATTATTAATGAAGTAGACTGAAAAGTTGAGCGTGTGTATTGGGGTCCCTAAAGCAACTGCAAAAAAGAATGCAAGGAGCTGTGGGTGCAGTGCCAAGGGCCCGTGTCTCAACAGGAGTGTGGGGCATGTGCACAGTTGTCCACACTGATGAAACTGTATACTTCTTAAGATCTGTGTGTATCGCTGTATGTAATTTATATCTAAATCTTTAAAAAAAAGTTTTCTTAAGAAAAAAATAAGTGCCTGGCTCAGAGTAGATATTCAATAATTTATTTATTATTGTTAGTATTCTGCTAAACTTCAGAACATCAGTTTAAGAAATACTGTCCTATCTTAGGGCCTATTTACTGAGCACATGCTTGTCCTTCTGCTTGGAATGTTCTCACTCCACACTCTTCCCCTAGGAAGAGTGAAAATGCCTAGGCATCCCTCGGTCTCAGCCTAAATGGCATTTCCTTTGGGAAGCCTTGCCTAATATTCTCCCAGCAATGGACAAATTAATACAATCAATTACATGCTCCCACAGCACCCTGGACTTGCAGCACTTGCTGCCTGTTGCCCATTTCCTATGAGGCTGTAGGACCCACAAGGGCACTGGCTCTGCTCAGTGCTGAATTCTCTACCCTCAGCACAGTGCCTGGTACCCAGAGACAAAAGGCTCCCAAACCTCTTTTCTCCTTCCCAACGTACCGTTTGGCTCTTTCCAGGTCATCATTGGCTTGCTCCAGCTCTCTGATGTATTTCTGAAGTTGATCTTTAATGGCTTTTGTCTGGGCAAGGTCATCCTCTAAGGCTGAGATCTGCCGGTAGCCTTCAGAATGCTGCGTTTCAAACTTCTCCTGAAGGACAGAATCAACACTGAGTGAATGATTTAAGACTCCCGACGAGGATGTTTATCTCCCTTCCCTGTCATCTCCTTAGGACATCGAAGGTTAATCCTGGGACATAACCCTCTCCGCTGCAGTGAATGTGTGTTGTCCCTAGCTGCTGAGCATCCATTCCTCCCCCTCTGCACAGCCCCACCGGCACGCCAATTTCTTTACAATTAATTTATTTTTATTATTTATTTTTGGCTGTTGGGTCTTCGTTGCTGCGTGTGGGCTTTCTCTAGTTGCGGCGAGCAGGGGCTACTCTTCGTTGCAGTGCGCGGGCTTCAGTAGTTGTGGCTCGCGGGCTCTAGAGCGCAGGCTCAGTAGCTGTGGCTCACAGGCTTAGGTGCTCCACAGCATGTGGGATTCTTTCCGGACCAGGGCTCGAACCCGTGTCCCCTGCACCGGCAGGCGGATTCTTAACCACTGCACCACCAGGGAAGTCCCACGCCAATTTCTTTAGGGGATTTCTCTCTCCCTTATTCTAGGATCTTTGTGGGACCAGCCTTCCCATCACACTCACTCAGGATGCCAGAGGACAAGCCTAAGCTCAGTCAGGAGAACCTTCTGTCCACAGACATGGACTCTTAAGCAAATGAGGGATGATGGGGGGAACAGGGGGCCATCAAGCTGTCAAGTCCCGCGTGCTTCCTGAGCATCTTATACCCTGCCCCCTCCCACACTGGTCCCTGCAGCCTCTGGCATCAAGCAGCCCCCAACTATCTTCAAAGGAATCATTTTGTGCAAGGTGTCCACAGCCACAGAAAGCCTCATAAACCTCTCCAAGCCTGATCCACAAGGGCAAAACCGATGCACTTCACATGATATCCCTGGATTACAGACAGAATAGCAGGAATCACAATGACTTCGTTGCCTGTGCCTCACAGTCAGATCAGGACATCATGGACTCAGTTTGACAACTGTTCTGACTTTGTGACCCAGGACACTCTCCCTGTGGCATGGGGGAGTTAGGAACTTCTGGGCCTCTGAGGAGGGAGAGAGAGAAGGGAGGGAGGGAAAGGGAGGCAGGAGGGAAGGGAAGAAGGAAAAAAACAAAACTGTTGTTTTTACCAAAAAAAGTTTAGTGTGATCTAGCTGGTGCTTTCCAAGGCAAGGCACAGCCCAGATGACGCCTCAACAACCTGCTGCTGCCCAGCTATGGCAGCTAACATTTGCTGCAGGTCTACTCTGCACCAGCCTCTGGGCTCAGGACGCTGTTTTTGTTGCCTCATTTAACGCCATTTCAGAGACATGGGAACTGAGGCTCAGTCACTTCATCAGCCCAAAGTCAACTGGAAGCACGTGACCGGGCCAAGATCCACCCCGGCCACCTGGGCTTGCGCTCTTAGAACTACTATGCTAAACTGCCCTCAACCACTTCCATCCAGGTCACACGGGAACTGATCACATGTACGCGTGCGCGCACGCACGCACACATGCACGCACGCACACACACACACACACACACACACACTCACTCACTCACTCACTCCGGCTCTGGCTCCTCTCTCTAATTACTTTCCATCATCAAACACCCTTACCACCTTTCCTTCATCTACAAACATGAAAGAAAACACTCACTTCCCACAGGAAAGGCCCAAGTCTAATTAGAAAGTTAGAAAAACAGGCCAACTCCTCTTCTTGAGTCAGTCGAGTAAACAAAGCTGTTGCTAGAAACAGTCTGGAGGCGCTGGGGAGAGTGATGTAATGGTGACCAGGCCAGAGAGGCGTGGCCAGAGCCATGGTGAAAGAAGAAGGTCCACAGAACAGGCAGATTATTTACAAGGCGAGGACAGGGAGGGGTGTCACATCCTTACGCTGCTCTGTCTCCTCTGATACTGTTTCCTGGCTACGAGCACAGGAAGTGTCTTGGCTCAGACAAGCAGGGGCAGACCAGGCCCAGGCACGGGCGAATTCCCAGGCGTGGCTCTGACGGCTTCCCACCCTTGATTTGGGTGCCTCCCCAAATAAAACAGGAGGGTACAGGATCCTAGGTCACTAACCTAAGTTCCAACACAGGTTCCAAGAAGACGCAGTTACTGGGCTTGTCCACCAGCATAAGGATTCAAATGTTGTCCTTTGAACTTGGGGACATGAAAAGCTGTTGCGCTTTCATTTGGGGCTAATTATAATAAACTGTCAGCTGATGGAGGCATCAATAGATGCTCTGTTGGATCCCTTACAAGCGTTTTTATTCAACTTGCAATGAATAAGCCACTGTCAAGGAGTCTGACTCAGTTGAAGACTTTCCTCTTAGGTGACAGAAATATGTGCTGGGGGCAGTTCTTCACTCCAAGGTAGTTCTGTTTCCTCGCCTGCTCCACACACTGTGTCTCATGAACCTACCATGTGGTTGTAATGAAGAGGTCTTCTGCCGGTTCAATGGCTCAGTTTTCAAGTGGTTAATTACTTAGCAACTGCATGATATTTAGTCAGCACATCCTCCTACCCCCTCCAAACGATGGTTCATACCACTAGTCTTCCCATCCCTGAGCCCCCTTCAGTGTAAGGGCTGTAAAGATTCCCCAGTGCCTAGGGCAGGGGCCAGGCTGTTAACAAAATGAGTGACGTGGGCCACGTGTAAGCAGCAAAAGACACTCAGTCCCCGGTGTCAAGAGTTGGGGGGGAAAGGACAGAAGTGGGGACTGGGGCAAACTGGAGAAGCCTTGCTCTGTCTAAGCAACCACAACTCAGCTTTTTGCCGGTGTGGAAGAAGGCCGGCCTGGGGTAGCCAGGTCCACCAAAGGAAGATCAAAGGAAGTCGGAAATCTAAGTTTTTACAAGAAGCCTCACAACTCTGAATGTTGATACTAAAGATATAAATTTTACTATCAAAAGAACAAACTGTAAGCAAACCCTCACCTCTAGTTAACAGCCTACTGCAGTATTTACAGGGAAGTGTAGAGATGTTGGTGACTCACCTTGAAATGCATTGGGAAGATAGATTGATGGATGGACAGATATATAATAAAGTATGTAAGTACGGCAAAGGTCATCGGTAGAGCCCAGGTGGTGGATACAGGTGTTCACTGGAAAATTCTTTCAACCCTACTGTGTGCTTGAAAACTTTCATGATACAATGTTAAGTGAAAACCACTAAAGGCTTAAGCAAACAACATCTATGGGCCAGACTGACCTGTGGGTGGCCAGCTTGGGCTCTGTGGTCTATGCCATAAAAGCTTAAGAGTCCACTGCTCAGTTTCTACGGTCTGTGTGGTCCTTCCTCCGCTACTCCTCACCCCTTGATCCCCAATCCATGTGCTGGCCCCGCTTTCTCCCATGTGCTAGTAAAGCCAGATTCCCAAGGTCCACTTGACAGTCATTCTGGCCCGTGTCTGTGGCAGTTCCATATTAACTCTTCATCAAACCCTTGTACGCCAAGTTGCTGGCTAGACAGACACACACACACACACACACACACACACACCTTCAAACACCAGCTCAAGTCCCTCCCACCTCTTCCATGATGCTGTCTACAACCCGTGCAAATCTCTCTCAGGAGGATCTCATGGTCAGTACCACATAACTGAGCATCTTTTCACTAAGTGTTTCTGGCTGTCAGGTTTGTCTTCCCTGCAAAGCTTCCAGAGGGCAAGGGACACATCTCCTTCCACCGTGCATCACACCTAGCCCTGGACTCACACTGCAGGGCCTTGGCTAGTTCTCCCAGTGGCTCATCAAAATATACGAGGAGCTTTGTTTTAAAAAGAAAAAAAAACAAGACATGCAGACATGCTGGGGCCCCACCTAGACTTCCTGAGAATGGGAATCTCAGGGCGGGGTGGGTCCAGGCCTGTCTGACATTTATGAAGCTGGCCAGGTGACCCTGCCTGGCAGTGAGGGCTGAGAGCTGTCCCTAGGCCACAGAGTTATACTTTGTGATCATCTGCTAAGCTCTACAGAAAGGCATTCTTTACCCTGCAGAGAAGTGGTTCTCCAGATACTTGGCAATGTCTGCAGATATTTTTGGTTGTCACAACCTGGGGGAGGGGGTGCTACTGGTATCTAGTGGGTGGAGACCAGGATGCTGTTAAACAGCCCACAGTGTGAAACTCGGCCCCCACAAGAGAATCATGTAGCTACCTTCAAATGTCAATAGTGCCCAGGTTGAGGAATCTGCTCTGTCCAACAGGACTTTCCATAATGATGGAGACATTCTACAGCCTCTCTGTCCCACAATGACACCCACTAGAGATGTGTGGCCTTTGAGCACTTGAAATATTGGCTAGTATGATTGAGGAATTAAATTTCTAGTTATTTTAATTAACTTAAATGTCAGCAGCCGCACGTGGCTAGGGGCGACAATTCTGGACAGCATAACCCTAGGCCTTATCACAATCAGCAATTCCAGAGACACTCCATACTCTAGAAGGGTCTACCTTCCATGTGCCTTGCAGGATTGTCACCAACAGCCAAGAATGGCCGTGGGACATGTGTGAGACCTGCCTCTCACAGAGCGCCTCCATCAGGGGCATAAAGAGTTCAAGTGTCACACACGCCCGGCAGGCCTGGGGGTGGGAGTGAGCCCGGGGCCAAGTCTGCAGGCTCCCTTTTCCAGTCACAACACTGGGCACCATCCACACCTGCATGCGTCTCCTCTCACCCCCTCACCTTGATGGTTTCCAGCTCCATGCGAAGGCGGTTGTTTTCTGACAGCAGGTCCCTGTTCCTGCTTTCAATTTGTTGCAGCTGCGTCTCCAATTCAGCTTCATATTCTCGGCTTCCCTCCTGGAATTCTCGGAGTTCCTCTTGCGTGTTCTCTGCCCTACAGAATTCCCAGATGTTAGCTGATCATTTACTGAGCGCTTACATGCTGCTGTTATACATGTATCAGCTCTTTATTCAACTGCCTTTTGAGGCAGAAACTGTCATTGTCCTCATTATACAGATGAGAAGATGAGGTGACTTGTCTCGAGGTCAAACAAGTCAGAAACAGAGCTTGGGCCTGCCCCCAGGTGTGCCTGACTCCATAGCCCTTTCTTAACCAATTCACTCTCCACGCATTCATTCCACTTGTACTTTTTGGAGCCCAACATGTAGTAAGCACACTTTGGATTGTGTATTCTCTGATTTATTTGCAAGTAGAAACTGGACATAATACAAATGCTCACTCATCACACCACTATCATGGGTCCCTGCCCCATATCCCAAACACCCAATTCTACCTTCTCAATCCTTAAAAGTCAAGGGATATCTTTTTTTTTTTTTAACACCAAGCCTAAATTCTCTTTAAATCAAACTAAGCATAAAGAAATTAGAGGAGCCGGAATAAGACCTCCCTGGGTAGATTACAAGAGTCCATGAGAAATAAAAAGAAACAACGTTAAACACACACACACACACACACACACACACACACACACACAGCTCCCAGATATGGGCACTGAAACACTGGTTTCAAATTTAAAGATCTGTAACAACCCATTTTGCTAGGCATAGGGAGTTCTTTCCCCACACACGAAGGGCAGACCAGATACAGCACCCAGGAGCTGATAAAACCCTGCCAGAAAATAAGCTGGGAAGTAGCACAGCCGTTTGATTAGGACCCTAGGCTTTGGGGTTCAAATTCCAGCTCTGCTATTCCCCTGGCTGTCTGACCTTGGGCAAGTTGACTTGCTTTCACTGAGGCTCAGTTTCCTCATTTGTAAAATGGGGTGAGAATGGTTTCTCCATGGAACAGTGTTGAGATTTAACTGAGATGATGTATGTTAAGCCCTTCACAGTGCCTGGCACATAGTAGGCCCACAATAAATGGTTGCTGCCATCACTATGGGAAGAAAAAGCAAGGTGAACTTTGGAGAACTGACCTCTGCTTGTAGGTCATAGCCAGGTTTTTCCAATAGTTAGCTTCTTCCTCCTCGGAGCTGAAAGTCTTTCCCGAGTCCTCCATTGTGAAAACAGGGGAAAAGATTACTATTCTTGTCTCATGATGTCTAGAAGAGAAAGTTTTAAAATTATTACCCACATCTGGTTAAACAGCTGATCTTTAATGGGGAAAAAAAATTCCTAGACTTTATGTTGGATTAAATGTGGCAAAAAACATTGCCAAAAAACTCAAACTAAACCCAGACAAAATACAGCCCACCTGCACATTACATTCCATGGATAAACCTACCAGTGGGCTTCCCTGGTGGCGCAGTGGTTAAGAATCTGCCTGCCAATGCAGGGGATGCGGGTTCAAGCCCTGGTCCGGGAAGATCCCACATGCTGCAGAACAAATAAGCCCGTGCGCCACAACTACTGAGCCTGCATTCTACAGCCCATGAGCCACAACTACTGAAGCCCGCGCGCCTAGAGCCCGTGCTCCGCAACAAGAGAAGCCACCCCAATGAGAAGCCCACGCACGGGAACTAAGCTCGCCACAACTAGAGAAAGCCCGCATGCAGCAAAGAAGACCCAACGCAGCCAAAAATAAAATAAATAAATGTACTAAAAAAAAAAAAACCTACCAGGACTTGCTGATTTATTACATTTGGGGGGGGAGGGGAGGAGAGGGGAGGATGTCTCACGGGTTCTAACTTAGGCAACCAGGTGCCACCACCATCCCCATCACCAGAGACAGAGAATCAGAAGGAAAAGTCTTTAGGGTGAGGGGATACTGAACCCAGCTTGGGACATTTTTAATTGGACGTGCCTGTGATACACCGAGATGCAACACTGGATCTGAAACTCGGGGTGAAGTCCAGGCTAACAATACAAATTTAAGAATCATGAGTTTGTAGCTGGTTCTTCCTTTTTTCTTGTGACAGAACCACGAGATAATTGACTGAGAACTATTTATGGATCTCTGAGGAGTGCCAGTGTCTGAAAGCTGGGAAGAGAAACAGTGATCAGAGACAGAGGAGAAACAAGTGAGAGAGATGAGAACCAAAAGAGTGAGCTGTCCCGGGAGTAGACGGTTTCAAGGGGAAAAAAGAGAACGTTCCACAATATCCAAGATGCAACAGAGAAGCTGGTAAGGTAAGGACTGGGAAATATCCACCCACAAGACTTGGCAAAATGTCGGTCACTGGTGATGTGAGCAAGAATGGTTTCAACACAGGGAGGAGGGATAAACAGGGTGGAGGAGTAATTAGGAGGTGAGGAAGAGGAAGTAGGTGGCATTTTGGAGAACTGGGTATGAGAAGAAAAGGAGACACATTAGACAGTAGCCAGAGGGAAGTGATGATAAGGGCCTGGACTCAGGATTCTGAGCTATCCAGAGCAGAGGTTAGGGAACAAATTTCTATTAACAGTTATCAGTCTATGGACTCCCGGCTGATAAAGCCTCTCAATGTAACAGCTTATTTTCTCAATTTATTTAAGACTCTGAGCTTCTCAAAAGGTCATTAGGAATCCAAATGAGATCTCTCCGAAGTCCCTTCTTCCCCTCAAGCTAGCTCATGGTTCTGTCTCTGGGGACAACAGAATGAACACAACCCCTCAATCTGCAAGACATAACTAACAAGCTGTGTATCTGGCTAAATATACAAATAATTCCACTAAATATGTCAGTGCTGACATGGACACAATCACCAACTTCTTTATCCCTGGTAGAAACTGAACAATGATACCTACATCCGAGCACAGTACTTACTGATAACTCTACATTTGTTAGGACCTGTATTCACACCTCTTCCTCCAAATTTCTCTCCCTTCCCTAATTCAGAGAAAACATGCCACGTCCCCACCCACTCCCTTCTGGGGAACAGAGCTTCTCCGAAAGCTTGACTAAAGCAGAGAAGCTGGATGGAGTAGAAAATTGTTAATTTGATTTTTTTTTTCCAGTCCATCATTCCTTCTTCCATCTTTCTGTAACAGCACCCCAACATTCCCTTGGGGAAATCAATTCTACACTCCTTCCATGGGGCTCAGATGGACTTGACATCATCTTCTGCATCTGGGAGAAGGCATGTGACTACTCATGCCTCCAGCATCATCGGTAATGGGCTCAGAGGTGGGCCTAACCCAAGCTGAACCAATGACAAGGATCAGCCTAATCCAAACTGAGCCAATGATTGGCTCAGGGGTGCACGTAACCCAAGCTGAGCCAATGAGTGTCCAGGCCCAGGCCTTTCGCAGAGCTATCAAGAAAGAAACTCTCTGGAGTTGTTAACTGTAGTAATTATTTCACAAAATATACGGCTCAAACCATCACATGCTACACCTTAAACTTACACAACGTTATATGTCAATTATATCTCCATAAAGCGCGGGGGGGAGGGAGGAGAAGAAACTCTTTCCATTAGGGTTCGTGGTGGTCATCTTGCTATCACAAGGGAGGAGCCTGCCTGAGAATGAAGCCAAAACAAAGGAAAGCAGGGCCAAGAAGTGGAGAGACTGGGTCCTGACAGTATCATTGGGACACCTGGGTCCAGTCATTCCTGATTTAAGGTTAGGAGAGATAATCAACTCCCTTTCTTGGTTGGACCAGTTAGGTCTGGATTTCTGCTACAAGAGAAGCCTAATTAACGTTTGGAGTGAAAGATCTTGTTTGCTGAAAGTACAAAGGATAGAGCACCTAGAGTGTAAATAACAGTAATTACCATGGTGACAGGTAAGGGTAAACCTAATTCTGGTAATCCTTGCTCAAGCCGCAAGCTTTAATGAGCCCAGAGCTCATCTAGTATGGGGTCACCAAACCAATGTCTATAGCGTTAAGAGACCAGAGCCCATGCAACTGTAACTGAGTGCTGTGTGGCCATTAATGATCATATTGAGGACAGTCTCAAATGCACGGTATGGGAGGAATTCTGTGTACAGGAGGGTGAGAAAGTGAGGAACTAGGAAAAATGAATGTACACTGACTTTTCCTGATGTTTGGAAACAGATCACGTCCAAGTTCAAGGTAATGAGTCCCTGCCTACTTCTCTAAACATTTCCTACAGCCCTACCCCTCACTCGCTTACGCTGCAGCCACACTGCCTTCTTTCTGTTCCTTGAACACATCAAGCTTGCTCCCACTCAGGGTCTTTGAACTGGCTGTTTTCTCTGCCTGGAATGCTCTTCCCTCAGATCTCTGCTAGCAGATTTCCTTCTTGCTGTTCAGATCACAGCTGAACTGTCTTCCCCAGAGAGACCTTATCTGAACATCCCACCAAATACCTCCTCCAGCCCTTCACTGTCATATTAACCCCTGCTTTGTTTTATTTCATCACTTTATGAGTTTTGTTTTTGTTTTATCTTCCCCCACTGGAATGTCAGTTTTGAGCACAGGGACCTTCACCATCTTACTTTTTTATTCCCAATTCCTTGAACAGTGCCTGGCATATAACAGGCTTTCAATAAATGCCTGTGGAAGGAACGAACACAGGGAAAGATAGAGACTAGCCACTCGCTGGAAGGGGATGTGAGGTTAAGGAAAAAAAGCAAGAGACCCTCTGCAGGCTAGTTTATAGTTTACTTCTGTAAATCCCTAAGATACTTAACAGGATGGGGAAAACCTTTCTCCCTCGGCACCTGAGTGGCATCTCATTAATGGGAAGGGGCTGGAGGACAGGGTGCCATGTTGGAAACTACCCCCTCCCCAGGTGTACATGATAAGGAGTATCTGATACAGTTACTGGAGTTTAATAACCTTCAACCTGCAATCTTACGACAGATGAGTTTTAGAAAAGGGCTCTTTATCACAGCCAGTGAGGCTTATAACTTAAGCCTCAGTAAAGAAATGAAATTGAGATGTTTTAGGAGGCGCTTCCACTGTGGCTCTAATTACAGCCCCTGCATTTTAAAAACACCCCTAGGGAAGAGAAAAACTATGCTAGAGGCTAAGAGGAAAGAAGTAACAGCTGAACCTCACTTTCTTATGAAACAGCATACTTAAAAACCTGACTTTTTTTTTGGCCATTTGAAAATGTCTCAGAAAGTTCTAATGTGCATTACTCCCTGCCACAGATAGCAGGTAAGACAACTGGCAAAGGTTCCCCTTTTCCAGCATTATTTACTAAATTTTATCATCACCTTCTAGTTGTGGTGTGTTAGGCATTTAATACATTATTTCCAAACAACCTGACCCTCTTTAAGCTGCTTAACTGTAAGGGGTAGGTAGGCAAGGCAATCACCTGGTTTCTTAGGAAGCTAAAGCAGAAACATTGTATGCCTTGGCCATCTGCATAGGTGTGGCAAACGGAGTGGCAAACCAGACCCAAGTGCAAGGGAGTCTTTGAATTCAAATTCCAGATCTCCCTGGGGTTGCCAATAGACTGGAGGTCAGTTTCACTCCTTGGTCCATGCAGTCTTTTGAAAGGCACTGTGTCAGGCAGGTGTTAATGCTTGGTCACAGCATACACAACTTTGTACCCACTCTCTTAAAAGTGGATACTGCATTCATTTATTGCATCCGATCCACAGGGATATGTCTTCCTAACTTGCGTTCTCAATACACCACGATGCCGTCATGCCCCAGTAGCTCTGTGGACAAACCTGATGGGTACCTCAAATGTATGTGCTACAGCATGCAAAAACTGGGATCAAGTGGTCCAGTAAGTACTTATTTTCTATTTTGGATAACTTAGATCTATTACTCTTACAAAAGTGTTTCAGCAAGTTTTTGGGGGGCGGCTATTTTCCATGATCAAACCTAACAGGAAAGTCTGAAAACACACTTGAGACACACACCTTTGATTTCAAAACTCTAGAAAAAACAAAGCCTTTCTCAGCTCTCCTCTGAGTGAAGAAAGCCAGCACAGCTGGTCAGGAGCAACACACATATATAAACCATCAGGAATTAACGGCCCTTCTCCACCCCAACCCCAATCCCTCCCAATCAAAACACATGGAAGAGCAGAAGGGAAAGGGAGAAAAAGAAAGAAACTGCCAGAGACTGGCACATGCTCCCACGGCTTCTACGTTATGACGCAGGCTTTGCATTTTGCAGAAGTGACATTACTGGGGCAAAATCAGTCAAGAGTCAGCAGGTCTGACTTCTGTCTCGGTGCTTTCAAAGTCTTTAATGACCTACCTACCAGAATACCTCACTAGGCACGCAAGGACATATGCTCAAGGGTGTACACCATCATTGACTGAGGGGAAAACTGGAGGAACTTAACTGTTGACAGAGGACTGATCAGAAAATGGTGCAGTTAAGAAGTAAATATACTGGGCTTCCCTGGTGGCGCAGTGGTTGAGAGTCCGCCTGCCGATGCAGGGGACACGGATTCGTTCCCCGGTCTGGGAAGATCCCACACGCCACGGAGCGGCTAGGCCCGTGAGCCATGGCCGCTGAACCTGTGCGTCCGGAGCCTGTGCTCCGCAACGGGAGAGGCCACAACAATAAGAGGCCCGCGTACCACAAAAAAAAAAAAAAAAAAAGTAGTAGTAAATGTACTGATATGGAAGAAAGTTTATGATATGTTAAGAAAGTGTCATTTTTGTTTGCAAATGTATCTCCCTCTGAGTATACAAATAGAAGAGTCTGTAAGGATATACCAGTATGGGGGTAAGGCAGACACTGAGATTCGAACATGTACCTGACGCTTCTCTAAGATATATACTGTTTTTTGCAGTAAGCACATATTGCTTTTGAAATTTTAAGAAGCTTAAACTTGGACGAAAAGAAAACAAATTATCCTGTCCAAGGATAATTTTTACTTTCTTGAACCAAGAGGCCAAGGAAGGAGCTTTTCCTACTGAGGCGTTCCCCTCCTCCATTCCTTTTCAAACATTTCCCAACACCTACTAAGTGCTGGGCACTGCTGAGCGAGGCAGACACAAAGCACCTGTGTCAGGATTAGGTACAAACATAGTACCAGTTGCAGGCACAAACTTTCCACATGCAGGCATGCTCGTGTTAGGGAATTACCTTGTGAGGAAGCAGAGTGTAATCTCTCTGGGCTCACACGTTCTAAAGCAAAAGAACACACTCTGGAAACAAAAATCACATCCTAACAGAATAAGCCAAGTTAAGAAACTATTAACCAAATGGGATGAAATATACCAATCAGAGGCCTCTGACACTTCAGGAGCATAGATCATCTACATTTTTAAGTTTCAAAAATGGTTAAATACCAACGCTGGGGTCAGATAACAAGGGGCTCTGGGAGTCGCTGGGATCCAATTACTCTTCAAAGTACCTTACCCATGTCCTAAAATGCCATCCTATCCTAGAATACATGAACAAAACTCGCACAGAAAATGAGAAATTTCTGTCCGGCGCGTGTTGCAAAGGTCGTTTCTTTAGAAAGGAAGTTAAAAGGGGCCTAAAGGTAGAGAGGGGCACAACATGATAAAACCCTGGACAAAGAAATCCGGGAAGGTCGAGCCCTCGGGAGACAGCGAACTTGAGATGACTGGAGAAGATAATGTAGCTTCCCCAAAAAGCAATATCAAGGTGATGGCGGGGTTTCCTATGACCTCAGAGGCAGGTGAGCCCAGCCACCGCATTCAAGCTGTAAAATAAGCGTTTTCATCCTTTATCCAATCCTTCCCCAAAGTGCTGTCAGGGGAAATCTGAACCGTCCTGCAACAGAGATCTGAGGAAAGCGGAGGGAGGAAGACCGTTCCAAACACGTTCCCAAAGGGAGGGAAGTGCTAAGGAGGAGGGAGGTTTTTGGAAAGAGGCCTGCACCGAGGGTGGAGGTGGGTGGGGACGTGGGCGGGAGGGGGGCTACGAGGAATGAGGGGCGGTGGGGGGCAGCAGAAGGCAATGACGAGGACTGAAGGGCAGAAAACTGAGCGAGAAGGGAGACCAGGGGAGTCGGGGTGGGAGGGAACAGGAGGGCAGAGCGGCCGGGCTGCGGGGACCCGGGACGTGGAGAGCAGAAGGACCGAGGAAGTCTAGGACGGAGGGGGAGGGCAGCGGGGTCGGAGAGAGGCGAGCGCAGAAAGAGAAAGCAAGCTGGCAAGGGTGAGGAACCAGGCGCGAGGGACTCGAGGGTGTGAAGGCACAAAGTTAAGAAGGCAGGCTCCAGGGAAGCGCAATTTTCGAGCCCAGCACCCGGGAAGCGACGCGCAAGTGAGGGGCGCGCCAGGGCCCCTGCACGGCGGCGGCCCGGGGTCCCGAGAGCGTGGCGGGCGCCGGGGCGGGCAGAAGAGTTTCCCGGCGGCCGTGGCGGTGGCGGTGGCGCTGGCAGTCCCCAGGAAGTCCCCACCCCGGGGGCCGCAGCTCCGCACTTACCCGGCTCCGGCTGTGAGGAACCGCGACGGCGACGGCTGCGGCAGCGGCTGGGGGCGGTGCGCCCCGGGCCTCCAGCCCCCGCCCCCGCGCCCGCCCCCGCGCCCGCGCCCGCGGCCGGCGCCGCCCATTGGCTGCCGCGCTACGGGACCGCGTCTGCCTCGGCCAATCAGCGCCGAGCAGCGCCTTTTGGAAACTTTTTTCCCAGGGCCCGGGCGCGGCATGGCCACGCGGCGGCCCTGGGCGGGCTGGCGGGAGGGGCCCTGGGAGGCTCCCGCTGCTGGGCAGGGTTCTGGCCCGCCTTGGAGGCTAAAGGGTGCTCCCTGGACACCGGGGGGACGGGCTGGGATTTGCGGGCCACGCACTTCAAGAAAATATGACTCCCTCCCCTTGACACCGGTTGCATTTTCCTGTTCTTGGCTTTTCCCCAAAGCAGATAGGACAAAGATCTAGGTCCAGTTGAGGATAAGCAATGCCCCAGGTCCTCCCCACAACTTTACAACCAATATAAAATTTTCTTTTTTTTTAAGACCTTTTGATGTGGACCATTTTTAACATCTTTATTGAATTTGTTATAATATTGCTTCTATGTTATGTTCGGTTTTTTGGCTGGGAGGCATGTGGGAATCTTAGCTGCCCCACCAGGGATGGAACCCCAACCCGGAACCCACACGCCCCCTGCATTGGAAGGCAAAGTCTTAACCACTGGACTGCCAGGGAAGTCCCACAACCAATATAACAATTTTCACATCATTATCTTCTTCAAAGGCAGCAAAACTCCTTTACAGGAGATTGTTTTCGAGCCTGGCTTTGAATCCTTGCTCTGTCCCTTAGTAGCTGTGTGATCTTGGGCAAGTTATTCTCTCTGTGACTTACTTTCCTCATCTATAAAATGGGGTTATGCAGAGACGAAATGAGTCAACTTGGCATTTGCAAAACGTTTAGGACAGTGCCTAAGCACATAGTTAAGTACAATCTATGTACTGATCATGATTTTTCAATTGGTTATCTAGGTCAGGCATAATGCTAACTTCTTGATGTTCACCAACGAATATTTATTGAGCACTCACTTATATCAAAATAAATGTCAAACAAGACACCTGTCCTCAAAGGGCTTATAGTACTAAGAAAGGACACTAAATCAGCAAACAGAAACAGTGAAATAATGTCAGATGCTAATAAGTGCTATGACTAAAGCAAGGTCATATGATAGAAAGGGGCTGGGGAGGGGTCCCTGCAGATAGAATGTCAGGGAAAGCCACTCTACCAGGTGACAATGGAGCTGAGACCCAGATGATGAGAACCACAGGAAAGCACTTTTATGGTCCTCATTTTAAAGCTGAGAAAAGGGTGCAGGAAGTTAAATGCATTGCCCAAGGTTTCACAATTAATAACAAATCAGACTTCAAAGCTGGGTCTGTTTGACTCCTACACTGGTGTTCTTCAGCACAATGCTACAGGCAGAGATCTTAGCTGCTTTGAGGCCTCCAACCAGTCATAGAATCCCTCCTGCATCCCTGCCATGGTTAAGAATGACCTTTAATTCTACTTCGACTCCTTGCTACTTCCTGAAAGAAGCTCAGAGATGCAAAAAGGAACTACCACTTACATCAACGGGGTTAAGTATCAAAGTGTCTTTTAGGAAACTTCCATCCTGGCCCCAAATGCTAATAAATCATTTGCACCCCCTTGACACTTTCCAGAGCCTCACCATTCTGTGAGGTTTCTGGGCAGAGAATAATCACCCCAGTTTAAAGATTAGCTGAACCACAAGTTGATGAGCTATCAGTACTGACTACATGACATTAAATCATTTAAACCAGTTGATTTTCAATTTCCTTCATTTTTCCATTAAAAATAAAAGGGAGAAGATATTGAAATGATTATCATTAAACTCCTCTTCAGGAACAGGTGTTTAGGTAAATGGGTTTGTTATTGGATAAAACCTTAAAAAAATGAAAGGGAAATTTTGGTATACTTTAATTAAAACTTTTTTCTCTCTATTCAATGTTTTCCTTGTAGCTTTCAGATATTAATGAGCAGAAAGCTGGGTTTCTCTTGCTTAAATTCTACCATCATAATTTATTATTTCAAAACACTAAACTTTTCATTAGCCTTCCATTTAGTATGATTGATAACATTTTTATTTACTGCATTTACTTATTGACACCAGGCACAGCTCTGGACTTGAAAGAATGCCAAGCAATGTCAAACAAAATGTGTCTGATCTTTATTTTATTTTATTTTCTCTTTATTATAAAAGATATTATCTTTATTATAAAAAGCAATTTTAAAATCCACTATTATTTTGTTTCCTTTTTATATTTTTAGTTAGTACTGTGTTCAGAGATACTCAACTAGAATGAAAAGGAGAGAAAAAAATCTCTAAAGAGAAGCATATTTTTTGGTACTGTGAAAAAAACAAAACGCTAGAAACAGGGTTGTTTTTCATCTGTTCTAATTCCCACTTGGAGAATACTACCACACACAGACACAATGAAGATTTACTCAGCAGTAATAAATACCTAAGCAGGCAGATGATGTGTGGACTTGTCATCTGCCTTCTGGAAATGGAATACAAGCACGAAGGGTTCTTCAGCTATGTGTTTGATCTTGCCCTCCACAATACCTGTCTACAAGGACGTCTACAGGGATGTATCAGCTTCCCCTGAAATCTCCCCCACTTACTGTGGATTGCCTAATGAAGTTGCCTCACAGTACAGACTTCAGGGGGAAAAAAGTTCTCTTTCGGCAATTTTTACTTGCTGATCCTTATGCAAAGTTAACCTGTTTCTCAGCAAACTTCAGAAATAATCTTTTACGTAGCATTCGGCTATTGCATCGTAAACTATGTCTAGATTTAAAATATATATGCTTTGTTTTTCTCCCAATTTGCAACAGGAAATAGTGAGCAGCTGGTAGTTTCAGAAATGTCCGTTGTGCCTACTTAAAAACAATTTTTCAAAAATTTCAAATATAAGTAAAGAATCTGAAGCAAAAAAACCCAAAACAAAACCCAAAAAAAACCAAAAAACCCCAAACATGGCAAATCTAGCCACCAACAACACAAGCTGTTATTGGCTTCACATGGCTTTTGCAACTATAAAGTCTCCTTTTTGCTCACCTAAGTGGGCACTGGAAAAGTTGTATTCATTTGCAACGAGCTTTGGACCAGGACTTAAAAAAATCACGTTTTCTTACTTAAGTCACGAGGACCTCTTAATTGCTGGTGACAAAATCCAGCCTAGTCTTGGCACAGGCTTTCTTTTTGCCAGCTGGATCACAACTTCTCGAGGCGCCCTGCCGGCCCGAAGGACCTCGCGGGCAGCCCAGTTGGCAGTTATTTTTTTCTCCACTCGCCGCTAGGTTGCACTAGATAAAGGATGCTGTAGCAAATATGCGTCATTTAATTTAAAAAAAAAAAAAAAAAGTAGGGTCATCACGTGACAAGAGTAAGAGAGAAAAAAAGCCAAAACGATCAGGTTTTTCATCAAAATCCCTTTTAAGTCGCCTTCCCTCAAAAGCCCGAAAGAGCTGAACGGTGACAAATCCCGGTTGGCAGATTTTTTCCCCGGGTTCCACCTCACAAGCACCCTAAATCTCCGCTTTCAGGTTCCTTCCCACGCCACAACGATAAGCCAGCGGCAAGCCTTTCTTAAACTGGGGGTTTTCGCCAAAAAAGCCGGGGTCGGTCCCCGGGAAGGTCCCTATTTAGGGGTTTATCGGGAGGGGACTGAGCCTGACGAGGCTGCAGGGCCGCGAGGCCCCGCCCCCCCCGGGGTTCCCAGCACGCCCCGCGCGGGGAGGACGCGGCGGCGGGGGACGGGCGGAGGAAGGGGCGGAGGCAGGGAGGAGAGAAGGGCGTCGGTTTTGCGACAGGGGCGGTGCGGTACGGAAGCGGAAGTGGAGGGTGCGCTTGGCGGCGGCGGCGGGAGCTGCGGAGTCGGGAATCAAAACAAAGGGCCTGGGGGGGGTGGGGGGAAGGCGGTGGGGCCGGAATGTGAGCGGAGGTGGAGCCGGCGGCTGAGGTGAGTTTGCTGGCAGCGCTGGGAAGTAGTCCCCGACGCGTCCAGTGCTCTGGGGCCACCAGGCTGGAGAGGGGGAGAGCGTCCCCTCCTTTTGCCTGTTGCCGGCGGGGGTGGGGGAGGTTGGCTGGTATGAGGGGAAGGAATGGGACCCACCGGGCAAGCCCCCGCTACAGGTTCGAGTTGTCTCCCTTTCGGGTCAATTCACGACTGTCATTGCAGCGCCTCTGCTGCCCTTTGGGGGTGTTTGGCTCCCTGCCCACACTTGTCTCCTTTCTCCCTTTGGGGCCCTCCAGGTGTGGAGAGCAACCCTTCTTGTTGGAAGTTTAAGAGAGGAAGAGAACAGCTGGTGTTTTTGCAACCCTCCCGCCCCCCAGCGTTTTGCACCCTCCTCGGTCTATCAGCACTCCCTAGGGTGTAGCCTCTGGCTTGACTGAGCGTTGAGTCGTCTTAGGACTTGAACCACTCCCAATAATTGTACTGCGACACTGTGATACACCTTTTAGAGTTTCCCTGGCACCTTTCTGTTATTACCTAGAGCTTTCAAGTTACATCTTTTGCACTTTCTAACATCTCTGAGCATAAATATTCTGTTTTGCATACAGGGAAACTGAAACCTAAATGGGCTTCTGAGGCATTTATTGAACTTTGCATTCATTCAGCAGTTGTTGGTGGGTGCCAGACACTGTGCTAGGTGCAGGAGATACAATAATGAATAAGAAAACATGATCCATATGTACTACCGTGGAGTTTATATTTACGTGGGGGAGACAGATAATAAAAAAGCAAGCAACTAAGATAATTTTAGGAAGAAGAACTGTGAAAAACAACAGAAATACCCAGGAATGGGATGCGGTGATGTGGGGTGTTGAGGACTAGATTGGGTGTTGAGAGAAGGCCACTGCTAAATTTTCTACTTTGTCTCATTTAATACAAACAACAACCTATGAAGGTGCTACTATTATCATCAGGCCCATTTTACAGATGGGATCTGAGGTTCAGAGAGGTTGCGTGTTGTCCAAAGCTGCACAGATAGGAAGCGGCAGAATTGGGGATTGATAGGAGGACAGTCTGATGTCACAGTCTGGGCTCTCAACCACTATCTGAATTGCTCAAAGACTGAGAGATAATGGCGGAAGTGAGACTTCCACTCAAATCAAACAGAACTTGCTTTGACTACCTGAATTACATCACATCATTCCCAGGAATATTTAGGAAAATTTCCGGGTGCAGGCCACTAACAAGCTAATACGTATATACTTTCTATTGCTCGTGTTGAGCGATACCAGAGGTGCCTTGGTGTGATAGAAAGAGGTGGACAAGCCTGGTTCTTTTCCCTTTCTATTGTGTGATCTTGGGCAAGTTACATAATTTCATTTAACTTCTGTTTCTCCTCTGTAAAAATGTGGCTAATTTCTCCCTTGTCTTTCTCACAGATTTACTGTGGGAAAAAAGATGACATAAATGGATCGCAGTGTCTGGTTGTTTCCTTCATTGTATCCCTTGTGCCAAGCACAGGCTTACTACATAGTAGATACTAAGTAAATATTTGCTGAATGAGGAAATAAATAATGTTAAACAAAAAAGCTTTGTAAACTGTATTTTACTTGACACCTTAGCTCACTTTCAGGATTGGCCTTGAAGGGGCTTGAGAGAGCATGTTGAAGTTGTGTATGTCGTGAACATCACAAATTCTTAGGCTCTAGAGAGAAGATAGGGTATATGAGGTCTGTATTTAATAGGAAGAACAAGTACCATAATTTACTATCATTGTGGCAGTTAACTCCATCTCTGTCTCCAGATTAGCTCCAGTTTTTGTAGGTAAATAGCTGCTTTATTCATTCTCTCATTCAACAAATATTTCCTTAGTATATACTATGTAGGAGCCCCGTGCTTGGCACAAGCCATACAGCGGTGAAGACAAACAGATGGTGGCATCTTTTATCTGATTTTTTTCCCCCATAGTAATGCTTTGAGGTGGGCAGGGGAGAAATTAGGCACACTTGGCTGAGGAAGAAACTGAAACTTAATAAAGTTTTGTAGCTTCTACATAAGGGCCAAATAGTAAATATTTTTGGCTCTGTAGGTATATGATCTACAGTCTCTTGCAAATAATTAACTCTGCAGTTGTAGTGCAGATATAGCCATAGGACTTCAATAAGCTTGGCTGTGTCTCAAATACAACTAGTCGTAGACACCGAAATCTGAATTTCATGTAGCTTTGTCACAAAATATTGTTTTGATTTCTCCCAAGAATTAAAAAATGTGAAACACATTCTTAGTTCGCAGGCCATTTAAATACAAGCAGTGGGCCGGTTTTGGCTATAGTTTTAGGCAGTAGTTTGCCTACCCCTGCTTTTTGTGATTGGTTTTCCTATATTTTAGACATAGTGCTTATATAGTCATCTCTCCCCTCACTGGACTATGTAGATGTTAAAATCTCTTGAAAAGAGCATCTTATCAGGGAGATAGCTAAAAGAAATTCTTCTCTATATGCCCAGAAATTTCTGAAAGATAAATTAATAACCTTAAAATGGCCATTGTCGGTAAGAGTAGGAGGTGGTTGGGGCATGGTGGTGAGGGCTTGGAAATGAGACTTCCTTGTCCTTACCACTGGCAGGCCGCCTGTGTGCCCAATGGCTACTACTGATTGGATCTGCTTTTATCGTATCATTTAAGACTTGTAGAGTGTTGTTGCTCTGGAGTAGATAAGAGCACATCTGGGACTTGAGATTTCTCTGTTAGATTTTTGGTGGTATAGCAGATTCCACTTTCATAATAAGTAAACTAAGAGGTTGGTTCGACTTGTTTTGTAGCTGAATCAAATTCAAAGTCCACAGAGGTCACTTAATTTGGACCTTCAATACTCATATCAAAGACACAGTGGGATAGGTTGCTCTGAAATCAATTTCACGATCTTACATAATTGGGAATGAGGACATGTGGTTGTTCTTTTACTCAAATTATATGCTGTCTTCTGTTAACTTTTTGAATCTCCCAAGTAGAGTGTTTAGTGAGGGATAGTCGAGAAGAATTAAGAAATATTATATAGAAAACATCTGCTGTGGGCTGGAGGAGCTTGGCTCCAGCCAAGTGAAGAGGAGAGGTTTCTCTCCCGGTTATGCAGGTGTCCAAGATGTGGCTACTTCTCTCAAGCATGGCTGAAAAGAAATAGGGCTCGTCCAGAGTTCATTTTTGTTTGAAGACCTATGAAACGTAAGGAATGGAAGATGATAGACTTTTTAAAACATCAAGTTGATGTAGTTAGGGTTCAAGCATAAATAGTCAACCAAGTTTACCAATTTTAGTAAGCTGTAATATGTTTTGATAGCGATTCTACTTGTGTTCCAAGATCTGACTTGTTGGGAGCCATTGCACCATAATTTTTTTTTCTTAACTTGGAAGACATTTACATTTATTTTTACTTTCCCACATCACTAATCCTGGATATGAGTGGCTAAATCTTGTATCTCCATCAGGAAAACATAGCACCACTGAGTGGCTGTTACATCCTATGGAAAACTCAGTCTTTGGTCACAGCATTAAGAGTTTCTGGATTTGGTCCCATCAGCCCTCTTTGCAATGACCTATACACCATAAATATAGTTGTAGTCTCAGATTTCAGTAATAAAATTTGTATTTATGCAAATAAATAATATTGAAATCTCATTCTTAACAGGGTGGAAGAATGAAAGAAAAGAAAGATGAAAGAATGTTGAACCACTTTGTATGGCTGTATGATGGAAGGAAACGGAACTGAGAACTCCTGCAGTAGAACACTTGGATGGCTTCAACAAGATAATGATGCTAAGCCATGGCTTTGGAAATTCTCTAATTGCTTTTCTCGTCCTGAGCAAACATTGCCACTTAGTCCCCAAACGGTAACTATGTGCAAGACTAAGGACATGGCAAATTCTTAATGCAAATAGATGAGAGATCCATTTGGTCTGGGGCAGTCTCTCTCCCTGGAGTCTGTGCTAAATTTTCTCTTGCATCCTGCTTATATTACTCCTTGTAGCACATTATTGTAATTCCTGACTCAATGAAGGCACAATTTTTTAACTCCTGTACTTACACATTAAGCAACAATAGATGCTTTAAATATTTGATGTTAAAATTTTGGAAAGATTTGTTTCTCATTAACGTCACAGATTCCAAAGACAAAATCCACATTGTAGAGTAAGACCGGAGGAAAGTACAAAATAGATATTGTTTTATGGTAGCCTGCTGAGTTTTGTGTCTTAAAATCAAGGAAAGATTGATAGGATTTGTTGATAGTCTTTTTCTGTTCAAGATTTCTCTTGAATATTTAAATATGTCTAGAACTTTTGTCTTTTCGTAGTGATTTTGACGTTTTCTGATTTTATTTCCTTCATCGTTATCACTTTTTTTTTTGCTATTGTACTTGGGATTTAAATGAGACTTCACTATGAATTTATATAAGGGTATTGATAATGACTTTTAAAAAAAATCTATTCCCTGTCTTCTCCAGTTTTTCATTATATAGTTACCTTTGTCGCATGGCATCAGTAATTGGAGTTATTTCAGAAGTATTTTACCTCAGGGACAGTTTGCACTGAGGGCTGGCAGCTCAAGCAGGGTCCTGGGGTGGCAGATCTAGCCCTAACAGAGTCACAGGACACGGAATTGCACTGTCACCTTTACAGATCCAGAATCTCGATTTTGTCAGTGGTACCCAGAATTGAGTACGTTCAGGAAGACCACCTCACAGTAACCCTGCCCATAAGAGCCAGATCTATATAAATCATAATGCCAGTGAGTTAATTTCCAGCCTGAATTGTAATTACCAAGAGGGCAGAACACACTGCTTGTTGGCTGGTGAGACCATTGCTATTACCTCCCTTTTAGGAAAAGTAACTGAAAATCCAAGTTTCTCCCATATTAGTATACCCTCCCATAGCAGAAGGAGTGAAATCATAGCAGTCAGATGGACCTTTCTATGCTCTAAGGGATGAGCATGTCTCAATCACTATATCAGGGCATCCCCTTCATCTTAATAGTGCCTGCATTCAGCCAATAAATGTTGTTGATTTGTCGAATCCCCTTTCAGTGGCCAGGTACTCTGCTGAGTGCTTTATGTTTACTATTTCATTTTATCCTTCTAACAAATGTAGTAGGTACATTCTGTTGTTCCCAGTTGAAGGATGGTAAAATTGAAGCATAAAGAGGTTAGGTTAAGTCACTTACCCAAGGTCATAAAACTATTTAGTATCACATTCAAACCCAGGTCTCTGACACCAATGCAATGCTATAACCTTTATAAGCATACCAGCCTCATGTGTCTATGTTACAGGCATATGACAAACTATTTCTCTTTTATCTTTTCCCCAGATAGTTTTCTAATTACTCTAATTCTTTCCACTGGTTACAAAATAATTGTTGGCATTATGGCTTTAGGTCATGATACCCCAGGGTTTGCTAAATGTCATCAGCAACACGTTTAAGACCTATTCATGGATGGGCCACTTGGGCAGATGGCTGATCTCATCCATAGTGCTTGATACCTTCTCCCCTGGAGGACCTTACTAAAACCACCTAGCTCTGACTGCACAAACTATTAAGTATTTTCCTCAAGGCGCTTTGCTTGTAAGCCATCTTTAGTGAATACTGTTATGACTGTGTTGTTTTTCATACCACCTGTTTTGTCTTCAGAAGACACTGAGAGGCAAGGGGAAGTTATCAAAGGGAAGACACTGAGACATGGTTGGTTAATCAGGCTTGTTGAATATGTAAACAGACCCCCTCCCCAAGTCTCTTAAAATTCAGGAAGGACACAGTTGTAATTTTAGTTGTCTGTTTCAATGTTCACCTCCTGCTGAAGAATGCTCCTGGTTTTAGCTGCCATTCCATTTTTGTGGTTGTGATTTTGTGTGGTTATGACGGAGTGATGTAGATAGGTTTGAACACTGTTTCCATTTTTTAATGCAATCAGTTGTGAGTATCCCCAAGTCACTAGCCTCATAAAATTAATTTGTGTTCTGGTTTTCTTTTCTCAGAAAGATTACATGGAGAACAAGAAAGTTGCTGTGGAATTAAAGGATGTACCATCTCCCCTTCATGCTGGCTCTAAACTTTTTCCAGCAGTCCCACTTCCAGATATCCATTCTCTTCAGCAACCTAAAATACAGCTTTCAACTGTCCCCAAAGTAAGCTGCTGTGCCCATTGCCCTAATGACCCCTCCACTTCGCCAATGCGTTTTGGTGGTGGCGGTGGCGGAGGGACTGGTAGCTTGATTCCCCCAGGCGCACTGTTAGACTCGCAAAGCACCAGGACAGTCACGTGTCAGGTGGGGTCAGGGTTTGCTTTCCAGTCTGCATCTTCACTCCAGAGTGCCTCAGCTAGGAACAGTTTGGCCAGCGTTGCAAGTGACTTTCCCAGCATGTGTCTAGAAAGTAATCTCTCTCCCTGCAAACACCTGCCCTGTTGTGGAAAGCTCCATTTCCAGTCATGTCATGGTAATGTGCACAAGCTGCATCAGTTTCCAGCTCTCCAGGGCTGCACCTCCTCCGCTGGCTATTTCCCCTGTTCTGATTTCACAAGTGGGGCTCCCGGGCACTTGGAAGAGCACATTTCACAGTCGGAGCTAACGCCTCACTTATGCACCAACTCTTTGCACCTAAATGTGGTACCTCCGGTTTGTTTAAAGGGCTCACTTTACTGCGAAGACTGCCTCAACAAGGTTTGTATCTTTTTATTTGTTATGTTGGGTGCAGCTAAGGTTTGAGGAATGACTTTTTAAAAATACTAATGGATATATCTTGAAAAATATCTTTCTTGTGAGTGGGGTCAAAGACTTTCGTGATGTGGCTTTCTCCCCATCAGCATAACTCCTTCTGGTCCTGAAAGAAAGCAAAGGGTAAAATGGGAGGGACCATTCAAAAAAGTACAGAGTAATTATTTATTTTATGCTCTTAGAGTCTCCTGTAATAAATCTACTTCTTACATGTGAACCTAGCTTGGCAAAGCCTCGTGTTCTGTTCAGTCTTTAAAGGCTAGAGCACAATTGTGATTTCTTATAGCTAACACTCACTTGATACATGGACCCATTCTTGTAAAACTGCATGTTGTCCCTTTGTAATAATTTGGGGAACTTGGTCTCAGTCACACCCAGTGTTCAGGTAAAGACGTTACTTCCTTTTATGTAAAGTGTGTCTGAGGGTCTCCACCGTAGCAGACACATGGCCCAGAATGTAAAGGTCTGATCATGTGAATATCTTCCCTGATCATTTCAAGTCACTTTGGAAGTGAGTTTATGCATTGGTAGCTGATAGTTCTGGGAAAGGTGATTTGAAAATACGTTTTATCAGAGGTTAGCAGGTGGAAAGGAGAAACACTTAGAATGTGTTTTCAGTTGTTATGTGTAACTCTAGGTTCTGAAATAATGTATCTGAAACCTCCTCCTCTTTTTAAAAAAATTTTAAAACAGCCGGCAAGAAATAGTATAATTGATGCTGCTAAAGTCTGGCCAAATATACCACCTCCAAATACTCAAACTGCACCTGTTACTATTCCTCTGTGTAATGGCTGTGGAACCAAAGGAACAGGGAAGGAGACCACGTTGTTATTGGCGACCAGTCTAGGCAAAGCTGCTTCGAAATTTGGTAAATGACAGTATGGTGTAAAATGTGCATATTAGTTTTCAATACCTGATACTAACACTGCATTTAATCACCTTTAAAAAGATTCCTGTGGTTCTAAAGCTACTGTGTATGAGTCTCCATTTCCATCTCTTGGTAAAGATCTTTTTATCCTTATAGACCAATAGGTCAGTTGCCATTAATGTTGGGCTGATGCTATTTGAGACCAGAAGCTGTGTATAGAAAAATAAGGAGTATATTAGGAGAAATAAGTGCTGGAAGGGACTTGGTGTCAACTTAGGTTCATAATCACACTTGTTGGTTGTATGCTCCTAGAGGTACTTAGTATTTAGAAAGATTTAGCAATGGCTGATGAAAAACAGTATTTGAAAACCTAAGATCATTTCCCCAAAAAGTAATTGATATATTTTATCTTTAAAAAACATTTTTTAAAAACTTGAATCAGATACGAATGCAGTGTTAAAAATCATTTAAAATCAAGGACAAGGGAATTCCCTGGCGGTCCAGTGGTTAGGACTCTGAGCTTCTACTGCAGTGGGCACGGGTTGGATCCCTGGGTAGGGAACTAAGATCCAGCAAGCCCTGCGATGCAACCAGAAACAAACAAACAAACAAATGTGCTTTAAAAATAAAATCAAATCAAGGATGATAACAACTTCATGGTCTGTCTCCTCTTCATTGTTCTCCCACACTGAGTCGGTAGACAAGTGCGGGTGGAGCATGAAGGTCAGGTCTCAGAGCTGCTGTGTCCATTCACCTATGTGTTAGTGTTCAGAGGAGCATAACTGGTCAGTGTGAGAACGCCTCATGCTTTGTCATGGATTTATTGTGGGCTTAAAGTGACTTGATCTTTAGATTTGTTCTCTCCTGAAAAATGGGAATAATCACTTAGAGATACTATGGCAACTTGGGGTTGTTTGTCTTATTAGACCAGCCATTGAGGTTGGTATCCTTAAATTTAACATCAGTCAATAATTTCATTTTCCTGCCCCTAAGAATGAGAGGTAGCTACCTGTTATTTTTATTTGAATATCTTACCTCTTTTTTACCATTGTAATTGAAAATGTTAACATTTCTTAAGGGTCACCAGAAGTTGCGCTAGCCGGACAGGTGCTAGAAAACTTACCCCCCATTGGAGTTTTTTGGGATATTGAAAATTGCTCAGTCCCCTCTGGCCGCTCAGCTACTGCAGTTGTACAAAGAATTCGTGAGAAGTTTTTTAAAGGCCACAGAGAAGCAGAATTCATTTGTGTGTGTGACATCAGTAAAGAAAACAAAGAAGTTATTCAAGAACTGAATAATTGCCAGGTAAAAAAAAAAGAATTTTTATCTATTTTGGTAGAAGAATAAGCATGTGTGATTTTTTTTAAGAATTCTAATTGAAAATTTGTTTAATAATATGCATTTGTGCTAAGTTTGTAAATAAAGGAAAATAGCAAAAGATTATTTCTTAATTAGGTACTAGAAATCATTTAATCATGTCTGATCTTTCAGCAAGGCTGCTTATATGTGACTAGTGCTTTCCTAGTATAGTGGTTACATATGTATCATTTCCTTTGATTTTCATAACTGCTTTGTGAACAAGGCTCATAGGATTTATTATTTGGAATTTACAAATGAAAGGGCCCAAGAGGTGAAGCAACTTTTTTAAGATCATATGGCCGTAAGTGGATGAGCTTAGATTTAAATCCAGATTGTCTGACCCCAAAGTCTGTTCTCTTCAGCTGGAACCAGAATCAAGTTCTTTTGACTTTCAGACAAGTAATTCCATTGATATGCCATATTCCTGCCTAAAGTTATATAGTTCTGTTCCTTGTAAAAACTAATAAATCCTATTTTGTATTGTATGTAGTTGAGGCACCTCTCAAACCTTTCCTTCCTTTGGAGACTTTAATATGAGCCTGATAGTTTTAACAAGAATAAACACATTTTAGCTCCCTTAGGGGCAGATGCCTCTCTTCTTCCACCACCTGATGGTGGAAGCCATAGATGACGAATAGAAATGACATCAAATACAGCCCCAAATTGTACCTTAATTATATATCATACCTCTGCCACCCACAAAACTGTTGGCAAAAGATACTAGAGAGAGCTAGTTTACTTCGCATTTCACTTTCTTTTCTTTATTTTCTGAAAGGGGGATGGATGAAGCAGAAAAGCAGAAGATTACAGATGAAACTAGGGATAATGATCCAGTTAATTCGTCTGGAGAACTGAAGTTGAAATTATTGAGATTTGACTGTAATTTTTTTCCGTTCCTAAGTGGCAGTAATAATAAAAGTTTCCTCAAGAACTGTCTATTAAGAGGCAGGCAGAATGTGTAGTGATTTTCTAACCTCAGCTCTTTCTCATTTGTCCTTATTATAAATTAATGCAGGTAACCGTTGCCCACATCAATGCTACTGCAAAGAACGCTGCTGACGACAAGCTCCGCCAGAGCCTCCGAAGGTTTGCAAATACTCACACTGCTCCTGCCACTGTGGTTCTTGTGTCAAGTAAGTGTAGAAACATCTGCTAATTTCAGCTAAACTCACTGTGTGTGAATTATCATAGAAACCAAAATATGTTAAAGTAAAATGTGCCCCCAGAGACGCTGAAATACATAGGACATTTTATGTTTATCTTTGAAAACTGTTTAGAAAAAAAATGGGTCTACGTGGATTTCTGTATTTTTCTCCTTGGAACTTGATTAAGGATTCTTGCAGGGCCAAGTTTATTAAAGAAAATGTAATTTTTTTAATCCTGGGGGCCCCTTATTGCTAATTTTAAAAATCTAAGATGAAGTTGGGGCTCCTCAGAGTATTAACATTTGCTCCTTTTTACTACTGGAAGTAACGTGTCTTGGGGTTCAGTATAAGTATATGTAAAATTGTCTTACCGTGTTAATCCTTCTGATACGAAATGCGTTCCTGTTCTAGAAAGGGGTGGGGGTGGCAACTTAGAATATAATCCTGCCATTCCTTCCTTCTCAGTAGATGTCATTAGAGTTACCTCTCTCTGTCAGGTGTTTCTAATGTTTGGGGATGGGGGTTGGGCTGTACCTTGTCTTTCAGCTGATGTCAATTTCGCATTGGAACTTAGTGACCTGAGACACAGGCATGGTTTCCACATAATTTTGGTCCATAAAAACCAGGCCTCAGAAGCACTGCTGCATCATGCTAATGAGCTGATCAGATTTGAAGAATTCATTTCCGACCTGCCCCCCAGGTTACCAGTAAAAATGCCAGTAAGTGGGTTTGTGTTCTTTCTGCCATATTCTAGTTGAGATTACAGAGGCTCAAGACAGCCCTTCATAAGGGGTCTCCAAGCCCAGGTGAGGCTGTTCTTTGTAGTAGGCTGGCCAGATTTTGAAACAGGCCTAGAAACTTTCTTCTCTTACAGATATTCAGAGAATTGATATATATGCATTTTGCTTTTATTATTTTCACAATGTCATAGGGAACTGACTTTCAGATTTACCTTACTGACAGCCACTTGCCAGTGTCTACAAAGCTAGCAATGTTTTGTGCCAGGGGGATGGAAGTAATGGAATGAGAGTTATTACTCTTTTTGCTTCCAGGTTTTAAGGGTAAAGAATATGATGATGGTTTGCACATACTGGTGTGGTTGGAGTCAAATAAGCAGTGATAGTACAGTTGTGGCACTTAATCCTGAAGCTCCAGCAGGCCTCTGAGCCTGTTTTCTATGGTTGTGGTCCCTGGCATGCATGGGCACAATGAGGAGTAGTGGTCGCTACACCTGTAGCCTGGTAAGCCACTTGACAGGAGAAAGTGCACATGTTTCCAGCAGGCTGAGCATTTCTCATAGTCTTGTTTAGGATAAGAATGTTTACTGCAACACTGAGCTTGTGTTTAAGCTGTCTGGAGACTATATGTGCAACTTTTAAACAGTAATAACAGAGAGGAGCTATAGTGTGGATGGTCCAGAAGGGTGGGCAATCCCATTCATGAAATGCAGTTTTAACGTATTTTAATAACTTTAGGATTACAGAAGCACTTTAGGAATGATCTCACCCAACCTCCTCATTTTAGAGAGGAGGAAGTCAGCACTTAGAAAAAGTAAGCAAGCCGCTGGAGGTCCCACAGCGTGATGGCAGCAGAACGGAGACTGCCCCCCCGCCCCGCCCCCAGATTCAGGCATTTGCATTGTTGGCCCCACTGCATTGCTTGATACCCAACAAGATCAGAGCCTGGCCAGAGATTAAACACGTGCTAAGGATAATCTGCAGTTGGGGATACCAGAGTCTGGCCCAAGAAGTAACATACACAGGCCCTACTTCAGGCTTTGGAGCTGCTCTGCTGATTCACTTTTGTTGTTCTTCATTATGTTTTTAAGTCTTTTGGCTATAGCTACATTTCCTCTATTTCGCTTGTGTTTGGCACTCACTTTTTTAATCCGGAAGGGCTTTAAGTCGATTGTAGTATTTTAGGTGAGAGATTGCCCACTGTAGAGATCCTTATTCCTTATGATTTACAAAAAAAAAAAAAAAGACCGATTATTCAGTACATTCAATCTTGCCACATATTTTTTTCTCATTCACCAGAGTGATAATTTTAGATACATTTCTCTTTTTCCATGTTTTTCAGTCTAAGTAAGTTTACCCTCTCCCGTGGAAATCTCTGTTATCTCCCCTTCAAGGTCGCTAGCTAAAGTTTGGAGATCACTCATTGTTCTTCTTGTTTGTAATTGAATGTGTGCCCTCGAGTCAACCCACTGTAACACTTTTCCTCTGTATCAACAGTGCCAGACTCTACTCTATGTTTATAACCTACCAGCAAATAAAGATGGCAAGAGCATCAGCAACAGGCTCAGACGCCTGTCCGATAATTGTGGCGGGAAAGTGCTAAATATCACAGGCTGCAGCGCAATCCTCCGCTTCATAAACCGAGATAGTGCAGAACGGGCTCTGAAGCGAATGGAAAATGAAGATGTCTTTGGTAATAGGATCATCGTGTCATTTACTCCAAAAAGTGGAGAACTCTGTGAAACAAAGAGTTCAAACGCAACTGCTGATAAAGCGAAGTCTCCCAAAAAACTTAAGAATCCAAAATTGTGCCTCATCAAAGATACAAGTGAACCATCTTCCAGTGCCAAAGCCGCACCTGGAAAAGGGTCGCAGGCAAATTCTGGATCTGCTACCAAAAATACCAATGTTAAAAGTTTACAGGTAATTGTGATACCTCTTGCTTTCTGAAGTTTATGGTAGGTTTGCTTTCTTGGTCTCTGTTTTATATGCTCACTTGCTTCGAGGATACTCAAAGTCAAGTGTTTTCTGTGCAAGGTCTGACACATCCTGGGGGCTAAACTGTTAAACTCCCTTGCTCTGTCTGTTTTAAGGAGCTATGCCGCATGGAGTCGAAGACTGGCACTCGAAGCAGTGAGCCCCAGCAAGGCCACCTGAGGCCGGTGGCACCGCCTCACAGAAATTCAAGTGCTGCAGCGCCCACACCTAAAACGTCGGGGGTGGCAGAATCTGTTTACAAAACCAATCCGAAGTAGGTTCCGTTATTCTCCCTTGTAGCTGCTTGTCATGATGTGAAGGAAAATAAGTGACCTCTTCCTTGCAATGTTTCCCTCCACTAGAAAAGAGAACCTCTGCACCCGCAGTGTTACCAGTTCTCCTGTAGATAAAAAAGATAAAGAGGAGACTCTGTTCCAAGTGAGTTACCCGTCTGCTTTTAGCAAGTTGATCGCATCCAGGCAAGTGGGTCCTCTGCTCACGCCTCAGTCTTGGTCTTCTCGGTGAGTGGTTCTTGATCCAAGGAGTGGTTGTGTGCAGTAGAAGGGGTTATGAAATAGTTTGTTTAACAGAATTCAAGCAATACACAAGTGCATATTTAAAAGAGAAATCTTCCACCCCTCCTCCACCAGTCCCCTTTTCCACTGGTAACGATAGCTAACATTTGGGGGCAGTGATTCTTGCTGTTTCTCCCTCCTCCACGTGGGAGTCTTGGTAAGCAGAGGTCAGAGAGAGAAACCTGTCCTGGAGTCCTTGGGCAATGATGGGAGGCACATTATGTTCTTACCATGTCCTCATGGCTTCATCATGGGCCTCATGCTGAGGAAGAGGCCCAAACGGACACGCATTGGTTATTCTTATTCGTGGGGTAATTACAGGAAGCTGTTTGAGGAACGAGGGTCTCTGTAAACAACCTTAACACCGACCTTATTTAAGCTTTCTAAACTCACTCCAAGTAATTCTGGAACCTTGGAAAACAGAAGGAGCTCATGCATCCCATGAGCTCCTTCTAGCATTGTATTTGTTCTTCTGAGTTGGTGAAGACTCACTATAGAACATGACTTTGGACCTGTCAAATGACATGTACAAACTCACGTAAAAGACTTCCTTACGTGGAGAAGGGCCGCAATATATGAGCAAGAATATCTGGCTTGGGATTTCCCTGGTGGTCAGGTGGTTAAGATTTGCGCTTCCACTGCAGGGGGCGTGGGTTCAGTCCCTGGTCAGGTAACTAAGATCCCACATGCTGTGTGGCACGGCCAAAAAATAAATCAAATAAAATGTCTTTATATTTTAAAAATATATTGGGAATTCCCTGGTGGTCCAGTGCTTAGGACTCCATGCTTTCATTGCCGAGGACCCGGGTTTGATCCCTGGTCGGGGAACTAACATCTCGTAAGCCACATGGCACAGCCAAAAAACACACACAGACACAGACACAGACACAGACACACACACACACACACACACACACACACACACACACACACACACACACACACACACACACACACAATCTGGCTTTTTCAGAGCCAGGGGGAGATAAATGATTTACATGGATATCGCAAGCTAATTTCCTAAGAAGAAATGCTCAGTGTCCTAAGAATAAATGCACAAAGTGGAAAACTAATTCATTAGGCCTGCCTGTAATTTCTGCCGTTAGCTTTAAATAATCCAATAAAAGGATATTGAGTATTTTTTTTTTTGTGGTACGGGGGCCTCTCGCTGCTGTGGCCTCTCCCGTTGCGGAGCACAGGCTCCAGACGCGCAGGCTCAGCGGCCATGGCTCACGGGCCTAGCTGCTCCGTGGCATGTGGGATCTTCCCAGACCGGGGCATGAACCCATGTCCCCTGCATTGGCAGGCGGACTCTCAACCACTGTGCCACCAGGGAAGCCTGATATTGAGTAATTTATTTGCTGTTAATAAGGTAGTCAACAGGTCGTATTTTTGACAATGAGTCTAAATCAGTGCATGTTTAAGATAAAAAAAAAAATTGAAAATCAAATTGTATTGCGGGAAGCTGTTTTTATATAGCTTCAAACAAAATCTAAATGGCATAAGCTGAATAAATAGAATAACAGTTTTTAAAAATAACCTATGTATGTTTTAAGCAGGAGTATGTCTCCAAACCTCTTAAACAGAGCATCCCCGCTTGCTTTCAACGCTGCAAATTCGAGCGTTGGTGCCGACTGCCCAGACCCATTTGCAAATGGTGCTGATATCCAGATCAGCAACCTAGACTACAGATTGTCCCGGAAGGAGCTGCAGCAGCTCATGCAGGAAGCGTTTTCTAGACACGGCAAGGTAACCTTTTCACTCTTGTTCTTGCCTTTGTTTTACCCCTTGCTGGCATTCAAGTTGAGTGCACTTAACTCAACACATGTAACTACAGGCAGAGTGTAAGTGTCACTCAACGAGTTTGAACACCTTCCTTTTTCCTCTGGCCTGCTCATGGTGGTGCTGTGTATTCTGTTTTTAGGATACAGCCCAAGAGAGCAAGAAGCCTGGCATAGAAGCACTTGTGTTCATGGGCAGGGATTTCAGTGGCTCTTCGGGAAATAAAACACTGATGGGTTTTAGTTAGCTCTGGCTGCTAAAATATGGAAATAGGGTTCTAAAATGATATTGGCTGTTTTTGTTAATGTCTTACGGTATCTGATTCAGTTTTTAGGTGCAATTTGCTAAAAATGCACCTTTTACTGAAACTTAAGATGGCTATGCCCCAGGTTTTGGCAGGGTCTGGAGAAGACGCAAAAGACTCCTTACATGTGTTGGCCCCTAAGCCTGCCTTGGAGAGCATTGTGTGCCAGAGCACAAGGCAGGCTAGGCTGACGTCACATCCCTGAAGGTCACCCATCCTAGCTCACTTAGGTTCTGGTCAGCGGAAGTGCACAGTTCAGACAGGTTCCCTCACGGCAGCACTGAAGCCCACAAACCAGTTGCCTAGTGAGTCACCTTCAGTTTTAAGAGGACAGGGTTCTGGGTAGATCAGCATTCTGTTTTCCTTTTTACTGCTGCAGGTGAAGAATGTTGAGCTCAGCCCCCACACAGATTATCAGCTCAAAGCTGTTGTTCAGATGGAAAACTTACAAGAAGCAATCAGTGCGGTGAATAGCCTCCACAGATACAAGATTGGCAGCAAGAAGATCCTGGTCTCACTTGCCACGGGAGCTGCTAATAAATCACTCTCTTTACTGAGGTAAAGAACAAACAAGCCGTTTATTTCAGGAAATAACATTTTGGCCCGAAAACAATTTTAGAAATAATAAAAATAGATTTTATCCCATTCCCAACCCTCTTGTGATGATCACATATGCAATAAATGCTTTTTCTCCCTTGATAGAGTTAGAAATAAGGTAGAAGTTAGAAATAAGCTAGCTAGAATAGTTTACCCTTGTTCAAGTCATTAATCAAAGATGAAGTACAGCTTAAACTTGGCAGGCACTTAGGAGTAAAATAATATGCCACATATCTAGAACAGGTTCTAAAAATAGTAGGCCTCTACAATAAAAGTTTATAAGCCTAGAAAGTCTGAAATATTACCTTCCAATCTTAGTAGAAGGTGGATTTGTCTATAACACGTAGATCTACAAAGCTGTAAGCTCTCAACTTGCAGATATATCTTTAACGTCACATAGACACCCAGCCCCGTAAGTCTGCATTACGACTAGACTAATCTTAGGAATCTAGTGATGGTTTTATTCATAATATGCTTTTGACACACAGCACTCTGTAAGTTTAAGGTGTACAGACAGTATAATGATTTGTGCACCAGGAACTAACATACTGTTTATAGGTCAATTATACTTCAAAAAACAAGCCAACAGACTCATAGAAAAAGAGATCAGATTTGTGGTTACTAGAGGTGGGGTATGGGGGAAGGAGGAATTGGATGAAGGCAGTCAAGAGGTACAAACTTCCAGTTATAAGATAACTAAGCACTAGGGGAGTGATGTACAACATGATTAATATAATGAACACTGCTGTGTGTTACGTATGAAAGTTGTTAAGAGAGTAAATCCTAAGAGTTTTCATCACAAGGAAAATAATTCTTTTATTTTGTGTCTATATGAGATGATGGACGTTCACTTACTGTGATGATCATTTCATAACATACACAAGTCAAACTTCACCATCATTTTAAGTTATTTTTTAATTTCCTAGAATAAAGATAATACTCATTAAATATAATTTTAAAATTTCAGAAACATAAAAGAAGCAGGAGACAAAAAAATCATCCATAATCCTATGGCTTAAAGCCAGTCACTCTTAACCAGTGTATTCAGTTGTGTATCTTCAACTGTGGGGATTCCTCGCCCATCTGTCTGTTAGAACTGCGCTGTGGCAGGAGACAGTCAAGCTCTTGTGCCCTTTGCTCTGAATTAATAAAGTGTCTCAGTGAGTAGTCAGTGTCTTTCTGATAAACAGGTGTGCAAAGCCCTATGCTTGAGTCTGATAAAAATCCCAGTATATGTGACTAAATATTGTTTAATTGCCTTGTTCCTGAAGTCCGTTCTTTAAGTTTTTCTGGAAGATCAACTGAGATATAAATGGGTATGTTTATTTTGCATACACATGATGGTAATCAATTTTATGAACTCTGTTTTTAAAATACAACTTGGAACGGAGAGGAAGTCGTCTGTTCTCTAATGGACTAAACTTTTTTCTTGCAGTGCAGAAACGATGTCCATTCTTCAGGATGCTCCTGCCTGTTGTCTGCCTCTTTTTAAATTTACAGATATTTATGAAAAAAAGTAAGTAAGGGTTACTTTTTTCATTGATCCAGCCAGTACTGATGGGTGACTTCCATGCATAAAACTGGTAGCAACTCTTAAGGAACTAGCAGAGGAAATAAGACCAAGACAGTGGTGTTCAGATTGAAATTCCAGTTTTAACACACATTTGAAGAACGTCTTTCATTTTTAGCAAATTTAGACCTCAGTCCCCAAAGCTGTACTTTCATCTTTTCCACTTGGCTGATGAGTTTTGTTATTCATTGTGTGAACATTTTCAAGCACCTTCTAGACTGTAAGCTCCAGGACAGCAGGCACTGTGTCTGACCTAGCACCATGTCTTCAATGCCCAGTGCTCAGTAGACGCTCAGCAAGTACTAGTGGAACGAAAGGCTCTGTGGAGGGTGCAGAGCTGGAAAGACAGCCCTTGTCTTTGGGGCTGTTATGTCTGGAAGGGAAAAGACACTCGCCATATATTGTATAGAACAAAGAAAACTATCATTACAAAGGAGGAGTAGGAAGGAGAAAAGGCCTTGAGGTTACAGAGGGTGGAAGGAACCAGGAGCTTGGCCATTATCCCGTGGATAGTGGGAGCCACTGAAGTATCGGAGGAAGGAGGGGAGGGGAGAGGTGTGGTGGTGGGAAGACTTCAGGCAGTGGTGGTGTTTGAGCTGGAGTGAATGGGGAAGGGAGAGAGACACGGGGGAGTGTGTGCACCAGTCCCGGCTCTGAGTAGACGCTGTCGGAACAGAGGGAACTAGACACCACAGAAGTTTCAAATGTCAGTGAAATTGGACTTAGTAACTAGTTTTATGTAGCAGGCAAGGTAAAAAGTAGAGGTCAGTTTGATTCTGAGTTTTCTGCCCTAGGTGACAGGGAGGAAGTTTGTATGGTTAAACTGGAAATAGGGAAGAAATAAAGAAAGCTTGTTTAGGAGTTACAGTGCGTTTTTTTTTAATTCATTTATTTAATTTTGGCTGTGTTGGGTCTTCGTTGCTGTGCGAGGGCTTTCTCTAGTTGCAGTGAGCGGGGCTACTCTTCATTGCGGTGCACGGGCTTCTCATTGAGGTGACTGCCCTTGTTGCAGAGCGTGGGCTCTAGGTGCGCGGGCTTCAGTAGTTGTGGCATGTGGACTCTAGAGCGCAGGCTTAGTAGTTGTGGCGCACAGGCTTAGTTGCTCCATGGCATGTGGGATCTTCCTGGACCAGGGCTCGAACCCATGTCCCTTGCATTGGCAGGTGGATTCTTAACCACTGTGCCACCAGGGAAGCCCTACAATGAGTTTTTGATCTTGGCTTTGGGCATATGAGTTTTAGGGGGCTATTGGAATATCTGGGCAGAGAGTTCAGGTGGTCTTCTGCACATTTGGAGTCCCTCAGTAAAGAAGTCAGCTCTGAAGATACGGCAGTTATTTGCCTAAAGATGATCTTGAAAGACCTGGGAGCAGATGAACTTAGAGGAGAGGGAGAACTAGAGAAAGGGCAGAACTGGGTGGAATGCAACCAGGGACAGGAAGCCGGTGAGAACCCGGAGGCCAGAGTGTTATCAGGAGGGTGTGGATGGCCTGAGAACATGGTGTGAGGTTTGGGGTGGAGGAGGAGGAGGCCACTGGTGACTTGAGAGCCAACTCTGAAGAGTCCTGTGGAGACAATCCTGGAGGGAAGGGGATGGCAGACTGGATGGTGAAACAGCAGAGGCAACTCCTGAGAGACCAGCTGTTTCCATTATAGGGAAGACGCGAGAGCTCCAGACTGAGTGAAAGCACAGAGAAGACTGGACATAAGTGGAGTGGGGCAGTGTAGGGGGTGGGGGCTGGAATTTGAGACTGGTGTTGGTCATGGGGCGATCTGAGCGTGTAGGCAGGGCACTGGGAAGAGACCATTGGAGCAGCTAACATTTAATGAGCACTTACTCTGTGCTAAGCTGTCTCCATACATGCCACATTTAATTCTCACGTCAGCCCTGTGAGGTAGGGATTGTCACCCCATTTTACAGATGGGAAAACTGAGGCCTAGATTGGTTATATAACTTGACCAAGGTCACATAGGTTGAGTCAGAATTTGAACTCAAATCTGTCTTCAGATCCTGTGCCTTTAAGCTCCAAGTATGAAAGACACAAGTCAAGGTGGTGACTGGGGAGTCCAGTCTAGTGTAGGTCGGGGGCTGAAGCATAGGGTTAGCTGAAAAGGGGTATACCTCGTCTGGGGAGAGGAGCAGAGATGGTGAGAAGTATTACAGAGGGATTTGGAAGTGAAGGGGAGGCCAAGGTGAAATGGGTCATGGCTGATAGTTTTCCATCTCAGAAAATTAGGTGAGGCATTTACAGAGACTTGTGGGGTCGGAGGCTAGGTACCAAATGATATATATAATCACTGTAATGGGCAATGGGCCAGGGATGACTGGAAGGGAGTGCCAAGCATCACTGGTTTGATGGTGAATAAATTTATAGTAGAATTATCCCAGTTTTACTTTTCAAAGAGACAGGGGAACCATTCTTGGTTATAGAGCTTTATCTAAACAGGTCAGGAATTTCTGTACAAAGAAAAACGTTCTCTTTAAGTCAGCATCTCTCTCTTTCCTTGCTTTTAGGTTTGGACACAGGTTGAATGTGTCAGATTTGTATAAACTAACAGACACAGTCGCAATCCGTGAACAAGGAAATGGCAGACTGGTGTGTCTCTTACCCAGCAGTCAGGCCCGCCAGAGCCCCTTGGGGTCTTCCCAGTCACATGACGGCTCCTCAACAAACTGCAGCCCAATTATATTTGAAGAGTTAGAATATCACGAGCCTGTCTGCAGGCAGCACTGTCCCAATAAGGATTTCAGGTAGATTGCCCGTTTCCCTTGAGAAGTAATCCTTTTGTAAAAGGTCGTGGAGCATCTGTTAGAATTACCTTGGGAACGTCTTAGACCACTGAGAAATGTCATCTGTTTTGTTCTCTTTTCGGCAGTGAACATGAATTTGATCCAGACTCTTACAAGATTCCTTTTGTGATTCTCTCGCTGAAGACGTTCGCGCCCCAGGTTCATAGTCTTCTGCAGACACACGAGGGCACCGTGCCTTTATTAAGGTGACCGTGTCAAAGCCATTGTGACACCTTAGTCCTCCTCTTTATAGAAAGTCCGCCACCTGCCTGCACCTCTCCCCAAGCACGCACTGTACCAGGCTTCAGCCTGACGTTTTTAGGTACCACTTGTAGTCGAAGTGTATCTGAAATGGGATCCATTCACTCTATATTTCAACAAGAAATTGTGTTTGTGCTGAATTTTAGAAACATCAGCATGAATAGGGCAGATTCTTCTCCACAGAGAAAAGATTATTAGAAGTGCTCTGCACAAGTACTGCGAGAGAGTGCACGGTCTCAAATAGTTGTAGATTTCAACATTTGTAGGAGAAAAGTATTCAGAAGTCCTTTCAGCCACACCATGGGCCACGTGGTAGGCTTAATAGAGGGGCCAACACAGAACCAAGTTGCCTTAAAACCACCGAACTGATATGTTAGAGGAGGTTGAACTTGCAACCCTGTTGCCTTATTTTTAACCCCCTCTGCTAGAAAATTGCCCAGGAATTTTTGATACCATCAGAATGCATCAAAGAGAGAAATGCCACAGTGATTGCCTCTCTGGGACCTTAATTTAACTTTGAAACCCAGATCATGGGCATCTTAACAGAAATTATTTATTAATGGATGTGTTAAAATAAAGGCAGGCGTCTGTTTGGCAAGTGCTTTGCTTTTCCATTATTTTAATTAACCTGTTTCTCCCCCAACTTCAGTTTTCCAGATTGTTATGCCGCAGAGTTTGGTGAACTAGAAGTAGTACAGGAAAACCGAGGAGGGGGTGTTCCCTTGGAACACCTCATCACCTGCGTGCCAGGTGTGAACATCGCCACTGCACAGAATGGCATCAAAGTAGTTAAGTGGATTCACAACAAGCCCCCGCCTCCAAACACAGGTAGGTTTCAGGTATTTGGTCCAGGCTGTTGGCTTTTCTCTTAAAGAGCAGCACTGTTTGCCTGTCATAAAACACCATGGGTGTCTCCTTTGATCTTTTAAAAACTCCAGAGTGCTAAAGGTTTGGCAGAGCTAGACTTTTGGAAAGTACCAGCATAAATTATTAAAAAATTTAAAATCCAAATTCCATAGTTACAAGTCTCTCTAGTTATCTAATTTTGTAAAGGTTTTTTGGCTTGCCCTTTAAAAATAGTTTTAGCTATTTGAAGGAAATATCTCTGAGTATTTACTTTGGAAATTTATTTTGATCAAAATTTATGACTTTGATCAATGTGAAAATAGATTTAACTCTAAATGTAAGGGACTGGGATATTTGAACCGAGATTTGGATGAGTTTCTGAGCTCTGGCACCCCCTGAGTTGCAGGTGTCTAATCCTGCTACCTGTGCACAGCACTGTGAATTGTTGCCTTCATATCTACTCTCACTTCTCTTTGGCCCCCAACACTTCCTCCTTTTCTCCTCATCCTCTTCTCCTCCCACCTCCCCCTTCCCTGTAGGAAGAAAGGTAAGGATAACAAGCGAGCTCTGTTTGTACCAAAGCTTCTTCCTACCTTTCCCCTCAGGCCTACACCCTCCCCATCCTGTCTTGTTATGCTGCTCCCTCCTTTCCCCTGTGTCATTAGCCCACTATCCCCTTATAAAGGTTTCCATCTGATTATTTACACTTGTATAAATAAAATAATTAAAACTTCTTAATTAGATGAACATTCAAGATAATTGCAAAAACCTGTTTCTTAGTTTTATCTCATGCTAGTTTTACATCACTGCTTTCCATAGTTTCCTAGACAACATTTGCAGCCCCTCTCTGGGTTAATTAGGCCCTTCTGGGCTACCTGCATGATGACCATTTATAACTTTGTTTCTATGGGAAAGTATGTTAGTGACCAAGTTACAAATTGATCTTTGACATACAACCAGTTTATAAGCTGGAAACTACCTGTGTATCTGCACTTCCCTTTTAAGTTCACACTATGGTGAACCATGCTTTGCTTTGGCAACTTGACTTCGAGAAGTAGTGGGGAAGCATTTGCCAGCCTGTAAAGAAGTTGGGCTAGCCTGTTGGTTATAGAGGACCTGGGTTTAGCAGCTGAGAAGTAAAGCGACTGTTTGGTCTTGTGTGCTCGGTCATTATTGAGGTCAAGCATGGGAATGCAAGGTTAGTTACTTTTCTTTCATCGGCTGCAGTCATGCTTTATCTCTTGTGCCTGTTCCTTTTTTTTCCCCCCATATTTAGATCCTTGGCTTCTTCGTTCTAAAAGTCCTGTGGGTAACCCCCAGCTGATCCAGTTCAGTAGAGAAGTGATCGATTTACTGAAGAGCCAGCCATCCTGTGTCATACCGATTAGTAATTTCATCCCATCTTACCACCATCATTTTGCAAAGCAATGCCGGGTATCAGACTATGGATATTCCAAGCTGATCGAATTGTTAGAAGCAGTGCCTCATGTGTTGCAGGTAAGGAGTGCTAAGAGCTTATTTGTTGAACAGTGGAAATGTTCCTCCGTGGCTTTGGCTATCTCCACCAAAGAAACAGGGTAGCTGGTAACTTAATCCCTAAGAAGTCAGCTCAGAGCAAACATCCTGTAAAAACTTCCTTTATACACATGTTTTATACACGATGTGGCTTCTCAGTTTTTCAGAAAGCTGTGAGTTTCCAAAGGAACTTCCTAAGTGCACCGAGGAGTACTTTCCTTCTCATCTCTATAGACTGCCCTCCTTCCTCCTAGCAGAGTCCTCTCCAGAATTGTTCCCTGTTACACAGGAGCTGCTGTAACGCGGGCTTACCTTTCTTATGAAGGAGTTCAAGACCAGTTACTGGGCTGGAGCCTGACAGTGCTTCCTAAGGAGTCTTTGCCTGTTAACTTAAGGTGTTATAATAGCTTCCCACTTGTAAAAATGGCCTGCAAAACTTGAGCTGTCTTTTAAAGACAAAATTAGTTGCCCAGGCTGATAACATACTTTTTATTTCTGTATTCATGACTATTTAGGAAAGAGTGTGCAAGGAAAAAAGGGTCCCAGGCACGTGAGCAGTTGTTCATTCTGACACCTACGTTTTGTTGGTCTGTGTGTTTCAAAATGCAGATATCATACGTAAAAGGATTTGTTCTCTGAGAGTGGTAACAGAGAGAGAGAGAGAGAGAGCACCATCAAAAAGAAAGTCAGAATCTGCCAGGGTCTCATGAGTATAAATAACCAAAGTGTTTGGTTTGCAGATTCTTGGAATGGGCTCCAAACGCTTGCTGACCCTTACCCACAGGGCCCAGGTGAAGCGCTTTACTCAGGATTTACTAAAACTACTCAAATCCCAAGCCAGCAAACAAGTCATTGTGAGAGAATTCACGCAGGCTTATCATTGGTGAGTTGATGAGAAGGGAAAAAAATGAAAGCAAATTTTATTTTATGTTTAGTTTCTGCTTTATGACAAAGTGAATCAGCTATACATATACATATATCCCCATATCTCCTCCTTATTTTTGTCTCCCTCCCTATCCCACCCCTCTAGGTGGTCACAAAGCACTGAGCTGATCTCCCTGTGCTATGCGGCTGCTTCCCACTAGCTATCTGTTTTACATTTGGTAGTGTATATATGTCCATGCCACTCTCTCACTTTGTCCCAGCTTACCCTTCCCCCTCCCCGTATCCTCAAGTCCATTCTCTAGTAGGTCTGTGTCTTTTTTCCCATCTTGCCCCTAGGTTTTTCATGACCATTATTAGTTTTTTTTGGACTCCATATATATGTGTTAGCATATGGTATTTGTTTTAAAAATGATAGCAAATATTTTAAAACACTTGTTCTCCCAAATTTAAAATAATCATCTAACTTCTCCATTTAGCATTCTTTTGGAAAACTTATAAATTATTTTAGCAAATGCTACTTCTCATTCTTCATCCATTTCCATGGTTAAAACCTAGGTGTTTCTCAAAGGACTGGGATGTCACCGAATATGGTGTTTGTGAGTTGATTGATATCGTATCAGAGATTCCAGACACAACCATCTGCTTGTCCCAACAAGATAATGAAATGGTGATTTGTATCCCCAAAAGAGGTATGTGACTTAAATTTGCTGAAAGAAAGTTGTCTGTCTCAGTGGTCATTTTAACATGGAATCATACAAGGGATGCACTTTCCCACTCCTTCTCTGTGATTCCTGAAGATTCCATGGAAAGTGCAGCATGAAAACTGCTCTGCCAGGCAGTGGATCCTAGCGTCCTCAGAGTGGGGAAGCCACTTGTCAAGAAGAAAACCAGGCTATTTTTTCAGAATTCACTCTAAGGGGAAAATAGGGCGTAACGGGCACTTTCTGAAAATGTCTCCTTCAGCCTGTCTCTGGCTGTTTATGCTGTAATTATCCACTTGAGTCAGTTACCGTGGCTGTTGCTTGTCTCTTCTTTTTAACTCTGAGATAACACACTTGAGAAGGAAAGAAGACTCAAATGGATGTTTCATCTTCCACGTTTTAGTAGTTCCAGTTGAGGTCTCGGGTGGGAACTAGGACAGAAAAATTAAATCTACACACAGTCGTGTTCTCCCGCCCTTATCAGTCAGTGGGTCTTAAAATGTGCTCTTGCAGAACACTGATGTCCATGAAATCATAGTATTCCAAAGCTAAAATGACTAATGCCAGTCTTTTCATAATTCTAATTTAAAATTTAATAGAAACAGAAATCTAAGTTTAAACTTTTCTCTCCTGTGTTCTTGTTAAACTTTTGGTGCCTGATACTCTTTGCTGCTAGCAATTTTAATGAAGATCAGATGAATAAACAAAGCATGTTAATATCCAGAAGTGTGGTTTAGTAAAATAATTCCTAGATTAGTTTTTTAAGTACAGAGACATGTATGTGTGTCATGTTCATATATGTGGAGTGGGTGTGGGGAGGTGGAGGGGCTAGAGGAATTATTTCTAGTTTGTAAGCTGAAATTATATAGGTGTGTATTTGTGCGTATGTGTATCATGACTTCCTGGTGTTCTGCCCTTGATTGAATTTGAAAACCATCTGGAAAGAGAAGAGTGTGTTTGTTTTAGGTTGTGTGTGTTTGGAAGGCAAAGATGGTATCTCTTGTAACCAGTGCATAGGACTAACTACACTAATAATGTTAAGCACAAATGGATAGAAGAAGATTGTGGTTTATGGGGTTTTTTTTTTTTTAAAGAACGTACCCAGGATGAAATAGAAAGGACAAAACAGTTCTCCAAGGATGTTGTAGATTTGCTGCGACACCAACCCCATTTCCGGATGCCCTTTAATAAATTTATCCCCTCTTACCATCACCACTTTGGCCGGCAGTGCAAACTCGCATACTATGGGTTTACCAAACTACTCGAACTTTTTGAAGCCATACCTGATATTTTACAAGTAAGTGAAGAAATTCTAATTATATCTTTCAGAAAAATATAAGGGGGAATTAAAAAAAAATTTTTTCAGACCTGTTTGCCTGGGCAGTAGGGAGTTATGAAATAGGATGAAAATTTGAAATACTTCAGTCAGAGAAGCTGTGTTGTTGGCTTCTTAGTATTTTTAGGTAAATGTGGTTTTTCCTTCAATAAAGAAATCATTCTTCAGGTTAGTTTTAGGTTATCTGTTGAGAAAAGGATTACATAGTTTGTTTCATAAACTGAATCTTCTCTCATGAGCCCCGTGTTTTTCAGATCTCTTCTGTTGGAGGTGGGCATGAGTGCACGAGGTGATGCAAATGCTTGGCTGTTAAGTCATCGCTAAGTTAAACCAGATTTCTGTTGTTGATTTTTATTACTATTACCATCTTTGACCCCTGCAGTGCTTAAAAATTTTTTTTGTGTGTGGTAAAATACCTACCTGCCCATTTTTAAGTGTACAGTTCAGCAGTGTTAAATATGTTCATATTGTTGGGCAGCTAATTTCCAGAACTTCCTAATCTTGCAAAACTGAAATTTGACATCCCTTAAAGAACACTGAAGTGCTTCTTAGTTCCTAATTGTATATATTTTATGCCATTTAATCCCGTGAACAGTCATAACTGGTTCTCCCTTTCCTCCTCCTGTGTGTTTTCCAAGGTATTGGAATGTGGAGAAGAAAAAATCCTTACTTTGACAGAGGTCGAACGGTTCAAAGCTCTAGCTGCCCAGTTTGTTAAACTCCTTCGGTCCCAAAAAGATAACTGCCTTATGATGACAGATCTGCTTACAGAATATGCTAAGACTTTTGGTTACACATTTCGTCTCCAAGACTACGATGTCAGTTCAGTTTCGGCTCTAACACAGAAACTCTGCCATGTTGTAAAGGTAACATTTTTTTTTTCCCACGTAGTAAGACTTGCAGTGGCATAATCCTCATTGGGATGTTTGTGTGTGATTTAGCATTTCTGTATTTACACCTTGCACTGCTTACTGTTGTTTCACAACTTGTGTTTTTAATCCGTTTTTGGGTAATAGGAGATGACTTGGGTTTGGCAGTTTAGATTTTTGGTCTTGCTTTTGTGTGTCTTTTAGTGGCCTCGCCAAAATAATGTCTTTGTGAACATTTGCGAAGTCGCCAGTTTATCCCAGGGTGTTTATTCTTGGGTGTCTCAGTCTCAGTCCTGCTGACCTGAAGTTGGATCCTTGTACACAGATCTTTGTCTCCGAAGTTTTGGGGAGACTGAAATCACAGCTCTCCTTTCCGGATTCTGACTCACTTATGGAGTAGGTTTAGGAGCAGGCTGGGGCTCAGAGTTGCCTTGGTTGCTGGAGAGGCCGGACTGGAGAGGGTGACTGCCTCTTCTTCCCCAGCCTGTGCTGAGCTGACCCTTGCAGTCCTGGGCAGCGCAGCTGAACAGTGTGCAGGCTGCGTCCACCACAGGACCAAGAAAACTCACTACAAGGAGGAAGAAGTGGAAGGAAAATGTACGAAGTGGTGGCATCGCCAGTCACAGGTCTGGAAGGAGCCTGTTTCTATGCTGGGCAGTTAGAGGAGGAGGACCCTTCGTGGGAGGCAGGGATGCAGAGGCCGGAGAGCAGGAAGAACACTAGGAGTGGGGAACGTCCAAGGCCAAGGACGAGGAGCGGTCGGCAGCACCAGGTGCTACTGAGAGGGCAGGTGAGACAGGACTTAGTGACCGCGGGGCCAAGCTGAGTGCAGGTACGTGGTGCTGCCGGCCGGAGCAGGATCGGCGCCAGTGATACGGGACCGCAGCCGCACTGAGTGGGCTGAGAAACGAGGAGACGGCGGGGGCAAGACATTGGCAGCTGGTGACTAGACAGCTGTTCGGTTTGTTTGCTTGTGAAGGAGAAGAGCAGGAGACTGCGGGTCTGAGCCAGCGAGTGCTCGCTGGCTGTTCTTTCCAGTCGGGGAGCCTGGGCGTGTCTGAGAGCTGCGGAGAAGGCTCTCTTTGAGAGAGATTGATACACAAAGGCCAGAAAGGGTGGTGGGGTGAGGGTCCTGAGGGAGCCAGAGGCGTGGGAATTGGCATTCAGTGGAAGGAGGGACAGCTCAGACGTTAGTATTTTGACAAAAGGGAAGCGGGTAGGGTGGAGGCGGATGTAGGGGAGTTTGATGTGTGTCACCAGGAAAAGAGGGAATTACCTTCCCAGAGCTGTTCCTCTGTCAGTACAAGGTGAGAGCAACTGCTTAGAGAGAGGGAGAGAGAGACGGGATTCCAGACTGAAGAGTTGAGAAGGTCTGAATTGTCAGTGGTGAGCAGGAGAGGGGCCTGATCAGGGAGGCCGTAGGGGTGCTGGGAGCGTGGAGCTCCCCGGGGCTGAGTGCACGTAGGTTTCCTGTGGAGACAGTGGAGATGTGGCTGCTTGGGTACAGACTCAGGGAAAGCAGAGCGTTGGGTTCAAGGTGGGATTTTGCCAGATGGGTGCAATGAAAAGACATAGGGAAAAGGAGTGTAGCTAAGAGTATTGACAGGAATGTTCATGAATTAATGGCCTATCAGTGCCAAGATGGATAAAAGAGGAAAAGTGAAGAAAAGAGAGGGCTCGTGAATCGGGAGGAAGTAGGAGTCCATGCTGGCAAAGTTGAAGAAACATAAGAATTGAGCGTTCGGATCGCCTTCTTGTCTCCAACCCTGGCATCTGCTTCAGGCAGGACGTGTGGGAGGTTCGAATGAGTGATTCTGGAAGTGGGCCGTGACAAGGTCCCCAGTGTGGCCTGGGGTGGGGTCTGGAGTGGAACTGAGTAGAAGAGAATGTCATTGGAGATGAGAACTTAGAGGAGCTGAAGGCCCTGGTGTGGGACAGGCCCCCTGGATGTTCATTTGCTCAGGGTGATGGCAGTTGGAGGGCTTCGGTGGATCGGAAGACTAAGCCATGACCGCCAACTGTGATGAATAAGGGCCGATGACCGGGACGTTCGGATGTGAGCATTAAAGTGGGAAAAGATGGGAGCGGCTCCAGCTTGCTACCCTGGTTGCACATTGCGTGCGGTCTCCCGGGGAGCTTCTGGGAAATACTGAGGCCTCTGTGATTCTTATAGAATGAGGCCAGGTGTGCTCTGAGCCTCAGAGCACAGATAAGCTCGTGAGGTGATTCTAATGTGTAGCCTGGGTCGAGAATCAAGAGATGTATCTAAGTAGCATCAAGCAGGTTTTTATTTTTTCTTCTTAATAATAGTCTGGGCATCTAAGAAGATGACGCGGACTCCCCTGGGCTTGTATCTGTTGATTGATTAAACCCCAGGTCTGTGAGGAAATCCGTATTGTGAATCTTCACAGATCAATAACCACGATGAGTGGAGTCAGGGTTGACCCACCAGCCTCCTGCCCTGGCTCTGGGTGGGCGTCGGCTCCAAAGACAAACTGGTACTGAGCTGGCTCCTCCAATGCCACCCACCCTCTGCCTCCAAGGGTCCAAAGCCCCTGAGCTTGACCTGTGGTCCTGGCTGGAAATCAGATAAAGGGGAAAACAGCCGTGATAGTGAGCAGTGGTTCACCTGCCCAGGCCTGAGCAGCCTGTGTCCTGAAGCTCTGCCTGTTTTCACTCCCATGATGGCTCACTTCACAGACACGGCCCCCCTCCCACCCACACCATGCCCAAGGCCTGCAGGTCTCAGCCACCAAATGTTTGTTTCTTCACATGCTTCACATGCTGTTTGGTCCCCAAATGATAAGCTGTGTCTCTTTCACAAGGTTTCCCTCCCAATGCACTTAATCAGTTAAACCCTTTATCTCCTTGAGAATCTGAAAAAAATCGAGAAGTAGACATATAGTCAGACATGAAATACCAGCTTTTTTTCAAGTGCTTATGGGTTATAAGAATGCGGCTTGCCCTTGGACAGAGAAGGCCTTGTGTCTAGCCCCTGGGACACACACGTGGGGCAAGTCGACTGCAGAGCAGCTCTGTGGAGGGTCGCCTGCAATCTAACCATCTCCTGCTTTCGGAGAACACCAACCCTTAATTCACAAGCTTGGGCCAATGGATGTCAGCTGGCTGGTCTTATCTCCTTCTCTTGGGAGAGCAGTGGTGTTGATGGAAGTTTCTGGTTATGGACCAGCAGGGAGGGAGGGAGAGAATGACTTCTGCTGCAGTTGCTCTGAAGTGTTGATCTGGGGTCCCAAAGAAGCTACAGCAAACCCACTCACTTTACTTCAGTTTAAGAGAAAAACTTAGAGATTTTCCTCTTTTGGTCTCGTTTGCCAAAGTGAAACTAGATGAACCAGGTATGACCCAGGCTGTCTCTCTTGAGTTCTGAAAAGTTTGCATTCTTGTTCTTCCCAGGTTGCTGATATGGAATCTGGCAAACAGATTCAGCTGATCAACCGCAAGTCTCTGCGTGCTCTCACTGCCCAACTGCTGGTATTGCTGATGTCTTGGGAGGGAACTGCCCATCTTTCTGTTGATGAGCTCAAGAGACACTATGAAACCACCCACAGTACTCCTCTCAACCCCTGTGAATATGGGTTCATGACTTTGACCGAACTTCTGAAGAGTCTGCCTTACTTAGTTGAGGTATGAATGGTAATGGTTCTGGAACCACCATAATGAAAACTGTCGTATTGGGTATTTATAGATCACTAAATGGTCTAGATTAGACTGATTGGTCCTTTTATAGACAGACAGAGGCATTGGCAGGTGCAGGCACCCTGCCCAAACAAGTGACAAGCCAGGATGAAAGCCCTGGCCTCCAGATTCTTAGACTGGGGTGCCTTTTTCCTGTACCAGGCTAGATTCTGCTGCTGTTACCTCTTTCTGAAGGAGATCGCTTATGTGGTGGTCTGTCAGTCAGATGCAGGGCAGAAAGGAAGGTTGACTGGCTGGTCACCAGGTGGCCTTTCAAGAATCACAGTTCGGGGGGACTTTCCTGGTAGTGCAGTGGTTAAGAATCCACCTGCCAATGCAGGGGACATGGGTTTGATCCCTGGTCTGGGAAGATCCCACATGCCGCGGAGCAAATAAGCCCATGCGCCACGACTACCGAGCCCACACGCCTAGAGCCCATGCTCCGCAACAAGAGAAGCCCGCGCACCACCACGAAGAGTAGCCCTGGCTCGCCGCAACTAGAAAAAGCCCGTGCTCAGGAACGAAGACCCAACGCAGCCGCCATAAATAAATAGATAAATAGATAAATAAATAAATCTTAAAAAAAAAAAAAAAAAGAATTGCAGTTCGGGAATTCCCTGGCAGTCCAGTGGTTGGGACTCCATGCTTCCACTGCAGGGGGCCCAGGTTCGATCCTTGGTCAGGGAACTAGGATCCCACAAGCCGCGTGGTGCAGTTTAAAAAAAAAAAAAGGATGATACTTCAAGATTAGAAGAATAGTAAGAGAATACTGTGTGCAATTGTGGGACAACAAATATAAAAACCTAGAGGAAATAGGTAAGATCCTGAGGAAAAAAGTTAAATTGACTCCAGATTTTTAAGAAGTTAAAAATTAGACCAATTAACACAAAAAAGACTGAACGTTATTGAAATTTTACCACTGACAAAAGGCACAAGGACCAGATGGTTAAGAACTGGGTTTTAACTCACCTAAAAAATAACTCCAACTTTTTAAAAACCACTTCTAGATCACTTGGAAAAAAAAGAAAAGATGGGAAGCACACCACTTCTTTTATGAAGCCAAAGTAACTTTAATACCAGTCCTCCAAAAGAAAATGATTCTAAATAGAATATTAACTAAATAAATCCCGCAATGTAAGAAAACAATGATTATACCATTGTTATCATATAACCACGTGACCAATAATTAAATAATTTTAAAACTCTCTCCTTGGCCAAACAGTCTCCCCTGAGCCACTTTCTAGACTACACTTTGTCTTTGGGCCCTGCCCTTATCCTTGATGGGCCCACATGGCCCAGTTTTAGAGAGAATCTCCTACCCTTGGTATCTGATCACCCTGGCTTACCTTCTGCAAGAATCCTGTTAGGTCAGTTTAACAAGAATTCCCCCTACCCTGGATGTCCCTCTCCCCAGCCCCCCTTGGCTATAAGTCCTCACTTTTCCTTGTATCTGAAAAGGACACCTACACGTATACCCTGTTGCAATAGTCCTGAAGAAAATCTGTTTTTTCCACTTTAACTACTATCCAGCTCTGGTTTTCTTTCACAGTATCAAATCGAACATTTTCTAAACTCTGTTAATTATATATTATATGAACACTAGTTCTAGGCAATATTAGTGGATGTTCCTGGACCAAAGGCTTTCCATGGCCAGCTAAGGCTGGGAAAGATCTGTTCTCTAGGAGATCTCAGTGAGGGCATGTTAGACTGAAAGGCTTATGGTAAACAGATTTGCTTACTTGAGGACAAAAGGTTTTTGTGGGGTTTTTTCCCTTTATTGCTTTTGTTGTTGTTAAGAATAGTGATGTTGTTGTCCTGCATCATGGTGTTCCTTGGGGAGATGACGTTTAGTGGCTTCGGTCCCCACTGTCTTGGTGCCCCTTTGTCCACCTAGGGGTTTGCCTTCTCTCTTCACTGCCTCCTTTCGTTTGAGATCTCAGTTTACCAGTTTCCTTCCTTTCTGACACACTATTTCGTCAGACCTCTGCTGCCTTACACCTACAAATAGAACCCGAGTTGGCTCAAGGCTATAGGCCTCTCTTGGAGGAGATCCTTGAATCAATCTCTCCTCCTTCCTGGCTTTTTGCACGTTTTCAAGTTGACTTGGCATCTTTTCACTCTCTGAGAGACCCTCACTTCTAGGATGCAGGACCAGTCACTCTGGAAGTTTCTAATGCTGCTGTTTTCTCCTGGACCAGGTTTTTACTAATGATAAGACAGAGGAGTGTGTGAAGCTCACAAGTCTGTATTTGTTTGCCAAGAACGTGCGGTCTTTGCTTCATACTTACCACTACCAGCAGCTTTTCCTTCATGAATTTTCCATGGCCTATACCAAGTATGTCGGAGAAACACTGCAACCCAAGACGTATGGCTACAGTAGTGTTGAGGAGCTCTTGGGAGCGATCCCACAGGTGGGTATTTTCTCAGTTTCTTGGAGGGTGTCCTCCTGGAGAGCCACAGGCTCACTCTCGGACAGAATAATGAAACTGCAGCATTTTGAACTGATCCTTTCAAAACATACATACCGTTGGAGAAAAATGAATGATTTTAGCATTTCTCCTTCATTCTGCAAACCTTCATTAAATTCCTAGGTGCGAGGTGGGTGAGTCCCAGACGCTGCCCTCAGAAAGGTATGGGGTAATGGAGAGTCAAGACATCTGAGCAGGTGACAGTGTGGTCAGTGCAGCCGTCGGTGGGCACTGAGGAGGACAGGTGCGGGGGATCCCAGAGCAGAGTCCTCACGATGTGTAGAAGTTAATCAACCACGTGACAAAGAGGGGAGAGGGCAGACAGTGTAAGCAGATGCAGAGCAGTGAGAAGTAGTGTGGGGCTCCCGAGCTGGAGCCTCTCAGCGAAATAAGAGCTCAGTTATGGAGGCCAAGACTGGAGAGAGGGGAGGAGCCTCGGGGCTGCTGTCCATGGTAGAGTTGAGAGAACCAGGAGGAGAGGAGGAGCCTGGCAAGGGGCCTGCCACTGCGGAGGCCCAGGTGAGCGCTACGCTGGGCTTGAGCCTGAGTGAAGGAAGTAGGAAGAGACACGAGGGTAGGACAGCTTGGGAGCCGAGATGAGGGACTTGGTGTCAGATGCACATGGGGGGCTCTGGGAGCCAAGGGCCACTGCTGCCTCTCTCTTGGTGGAGGTGGGGGCAGCGTTATTAGGTCGGGGCCCTTGTTTTATGGTCAGGGTAATGAGCTTAGCTTGAGGGGCGTGGGAGAGCCATTAATTCTTTTAAGGTGCATTTAGTATCTGGAAAAAATGGTAAGAGCTCCCACATGAGAACTAGCTTCATTTATATACCAGCTCTGGTGTTTGGGAGGTGATGTTTTTAAAGAGCCATAAAGAGTACTTTTTAAGCTGAGTCTCACAACTTCTAAGACTACAGCTTTTTATAAGCGGCATGTTTCTGCCAGCCTCTGTTGCTTTAAAACAAAGTGTAGAAGATTTTTTCTTGGCGTTAATTTGGTCTTTAAGTCCTAGTATGTTTAAGTATGTTACCAAACACAGTAGGTCACACTCTTCCTGAATTTTAGGGCTTATTTCCCCTCCTTTTCCACTGCTTAACCAGTAGTATGTCTTGTGTGCAGGTGGTCTGGATAAAAGGACATGGTCATAAGAGAATTGTAGTGTTAAAAAATGACATGAAAAGTAAGTAAGCCCCATCCCCTCCCCCTTCAGAAGCCGCAGTTCTCGCCCTGATCCCCCTTTGATGGGTGCTCTTTGTCTTCCAGGTCGTGTGAGTTCACTTGGTCTCCCCTCTGCCAGTCATGAAACCCGGCCCTCAGCTACCGAGCGCATCCTGGAGGTGCCCGAATCTCGCACAGCCTTGGAACTCAAACTCGGAGCAGGTGGTGACGGTAAGAGAGGAAAAACAAAGCAAAGCTGGTGAAATTTTCAGGAAATGGCTTGGGGTGGAGCTGGGGTGGTTTGAGGGGGAAGAACGACGCTGGGTCATTTTCATTCGTTAAAGGTAAGTATTCATGCATTTTCCAAAGGAGTCTGGTGTTTGGTTAAGAACAGAGAAAAACTGGCCTGCATTTGATGGCTGACCGGTTAATGTTCTTGAAGGATGTCGGCAGCCCCCATAATGACAATAAGCCAGCATAATTCAGATGTTAAAGGAAAAAGATTCTGACAGTTATTAGAATACTTCAAGATGATTGCAATGGAGTCAACTCTGCTGCCCTTGGAGAGAGAGATGGAGCTTAGCTATGAATGTGACAAGGACAAGTGGGGGCTTATAGTCAAGGAGCAGAGCAAGGGGGTCGGTGGCTGAGAAACTACCAAGAGGAGACATCAAGGTAGGGGGATTCCTGCCGACCTAAGAGGATTCTTGTTAAAGGCAGGCCAAGGACTTAGACATCAAAGGTTGGGGGTGGGGTGGGATGAGGAACTTGATCAGATATCAAAAGGCTGGGGGATTTTTGCTAAACTGACTTCTCAAGATTCTTGTCAAGACTGGACATGGCAAGGACACGAGACACAGAAGACCAAGGTCAAGGTCTGGTGGAGAAGAGGGCTTGGAGGAGCCTGACTCCTGACTAAAGTTGGGTTAGGGAGAGTCTTTGTCACAGGACATTCCTGGGAAAGACTTGATAGTAATGCATTAGTATTACTCAGAACAACATCGAGTCATCCCGATTTTATGTGGAATCTTCTGTGTACTAGATAGAAATCAACTCGCTTGAATTTTGAGTCCATTGCTAGATATAAGAATTTTATGTTCTTAAGACTCTGCAAGTTGTTAAATAGTTACAAGTGCTACTGTGCTCTCTGTTTATAGGATAATCAGCTATGTAGCATTTTACATTTTTACAAAGCACCTTAATGTAGCTCATCCTCTCAAGCTGTCAGCACAGCCTTCAGCAGTAGTTACCTCCATCCTACAAATGAAGGACTGAAATTCCGGGAGGTTAAGTAGCTTACCCAAGAGCACTCAGCGAGGAAGTGACAGAACTGGGACCCAAGTCTTCTAATTCGGACCTTTTGCTCACTTAACTGCTTTCTATGGGTTTTTTAATTTTTCTCAGCGTTTTTTAATTGCCCCTTTGTTCCTAAGAACACAAATCGGGAGATCCTGGCTGTGGCATCTCACCTACCGAGAGTGACCCAGACCTTTCTGTTAATGGCTTTTTTTTAAACCTTGAGTACTTCCTGACCTTAAGGAGAAGGCAGGCTTCAGGCACAGGCCGCGCAGTCCTGAGCGGAGCCCCGCTTGCCGTCTCCCCCAGAGCCCTGTCCGGTGGAGCAGGAGCTCCTCCGCCTGACCAGCGACTCCCCTGTGGACCTCTTGTGCGCGCCTGTCCCGTCGTGCCTGCCGTCCCCTCAGCTGAGACCGGATCCCGTCATCCTCCAGTCTGCTGACCTCATTCAGTTTGAGGAGCGCCCTCAGGAGCCTTCTGGTAGGAGGGCCTGTGTCACTGTGGGGTTTTCTCTGTGGATTTAATTAAACAGTAAACCCTTAATGCCAAGATGTTCACTGTTTGATGGGAGTGGGGAGAAACTCTACCTTTCCAGGCACAAATATACCTGTGAGGATTATTCAGAACCCCCTTTTCCTATCAGGGTTCCTGCTCACAGCCCGAGGTGGCTGAGGGAGCAGCAAGCACGGGAACGATGGTAGTCTTGAGGGGTGCCGCAGCTGCGCTGGGGGTGGGGACCCCACGGGAGAGCGTGCAGGGGCTTCCTGGGCTGTGCTCCCCACCTTTGGAAAGTGCAGCAACTCCAGCGGCAACCCCCGCCTGTCACCAGACATACACATCACCCTCGGTCTGGCCCAGGGTTGAACGACTCCAGAGGGTACTGGGGCTCCGTGGGACTGTGAATAGGGGAGGGAGGGCACCTGTGTCTCGCGCCGCAGCTTGTGCCACAGCTAGAGATGGCATGGGCTGCAGGCTGCTTGGCTAGGAAGAGGCAGAGCCAGGATTGGAGCCCCAGGCCTCTTGTCTTTCTGTCGTGTCCCTGGCCTCCTGAGAGGCCGGCCCACCTGCTCTGTCGAGGTCCTTCCCTTGTCGTCTCCTCTGTTGGGATGGTCCTTCCCCGCTTTGCTGACACTGCCGTCCAGGAGATGACCCTGCTGACCACAGGCCTCGGTCTTCTTAGCAGCCTTTGGCACCTTTGGCACCGTCACCCAGTGAAAGAGCTGAGGCTGTTTATCTGGAAGATAGTCAGTGAGGAGACGTATACCTACCTGGCTGTGGAGCTGGACCTGGGCTGTGGCAATGGCGGGGGTGGTTCCCCTAGAAGCATAGACTTGGTGGGAAATTGACGTTAGCTCTTCTGTGGGTGTAGCCTTGGTGTGTTTAGTGTACTGAGTTCAACCATCCCTGTGTGTCGGGAAGAGAAATAACCTGAGCGGTCCTGGCAGTTCTGTCCGTTATTCTCCCCAGCGAGTCAGCCTGAGAGCTGAGCTGAGGTTCTGCCTCCCCGCCGTCACCCTCAGCCTCTGTGTTCCTTTGGTGCGGGAGCCCCTTGCACATGCAGTGGCAGTCCAAGGTATAAGGACACATCACTTCCAAGCAGTGTCTCTGTACCTACAGCAGGCTAGTTACTTGTGGCTCAGCCAGAGAAAGAGCAGCCTGTGCACGCTCTGGGAAAAGTGGCTGCTTCACTTCCTGGATTTTTGAGGGTACTTCTGACTCTGTGCAGTTCTCCCCTTATCTCTGCTTGCCCTGCTCCCCACTCCCCCTCCCCAGCCCCACCTTGGGTGCACGAAGAGCACGGTACTCTGTCAGTGGAATAGGCCAGGGCCCCCTGGTACCAAGGCCCCTCCTGGTCTGAAGGTCTTTAGGTCACATGTGGCTTATGGGTCCTTAACTACCTGACAGAGAATGAATGGGCAGAGAAAGTGGAAAAAAATGTTAAACCACTGTGCATTGATTTGTAGCCAAAAACGAAGGTCTCTGAAGTTTTGTAATTCAAGGGAGACCTGAGATGAAGTTTATAAATGTTTGACTTATGTGACACATAATACTGGCCACAGAGCTAATAAGTAAATTATGGCATAGGTGTGACATTTGGGGATTATTTTTTTGAGAAATGAGGAAAACTGAAAACGAACACTTTTTGTAGGTCCTAGAACTGAATGTGTTTGCTTTCCTGTATTTACAGAAATTATGGTTTTAAACCAAGAAGAGAAAATGGAAATTCCAATACCAATGAAGAACGAAAACCTGCCCTCTGATTCCAGCTCATCTGGCATCTCAGCAGCTGTCCCAGTGCCTCCCTGCCTCTCCACGGAAACCCCAGAGTCGCTGCTCAGCAAGGACCCTGTGGAAAGCCCAGCCAAAAAGCAACCCAAAAATAGAGTAAAATTGGCAGCCAACTTTTCCTTTGCACCTATAACCAAGCTTTGAGTCTCGTTTTGAACATAGAATTAGGATGGGAAAGCACTGTCTGATTCTGCACACAAAAGTGGGTTCAAAAAAACCTTTTCTGTTTTAATGAAGACCCCCTAGAAACCAGTTACTTCATCTTTAGACATATTCCATAATGTTTTGTTTCTCTTACATTGACACAGCTTTAAGCTGAATTTTTTCTTTCAGTTTTTCCCCCACTTATTTGGAAAAAAAAAAAATTCTGTCATTTGTTAAAGAATCCTTAATACATTTTAACAAATTTTTGTTAGTTACTATGAAGTGTAATGGTGTTCTGTAAGAAGACAGCAGTGAGAACTCAGCAAGGAGGAAGTGGTTTTACTTCCATCAAGCCATGTCAGTGGTAAAATCTTACATGTAGCATAATATAGTCTCTAAGCCTTTGCTTACTGATGTTTTCAGACAGTATTAATCAAATGCATGAGGTGTCTTTGAAGCAAAGCCCGTTCTGTGATCCTGTGCAATCACAACACTGAAGGAGAATGGTGGGCGAGGCAGGAAGAATGTATTTTCTGGTTGGATGTGAAGGCTCCTGGCTTCCCTGTGACTTGTAAGCGTGCCTTGTTTTTTATTTAACTATGTCTGTAGTTGACAAATGTGGCTTCATCACAGATTTTTAAAAATGTTTCCACTTTGGGGTTCCATTTAGGAGCTTTCTAGAAAGTCAAGGATGTTTTAAGCTTCCCTTTTATGTTAAGTTCCAGTTTGATATGGGTTAGGTTAAGGAAAAGGAGATGGTCTTGGTGTCATGAATTTAAAGTCAGCATTTGAATTCCAACACACATTATTGTGTGTCGAGAGGCAATGTTGGGAAGAGAGTCTGATTTTCTAAAATATGCATCAAATGCATAAATTACAGATCAGAGCTGAGGAGGGAGGTGCTTTAACAGGAACGGTATCAATGCTCTTTCCACTAGGAAGAGACAGAAATTCTATCTATACATAGGAAGGCCAAGGTTGATCAACTTAACCTTGTATTCATAATTTTAAAGCTGGTTTTGGTAGCTGGGAAGCTTTGTGTGTGAGTATTTGTGTCTGTTAACTCAGTGTCTTTTAATAGTGTCTGCTTTTACTCTGTTACTTCTTGCTGTTGGAAGCATGTTTGGGTTTTTTTGTGGTGTCTGATGTTGGCATTTGGGAAAAGCCAGCTTTTGAGGGAGCACTGCCCTGTGGAATGACCTTCGCCTTGAGGTGGCTGAGGCATCCGGTGACAGGCAGCCTCTTACGCCTCCTGGAGAAACCTGACATTTACAATGGGTTGTATTTGTTGGGCAAAAAGGCGGATTCGTTCATAGAGCAGAAAAAACCTGTAGGCATAAGGTCTTCCACTAGTTAGATGGTTTCTTTTGGGGAAATGATTATATTTTGTAACTTCTAGAAAGCCAGAAAATGGGCTCTGATTTCATAGCCAGCATTTTGATAAAATGCCACAAAATAAGGGCTATTGAGAGATTTTTACAAGTAAGATTTTTTGTTCCCCAAATCTTTTAAATGAAGCCAGTGATTCCCAGTTCTCAGCACATGGCCCCAACCAAGATGGAACGGCCCTGGGAAAGCCTTCTAGGCATCATGGCACTCTTGAGTCCTCCCAAAGGCATTTCCTCTACCGACACAGTGTGACAGGAAGTAAAATGCAAAGGTGCACTTTTTTGTAAGAAGCTTTTAAACAGTGTGACAAAGTTGGTGTTGAGAACATCAGTGGCCTTATTCTGAGATTTCATAAGGCTGAGTTTGCACACGTGGACTTTAGTTTTGCTCGAAGGTAAAGAATGTGGACTCTAAAGATGTAAGAGGCACCATTACAAGTCACTAGGGACAGCCTCAAAGAGAAGCTTCTTTGGGCAACAGACAAAGAAGAGACTGGAGTTGTGCGCTGTGGTGTGGGTGTGGTTGAATTGTTCACTGGAGTCACCTGTCAGCCTGGGACGCGTGTGTGACTCCAACAATCGCTGTTTGAAGGTGTGAGAATACAGCGAAGCTCGTTGTGTTCGTAATGTACTCCACAATGGCCAGTCCAATTGCTATCTATTTTTTTTTAATCTAGAGGTTTAATTGAATGATGTGACAGAATGATGTATGAGAATTAAGACAACGAAATTCTTTATTTCTGGGTGGAAAGATGTACCAGATTAGATTTATCTGTTTAAAAAAAGACAAAAGTTATCATCAAAACCCCCTTTCCCATCTTGCACTGTTTGTTTTGGATTGAGCTTGGGGGAAGAGATGTTTTTCTTAACTGTCTACTTTGTTTGAACACTTTTTCTGTGGTTCAAGTGCTGTTTTGTGTGTTGGGACCAAACAGTTGTCAATAAACTTTAAAAGCAAGCATCAAATTTGAGTTTTGCAAGTGAGTGTTTTGTTTGTTTGAGGTGGGGGATTGTATACCAGTCCAGTTGTGTCAGCTTCTCATCCCTTCTGAGAATCTCTGAGATGGAAAACAAATTGGTCTGTCATCTTAGAGCCTCTTTAAATTTGGCATCTGGCCCTGGCAGGTGACTGGACTATTGGCCCTTCGTGGTCAGGACCCTCCAGGGTTTCCAGCCTCGCTCCAGCTCATAATTGTTTGGGGAAAATACAATAATCACAAATACCCTCCAGTTATAAAACTTGGGATAATTCCTAGGAACTCTCTCCCTGGGAAAGAAATCCATTTTGCAGGCCACCTTGGTTTTTGTCACTGCCAAGCGTGCTTTTTGAATAGCCTATTTGAAAGAGACTTCTTTCACAGATTCCATTGTGAAGCCCTTTTCCTGAGACCACTGTTACTCCCCACCCACTCTCCACTCCCGTCTCAGGATTTTGAAAGGACCCAGAAGAGACTTGAATGTTTGGGTAAATTGCTTCTTGATGAAGTGCAGTTTTTTTAAAGTTCAACATTAAAAGTCTCTTAAAAACCTCTGGCAATCCTTTCAAAACACCTTTCACGGTAGCCAGTTTTTGCCAGGAAACTTGAGCAGCCACTGTGCCCCTTTAGAGGGGGCAAGGGAATTTGGAAGGTCTAGACTGCAGGTTGAAACAGGGCGTCACATTTATCTTTGTGCAATTCCCATCCGGTCTGGAGATGGCAGCCTAGCAGACGTGGTCAGAGTGGAAGCAGACCTGTCCACACAGAGGAGATGGATGTGACCTTCTAGGATCTGACTTCAGATGTGCAGTTGACCTGTGTGTTCCCTTTACCATGAGGAGCCTCGTGCTTTGGGACTTAGCTTCTCTGGTTTCTAGCTGCTTCATATGGGCAGAGTCCGAGTCCTCAGAAGCACCCCTGTCCCTCCTGCAGCAGGGACCTGCTCTAGTCCCCGTTCGCGGGTGGGGACAGGTCACATATTGGCTCTAGGGCTGGGGAGGAGCAGGAATCCTGGCTCTGCCCCATAAACCAGCAGTCAGCAAGGTCTCCGTCACTGCTTTGCTTGACCTCACGCCCTCCTGCATGGCTATACTGCAGGCTCGTACCGTCGCTGGCCAATCTCCCAGCTGCTAATGTGATTCTACAGCATCAGCCTGGTCTAACTAATGCCACTCTTGGGGGAGACATGCAGTGGAGACTGATCTAATTTGCTTGCGTGGATTAATACTTTCAAGGCTGAGTGTCGAGTCTCTCTCCCAGGAGAGTTCTAGTCTCTCCCTGGGAGGTAGGCAGCCCTGCGGCACAGCTTAGGTTGGAATGTGAGGAAACCTAGTCGCCTTTGGGATGCAGTTGGCAAATTATAGAACTGGTGGGAAAGCAGGCCCCTCAGTTTTCAGGTGTGTGGGACAAGATCAGAGATTGAGGGCCAGAACCTTCCTCAGCAAGATGAAGAGAAGGATTCACATGTCCTGGGAAGGAAGGATTTGGAAATGGGGAGAATTTAGGGTCCAGAGGAGGAAAGGAGAAGAAGCATCTGTAGTTGAAGCTAAAGACCTGGCCGCTGGGCCCCTCATCCCACATTGGTGAACCAGCTAGGGGCGCTGCAGTGGTCAGGGTGGCCCTTCCATCTCTGCCCGAAAGCCTTCCCGATGCGGGGCCTGGTGTGAGAGAACCCCGCCCCTGCTCCCACCCCTTCTCCCTCGCAGACCTGAGTCACAGTGAGTGCAGACAGACCCACCCACAGGCTGTAGGGGCCCAGCCCTCGGTGTTAGCTGAGCCTAGTGTGTCTGGGCCAGACATGGAATCAGGAAAGAAGTTTCGGAAAAGAAAGCTCTGTTCTGAAGTGGAATCCCTGTTTCGTTTCTGTACGTGGGGAGACCAGTGATGTTTTGCACATGGACTCTGAGGCTTGGCCTCTGCTGACCCTCCCGCATCTCCCCCCACCCCAGCCCCCCTGAGGGCCCTGGGTTCTGCTGGCTGTCAGCTGGAAGCCACCTGCAGACCCTGGAGGCTGCCTACAGTTCCCGGCCACTTGGGCTTCCTCAGAATGGCAGCTCAGTTCATCAAGCCAGCAAGGAGAATTTCCAGTCCTCTAAGAGGGAGGCTTGTGTAATGTAACCTAATCAAAGAAATGACTTCCCATCACCTTTGCCAACTTCCATTAGTTAGAAGCAACTCCTAGTTTCAGCAGATGAATTTACATGGATGATACGTAAATTTATCCGTATTGATGAATTTGAGTGAGTGACTGACATCAGAGGCCTAAGACATCCCGTTTCCAGCTCCTGGTGCGGGAGGAAAGGGATCCCTGGGCTGGGCTCAACCTTCTGAGGGTCAACAACCAAGCTTCAAAGCTGCAAGGCCTTAAAGACTGACCAACCCAACCACTCTCCACCCCCATGGTGAGGTTACAGATGGGGACAGTGAAGCTGGAGAGGGTGAGCCATTGCCCAAGCCACTCTGTGGCACAGCTGGGCTGGAGTTCCTGTCTACACAGCTCCGAAGTCTAGTCTTTCTGGAGCCAGTGGGTGCCAGGCCCTGAGCCAGTTGTGGGGCCCCAGTGAGTAAGACACAGGCCTCCCCCATAGCAGCAGGACTCGGGGCTCAGACAGGGAGACCAGAGAGGGAGTCAGGATCACCAGAAAAACATGTTTAAGATGCAGATTGTCGGCTAAAACTGAGATAGGCTGGGACCTGGGACCCTCCACAGGAGTGCTTGTTCCTGCCCCTGGACAAATGTCTCCTTGAGCGACAGATACAAAGAAACTATACAAGGGACTAAAAATAACTGCATGCATGCGCAGTTGGAGCAATGATGAACAATAAGATACAAAATGGCCACAAGCGAACTGCCACTTGTGATGTGCCAGGAGCAAAAGCAGGGCACTGTACATGATTCCTGTGCACGGCACCACCGAGGGGGTGGGCAGGCCACCTAAGCCACCTTCCAGTGGACCCACCAGTCTGCCCCCAACCTCACCCTATTGAAGGAACCAGCTTGCCAGCCCTTGGAAAGCGAGCAAGGGCACCTGTTTCTTATTTTCGTTCCCTTGTGCTTGCAGCATGAGTCCCAGTAAAGCCTTGCCTGAATTTCTCGTCTGGCCTCTTATCAATTTCTATTGATTAAAGAGTTCAAGGGCCCAGGTCAGCAAAAAAAACCACCGGCCTAGGCTCTTCAAAGCTGTCAGGGTCATGAAAGACAAAACGATTGAAGAAGGTTAAAGAGACGGGGCAACACATAGCACACTTGCTCCTGGACCAGATTCTGTATAGCAGAGGAGGAGAATAATGGAAAATATTGGGACGATCAATAAAATGTAAATGCTAGATCATAGTGTCGTGTCGCTGGGCTTTGCAAATTGTTCTGTAATAGGAAAGAGAACCCTTGTTCTTTAATACGTGCTGAAGGATTTAAGGGTGAAGCAACATCATGTCTGCAGCTAAAGTCATTCTTGGAAAAAAACAAGCACGTAGAGAAAGGGAGTGATGAAGCAGAGGTAGCAAAACGCTAGCAATCACTGAATCTGAGTCAAAGGGTGTACAGGGATTCTTTGTACTGTTTTAAAGACAACTTCTATAAATTCAAAATTATTTCAAAATAGGGGAGTTCCCTGGTGGCCTAGTGACTAGGATTCTGGGCTTTCACTGCCGTGGCCCAGGTTCAATCCCTGGTCAGGGAACTGAGATCCTGCAAGCCGCGCAGCATGGCCAGAAAAAAAAATTTCAAAATAAAAAATTATCTTAATATTGTCGAATAGGCTCCCAGGCCTCTCTGGGGGTTGAGGACTGAAAGTGGGGCCCATAGGCTCGGAGCTGGCTGGCCCAGGGCCACGCTTTGTTCGAAGACTAAAGCCACAGAAATGCTTCCTCTGGGGTTTCTTCTCTCCAAATGCATAGATTGTGGTTCACATGGGTAAACAGTTGCTGTTCGAACCTGAACAAACAGCTCTTTGGTAAAGCAAGTCAAGAGCATGCTAGAGGCCCATGGGGGACTGACAGTCCCAGAACCACTGCATTCCTTTCAGGCCTGAGCAGCCCACGGGGCTGGGCCGGATGTCAGAGAGAGAAGGGGACACAGAGAACTGAGTCAGCCCAAGGGCTCTGAGTTCTGTCTTGGCTTCAGCAAGCTCACTGGTGACCTTAACAAACCCCTTCCCTGCTCTGAAAGCCTGTTTGTTATTCTCCTTTTTTTTTGTTTTGGCTGCGTTGTGCGGCATGTGGCATGTGGGATCTTATTTCCCCTACTAGGGATCGAACCCGCACCCCCTGCAGTGGAAGCGCGGAGTGTTAACCACTGCACGGCCAGGGAAGTCCTGTTTCTTAGTAAAAGGCAGCAGACACTTGTTTTTAACTTCCCAGCATCTCTTCTCTCCTCTTCTGGCACAACTGGGCTGACATCACACTCTGTCCCCAGAGTCAGCCTTTGGACCCCAGCTTGGCTGAGAGAGATCTGCACCCCATGGTCCAGCAAGTGATTCGGGGCTGGGCATGTGACCCTAGCCAGGCCTGGGAGACTCCAGGCTGGCATTCTTGTTGAAATCTCTGGATTGTTCCTCCAGAAGGCCCAGGGAATGGAAGCCAGGGGCTATAGCTGGAGCCATACAAGGACAAAGCTGGCACGAGGGAGGTGGGATGGAGAGGTAACAAAACATGGAAAACAGGCCCAGGTGACATCGTTTGAATCCCTGGACCTGCTGGTACCCTAGACCTTGGGACATCCCAGCCCAGGAGCCAGGAAATGCCCTTATGTTTTTGCCTGTTTGGCTTCAGTTTGGGTCTTTTACAGCCAAAAAGATCTGTTAAAAACAAGTCAAGAGGCACTAAATGGAGTCACTTATGCTAAGCCCCATGTCACCAAAACAAGACTTCACTACAGTTTCAGCCCTAACCAGTTGATTAGGAATCGTCATCTGCCTGATGGCCCCCTGTCATCCCCTAAAGGAAAGCGACCTTGCCATAATCTCCCTGCTGTTTGGTCTGGGGTAACTTCCTTGTCCTGTTCCCTTCTGCCTATAAAAGTCTCGTTTTGTACAGTCCCTCAGAGTGTCTTTCTATCTGCTAGTTTAGATGCCACCTGATTCACTGAATAAAGCCAGTAAGACCTTTAAAGTTTATTTAGTTGAATTTTTTTTCTTAAACAAATCCCAATGCAGAGAGTTCTAGTTCCACACGGGGTACGGAGGGGGGCACTGAGACGTTCCTGCAGCCCAGGAGAGCCCTCTGGGTGGGTGGCTCCCTGCCCACATGCTACCCCCAACTCCTCCTCCAGCTCCTCTCCCTGCCACGTCTTGTTGCTGAAATGTGTCCTCCCTCAGGACAAGTCCCTCTGAAACAGGAGGAAAGGGGGCAAGGCACAACCTTTATAATAGTGACAGAGCCCAAGGATACGACATAAACTGATTAGAGCCAAATAGGTCCAAGATGGAGGATGAGTCGACTTCCACTGACTTTAAGCCTCCTCGTAACACATCAGCAAGCTAAATGACACACCCACAGCTGCCATAACAGTTCCAAGGCCAGACCATAAAGGTCAAAACGTGGGCGGTGGCCCAATTTCGGGAAATCCTCGCTCCTTCCTGAAATAGCTGGAATACTCCTCCCACTCATTAGCCTATGAAATTACCCGCTGCTATAAAAACTGACAACCCCATACCCTGGTGCCTTTCTCACCTTCCGAGATGGCCCACACTCTGTCTGTGGAGTGTGTTTCTCTCTAAATCCACTTCTTACCTATCACTTTGTCTCTCACTGGATTCTTTCTGCCACGAGACACCGAGAATCTGAGCTTCATTAAGTCCTGAGACTGGGTGTGTGACCTCAGTTAAAATATTGTGGGTTCAAGTCCCAATCTGGGTTTTGGCTGGCTTCCAGCCCCGGCCCGTGGGTCCAAGTCCCGATCTGAGTTGCACAGTTTCACCTGCACCCCAGACTCCATTAGCCGCCCCCTCCCATGTTCCCACAGCCTCTGTGCTCACCCCATGCTAGTGTGACAGAGGAAGCCCACAATTCTTCATGACAAACCAAACCTGATGCTGGGGCTTTTCCTGAGAGAGGAACCATGAGGCACGTGTATCTTATCAGGAGAGAAATGAATCATCTTTGTGGGCGGGACATGAGCCTGGAGCTGGCTGGCAGCACAGCTGAGGCTTCTCTGGAAATGCAAAGGGGATGCAAGTTGAGGTCAGTGGCGAAGGCTGGAGGGAGCTGAATTGTTCGAAGAAAGTGAAAGGGAAATTGCTGGTGGAGAGGCCTGGGGATGGGGTGAGCAAGAGGGTGGCCAGTGGCAGAGCTGATGGAAATGGGAATCAAGGAGTCCAGCATCACCGGTTTGCGGGGCTGTGATGCAAATCCCCTCCCACTCCCATAATCCTTCTGGAAGGTCGGGAGACCTTGAGCAGCATGGTTTTGAAACCGAGAAGGACCCTGTGGGGCTTCTGGGCATGGAAGTCTTTCTGTCCCCTGTTTCTTGTTTGTAGGGAATAGACCCCAGCCTCCATGACCTTCCCTGAGTTCCAAAGGGCAGATTCGAACAGTTGCTAATCAAGGGAGGAACAGCCAGGAAACCACCTGAGGCAAGATTAAAGGGACCAGAGAAGCTCATCAAGATTAGGAGACCCACCACCTGAGACAAGATTAAGGGAGTGCCAGCCCTGCACACACCCTAATGTTGTCAGCAACCCCACCCTTGAACTATTGCTATAAAACTCATCAAATCCTCCTGGGTTGAGACACACAATTTTGAGAGGCACGAGCCTGCCGTGTCCCCCTTTTCCTGGCAAAGCAATAAAGCTATTTTTTTCTACTTCACCCAAAACTCTGTCTCCATGATTCGATTTGGCACCAGTGCACAGAGGCTGAGATTTCAGCATCAGTTTCTGGGGCTGAGTTCCACGTGGACTTGGCAGAAGTAGAGGGAGGGGAAGGGTGTGGGGAGGACGTGAGGGCTGTAGAGAGTGGATGGGGGTGCAGTCAGGGCCAGGTGTGACTGTGGAACTATATGCCCAGGACGGTGCAGACATTGGGGAAGCACGTGGAACGGGCCTTGGCCAACATTTAGGTTACAGCCACTTTTGTCATATGGCAGCGTGTCCACGGCTCTGCTCACTATTAGCTTCACGAGGGCAGGACCCGGGTTGGGCTCGCTCACCCTGCATCCCCAGCCTCCAGCCCTCCAAGAACCACAGGCAGGTTTGGGCAGCCTTTCTGTTTTTCCAGCTTCCTACATGCAGATGTAGGCAATAGTAATCCACTTCGCCCTGTGCCTTGCTCTAACCCCTCCCATGCACTGTCTCATTTACCCCCACCCACCCCCGTGGTTCTCTCCATTTCACAGATCTGGACACCTAGGCCCAGAGAGGTGAAGGAACCCCCCCAGGCTTACACAGGGAGTGGTCAATCTTAACCCTGGCAGGCTGACACCAAGCCGGAGCCCTTCCTCACTTTCTAGCTTCCCTTCCCTGCGGCTAATCCCGCTGGGCAGTTGATGCTGGTCTCCCTCCCTAGAACGTAAGGTACCCGAAGGTAGGACTGTCCCGCTCTGGTTCATCGCTGTGTTCCCTGGTACCTGCCAAGGGAGGCATTCTCGAGACACATGTAGGGAAAAGTGACTGGACATGTGCTCCTCAAACCAGCTTTCCTGAGAGTCTCGCCCCAGCCCCTGATGGCCTCCCAGCTGTCCTGAGTCTTGGCTGGTGGCCTTGGGCACGTTGTAACTGCTTCTTCTCAAGCTGCAGATGAGCTGAGTTGTTGAGCCCCTGCAGCCCAGGGCTGTCCAGCCAGCACGGAATGGAAAGGTTCATAAGAGCCTCTGTGGCTGCTGGCATGGCCATGAGTCACCTCTAATTGAGCACAGCTCAACAGGGAGTGGGGTGGTGATGCTGCTGGGATTAGAAATGAGAAATAAACACCTGGCCCTGGCTCTCACCCCAGCTCTCAGACTCGAGTCCTGGTGCTCTACCACTTACATGCTGTGTGACCTTGGGCTAGTCACTTCCCCTCTCTGAGCCTCAGTTCCCCATCTGCCACATAGGAGTGATGAGCCCTTCCTCCAGTGGGATAGAGTGTAAGGGATCACTCCCTGCCAGATGCATCTGGCTCCCACACCAGCGCCTTGCTAAAATTCTCACAGCAAGCCAATCCTGTTGCAAAGTCCTGTAGGGCCTTTTCATAAAATTCTTATGGGTACATGACCTCTGGGTCAAGTTGGATGCTGCAGCACACACCCTCCTTGACATCGCCTGGTGTTCCTTCTTCCTTCCCAGCTGCTCCTACTCAGTCTGTTCCCTTAAACGTTGGTGTGATCAAGGGTCTGAAGCTGGAGGAGCAGTGAGGAAGGAGGTGGGAGAGACACGCAGGGGCTAGATTGAGTAAGGCTTTGAAAACCAGGTCCAAGCCCCAAGACTACAAGGATGGAGGAGAAGGTGCAGGAGAGTTTTAAACTGGGAAGCAACACACCCGGATAGATTTGCACTTTAAGGAGGCCATTTTGGCTTCAAAGTGGTGCACAGGTAGATCAGAGAAAGGCTGGCAGGGAATCTGAGAAGTTCTTGGCACGAGAATAACGTGTGAAGGTCCAGGAGAGGTGCCAACAGAGAGCGTGGCCAGAAGAACCAAAAACCCAAAGAAGCTTTCTGCAGTCCCAGTTCAAAGAGGGATCCAAGCAAGCAGGGGGGATGAGACTGAGACAGAGGGAAGGGGGCATGGCACAACCTTTAAAAGAATGACAGGGCCACTGAGAATACAACATAAACTGGTTAGAACCAATTAGGCCCACGATGGCAGAAGATCTGACTTCCAGTGGACCTTGAGCCTCATCGTATGCTCATTACATTAGCATATGATAAATGATACACCCACAGGCACCATGACAGTTCCAAGGCCAAACATAAAAGGGCAAAAAGTGGGTGGTGGCCCAATTCCTGGAAAACTCTGTCCCTTTCCCCCAAAATCATTGGAATAATCCTCTCACTTATTAGCCTATGAAATTACGCAGCCCACAAAAACTAACCACCCCATATTTTGGGGCCTGTCGCCTTCTGAGGTGGCCCACACTCTGTCTATGGAGTGTGTATGTCCCTAAATAAACCAGCTTTCCCACTTAGTTCTCAGGGCAGAACTACCTGCTTGTATGCCTCCCAGGCATCCTATGTGAATAAATCTACTTCTTGCCTATCACTCTGCCTCTTGCTGAATTCCTTCTGCACTGAGACATAAAGAACCCGAGCTTCCGTAAGTCCTGACACCAGGTGAGTGATTCTAACTAAAAGACAGTAGGTTTGAGTCCCAGCCCATGGATTCAAGTCCCAATCTGAGTTTTGGCTGGATTCGAATCCCATCTAAGGTGCGATTGGGTTCGTGTCCCAATCTGAGACCAGGTGTGTAGTTTCAGGAGTCTCAAGGGAAGAAGGAATAGAGGGTTGTTTGTTAGTGGGAGGGATTTGCTTAAACACTGATGGGGAGAGGAAGGACAGTTGAGGCTACAGGAGGGGGCCGGGGGTGGGGGAGAATGGCCATCCCACCACTAACTGCCCATGGCACCTTGGACCACTTCCTCATCTACAGAGTGGAAGTAATACAGTAAGAAGATAGGGCTAGGGAGTCCCCAGAGAAAGAGAACCAGGCATGGCTTTCTTGACATAAGAGAACCCATTTTGGCCTAAGCCATTTGGTGATCTAAGCCTGGCCACGATTCTTGCCCTTGAACAGGTCCCAGTCATCAATGATCTTAAGGGGACAAAAGAAGACAGGAACAGAGAAAAGACAGTCAAGCAATAGTGCAGTGATAAAGCGGAGTCCTAGTGCCTCCTCAAGGGCTATACATCACGATCTGACACAGTGCTTGAGTTCTGCAGGAACTAAGGACCCCACCCAGGTGGAGGATGGAATGATGAGGTTGACCCTCCTGACTTCAGTCAACTAAGGCTTGGACTCTGTCGACCTTGGGCCCAATTCTATGCTGAATTCTCCTTTGCTCAAGCCCCTTCATGAATATGCATGTACCTTTAGCTTAAAACCTCCCCAATTTTGCTGTTGGGGAGGCACTGCTTTGGGAAAGAACCCTGATATCCCCCTTACTTGCTGCAATAAATCATCCTTCCTTCTCCTGATCTTTGGCTTGGTTGTGTCTATTGGCTCAACACCCACCAAGAGGCAAACACTGTTTTCGGGTATCAGTAATAGGATCTGCCTTGTGGGGTTGACGTGAAGAACAGAAAAGAAAATGTGCGTACATGTTCAGTGCACAGCGATAGGCTTTCAATAAATGTTTCTCCAGTTATCATCATGTCCCCTCCCAACCAACTTCCAAAAGGAGTAAGTCTGGGGGTGTGGGACCCCGAGGCCTGCAAGGTTTCCCAGCTTTGCAGGCAGCCCTGGTGATCTGGGAGCACCTTGAATAATTACTTTCTTCTGCTCTTCTGTGAAAACCTCAATAAATGGTGGTTTATTGGCTTTAAAAAAATCAATAGGAATGGTAGGACCATAAGTTACGATGTTCCCCAGAGCTCAGTGGGTGTACTAGAGGCAGGATTTTTATGAGGGTTTTGATTTTTTTTAGCTTGTTGGAGCAGTGACTGCTGTCTAATTGGTCTGAGGTCAGGCCTTCCAGACACACGTTTTCCACCAGGAAGGGAGTGTGGCGGGCCCTTTGCAGCCTGAGTTTTTATTGCAAGAGTGGGAAGAATCTGCATAGTCAGGTTAAAAAGTGTCACCCTGAAACCGAGCAGGACCCCATGGGGCTCCTGGGCATGGAAGCCTTTCTGTCTCCTGTTTCTTGTTTGTAGGGAGTAAACCCCAGCCTCCATGACCTTCCCTGAGTTCCAAAGGGCAGATTTGAACAGTTGCTAATCAGGGAAGGGAGGGGACGCAGAGACAGGGTAGGAGCAGTAAAGAAACAATAGTGCAGCCTTGGGGAAGGGTCCTGGTTCTGCCTCAAGGGATACACATAAAAATATCTTTGAGCTCTTTACAGAACTAAAACCCCCAATAAATGGAAGATGTTGTCATTCTTTATTCCAGAGAAGACCACCTGAGGCCAGATTAAAGGAACCAGAGAAGCTCATCAAGAGATTACCTGAGACCAAATTAAAGGAGTGCAGGCCCTGCACACACCCTAATTTTATCAGCAACCCAACCCTAAACCATTGCTATAAAACTCCTTACCAAATTCTCCTGGGTTGTGACACAGTTTTTGAGGGCAGGAGCCCACTGCATCCCCCTTTGCCTGGCAAAGCAATAAAGCTATTCTTTTCTACTTTACCTAAAACTCTCTCTCCGAGATTTGATTCAGCACCAGTGCCTAGAGGCCGAGTTTTCAGCACCACTCCTTCCCCCAAATTCATGTCTACTTGCCATCTCAGAATGTGACCTTATTTGCAAATAGGGTCTTTGCAGAAGTTGTTATGGTAAGAATCAAGATCTGTCATCCCAGATTTAGGGTGGGCCCTAAATCCAATGACTGGTGTCCTTATAAAAAGAGAGGACCAGAGACACAGACAGAGGAGACCACGTGAAGATGGAGGTAGAGATTGGTGCAATAACAGATTGCCAGGGGCTGCCAGGAGCTGGAAGAGGCAAGGAAGCATTCTTCCCTAGAGCCTTCAGGGGGAACACTGCCCTGAGGACACTGACTTCTAGCCTGCAGAACTGTGAGAGGATCAATTTCTGTTGTTTAAAGTATGCTGGTTGAGGGAATATGTTATGGAAGCCCTAGGAAGCTCATGCAGCCTGGCTTCATGCTTGGTCTAGGGCGGTGCCCTCTGAGGCCAGATGGTGGCCCTGGCAGTGGCCTGAGGGAGCCTCTTCAGCTTCCTAATGGCAGGAAGTGTTGTGTGGGCCGAAGGTTGGACTGAAGCAGAAGCACATCAGTGACAGAGCGGGAGGGGCTGATGGTGCACTGCCCACCAGGAGGGGCCATCAAACTCAGAGGTATTTTGTGTCAACTCCAAAGCTGCTGTGACTAGAGAGACCTTCAGGTTAACTTTTGATTTACAAATATTTTTTTAAAATGTGACCCATTTAAATTAGAACCTTACTTCTAAGGTTAAGGAAAAATTTTTCTTAAGGAAAAATCAGAAATTCAGATGAAGCTTTGTCCCCCCCAGATGTTTATCCTGACATAGCTTATAATACTGAAAAACTAGAAACAGCTTAATTGTCCAACACTGAGGGACTGGTTAGATAAATTACGGTATATCCACAAGATGGATTACTAGGCAGCCATTGTAAATATTAATGAAGAGTGTTTAATGTTTACAAAGAGCTTTTAATGATGTGGCAGAATGATAGTGATACTATGATAAGTGGAAAAAGAAAACTGTTATAGAATGGTACAATAGGATGCCAATCATGAAAAAAAAATCATGCAAAAAGACAGAGAGGAAATATGCCAAAATGTCAGAGTGGCTGGAGGAATGATGGGAGTTAAAAAAACAAAAACACTTCTTTATACTTTCTGTACTTTTTAAATGATTAACTATGTACACGGGTTACTTCTATAGTCAAGAAAAAAGTAAAAACTTTAAAAATGCTGTGTACGTGGTTTCCATTTTTATTTTCTCTGATGGATGATTGCACATCAGCAAATCTTGAGTTATGCTAACTACTTAGGCCGGTCACGACACACACACACGTACAGAGAGGTCACATGGGCTGTGCCGGGCTGGCTGTAGCAAATGTACATCAAGTTACACAGGTGGAATTGTTAGGCTGGTTAAAATACACCACCGAATGATGGGACACGGTTGGGTCAGGCCGCCTCTCCTGCCTGCCATTGTTGTTTGCGGAGGTCTGTGTGTTAGGCTGGTGAGTGGCGTCCTGCTGGCACTCCGTCCATCCGGTGGCCCTCGTGGGTGGAGAGTGCCTGGGTCAGCATCTGCTCTGGGTCCCTTCTCATCTGCCCTTGCCTCGTGTTGGAGCTCCCAGCTCTCTGCTACCTCTCCCAAGTACTAGGTGTGCTCCAGCCGGGGCCCCATCCCCACTCTGCTCCACACACCTGGGACAGACGTTGCAAGGGAAGGAAGAGCCAAGATCGAACGGACACACTCCTGATACAAGCCGTGCCCAGACACAGGAGGGGAGGAAGCGGGAGACGTGACCACAACACCACACACAAGCTCAGTCTTTACAGATGGGCCCTCTGTGTCTCTAGACACATGGGCTGTGTGGAGCCCTCCAGGGCACAGCCCCTGGGAGAGGACAGATCGGGGGTGGAGCCGTTTGGGGCAGCCTGACAGCAGAACTAGGAGCGTGGATGGGGGATGTGTCCAACATGGTGCCAGACTGTTGAAAAGTCACGACTATACACACCTGGGGATCATGCCCCCTCCCAGTTCATTCCCACGGTGGGTTAGATACAGCTAGAGAGAAGTGGAGATATACTTTTTCGAGGGAGGACCTTTCCTGGCGGTTGGATAAACAGTGAGACAGACTCCTGGGTTCGGCATGCTCTGGGGAGGGCCATGCGACGGTGAGGGACTCCCTATTGCTACACTCTGTACAGGGCGGCCGGGCCCGCCCGCCGCACCCACGGCCCCTGGTGGCAGTCATGGGCTTGCCTTCAATCCCTTCCGCCTTGGAGAGATCTTGGGCCCCGGTGAAATGGGGGCTATGAAGACAAGAGGGTGGGAGGGGGTTCCCCGTGGCCCCGGGGGCACCCCATGGGGGTGCTACATGATATTGCACTGGGTGGCCCCGCAGCAATCCTTGATGAGCGCCAGCCCCGTCTTGGCTACCGTGGGCTTGCTAGGTGGGGGCTCTGCTTTCTTTTCTGCTCGGGAGCCTGCAGCAAGGTAGGAGAGCAGAGGCAGAGAGGGGAAACAGGAGAGAGAGAGAGGTGAGGTGAGGAGAGCCCTGATCATCTGCAGCCCCAGTTCCATCCCAACCCTTGCCAGGCCTTGCTTCAATATCACAGATCAGGTGGTGTGGAGAGCTGGCATGCATTGTATATGGTCCTGGTGACTGTTCCCACCTCCCTGTAGGCCCACTGGCTTTCAGTCCTTGGCTCACAACTATAGCTTTTAGCCCTTCTCCTGTTCTGTTCTCCTCACCATTGTATCTGCCAACCCCAGCACAGAGTCTGGCATTCAAGAAGTATTTGGTGAGTGGATGACAGAAATTTTGTTTAAGTCACTTTAATCTGAGGGCTCATATCTTTCAATTCTGGAAAATACACATTATCTCTTCAGATACCCTCACCTGTCACTCTCTGTTCTCTCTCCTTTTGGAATGTCTATTAAATGTAAGTTGGACCTTATTATTCTAACCTCCATGTTTCATAACTTCTTTTTCATATTTCCTATCTCTTTGTCTCTTGGTGCTGCATTCTGGGTAATTTCCTCAGCTCTGTCTTCCAGTTATATGAATCCTCCCTTCAGCTATGTCTCTGTGTTTAACCCACTGAGTTTTCACTTCAGTGACAATAATTTTTTTTAGAAGGCTAATTGTTTGCTAATCTACCTATTCTTTTTTCATAGCATCTTGCTATTTCATTTTAGGTATTATTCCTTCTCATATCTCTTTAATCATTTTAAATATACTTTAGATAGTCTGTTAGTTCTGGTTCATGGGAGGACAGACAACCTCTTTGTTGCATCTACTGACTCCTCTCATGGTGGTTCAATTCTTCATTGGTTTTAAAATTTTTGTTGAGAGATCATCTTCATGGGGGTCGTTTTTAATGTGTGGGCTGTGTATTATGAGAGCTGAAGGGACTCTACTGAGCAATTTTGCATTTGCTTTGCTGGGGTCCCAGAGACTTCACTGGTTTTGGATTAATTTTAATGTTTCAACTTGGGATTCCAGCACCAGATGGGTGGTGTATATTTGGACCCCACACTGGGCCTCTTGCATGTGGTGCAGGCTTGGTGTTTTGATTTCTTGCCAGAATTCTTTTTTCTATCCATAATCTTACATAGAAGGCAGGTTTCCTTGCTCCTTCTCCACAGTGTTCGGTGGAGTTTTTCTAGTTTACCTTTCATGGAAGAGACAGTCCATTGAGGATGCTGGATTTAGACAGGGACCATGTGGCTTATGATTTTAGGGGCCTGCAGAAGGGACCAGGGCCCTTCTCTTTCTTTATTCCTTCACACTGTACTACAGTGTTTTCATGGGATGTTAATGGATGGTCAGGGAAAACTGGGTTTGCTGCTTCAGTTGATAGTGGCAGCTTTTGGGTCGTGTTTTCCTAGCAAGATTTTCTGTCCCTTTTTTTCTGATAACAGCTCATGTCTCTGTGGCTACAGGAGTGGGCATGTGACACAGATCTAGCCAATCACAACTTCTGAGCCTCTTGGTGAGAGTGATGGGCCTAGGAAGTGGGAACACGATCCAAGAAAGGCCAATCAGAATCTTATATATTTAGATACCAGGAGAGAATCACTGGTGTTGCCTTGCTGCTACTAAGTTATGGTTCTAGAGTTCTGGCCCCAGGGAGAAGGCCTGTGTAGTAGGAGAAAATGAAGCTAACATGCAAAGAGGTGCCAAGATGATAAATAGAAGGAAAGCAAGGGTTCTAACAGTGTCCAGTCCCTGAAGCCCTGGTTCCCATTGCTCTTTTTCCAGTACATCCTCTTTTTTGCTAGGGCCAGTTTGAATTGGGCATCCATTTCTTATAACTCGAAGTGTGGTCTCATTGGGCCAACAAAGAGAAGGTAGTTCCTAGACAGCAGGACCCATTATCACTTTAATATGCTAATGGACATTGGAAGCCTACAAAGAGAGGGTCAAATACACAGCATCTCCCAAACTTATTTCACACAGAACCCTTTTCGCTCTGAGTATCTCGTGAGGCTAATACTCTGAGAAGTAAACTTCTGGCTCCATTCCTCCAGCGACTCCAGCTCCAACAGAGGCCAGAGCTCCATGGCCCTCAGTCCTCACCTTCTTGCCTCAGTGGCCACCCAACTCCTTCAATGAAGTGCACCATACCATATGATTAGAGAGTGACGGCTGCTGCCAGAATTAGCTGCATAGTTTGCAGAACCCAGCGCAAAATGAAAATGCAGGGCCCCCTGTTCGAAAATTCTTAAGAATTCCAAGACAGCAATAGCAGGGCACTAAAGCAAGCATAGTGCCCTTCTAGGCCCTGGGAAACTGCACAGGTTTCTCACCCATGAAGCTGGCCCTGCCTGCTGCCTTCCTGGGCTCAAGTTTGATCTGTAGAAATCATTTTGTTGTGCCCCCCTCGGCTTCAAGATCTCTTTTAAATTTCCTTTTCTCTTGGATGGGGGGAGGAGAAGGAATAACGTATGCACTCACTGGCTGGAGATTTGGTTACTTTGTCTAGAGGTTTTAACTTGATTCTCAGAAAATCGGCCATTTCCTTGTCTTCTTCTTGCTCCCTGTGTAGACAGATGTGTAAAGACAAGAAGAAAGTACAGTAAGCTAAGAGAGCATCAAGGAACTGATGAAATGAGGCAAGAGTGTGGGATCATGTATCAGACTTTGTAGATGGTGCATGTGTATTGCTGTGTGTTATGTGTGGTGGTGCATGTATGTTGATGTGTGGGTGGTACATGTGTGTTGTGTGTTATATGTGGGTGGTACATGTGTGTTGTGTGTGTGTGGTGTGCATATGTTATGTGTGTATAGTGTGTGTGTGTTTTGTTTGATGAATCTACTCTGAAGCAGAGACACATATCAATGATGGAGTAAATGGCTACTCCCACTAGTGTGAGACCCCAGGGGAGAGGCAGGTATGTTACAGGACCCAGCCTCCCTGATGGAGGTTTAGTGAGCTGGGCAGCCCCTCTCCTGACCCTGCACTTTTATGTTACCCTAGACAAGGTACGTGGCAGGTCTCAGAGGGCAAGTCACCTCAGCTCTTCCAAGGGTCACCAGGAGCAAAGTCAACAATCCAAGCCTGGTTGAGTTGGGCAAGGCGCATCCTAGGGGCCTCAGAGGACTCAGGAGGACACAGAGAATTAAAAGGAAGTTGCCCTCTGGTTTGGAAAAGGCCCTCTGAGCCTCTCCCCTGTGGACAACTCCAAAGGCCTTGCTCCAGCACAAAAACATTCAAGAATCAATATTCACATCTTTCCCGTGCCCTGGCTCCCTGGGGAGCCTTCAGGTGCACCATGGCTCCAGGGCCCATGGTTGTCCAGATCCAGGTGGCAGGTACATCTGCAAATAGGAGACCCTGAAGGCTAGGAAGGGGCATCAGAGCCATCTAGGAGAGGGAAAGGGAAAGAACAAAGCTGGGAAGTGGGCAGGCAAGGAAGCAAGTCAGTACAGGAGGCAGAGTTTCTGTAGAAACCAATGGAAGTTTCTGGAAAAGTTGCCTTGATGAGCTGGGAGAAAGCTCAGTGAAAAGAATGTGCAGGAAGCTCTGCCGTGTGTTATGTGATGTAATTCCTCCCTGGTTACCTCCTCAAATAACATTCACTTAAGATCCACAGGCCTTTGCAAAACATTTTGGAGCTGGATTTGAGTTTCTCTTGAATGTGAAGTGGGTCCTCAGGCCAGAAGGCCAGGATTCATCTGGATCCAGTGTTTGGGGAGCGTCTGCCCAGGCCATGCCTGTTGCAAAGCTGTGAGTCCTGGGAGCAGGTGATGGGTTTTGGAAGGCAACTGAGTTGTGCTCTAACAGCCCCAGCCCTCTGCTCAGGGGACATGCCGCCCACTTACCTTAGCCGCTCAACCTCTGCATCGTCCACCAGGAAGTCTCTCTTCTGCACCAGTTTGTGGATCTTCTGGATTAGCTCATCCTCTCTCTGCTTCTGCAACTTGGTTTTTTCTTTTTCTGGGAAGAATACAACATTAGCAAAGACAGTTTGAGTGTAGCTGTTGAAAGCAGTTGAGTCCGAGGGGTCAGGGTTGGAAGCCTGGCTCTACCATTTAACTTGCTGGATGAACTTGGAGAAGCAACTTGACCTCTTCAAGTTTCTGTTTCCTCCTCCGTAAAATACACAGTGAGGCTTGAATGCGAGACTGTGGTGATGTTAGTAAATGACTTTGCATAGAGCTGGCCCGTGGTGTGTGCTCGGTAAATGATGATGCTGCTGCAAGGCGGTCGTGCAGAAGGCCGGGGCAGGAGGGAATTACTCTATAGCGAGGTTCAACCAATCTGTCAGAAGGAAAGTGCCCATGCTTTCCCATCCTGTTCCAAATACCAAGGGCTAGAGCGCCATAGAGGAAACAAAAGAATGAGGGCTGGACACGAGGACTGAGAAAACTAGGAGGGCAGAAACTTTATCAGAAGATAAAAATCATGGGGCAGCTTGTCCATCTGCCTGCTGGAACTGGCACTGACCATTTCCTCTAGACCTGGGGGCAGAACCAGAGGCAAGGAGAATATAATATTTGGATTAGAGAGAAAATCGGTTTCTTTCATTAATCAGAAGGGGAGTGAGGAAGTGGAGTGGAATTGCTAGCAGCCCCTGGGTTCCTGCTCATCGCTGCGTTGACGATGGCAGCATCCTTCCTCTCGAGGTGGGTCCCGAAGTCTGATTCTGCAAGTCACTCGTCAGTACCACAGAGCCTCCCTGCCCTCTGCAGGCGAGTTAACCACAGCGCCCTTGGACTCGGGGAGTGATGTCACCGTCCTCTCCAAGTTACCAGCGGCAGCCCTCCAATATTCCCCTGTCCTCCGCCAGGCTCCAGATCTAAGCCAGAGTCACATAGCAACTGGCAGGGCCCCCAGGAACTCACAAACCTCCCTGCCCAAGTTATTCATCCCCGTTTTCTATCTCTTGCCAGTTCAGGCATCCCCCAGCCTCCCCAGATACTCAGCTGCAGCCCTCTGCTCATGCAGCCCCTCCCAGCAACTCACGGGAGAAGCCACCTTCTCAAAGGGGTCTGTGCTAGCTTACAAACCAGTTACTGACCTAAGTCTCCACACCACCAGCCAATGCTGTTCACCTGCTTTTGCGTGTAACATACCCTTTCTGCCAGCATCTCTCACTTGCCTCCAGGTACCACCCGTCTCCAGGTACTACCTACCTACCTTAAGCCCCACCCACCTGTCTCCAGGTACTAACTACCTACCTTAAGCCCCACCTACCTACCTGCAGGCCCCACCCACCTACCTGTAGGCATCACCCACTTACCTGCAGGTATCACGTACCTGCCTGCAAGCATCACTCACCTGCTTCCAGGCACCACCCATCTATCTAGTAACACACTTTTTTTGGCCATCATCACCCACCTACTTGCCAACTTTATCCCCTGCTGGCATCACACACCTGATTCCTAGCATCTTCACGTGCTTGCCGATGTGACCCTCCAGCTTGCTTCTCATCTATCTCCTTCAGCACATCTCCTTAGCCCAGGCCACCATCAGCTCTCCCTGGACCATGCCATGACCTCCTAACTGGTTTCCCTGGTCTGTAGACCCTATCACAACTGTGAGCCCTTGCCATAGACTCAGACAGTCGTGGCTTAATGCCCCAGCTCCTCCCCTTCCTAGCTGTGTGACTCTGGGCACATTCCTCAACCTCTCTGAGCATCCAGTTTCTCAACACAGATAATCATAAAGTTGTTGCAAGTTTTAAGAGAGAGAAATCAAGTAAAACCCTAGGCTCACAGCCTGGTGGATAGTAAGAGTTCATGAACAGTCAGCTGCTACTATTATAGGCTATGATTTTACACAGTCACTGTTGCTTTAATGATTAAGTGCCCTCTAGGTTAAATATTTACCAAACGAGGTACAAAAGAAATAAACACTTATTTAATGAAGGGAAAGCAAGTCGCATAGCATAAGTGTGCAAAATGTAAGTGCTTAATAAATTGTAGCAATTATCTTTGTATTTGTATTACCGTGAGCTTTACATTTTTATTTAATCTGGTTTCTCAGCCTTGGTGCTATTGATATTTGAGCCTGGATCATTCTCTGTCATGGGGGCTGTCCTGTGCACTGTAGGATGTTGAGCATCATCCCTGGCCTTTACCCACTAGATGCTGGTAGCAGCCCCCTCTCTTAGTTGTGACAACCAAGCCTGTCTCCAGACATGGCCCATGTCTCCTGGGAGGCCCAACTCACCCCTGCTTGAGAACTGCTATTAATTCTTTCCAACAACCCTATGAGGGAGACACTATTTTTATGTCCAAGGGAAGGGTATCATGGCCTCTACAGCCAGGTCTAAGCAACCCCAGCCCTAAGGGGACCGTGGTGGCAGTGAAGGTGAGGTGAGGCATCTTGGCTTGTTCTTGAGAAGCCCTGAAGGCGGGGAGGGCTCCAGGTGTCCTCTCTCATCACAGTCTGGTAAATTATTTTCTGACCCTGGCTGGAGAAACATGATTTTCTTGGCCATTCAGTGTTCTCTTTACTCAATATTTTTATTGATAAATTGCCAGGAGCATCATTTTTTTTCCCCCTAAACTCAGCTAAACCCATCTAGAAACCTGGCACTGGCCCAAGGAATGCACAGAAAGGCTCTTAACAAGGAGTCAGAGGAGAAGGTGGGGAGAGGTGAGCAGGAAAGGCAGGAGAGGAAAGGGAACTTTAATATCTGAATTTCTGCACAGAAGTGATTGGGAATATGCAGTTTTCCAGCAGAATCAATGGAGCTGCCGTTGAGGACCTGGGCTCTGTTGCTAAGTGGCCCTATGACCTTGTATGTTTCCCAGCAGGACAGCTGATGGCATTTCAGGTAGAACTTGTTCTTCAGGGGGACTGTCCCCTCCATGCAGGGTTAGTGTTCCTGGCTTCCGCCCATTGAGTGTCAGTACCGATCTCATCTTTTTTTTTTTTTTTTTTTTGCAGTATGCGGGCCTCTCGCTGTTGTGGCCTCTCCTGTTGCAGAGCACAGGCTCCGGACACGCAGGCTCAGCGGCCATGGCTCACGGGCGCAGCTGCTCCACGGCATGTGGGATCTTCCCGGACCGGGGCACGAACCGGTGTCTCCTACATCGGCAGGCGGACTCTCAACCATTGCGCCACCAGTGAAGCCCCCGACCTCATCTTTATTTAAACTTTTGGTATATACTTTTGCATGAATTTTGGTATTTTAAATATTGCATGAAAATATGATCACTGAATTTTTCATGTTCCAGCTGAGCGCCTTGTTCTCCTACCCTAGTCCCAGTCCTGGTCAGTCATGCAGCCCAGACACTGTGTCAGCCAAAGACCCTCACCCCCAGCCATTTCCCACCCATTTCCTACCCATGCTGTAGAGGCTGCCACGGCCCCCCGTGGAGCCCCTGTGGCCTGAGGAGGCCTTGGCTGGCCTGGTGGCCACACACTGGTGTCTCCTTTCTCAGTGGCACCCAAGTGTCCTGCTGAGCCAACAGTGGGCTCTGGGAATCCTTCCTCTCAAGAGGGAGACGTCAGTCTATGTTGGGCCCATCATTGTCCCCTGGGAAGTTGAAAATTGGGACACAGAGGCCCGAGAGTTGGGCTCTTGTGTGGGAAAATCATGGAAGGGAGTTGAGGTTGTAACCGAGCTGCACCCTGTGGGGCCTTCCTGAGACAGACCCCCCCCCCCCACATCCTCTGCTGTAGCTCTTCTCTGAAGTCCCTAGATAACAGTATCTGATGCACACTTCCTGAGTTGTTTTACAGATGCTAAAACCCCCACCAAATGGAAGATGTTAACTACTTGATGAGCACATAGCCCCCAGGCCTCCTAGAGCCTGAGGATTCATAATGTTAACACCCCCACACACACACCCGTGTGACACCGCCCTGTTGCCTCACCATCCACCAGTCGGAGAATTGTGCATGAGCTGATCACATACCCTGGGATGCCTCTCCCTCACCTGGCCTTTAAAAATGCTTTGCTGAAACCCATGGAGGAGTTTGGGCGTTTTGAGCACTAGCTGTCCTGGACTCCTTGTTTGGCCCTGCTATAAACACTGCACTTTCCTTCACCATGACCCAATGTCAGTACATTGGCTTTACAGCCTGCGGGCAAGCAGACCCAAGTTGGGTTTGATAAAAAAGTGGCCTTGCTTGGCTCATGTGCTATAGAGGGAGAAAACAGAACATGCTCCAAAATGGAGAGTAAGAGACAGAGAGAGAAAGAGAGAGAGAGAAAGAGAGAGCAAGGGCCAAAGAACATTCCACAGCCTTCCTGCTTTCCTGTTTTTGGTTCTCGACCTTTGTGAGTTGGGCTGAGCTTCCTGCCTGTTTGAGAGTAAATAGTACGTCCTTGCTACCCCTAATTTCATTTGGAAATACGCTATTTGGGAATAGGGTCTTTGTGGATGCCATCAGTTAAGATGAGGTCATACTCATTGGGTCAGCCCTTAATCCAATGACTGGTGTCCTTATAAGAAGAGGAGATGACACACAGAGAAACACAAAGAGAGGAAGGCCACACAAAGACAGAGGCAGAGACTGGAATAAGGCAGCTACAAGCCAAGGAACAAGGACTGATGGGAACCAACAGAAGCTGGAAGAGGCAAAGAGGGATTCTCTGTTCCAGCCTTTGGAGGGAGCATGGTCCTGCTGACACTTTGATTTCGGACTTCTGGCTTCTCTCAAAGAATAAAGTTCTGTTGTTTTAAGACACTAAGTTTGTGGGAACTTGTCAGGGCAGCCCTAGCAAACTAATATGATAATGCCTGCAGGCTCCAGGAGTCTCCGCAGTCCTTCAGTAACTGCCCGTTTTGTGTTTACATAAGCTTCAATGGGTTTTTGTATCTTTCAACTAAATGATCCCTCAGAGGAGTATAAAATGAGACACTTGACCCAGTGGCTCTCAGCCCTGACTGCCCATCACAACCGTGTGAGAAGCTTGTAAACATGACCAATGCCAGGGCCCCACGCTAATCAAATGGAAGTTTCTAGTGGGTAGTGTCTGGAGTTGGCTATTTCTCCCCCTCCTCATTCTATTTTTTTCTGGCCACATGGCAGGGCTTGCAGGATCTTAGTTCCCTGACCAGGGATTGAACCTGGGGCCATGGCAGTGAAAGCTCTGAGTCCTGACCACTGAGTAGAAATGTGTTCGGTTAATGATAATAATAATAGTAATAATAATAATGGCACTTATTTATTACGCACTCACTATAAGATGGGAACTGTGTTAAGTACTTTACATGTGTCACCCCTCGGTCAGTCTCACAACAATCCTTTGAGGTAGATAGCATGATTGTCCCAGTTTACAGACGAAGAAACCGAGTTATAGTGAAGTAACTTGCCCAAGGTCACATCATTAATAAATGACAGATCTAGGTTTGACTCCAAAGTCAGAGCTCGTAACCACCATACTCTACTTGTTCCCAAACAGGATAATAAGAGTAATCATTGCTAATATTTACTGGACTCTTTGGACCAGCTATCAAGCTAAGCACGTGGCTTGTGTTGTTTCATTTATCGCAGTAAGATTTACACCCAACGAATTAGGTACTATTACTATTCCTACCCCATTTTCACAGGAAGAGAAGTTGAGTCTCAGAGAGATAATGTGACTTGCCCAAGGTCAAGGAGGTGGTCAGAATTAGGACTTGAACCCGGGTCTGCCCGATGCAGAGTTTGAACCATGTGATCAGGGAGCAAGCACTGCGTTGCAAGAATGAGGCTGCATTAGGGCCTTCCAGACAGGGGATCTGAGCAGCTGGTTCATGAGGTGGAGTCCCCCACGGTTACCTGGGATGGCGATCAAGTTCTGCAGCTCCTGCTTCAAGTCCATGATGTCGTTGCAGAGCTGGATGTCATCCATCCTGGGGAAAGAGGACAGTGCACAACAGCAGGTTACATCAACAGAACATTCTACACCCTGAGCACCACCCTGGTTTCAACAAAGAGGGCTAATGGGGGAGTTCTGTCCTCTGTAAAGCCCACACATGCTCTTTAGAAGTTTTACACCAAAAGTAAAAAAAAAAAACAACAAAACAAACTGCCCTTTATCCCATGACTTAGAAATGATCAATCACAGTTAATAACACCTTGATAGAGTTCCTTCCAGTCTTCCCATGCCTGGCTTTTGTTGGCATACGTGAGAGACTTCATGCTGTGGGTTCAGTGTTTTCCTTTTTCAGTTATGTGAAAATCTTTTAAACATTACAGAAATTCACCGCATAGACAGAAAATCTCCCTCTATTCTTTAGAGAAAACCACTGTCAGTGGTTTGTCATCTATTCCTCCAGATTGAAAAAAATGTTTATGCTTATACGACCAAAGATGACACCATCATTCATGCACAAAAAACGTTTTGCAATTTGCTTTTTTTAATTTAATGATATGTCTTGGGCATCTTTCCATGTCAGGATATGCACATCTCATTTTTAATGACTATATAATATTCTATTATATCGATATACAGTGATTTATTTAACCATTCCCCCCATTCATAGGTATTAGACTTATTTCCAGATATATTCTAGGATAGATTCCTAGAAATAAAGGAATTCCTAGCTAAGTCAATTCCCAGAAATGCAATTGGAGGATTAAGTGACATGAACATTTTAATAGGAATTTCCAAACTGTCCTTCAGAGGGACTGTGCATGACATTCCCACCAACAGTGTGAAAGGAAGCTCACCCCTATAATCTCAGCAATTGGGTTGCATATACAATTTTGCATTATGTATTTCATGTGTGTGTGTTGCAATATTAACTCATCTTACTGTAAACAACATTTGCAATGGCTGCCTGGAATTTCACCAAGTAGATTTATCAGAGCAGTTTTAATTATGCCCTTTTTTTTTTTTGCCACACTGCACGGCTGTGGGATCTTAGTTCCCTCACCAGGGATGAAACCCTGGCCCCGGCAGTGAGAGCACCAAGTGCTACTGGACTCCCAGGGAATTCCCTATGCCTTTATCTTGATTACTTAGGTGGGCTTTTTGAGTTGTTTGTGCTATTTTAGCCGCGTTAGGATGAACATGGATTCACCTTTCCACGAAAGAAAAGGCTTTTCTTTCGTGTTGGATTATTTGGGGTGGGGGCTACTGATTTTCAGAAGTAAAACCACTGAGTACAAAGGGTATGACATGTCTATGGCCATTGAGACATATTTCCAAATAGCTTCCCCACGGGGTGTGTGTGTGCCTTCATTCTGCATGTCTTTAATGAGCACTTATTACGTTCACCAATGACATAGGCTCCAGGGATGCACCAGCTCCCCTGCCCTCATGAGCTGAAATTTAATCAGGAGAGACAGAGGGTGAACACAAATACAACAGAACGTCAGATGCTCCGAAGAAGAGTGAAGCAGGTGAGGGGATGGAGTGGATCACTTTGGACACATCAACCTTCTGTCCCAGGAAGACATGGAGGAAAGCAGGAATATTCTCAAAAGGCTCAACTGAGTCTGCACAGCAAGTAGGGGCAGGACCAGGACCAGAAATCGATTTGTCTGAATCCACTGATCTTTCTGCCTCCTTCCTTGACGTCTTCGCCAAGAACCTGATCTCCATTCAGAAATGCCATCCACAGACCAGCTTGGGGCCCCCTGCCCTGCCCGTGTGACCCCCAGCATCCCAGCTTTCAGGACGAGTGGCAGTAATGTCTCGTTTCAGCCTGCATCTCCTGCTCCTGTTGCCAGGGGCAGGCACTCCAAGCGCTTGTCAAACCCTGCCCCGGAATGTCCTAGCAGGTGGCAGCTGCCACAGATGAGCTTGGGGGCTTTGCCAGAAGGGTACATGCTGTTCCCCTGGGTTCCTATCTGCGAGCCTTCAACTGGAGGTGCTCCAGAATCCTTTTCCACATCTAGCGTGGAGATGAGGCTCCATCAGTGGTTCTTAAGGAGGATGATTTTGGCCCCTGGGGGCATCTGGCAACATCTGGAGACATATTTGTTGTTACTGCTGGGTATGTGGGGGGATTGCTACTGGCATCTAGTGGGTAGAGTCCAGGGATGTTCCAAAGCATCCTACAATGCACAGGGCAGCCCGCCTCAGTAGAGAACTACCTGGTTCAAAATGCCAATCATGATGAAGTTGAGAAATCTTGGGTTATAACCACAGAATTGACACAGGTACCTGATAGATACTTTTTGAAAGATGAGAGAAGGAAAGATGATGAAAGAACAAAAGAGCGACAGGTAAAGTTAGAAGCAAGAGTATTGGCACCAAACATCTCTAGTTCAAAGGGGCCATGTGCCAGAAATTCTTCTCTGAGTCTAACTTTCCTCATCTTTGAAACAGGAATTATAATAGTACAGCTTTCTAGGATTATTATGCATGTCAGGCACTGAGCACGTGTCTGGGACATACACAGTACAAGGCTCAGTAAATCATATCTGTTGCTATTAGCCGTTAGAAAGAGGCAGGGGGAAAAGAAAGAGAAAATGATGCTGGATAAGCAGGGTATTTGACAAACAGAGCTAACGTTCAACCTTAAAACAACTTTTAAAAATTATATTCCTCTCTATAAAATTTTTTAAATAAAATTTTTAAAATAGAATTCTTATCTGATTGCAGAACAGATTCCTGATCATTGTAGAAATTTTGGAAAATACAAACAAGTACGAAGAAGGAACCTAAGATTACACATAACCTTGATCCACGTGCACCAGAGGCCACTGTTCCACTCCGAGTGTTCGGGTGAATTTCACGCCAGTCTTCTTCCTACATGTAACCCAGGTGTGGCGGGTTTGCCCTGGGGGGCCTTCACCCTTTGTCCATCTCGAAACTGCACTTAGCATGTTCTGAGTCCTCCCAAGCACATCCACATTCACCCCACATTAACGAGCAAGGTGAAATTCTTGTGACGCTCTCACAGACAGGCATGCGTCAGAACCCCATGAAGATTCCTAGTAGATAGCACTGTGTTTTCCTCAGATTTTTCTCTTGTCGCCAGCTTTCCATCTCTTCTCTTTCTCTCTCTTCCTCTTCCACACACCTCGTGGTCCTCGGACCTGTCACCTACAGATTGGCACTTGCCATCTACCTCTACAAGGATTAAATTATGAGCCACTGCAGCTGCTGACCTTCGACACCCCCTGAAAGTTCAGGGTAGAGGTCAGAAATGAAGCACTCTGTGCTCTGGGAAAAACTGGCAGAACAGGTCTTCAGATAGTTGGATATTTTCAGGAGATGGTTTTATGAGCCCAATCTTGCATCTCCTCGCATCTAGAAAAGCACTAAAATCCTCATGGTGACGTCTGCTCCTCGTGACTAGCAGTAACTTTCACGAGACTAGCAGAAACCTTCTGCAAAAAATATGTGCTTGACTGCATGTACACTCCCCCTTCACCAAAATCACATATATACTGACCTTCCCCCCTACCTCTTTGGAGCAGTTTCTCAGAGCTATCCGAGATGCTGTCTCCTGGGCTATAGTCTTCATTTTGCCCCCAATAAATCTTAACTCACAACTCTCACGTTGTGCATTTTTAGGTTTGTTTCAGTGGACAGATCCCAAGCAATTCACCTCTGGTCTTCAACTTACAAACCCCAGTTGGCAAAACCAAAGCCTGGTGGTTCCCTGAACATCCCCAGGAAAGGAGCTTGCTTCCCCCAACCTCCACCCAATCTGTCTATCAGGGAATTTACCTAAACAAAAATCAGGCTGGAAGAGGGAGGGACGGGCTCCACCATTAAGGGAAACAAAAAGTCAACGTTTATTGAGCATTTGCTTTCTGTGCATAAACTCATCTAAGTCCTCATGGCAGTCCTGAGAGAGGTGTTGTTTTTATCTCCATTTTTACGGACAAGGAAATGGAAGTTAAGCGATGTGACCAAAGTACCACCCTGGTATGTGGCCACTGGGATTCAGCCCAAGCTCGCGGGAGCTCTTGACCACTTTACCATGGTCTCTCCTCTCCAAGTGGCTGCAGGAGTTGAGGCTGACATTGAACTGACCTTCGTTCTGCCCCTTCCTCCCATAGCCCTGATCTATTTAGGAGGCAATGTCTCCAGCTCCTTTCGGCGAGACAGGCTGGGACCTGAGACCTGGACCCTTTGCTGCAATGCTTGCACCTGGACACACGTCTCCACAAGCAACAGATACAAAGAAACTAGAAGGGACTAAAAATAACTGCACGCACAAGCATGCCTGTGCAGTAGCAGTCGAGGCAATTATGAACAATAAGATACAAAAAGGCCACAAACCAACTGCCATTTCTCGATTTCTTCCATTTCTCCAACTGCCATTTCTCTTTTGTGGAGAGCAAAAGTAGGGCACTGTGCATGATTCCCTGCACACTGCGCCACCAAGGGGGTGGGCAGATCACCTAAGCCACCCCTCCAGCCCAACCCACCAATCTGCCCCCACCCTCACCCTATTTAAAGAACCAGCTTGCCAGCCCTTGGAGAGCAAGCACGGGCACCTGTTTCTTGTTTTCTTTCCCTCATGCTGCACGAGTCCCAATAAAGCCCTGCCTGAATTCCTCATCTGGCCACTTATCAATTTCTATTGATTACAGGAGTACAAGGACCCAGGTCGGTAACAACAGAAGCCAGTTGTCTTAGTCTGTTCAGGCTACTATATAACAAAAATACCATGGACTGGGTGGCTTAAACAACAAACATTGATTTCTCACAGTTCTGAAGGACTGGGAAGTCCAAGATCAAGCTGCCAGCTGGTCCTGCTCCTGGTGAGGACTCTTCCTGATTTGCAGACAGTTTTCTTTCTATACCCTCACATGTTGGAGAAAGAGATCCTCTCTCTGGGGTCTCTTTTATAAGGGCACTAATCCCATTCATGAAAGCTCCACCCTCATGACCTTAATCACCTCCCAAAGGCTTCACCTCTAAAGACCACCACATTGGAGATTAGGGCTTCAACAAACGAATTTGTTGGGGGTAGGGGAGGGACACACTTAGCCCATAGCACCAGTCATGGCAGTCCCATTTGCCTCTGCCAGACATCTACTTTCCCAGGCTTCCTGGCAGCTAGAGGTAGACATGAGACCCACTTTGGGGCAACGAGAGGTAAGAGGAAGTCTTCTTGTGTGGGAGGGGCAGTTCTGGGAAGATGATTTGAGTCTTGGGTGCTATCCCCTCATACTCCTGAAGCTGCTATAGCCACTGTGATGAGGATGGCACAGGGAAGCGAGGAAAGAGCCAGACTTTTGATGACATCCTTGAGCTACCCCACTGATACCTAATTAACTGAAGATACTATCGGGAGTTTCCTGGTGGCCTAGTGGTTAGGATTCCAGGCTTTCACTGCCACGGCCTGGTGGGGGAACTGAGATCCTGCAGGTCACGAGGTACGGCCAAAAAAAAAAAAGTCCAAGACACTATCAATCAGATGTTCTGTTACATGCAGCTGAAGACAGCTTCACTGATACATGTATGTGGATATGTGCCTCTTGAAAAATATTGGAATCATACATTTTTATTGATAACCTTTTTTTTTTTGGCAGTGCCGCATGTTAGGCAGGATCCTAGTTCCCCGATTAGGGATTGAACCCATGCCCCCTGCAGTGGAAGCACGGAGTCTTAACAAGTGGACCACCAGGGAAGTCCCAATATGTGCATTTTTAATAAAAACAGGATCAAAATAAACATTCATATGCCTTGCTCACTGTGAGCATTACGTCATGATGATTGTCCAATGCCATTAAATAATATAATTCAAAAAACATTTAAACCGTTCATGCAAAGCACTTTTGAAGCTTGGCTGGAACTTCCAATAAGCCCCATTAGTCTAGTTCTCTGCACGAATAGTGCTGAACCCTGGAAATCAAACTGCTCCTGCCAGCTGGTTCTAGAGAAAGCGATGTCATCTCTGAGAAACTGACTGATGAAGGAAGGAAAAGACAGTCAGTCTGTGTCATTATGCACTTAACCTTTCATGCTGGGACGATGGAGAAAATTGGTCATTTTACCAGCTTTGGGCGGGGAGAGGTGAATAGGCTCTGTCAGAATAACAGCGCTGCTGCTTTACAAGATTTCTTTGAAAATGACATAGTGTGGAGCCTAATGGAAACCCAGCAGAGACCAAGATGTGAAGGCAGAAGCAGACTGACGGAGGAAAGGGTTGACTTTTTAAGAAAATATTTATGCGGCTTCTTCTGTAAGTTGTGGATGCGATGGACTTCTTGGGATGGGTGAGAAGAAATAACATCTGGTCTTAGAGGTGGAATGCTGGTCTGGGATGTGCAGCCTGGATCTCAGTCTCACCATAAACCTCCTCTATGACTAAAGGGAAAATTCTGTTTTCCTATACACTCTTCACTTGTGACACCAAATGCGTGGGTTTTCTCAAACCAGGCAATTCTCCAATTCTTGGTGGACACCAACTGGGTGTCCTGCCATTTAACTCCATTCTGATACTCACTGCCTGGAGGTAGCACAGACCCGACAGGTAAAGGGCTCAGTCTCATAAGACTGCCCCTGATGCAGATGCCAATGGCAAGTCTGCACCACTTATACTTCTGACCAACTGGCTATGAATTGGTGGTTCCGTGACCCCCTCTACCAGGTTCAATAATTTGCCAGAACTGCTCATAAAACTCAGAATAACATTTACTTACATTTAGTAGCTTATTATAAAGGATATTTAAAAAGGTACAGATGAATAACTAGAAGAAAGATACACAGGGCGAGGTATGGCGAAGGGTGTGGAGTTTCCAGGCCCTCCCCAGGTGGGCCACCCTCCTATCACCTCCATGTGTTCACCAACCCAGAAGCTCTCCGAACATCATACTTAAGAGGTGTTTATGAGGGCTCATCACGTAGGCATGATCAATTATTAACTCAATCTCCAGCCCCTCCCCCTCCCCAAAGAATGCAGAGGTGGAGCTGAAAGTTCCAAGCTTCTAATCATGTCTTGGTCTTTCTGGGGACCAGTCCCCATCCTAAAGCCACCTAGGGACTCCAGCCACCAGGTATCTCATTCGCACACGAAAAGACACTCATCACTCTGGAAATTCCTGGGGTCTTAGAAGCTCTTGTGTCAAGGAGCAAATAGTAGAACAAAAAATGCTCCTAGCACCCCAATCACTCAGAAAATTACAAAAGTTTCAGGAGCTCTGTGCCAAGAATGGGGTCAAATACCAAATATATTTCTTATTAAGCCATAATGACGGGACTTCCCTGGTGGTACAGTGGTTAAGACTCCGTGCTTCTGACGCACGGGGTGTGGGTTCGATCCCTGGTAGGGGAACCAAGATGCCACAAGCCACTCAGAGCAGCCAAAAAAAAACCTAACTAAACCATAATGGCTCAACAAATCATTTCTCTCCCCACACCTCTGTTTCCTCAGATATAGGATGAGGGGTTTCAAGGATACTGGGAGCCCTGTTCTGCTAGCATTTAGAGGGGATAACTTGCTTTAGACCCTGCCAGACCTGAGTGCGGGTATCAGTTCCGCTGCTGACTGGCTGTACAACTTGGGTGAGTCCTTTCACTGCTTTCATTGGTCTCAGTGCTCTCACTGTTGAAAAGGAATCATACCTTTGTCTCGGGGTTGTATGAGAATGAAATAACCTTATCTGTACAGAGCAGGCAGCCCTATGCTTAGCACATACATAGTAGGTGCAAAGGAAAGGCTACTCTGTCCACCCTTCAGCCCTGGGTGAGGAGGTGAGCGGCTAGGCTGCCAGCTGGCAGACACTCCTGAAAACTCTTAGCCAACATTCGTGCATCAAAGAATGAATCTCACTTTCTGTGCTACTTCAATTTCCTCCAACCTAATGGCACTGAGATGATGAGTGTGTGCGTTTGTTTGGCGTTCTTGGATTAATGAGCTTAAACGCTGTCCCTGGGGGAGAATAAGTGTTGAGACATCTCCAGGGAGACCCTGGGCTCAGTCATCTCTCAGCATCATGCTGGGGACCAAGTGACCAGAGAGATACCTGCCACATGGGCTCAGGTGACACATCCATGAAAGGGACACCTTTATGACACGTCACAGAAGGCCTGTTTTCTCCCTGTGGCACATTTATGGTCTGCATGTTAACTGGCTTTTCCCTTGATAGTAATCAGACCCTCATCTGGGAGGGGACACTGTTCCTAAAAGAATGTCACCCCCCTCAAGCATGGATTACTCTTCTCTCCCCCAGGTTTTTCTAGATCATCTCTATTTGGATTCAGAAAAATTACTAATACTGAGAAACTCATCAAGCTGAACTCTGGGGGTTTGTGCCCTTTTCTGTGTGTATGCTGCATGTCAATTACAAGTTTTCCTGAAAAAATTACCAACAATATTTCTTGCTTTTGTTTTAGACCTAAAAGGGTACTTTTGGTCTTTTAAAAATTATACACATATTAAAGACAGCCTCCCTGTAAAAACGTCAAACAACACAGAAGTATAGTCGTAGCTGGCATTTATTAATGTTTTCATACTATGGGTGCCAGATTCTGGGCTAAGCATTTTATAAAAATCATCTCAATAAACTCTCACAGCAACCCTGTCAGGTGAGTATTATCATTATCATCCCTTGGATGGTGTTAGGAACTTGCTCAAGGCCACAGAGTAAGTAATAGGAACTTGAACCCAGGCAGTCTGACCTCTCAGGTGGGAATGTTAGAGAACTCTAGACCGAAACCACCGGCCTTGGCCAGGCCTCGCTTGCCTGAGTTTTCTCACAGCAGGAGGTCCCAATAAGGAACATGGTGCTGCCACCCAAATCTAACGGGAGAATTCAGGAGGGGCCAAAAGAGGGAGGAGACGACCAACCTCCCAGAGTCCTTTGTGCTGGAATCCATCTTGGCTGAGAGAGACGCGTGTCACCAGGAAGGACCCTGAGTCAGACCAACTATGGGCCAAGCAAGATGACCGGCCGGAGACAACCGGAAACTAACCCCATCACCATAAAACCCGAGGCTGCGAGCCACGTGGCAGAGCAGTTCTCCTGGGTTCCCTTACCTGCTGCTCTCCACTCGGGCGCCCCTTCCCAATAAAGTCTCTTGCTTTGTCAGCCCGTGTGTCTCCTCAGACAATTCATTTCCGAGTGTTAGACAAGAGCCCACTCTCGAGCCCTGGAAGGGGTCCCCCCTCCTGCAACAGGAATACCAAAGTCCCATCTCATATGGTGGTTGGAGTTCAGGGAAGATAGAGACCAGAGTACTTTGGGGGAAGGTTTCTCAGTGCCACTTATGGGAGGGGCACAGCCTGGAGGGTCACAGAGAAGGCTCCCAGGCACTCAGGCAGAGGGGGCAGCTCAAACACTGACTGTAGAAAGGAGTGTGATATCAGTGTTATGTGACAGGGAAGAGTCCACTGAAATACTGGTGACATACAGGTCTTGGTTATGAAGGACTTGACATGGGAGCCATCTTAGGTTCTAGAGTGAGAGCATGGCAGGGCTATGTGTCTATGAAAGCCAGTTTGGCAGACATGGTGACCGGTATGTACACAGCAAGGAGAAAGAGCATCCTCACTCTGAACTTTCTGTTTAAGGTGCTCAAGGGACTTCCTGGAAGTTGTGTTTGCTCTTGAATCTCCAGTGGGGTCAACAAACTATGGCCCATGGGCCAAACCTGACTCCCTGCCTGCTTTGTTGAAATCCATGAGGTAAGAATGGTTTTCACATTTTTAAATGGTTGGAAAAATATCAAAAGAAGAAGAACATTACTGGACACATGAAAATTATATGAAATTCAAAGTTCAGTGTCTATAAAAAATGTTTTATTGGAACACAGCTGTGCCTGTTCATTTACCTACCGTCTGTGGCTAATTTCACCCTACAATGGCTGAGTTGAGTAATGACGACGGAGATCATATGGCCCAAAGTCTAAAATTTTCACTAGCTGGCCCTTTATAGAAAAATTTCATCCTGAACCTAATCTTTGGGGAAAAAACTTGTAAAGTAATCAGAGACTAACCGAGTTCTTGGAGCTGGAAGAGCTCTCACCTTATACGGATGAAGAAGTAAATGCCCAGAGAAGGGAATATTGATCATTGAGTCATTGATTTGCTGAGTTGTCCAATAAATCAATCATCTAGACAACCTAGATGATTACTGACAGCCTACTATGTGTGGGCTTCCTGCCTCAATTTTCACTTCTGAGAGACATCAGGAATCAAGCTGGCTAAGGTTCCTGGCCACGGGGTGGGCCCATGGGGCTCTCAACCGCCTGACGCTTTGACTGAGGGCCCAGCCTGCTTTCTCCTCTGGGCATCAGTGGGGGATTAAGCTGTGCGCAGTGAATATGAGGTCAGCCAACAGAGTTCCTGCAGCACCTGCTAATGTGATCTGGCAGTTTCTGCTACGGCATTTGTCCTTCACATCCTTCCCTTCACTAAGGACATACTAATTTTTGTGATTTCATGTATTTTCTACTTTTAGTCCCCCAATCTCTTGCCAAGAAGAGTGCTTAGACTGAGACACGTTAAGTCATTCCCTTGGATGGCTCAGCAAGCTGTGAAGGGTTCTGGTCCTGGGTTTCCCTAATCCTAGCCCCGAGGCTCTCGGCTGAGTGGTCCACAAAGAATTAAAGATGTGCACAAAGATTAAACTCCAAACAGGTAAGATAGAGAGATGAAGGGAGAGGGAAAAAGGCAAAGGAGGAGGACGGGGAGGGGGGAGGGGTAGGAGGGGGAAGGAGAGGAGGGGGAGGAAAGAGAAAAGAGAGGAGAAGAGAGAAGAGAAAAGGAAACACCATGAATGTCCAACAATAGGGCATCAGTTACGTATATTACTTTCCAACGATACAAGGAAGAACTCTGCAACTGTTTAAAAGTTATTGCTGGACAGGGACTTCCCTGGTGGTGCAGGGGTTAAGACTCCGCACTTCCAATGCAGGGGCCCGGGTTCGATCCCTGATCAAGGAACTAGATCCCACATGCATGCCACAACTAAGGAGCCCGCCTGCCGCAACTAAGACCCAGTGCAACCAAATAAATAAATAAAGTTATTGCTGGCCAGGCTGCAGTGTTTTCTCAAGAGGACCCCAGGAGAAAATACAACCAACACAAAATGGATGTGGTAAGACACGAAGGGTTCCCAGAGTCAACAAACAAAAACAGAGGATGCCCAGTTATAGTCGGATTTCAGATAAATATGGAATCATTTTTAGCATAAGAATGCCACGTCTGGGCTTCCCTGGTGGCGCAGTGGTTGAGAGTCCGCCTGCCGATGCAGGGTCCGGGAAGATCCCACATGCCGCGGAGCGCCTAGGCCCCTGAGCCATGGCCGCTGAGCCTGCGCGTCTGGAGTCTGTGCTCTGCAACGGGAGAGGCCACAACAGTGAGAGGCCCACGTACCGCAAAAAAAAAAAAAAAAAAAGGAATATCACGTGTGATCTTTGGAACATGCCTATCCTAAAAAACAATCTGTCATTGATCTGAAATTCAGATCTAACCAGGTGTCCTGCGTTTTCTCTGCAATCCTACAAGAAGAGGGAGGCCAGACTCTGGATTTCAGCCTTATCACCTAAACCGTCGTTAGCCCAGGGGGCCTGCCTGCCCTGTGCAGGGTAGGAGGAAAATCTCCTTCAGCCACAAAGGTTAGAACAGTGGCCTCATCTCCCAGCCTGATCCCTCTCCATTCTCCCTGGACGGTCCTCCGTTGACAAGTTCAAAGTGATGTGGGAATTTGAGAAGACACAGGAGAAATAGCAAATACGGCCAATGGACTGATAAGAGTAGAAAACTGGGGACAATGTAAAAACATATGTCGGGGCCTTGAAAACATTTAAACTCTAGCCTAGTGATTCCATTTCTAGGATTTCATCCTAGGGAGATAATTAAGGGCACCATAAAGATTTAGCTATGATTATGTGCAACAGAGCCTTGTTTGCAATAGCAAAACACTGGAAGCAACATAATTGTCAACAATAACAGAGGGCCGCTTAAATAAAGGATGGGATGTGTGCATGATGAAATTCTACCCAGGTATTAAAAATGATGCTCAAAAGAGATGTTATTGATATAAGAGAATAAACCATATCAAAAAGTGGTTAAGAAATGTTAGGATCCAATTTTGCAAAATACAGATGCTTAGAAAAAAGACAGGAAGACTTCATTCAAAATGTTACATTTGATTATTTTGAGGGATTTCTTTTTTTTTTGACTGCGCCACGCAGCTTGTGGGATCTTAGTTCCCTGACCAGGAATTGAACACATGCCCTCGATAGTAAAAGTGCAGAGTCCTAACCACTGGACCGCTAGGGAATTCTCTTGAAGGAATTTTATTTCCTTCATTGGCTTCTCTGTATTTTAAATTTTTGTTTGTTTTTTCAACATGCATGTATTATCTGGATGATTTTTAAAGTTTTTTGTTTTAAATTACCATGGGCCACTCCATGGCCGGTCACTATAGCTGCAGCAGAAGGCCCTCTGTGCCCTTGTCTCTCGAGCCTCATTTCTAGCCATAGAGCCTGCATTTCAGGCTAGCAGCCCGCCTGCATGCCTGTGTGATCCTGACATGCACCCTTCAAGCTTTTGCTCCCTTCAACGCATCCCTCACGCGGAACACCTTTGTTTCAGTCTAATTCCTATGCAGCCTTCGGGACGGCCCCAGCATCTTCCAAAGTCTTCCTGATGCTCCCAGGCTGCATCACGTCCTCTTCCTTCAGCTGCACAGCCCCTCACCCACGTGATAATCATCTGGGCACTTGTGTTTCTCCCTAAATAGACTGCACCCTTTAAGGGGCTTTGCCTCTTCGCTCTGTGATTCTAGCACGTCACACATGCCTGACACATCGCATTAAATACGTGATGAAGAGAGGAAGGCAAGCTGGCAGGCGGGCACAGAGGAGGACACACTGTCCTGGACATTTATTGAAACAAGGCCTCAAGACTACAAGTGCAGATGGAAAATTCTCAAATCCCATGATAGAGACCCCACCAGGGTAATAGCATCTATCAACGGCGGTGAGTCATCCACAGAGAAATCCAATTAAACATCCATATTTCAAGTGATCCCGCTCTGCATTCTGCTATCAATACCGTTTCTATTCTGAGCTCTCTCAGCATTTGGGCCTCCTGTGCCTTCCATTGTCTGATCCCTGCTGAGTTCCTGCCACAGCGACCATGTTTTCTCCCCCAAACCTTCCCTCCCACTCCCAAGTTCATCGTTCTTTCCTGCTGACACTAACAAAAGCTAACATGCATTTGAGCAGTTCCCAGGGGTCAGGAACGGGGTCCAGCTCCATCTCTTTAAATCCTCACTATCTATAGGGCAGGTATTATCATTCTCAACTTTATAGAAGGCTCAGAGAGGTTAAGTACCTCACCCAAGATCACACAGCTGGCAAGGGATGAAGGCAAGATTTGAAAGAGGACAGTTTGACTCCAGAGCCCTGACAATCACCACTACGACAAACTGCCTAGAAATGTCACCCAGATGTACCAGGTTGTCCCCTTCTACCCTAGTTCCCCCATCCTTTGCCCTGTCCTTGCTGTCAGGAGCCTTTTAAAATACTTTCAACCACTGGCCATTCCAAAATGTGAGCTTTCTTGGGTGATGGGTTTAGCCCCATCCCATAATTTCCATTAGCCGTCAAATCTACCTCAATATTTTAAAGTGTTTTTGAAAAAATAAACCAAAATGAATACACATCAAAATGTTTTTGAGATGGGCAGTAGACATTTTCCCCAGTTTTGTGTAAAGTTCAACTAAAAAAAAATCTTGGGAGAAAATCAGGTGATTTTTATTGATCTCTACCACACAATCAATAAAAAACTATGGGCCTGCTATTGGAAATGCAGCCTTCAGATAAATCCCCTGATTCCTCCTTGTGATCAGACTGCTGGCTGGAAGCGCCTCCTATATAGGAATTCTAAAGTTGTTATTCCTTTCATCTGAGCATCTAACGACAGAAGGAAAAAATCTTAGAAACACAATCTGCAAACTCCAAGCCCCAGCAAAGGCTCCCCGCCCAAAAGGTAGCCTATGGATTTGGCAGCACTGTCCATACTCTTAGCTTAGCCCTGCTCCTCCTGTGAAAACACCGAGCACCCCTCTGTAAGCCCTGGATTATCTACAATCACCACCCACAATTTCCCTTAGACTCACTGCACCATCAAAAGCAGATCTGCTTTTGATGATAAGCACATTGACATTTAAATCACCCTCATGTTTATTCAGCACCAGTGATTAGTGGCCTTCTTTGTATGGAAGCAGGATCCCAGGGCTTGGCAAACCACAAAGAAATAGCAAGTTTTCTCTGCTGGATCCTCCAAAGCCAGGACAGGGCAGGGGTGTAAACAGTGGTGCTTCTGGCAAACATTTAATGACTGGCTGGGAGTCGGTGAGGGAGGGAGAAGCCTTGGTTTGTGTCATTTGCCAATATCCATGGTGTAAATAGTCCCACCATGGCAGGTTTGGCAAGATTCCTGAATATCACTGGCTAGACCCGACAGGTGGGCAAATTGGAGAATGACTCTTTAACATTATTTTTAAAATTTTTTTAAAAAGTATTTTGTCGATTTTTTAGTTTTTATTTATTTATTTATTTTTATTTGGTTGCACTAGGTCTCACTTGCGGCAGGCAGGCTGCTTCATTGCAGCTCACTGGCTCCTTAGTTGCGGCACACAGGCTCCTTAGTTGTGGCATGCGTGTGGGATCTAGTTCCCTGACCAGGGATCAAACCCTGGTCCCCTGCACTGGGAGCGCAGAGTTTTATCCACTGCGCCACCAGGGAAGTCCTTAACATTCTTTAAATATTAATTCAACACTTATTTAAAAGAGAAGCTGAGTGCTGTATGGGGTAAAGATTATTGGTGGCGATGATGGTGATGATGATGATGATATGATGCTAATGATGATTCTAGCTACTGTTTATTTATAATTTACTGTGTGATAGGCATTAAGTGCTTTATACAGATTATCCCAGTTAATTCTTACATGGGTTATAACAACCCTTCAAGGTGGATACTATATGATGAAGATCCTGCAGCTTCTAGAGTTTAAGTGGCTCAACCAGAATCACACAGCCAGTTAATTGGTGGCGCCAGGATGCTAATCTAAGTAGTGCCACCAGAGTGCACAGGTTACAGTAGTGAGAAGTCTCTCCTTTACTATTCCAAGAAGTCTCTCCTTTACTGTTCCAAGAAATTCAGCTCTGACACCAATTCAGCATAACCCTCTCCAAAAATACAAAAATCCTGTAGATAGCACGACTTACTCTATTTAGAAGGCTGTTTACAGACCATCTCCTGTTACATACTGACGAATGTCTCTTTGGAGTGCAACGGAGCAGGGCCCTATGGGGCCTTCCCAGGACAGGATCCCTCCCCCACCCCATGACCTTCACCTGCTTCTTGTTTGTAGTAAAACTTTAGCCTCCTAGGCCTTCCCCAAGTTCCAAAGAATAAACTTAGAGAAGTGAGAAAATGCAGAAACAAAGGAAAACAAGTCAAGACAAAATAATCATAGTTTAGCCATTAAACAAAGTCAAGAACCTTTAGTTCCTTCTCAAGGGCTCTAGATAATATCCTGAGCCATGTCCTTGAGCTGTTTTGCAGATACTGGAACCCCCACCAGGTGGAAGAAGTTAACTGTACGCTGCCCACAAGCCTGTAAACCCCAGGTCGGTGGGAACAAGAAGGCTGATGATGTTGACTCCCGATTACCTCACCACCAACCAATCAGAAGAATGTCCACGAGCTGATCATGTACCCCACAACCACCATCCCTCACCCTGTCTTTAAAAACCTTTCCCTGAAAGCCATCAGGGAGTTTGGGTCTTGTAAGCACTAGCTGGCCTGGACTCCTTGCTTGGTGTTTGCAGTAAATGCTCCACTTTCCTTCACCATGACCTGGTGTCAGTAGATCGGCTTCACTACATGCAAGCAAGCAGACCCAAGTTGGGTTTGGTAACAGAGGAAGTCTCGCTTTTATAATGGACAAAAGTTGGAATTTTTGGTTGCTTAACACCCAAACTCTAGTTTTGGGGGAAACTTTCATTGTGTCAGTCCTCATTAGAGAAGTTAAAAAACGGAGCACTCCCTCTTCCCCACACTCACCTAACCAGAAGATCCTGCCCAAGACCATTGAGCAAATGACACAGAGATGGAAGGACGGTGAGGCTGGATCTGTGATGTCCAGCAACAATGGTTGTGGCATCCTGGCCAGACTGGTCCTGTGGCTAGCCTCTGGAGCTCTCTGGATTCCTACCCATTTTCCAAGCCTGGCCCTTAAGACTACCTTTGGTTCTATGAGCTCTCCTCCCACCCTACTCCACCCCTAGCCTTCCCGTAAATCTTTTTCTTTGCTTGAGTCAGGCAGCGTTGATTTCTGTTTTTTGAAGCCAAGTACCCTAACTGAAACAAGCTTCTCTCCCAAGCAGCTCCTGCCTCTGAGGGAAGTGGTGATGGGGACAACTTTCTCCATCTTATGTCACTTTAGTGAGTCTGCAGATACCTGGACACCTGGCTAGCTTGCCCCTTAATTCAATTCTGGACAGAAAGGTATCAGTAAGAGGGTATTACGAAGGGCTTAGGATAAGATTTGGGCTTGTGTTAGGTGCTTTGGGGGATGGTTTAAAGGAAGTGGGCATTTACTCTGGACTGGATGTCATCAGGAAGTGGGGGGAATTCTCTGATAGGGCATCTTAATTCTTAGCCATAAAGTGAGAAGAACAGAGTGAGGCTAAAGCTGAGATTGGTAAAGCAGCAGCTGCAGTCGCTCAGATGAACCAGGATATGGAGATGTTTGGTCATTTTTATGGTTTGGACAATGTTCACAACTTATTCACTTTCAGACATACTTGTGAAGTTGTCTTGTCTTGGTCTTGATCTATCTCGGTCTTAGAATGGCCTCATCTGATACTGGCAATCTGCAAAATTGTTTATGTTCAACAGAACACCTTGGCCTAGAGAAGAGCTAACATATACTTATTATAAAAGTATGAAATCCTTGACTCTAGGGACCAGTCCCACCCACTTTCATCTTCCCCGCAGTGCTCTGCTCTGCACGGTGCCTGGCATGCAGAATGTTCTCTGTGAGTGCTGGCTGAACTCAGTTATGGGCCCAGGGAACTTGGGACCTGGCTCTATGAGGACCATGCTGAAGCGTACTTTCAAAATTTAAACACGTGACTCACACACCTAGAGAATGAACACTTGTCAAAAATGTATTTAACCCATTATAGAGGGAACCAATAAGATGGTAAAGCTCATTCCCAGAGCTTTTAAGGAACTGGATTTGAAACAGGAGGGAAGGGGGCAGGGCACAGCCTCTAAAAGAATGACATAGCCTTGAGGACAGGACATAAACTGGTTAGAACCAACTAGGTCCAAGATGGTGGAAGATTCACCTTCCAGTGGACCTTGAGCCTCATTATACGCTCATTGTAATACATTAGCTAAATGACACACCCACGGGCGCCATGGCAGTTCTGAGGCCGACCATAAAAGGTCAAAAAGTGGGCAGTGGCCCAGTTCCTGGATATTTCTGCCCCTTCCCTGAAATAGCTGGAATAATCCTCCCGCTCATTAGCCTATGAAATTACCCAGCCCATAAAAACTAACCATCCCTTACACTGCCTCCAGAGCTCTGAGGTGGGCACCTGCTTTAGTTGTCAGCTGTCCCAAGAGCCCTCCAGAGTCCAGAGAATGAAGAGCTTTATCTTTCCTGAGAAGGACTGTCTCAGGTTTTAGGTTGTGTGTTTCGGGCTTTGGCTCTACAGCGATGGTTCTCAAAGAGCCCTCACCCATTTGTCCTCTTTCCTCCGACATGCAGCTCCTGGGCAGGGATGAGGCAGTTCCTAAACCAGGCCTCGGGTCAGTGCCTCATCTTGCCATGTCCTGATGGGGCACCAAGTGGCCTCCTCTAGCACCATGGGCCGTGGGAGTTCACACCAGCAGTTTGCCTTTTAGAAGAAGTGCTTCTAGCTCTACTGTTAACATTCCCTCTCATTTCTGTACTGACATGTCACCTTTCTGGATTGCCAGGTTTGAGGAATAACTGCTGTTGTGTAACATGATTTCTGTGTCAAGGGGCACGTGCCCTGGTTTCTCTCTTGGTTGCTGGCAAATTCTGAGCTACAGGGAAATGCACTGAGTATGAATGTTCTTGTCCGCGATTCCTCCCTTAGACAATGTAGATGCCGATGGTAGTCGACTTATTGTAAATATATACATATAGATGCAGTTAAGCACTTCCAGGCGGGTTGCATAAGAATCAGGTCCTTAAATACCTCCCAATCTGATGAAATGATAGAAAGGAATAAAGAAACATTTCCCAGAATGGAGGAATACATTTATTTTTTAAATTTATTTTTGTCCAAGCGGTGAGCTAATGGTGGTATTGCTTCTTTGCATGTGATCAGTGTGAACATTCAGGTGCTTTTCATGTGACATTTATGAGCCACAAATACAAAACTGCCGTTTGAATTCAGTCAGGCTCCCGGGTGGTGTCAGCCACGGTCTGTCAGGTGAGGGAGAAAGGGACTAGGGCTCCCTCCCAGTGTCAAACACAAGCAGACAGCACACCCTGACTCTCCTGTGCCCTCAGGCAGCATGCTAAGGACAACTCTGTGGCCTGGGGCGTCCATGTCACAGTATAGGATTGCCGTTCAGGTGTTTTGTACCCCTTTCTTTTCTGATGTTGCCTCCTTTTTTGGAACCAATCCAGCTGGGAGAACCTCAGCCAGTGCTGGAAGCGTGACTGAAGTACCTGTCTTTTGTGGCTCTTGTACAGCTTAATGTGCAATAACCACGCCACATTTCGGGGCCTCTCACCTTCTGAGATGGCCCACACTCTGCCTTGGCCGCTCTTACTTTCTGAGATGACCCCCTGGGGCTGCTCTTGGTTTCTGAGACAGACCACATTCTGTCTATGGAATGTGTGTCTCTCTAAATAAATCCACTTCTTACCTATTACTTTGTCTCTCACTGAATTCTTTCTGCAACGAGACATCAAGAACCTGAGCTTCATTAAAGTCCTGAGACCAGGTGTGTGATCTCAATTAAAAGGTAGTGTGTTCAAGTCCCAGTCTGGGTTGTGCGGTTTCAGATTCATGGGTACTCTTTAATAAGAATCTTAGAATAAGATTGCTAGGTTAGACAGAGAGCTGGTTAACAGCCTCTAGGGCAATAAAACCATAACCTTTAGGGTTAGCTTTTTGAGTGGACAAAATCTACATGTCAACATGTAATTTCATAGTGTCAGTGGTCTAATCAAATAGTAAATAACCCAGTCAAATATGTGGACACCCTCCCAGATGATTAAATAATACTTGGGCAGGTCATTGAACAATGCCCCAGTATGACATGGAAAGAACATGCTTGCCCCACCCCCTTCCCTTACTTCTAATTTTTAGTTAATTTTTATTTAAAAAGCATAATAAAAGACTCTCATGGCTTCTTAGGAACACATTCAGCTGACATTTTTTCCCCACTACTTCATATCTAGCAATTTCCCATGTAGCAGTGGCATCATGGCTAACGTTCATTGAATAATTACCGTGGTAACTTATTTATATGGCTTATCTCATCTACTTTTTACCAAAAAATCCCTAGGAGGTAATTAATTCTGAGGAAAACAAGTGTGGTGTAATAAAAAATATCTCTTTGGTCTTTGTCCCTGCTTCCTGGCACAGAACTCCTAAAACCCTTGGAATTTCCTGAGTGATAAGTGTCACTTTTGTTATTCATAACAATCTGCTCTGGCACAAACACCTGAGTTTACGTCAGTGTGATTTAGATGGGACCCCCCAGATAGCTTCAGGTGGGGGCCAGTCACCATGTAAGCAGATAGGGTAGGAGGCATCCTGGAGAAAGAGAACCAGGCACCATGGCTGTCTTGACAGATAAGAAGCCATTTTGGGCCTAAGCCATTTTGTGATCTAAGCCTGGCCACAGTGCTTGTCCTTGAACAGGTCTCAATAATTAATGATCTTAAGGGAATAAAAGAATGCAGAAGCAAAGGACTGTTATCAGGCAAGAGAAGTAACGACAGCAAAGATGATATATCAGTTGTAAAGCCTCCCAGTTCTGTTTCAGTAGTAAAGATTAGCCTGAAGCGCTCAACCACCAGATCAACTGGAACCTGAGGGATGATGATGGCGACCTTTTCTGACCCTTGTGACCTCAATCAACTAAAGCGTGGACTCTGTCCCCGCCCAAGCCCCTTCATGAATATGCATGTACCCTTAGCTTAAAACTTGTCCGATTTTGCTGTTGGGGAGGCACTGCTTTGGGAAAATCCCAAGTGCTCTCCTTACAAGTAGTAATAAATCCTTCCTTCTCCCCATCTTTGGCTTGGTTGTGTCTTTTGGCTCGACACCCACCAAGAGGCAAACTCAGTTTTTCAGGTAACACCAAAGAGACCAAACACGTGATTTAGAAAGGTGGGCACTTCCAGCCCCAAAGAGACGGGATGGAGACTGAGTTATAAAAACTCTTAAACAGTGAGATTTGGGGAGTTTCTGGGTTGGGGGCACAGTGATGTGCTGGGAAGATGCTGTGCCCTGAAAGGGGAGGGAAGCTCTGCACACACACACCCTCCCCTCACACCTTGCCCAAATGCACCTCCTCCATTTGGCTCTTCCAGAATTGTAGCCTTTATAATGAACCTGTAAACGGAAGTAAATGCTTTCCTGAGTTCTGTGAGTCATTCTAGCAAACTACGGAACCTTGCGTGTTTGTGTGTGTGTGTGTGTGTGTGTGTGTGTGTGTGTGTGTGTGTGTGGTCACAGGAACCCCAAAATTTGTAGTTGTATGGGCAGAAGTGTGGGTGGCCTGGGACTGAGACTCACATCTGAAGCAGGGCAGCCCTCTGGGATAGAGCCCTTTAACTAGTGGGATCAGATCTCAATTCCAGGTCAGCACTGAATTGGATTATTGGATATCCAGTTGGTGTTGGAGAATCAGAAAATTGATGTGTAAAACTGACACATATTTGGTGTCAGAAAGGGTGATAAAGTTAATTCCTATTGAAACAGGAGGGAAGGGGGCAGGGCACACCCTTTGAAAGAATGACATAGCCCGAAGGCATGACATAAACTGATTGGAACCAAATGGGTCCAAGATGGCGGACAAGTCAACTTCCACTAGACCTTCAGCCTCAGTGTACGCTCACTGTAACACATCAGCAAGCTAAATGACACACCCACAGGCGCCATGACAGTTCCAACGCCAACCGTAAGGATCAAAAAGTGGGCGGTGGCCCAATTCCTGGAATGTGCTGCCTCTTCCTAAAATAGCTGGAATACTCTTCCCACTGATTAGCCTATGAAATTACCCACTGCTATAAAAACTGACAACCCCATACCCTGGTGCTTTTCTCACCTTCTGAGATGGACCACACACTGTCTGTGGAGTGTGTTTCTCTCTAAATCCACTTCTTACCTATCACTTTGTCTCTCACTGGATTCTTTCTGTGATGAGACCTCAAGAATCTGAATTTCATTAAGTCCTGAAACCAGGTGTGTGATCTCAGTTGGAAGACTGTGGGTTTTGGCTGGGTTTAAGTCCCAGCTGCGTGGGTTCGAGTCCCAGTCAGGGCTTTGGTCGAGTTCAAGTCCCAAACTGACGTGCAGTTTCACTATATCAGGACCCACAAAATGGAGGCTGGCCCAGGGGCCAGGCCCACATCACACCTCTACACTAAGTCAGTCTGCATTTATGGGAACCCACTGTCAAGGAAACCTAACACACACCAATCACATCCTCCAACTCAGCTTTAGCGAGCTCACCTTACCTTAGAAAATAGGACCTACTGGGGACTTCCCTGGCGGTCCAGTGGTTAAGACTCTGCGCAGTGCTGGGCGCACAGGTTCTCTGGTCAGGAAACTAAGATCCCACAAACCGCGTGGCCAAAAAAAAAGAAAAAGAAAGAAAATAGACCTGCCGGCCTTATAAGGAAATCCTGACCTTCTAGCCACTCATGCCTCTTCTAACGCTCTGTAATGCTCTTGCCCCAAATCCATCAGGAAGAGTGCTTCTCTGCTTGTGAGGCTCTGTACTTTCCCAACCCATGGATTGTTTTCTCTTGAATATAGGACATCAAACTCATTATTAATTGTTTAGTTTTGTCATTGGATGGTGGTGTCAGAAAACATCACACAAAAGAGTTACAGAGAAGTTTAGAGATTTGCCCAAGATCACACAGCTGGTAAGCAAGCCCTTGACCTTAATCACTACCTGTGCTGACTATACCTCCCACCACCCACCAGAGGTGACATTCATATGTCCCTTTGGAGAAAGAAGGCTAGACAATGGCTAAGTCATTGTTTCCTAAACATCGGTCATTTGCATATCGCCATGGCAATGTCTGCCAAGTCTCTGGTCCTCTCCACTATTATTTATTCAATAGTTTCCTTTATACTTGACTGCTTACACTGACTTTTATTTTAAAAATTAAAAAATCTTGAATATAAAACTTTTTACAGCACCATAAATGAAAAAACCAATATTTTCCCTTAAAAGACATGAAAATAATTTTTTTTTTTTTTTTGGCCATGCCTTGTGGCTTGTAGGATCTTAGTTCCCCAACCAGGGATTGAATCCGTGCGCTGCGCAGTGAAAGAGCAGAGCCCTAACCACTGTACCGCCAGGGAATTCCTGAAAATAAATTCTTAATTAATGCTTTCCCAAATACTACCTAAAATCATTCCAGCGTGTACCCTACTTCAGGAAAAACTGGACCAAATGAATCTCAAAATGTCACACAGCCAAAATCTCAACCCAGGTCCCATCTCCAAATCCAGTGCTCTTTCTGCCACAATGCTGATCCCTCGACCACGCCCTGGCACAGGTTAACTCTGTCAGGGGAGCAAGCAGAGGATGTTTCTCAAGATAACAGAGCGATGGCAGACAACAGATGGCCTGAGGGCTGACTCCTCCAAGCACTTAATGAAGCCCTGGGCAAGGGTCCCTGGATTTAATCACCAGAGTGCAGTGCAGACCTACTCTAAATTGTTCTAGGAGCAGGTGGAGTTTTCCTCCAGGACAGCTCCAGGCCAGTTATGGTTGGCCTAAGGGGCAGTGTTAGCACCTGGAGACAGTGGAACAGAAGCAGATAATCACCATCTTCAAGGTGGAAGGAAGGTGCAGAGTTCTCTGCCATGATCTGATATAGCTTATGATGAGCCAAAATGTCAGTTTATTCAGGCATTTTCTAAAGTGTTGCTTTCAAAGCGAAATGTACATCTCATTTGATATCTAGATAAATTTTGTCTTGTTTCAAACTCTAACTCCTTTCGTAGGCTGCAGAAAGACTTAGCTACAAGAGGTACTTAGCTACAAGAGGTACTTACAAGGGACGGGGCTCTATAGTAAGCGCTTTTCACACATTATTTCATTTAATCCTCAATCCAACTCTATGAAGTGTGAACTGTTATTGCACCAGGTTTACAGAAAAAGGACCTGAGTGTTACAGTTCTTACAGTTACTTGCTGGTAGAGCGAGGAGTGAATTTCTGCACCGTCCAGTCCTAGAATCCACTTAAACCATTACTATCCTCTAATCCCCAAATCCCTCTGCCGTTCAGTGAAGAAACTCAGAAATTCCACATCTTCCAACTCTCGGTTTGCTTGTTTGATTTCTTTAAAAAATAAAAATTAGTGACTTCCCTGGCGGTCCAGTGGTTAAGACTCCACACTCCTAACGCAGGTTCAATCCCTGGTCGGGGAACTAAGATTCCGCAAGCTGCGGGGTGTGGCCAAAAAAAAGGCTAACACAATATTGTAAATTAACTATACGTCAATAGAATTTTTTTTAATAAAAATTTAAAAAGCGACCACGTGTTGGTTTTTAGGGGTCAAAAACAGGTGGGCAATGGAATGAATTGAAAGCGAGCATTGCTGAGTGATTATAAATTCAGCTTCTGATTAGGAGCTTTTAGAAATGTAAATTTCTTGATAAACACAGCACTGCTTCCAATTAAAGCCTTAATCAATGAATTTCGACTATGGATGTGATGAGGAGGACAACAGATGACACTGAGATTCTCGTGCTCCACGGGAGACCACAAACATACACTTCATTCTGATTCCTATCATGATCTAAGCTACTGGAGAGAGACCTATTGCCTATTGCCGTGCCAAGGAGTCGGGCTAAGGTAGGATGTTATACCTTCTGTCTGAGGCCCATTTTCATCAAGTAAAAATTGTGGAAAGAAAGCAAGGTGAGTCATCTTCAAGCAGCTGACAGACATCCGGGTTCTTCTATTTCATCCAGGAAAGAGGTGAGGGGACATCTGTGCAGTGGTAGGTCAGGGGAGAATCACCCAAACTGCTTTTAAAACTCTCAATGGCCAGGCCACACCCTGGACCAATTAAGTCAGAATCTGGTAGTGAGACCCAGGAAGCAGCATTTTCTCTAAAGCTCTCCAGGTGATTCCATTGTGATTCCTTGACTCTGGGTGAGTCAAGGTTGAACCAGTGATTTGGGGGGAATTGCCAGCCAAGGGCAAGATGGACAAGTTTCACTAGCTCCAGCCACTGGTGGCTTCTGTAAAGGCTCTTGATGCGTATTTTGATGTGTATATTGATGTGTATCAGGGCTCAGAAAGGGAAGCAGAACCAGCGTGAGTTACAGGGCAAGGGATGCACTATAGGAATTAGACCTGTCACAATCGTGGGAGGAGCTGGGGAGGTGGAGGTCAGGGAAGGGGAGGTGAGGACCAAAGGAGACACCAGCCAGCCCACCTGAGAAGTCAGGCACGTGTAGCTGGCAAGGTGGGGCAGCAGGGGGGCCAAGTGGACGGGTCCATGCAAGGCTGTTGCCTTGTCTGCCCAGTGTCTAGAAGACATGGGGCCACCGTTGATCAGGAAGACAAGACGGACCGGAAGCAGCAGAGAGTGAGGCTGAGCAGGAACTTCTGTACCTGGTTACCTCCATGGTCTAACCATGGTGGCCCTTAAAAGGTCAACACTGCTGCTTCCTTTCTGCCTCCCAGAATCTCCCACCTTTTACTTGGAACAATGTAGGGAAAGGGATTCTGGGAAGTAGAGTTCTCAGCGTAGCTAAGTTTTCAATAGAACGTTCCAGCACAGACTAGAAAGAATAGAAATAAAGATAGCTTAGTAAAGGTGTAAGAAATTGGGGAAATGCTAACACCTTAATAGCTGGTACCCAAATTCCCTTGGGGAGGAAATTTTGCTGCGAATCATAGCTTGACAAACACCTGGGGTCGTGTTCTCATGAACCCAAGCATCTTTTGGTGCCATGGCTTCTTGGAAGAAGGTGAAACAGCTCTGCAAGGACAGGGAGAGGAATTTGTCTTACTTGGAATGGAGGGAGCTGAGACAAAGGAGAAGAACAAGGAGGGTGGTGAGACTGGGCCAAGAAAAAGAACTGCCTTGCACAGGGTGGTGAAAAGGACCTTATCAGCCAGGAATGTCAAATGTGGATTTTGAAATTGTTTGCTGTGAAGAGCTCAGTGCAACCCCTTTCGTGATCCTTAGTTCTAAAACTCCTCCAACGGGAGTAGCATAGGGCTTTGTTGTGTTTTGTTGTTATGGAAAGTGGTGAAGCATCTGAGTTTCATATCCACACAGATGGGGGTACAGGACCCAGGAAACCAAGCCTAGGGGCAGAGAGGAACCCGCTGGATATTCACAGACATCATCGCCATGGATTTTGGTTTTCTCCAGGCTGTGGCAACATGGGTGGGAGGTATTTCTCCAAGGGTCTGGAGAGTAGACACCTAGGGTATAAGAAGATGTGGCATCTTACTACAGTCCCATTTCAGCAGGGCAGCTTGAGGACTGGAATGGGAATGTCATGGCCAAGTTCATTTTCTGCTTTGGGGGGCCCCAGTCTCCCTTGTTTGCTGCTCTTAAGGCAGTTGTGCTGTCCTTCCCACTGAAGTATGGCTTTCTCTGCTCACCCCCAGTCTTTGGTTTGCAAATCTCCCATCACCTAACTGGCCCAGTCTCTCTGTATCCCAGGAGAGAGACTCTGATTGGCCCAAGCTAAGCCAATGTGGACCAGTGAGCTCTGGCCTGGAGGAGGGGGGCAGGGAGAGGCCGGAAACCCCCTCATGTGGGGCTGGTTCTCTAAGGAGGGGCAGTGGGCTGGGAGGCAGCCGCTGGCACTGCGTGAACACAGCAGAGCGGGGCTCTGGGGTCAGGCTGCAGAGCTAGAATCCCAACCCTGCTCAATCTTAGCTGGGTGATCTTGGGCAAGCCGCTTAACTTCTGCAAAACTCAGTCTCCTCGTTTGTAAAATGTGGCTCGTATTATTAAAACCTGCCTCATCAGGTTGCTATGAAGATGAAACCAGGTGATCTACATAAAAAGTCTAGCATTGTGCCTGGCACATGTATGTGCTCGAGAGTCGTTAGATAAATTACTAATAATGACAACACTGAGAATTGACCATAGATAGCACCTCAGCACCTGCTACCCTACCCCACCAACCACCTGAAGCTTCCATCTCTCACTCTGGAGACATCCAGATTTTGTCTCCTCCCCTGGACTCCATTAGGGCAAGTCCTCATCTGTATTACTTATTGCATGTGCTTGCTGAATGAAGGAAGAAATAAATAAATGCTTGGATATCTCCAGGTATGGAAACCCATTACCTCCCAAGGTCCCAACTTTTAGAGCTCCAAATATGTGGAAAGGCCTTTTTCATGCTGGGATGGTAACTGGATTCACTGCAGCATTTGTGGTTCTAGTTCCACAAAGAAGAAAACAACTCCTTCTTCCACATGACAGTCCTTCAGATGTTTCAAGACAAATTTCAGGTGCCCCCGAGTCACTTCCTCTCTGGTCTGTATGTACCTCCATGTCATGGAAGAGACCTTCACTCGCCCCTCCAATCTCCTCCCTTCTCCTGTACCTCCTCTTCAAAATAAGTAACCTACTACTAAAAACCAAGAACATGGTTCCAATGTCTGCTCTTACCAAGCATCTGTTCATTTCCAAACTCAATTTCTTCCTGAAGGAAAGGAAAGTAACATTTAATGAGCACTTATATTGTGGCAGGCACTATGGGGGCGGGCACTTAATAAACATGATCACTTTTACTCCTCAAAACCACCCTGGGAAATATTGGCTGCATCCCATTTGACAGATGAGGCAGCTGAGTCTCGTAGAGGTTAAGGTATCTGTTCGAGATTGCACAGCCTACAAATGGCAGAGCTAGAATTCAAAGGTAGGTGTAATATAATCTGGAGAAAGTTATAGGCCTCTCTTTTCATCAGAAAGCAACTCTGTCAAAGACCAGGACATTTAGTAATGAAAAAAACAGGCTGCCCTTCCTTTGGCAGAACCCAAACCAGGAATGTCTTGGATTGACCTAATCTCATTTGAAACCTCTGAGGAGTTTAGAGGACAAAAGGACCAAGAGTGGGCCAGAATTCCAGGAGCAAAGATCTGTGTAACTGATCAATGACTAGCAGCCAATTAAACGAAGTCAAAGATGTAAATCCGGATACTGTCTTAATGAGTGGCTGTGCTGTGTAGACCCAAAACACGAAGGCAAATCTGTTAAGTTGTTTGTATTTTTCCCCCTCCCATTTCTCTTTGAGCAGCCTGTCCTGGAAATATCAAGAGAGGGCTGGTTCTTATTTGAAGAGAAATGAGGCCCAGCCAAGCATTATCTGATTCTGGGCTAAGTGCAGAGCAAAGAACTGAGTCCTCAATTGAGATCAAGTGATATGGACAAGCACCTCCCAACCCCAGCTGCCACTCAAATCAGCAGTTTCCCAGAGACAAGCAAAGAGAGGGGAAAACCCTTAATTATCAGGGCACTGTGCATGCATTACTGAGCATGCTCTCTCTCTGTCTCGTAAGATGCTTTTTTTTCCTTGGGAGATTTCAAAGAATGATGAAGACTCAGCATCAGATGGAGCAATGCAGGTTCTCCATATAGTGTATGTTGCCTTTCCCTCCGCTCGGCCTCACCACGGCCATCCCTGTCACCGTCACTGCCACACTGGGAGTCCAGCCCTGCGCTTAGCCCTTAAATGAATTGCCGTAGTCAGTTAACGTGATCGGCTGAATAATGTCCCTCCATATGCCCATCCTAATCCCTGGAACCTGTGAATATGTTACCCTATATGGCAAATGGGATTTTGCAGGTGTGATTCAAGTAAGGCTCTTGGGATGGGGAGATTATCTTGGGTTATACAGGTGGGCTGATGCCAGCAGAGATTGGACGATCCCACTCTGTGGTCTTTGAAGATGGAGGAAGGGACCACCAGCAGGGAACATGAGAAACAAGGCTCTAGAAGCTGGAAAGGCCTCGGAAAAGTATCCTCCCCTGTAGCCTCCAGAAGGAGCTTAGCACTGCCGACACTTTGATGGCAGCCCAGTGAACCCCATTTCAGACTTCTGGTCTCCAGAACGACAAGAGAATAAGTGTGTGGGTTTTTTTTGTTTGTTTGTTTTTTGGTTTTTGTTGGCCACGCCGCGCAGCTTGCAGGGTTTTAATTCCCCGACCAGGGATTGAACCCGGGCCCTTGGCTGTGAAAGTACAGAGCCCTAACTGCTGGACCACCAGGGAAGTCCCTGTATGTTAAGTCACCAACTTTGTCTAATTTGTTAAAGCAGCCACAGGAAACCCATACACTTCGTAAAGTGTCTACACTGCAAGCTGCTATGTCACACAACCACTCTGTAGGAATACTATGGACTGACCCACTTCAAATGAGTCAGGCACTAAAAAAAGAAGGGAAGTCAAGCTCTTGCTCATTTATTAGGTAAATAGTCACAGAGCACCTACTCACATTGGCCATGTGTTGGGTGCTAACGACATTGCTGAGAGTGAAAACAGCTCAGCCTGTGTCCTCATCAGGGCCAGCGTGCGCTGGAGAGCAGAAGAGAGATGGGGAACACGTACTCAAACTGATGAACACAGATTTATAAACGGAGGAAAGGCTTCTCCTTAGAAGACCCAAAGGATCTTGGTTATGGTGATGGGATGGGACACAGCCTGGGAAGTGCTGGGAAGGCTTCCCCTCGGAAGTATCCCTGGATCTGAGCCCTGGGGGGAGGGGGAGAGTTAACCAGGTGGGAGGGGGGCATCCAGGTAGAGGGAACAGCTCCGACAAAAAGGCTCCCTTGGAGGCGGAGGGACTGAAAAGAGGCCCGTGGAAAGCAGGGATGGGGGCTGCAGGGGGACAATGGATGAAGATGAAAAGGTGGGAACAGACTGATATGAATGTTCTGGAATATGCCTCCTGTCATTCATGTGTGGGAGTTTCTTCTGTGATGATGGAAATGTTCTACAAAAATGTATGCTTTCCAGTGGGATAGCCATTAGCCATAACTGACTAAAGAGCACCTGTAATGTGGCTAGGACTACTGAAGGACTGCATTTTAGGTTTTATTTAATTTTAATTAACTTAAATTGAAATAGTCACATGGGGCTAGTGCATACCCAACTATACAGAGCAGCTCTAGGGTATACCCAGGAGAGAAACTGTTGGATAGAGATATATAGATATGTAGAGATAGACAGAGAGATAGGTAGATAGATAGATAGATATAAACTTCTTATAAGGATTCACAGGATTATAGAGGCTAAGTCCCACGATCTATAGTCTCCAAGCCCAAGACCCAAAAGGAGTTGATTTTTCAGTTCAAGTCCAAAGACAGGAAAAGATCGATGCCCCAGCTCATGCAGTCATGCAGGCAAAGTTCCCTCTTACTCAGCCTTTTTGTTCTATTCAGGTCTTCAACAGATTGGATGAGGTCCACCCACACTGGGGAGGGCAATCTGCTTTGTTCAGTCTACTGATTCAAATGTTAATCTATTCCAGAAACACCCTCACAGACACACCCAAAAAAATGTTTAAACAAATATCTGCGCACCCCATAGCTCAGTCAGATTGACACATAAAAGTAACCATCATTAAGAGTCTAATACAGTGATCCCTTTCCCAGCTCACCAGGGCCCAGAGGAGATCCTTACAGCCAAGAGCATGAAATCCTTTATGGTAAGACAGCCAGAGCTCCCTGAGAGAAGAATTTCCTTTCCTGAAGCTTGTTCTGACTTCGAGAAGCAACTTGGAACAGCAGAAGCCCATCCACTGGGGGATATTTTTTCTCCATTTGATCAGCCCAGATCCCCAACCTCATCCCTATTTCCCCAAACACTTAGAAATTCAGGGGGGTCCTTCCATTCAGAGGTCTCACCTGGGACATTCCCCATCCTCTCTAGCCTCTCCATCCCTTTCCTCTTCCCTCGAGGTCTCCTTCCTCCCTTTCTTCCCCAACTCCTCAAATTCTCGTATATTTTGTCCAAGACAAATTGCTTTTTAGATCTTTTGCAATTAAAGACATTTCTTCTCACCTGATATGTACAGTGGCTCTGACAACGCTGACCTGCTCTTAGGAGATGGTATTTAAAACCCAGAGCGCATCCAAAGTGTCTCGAAACTGCCAAACGTGGCTGAGAAGTGTCAAGTTACATAAATGCACATGCTTCATTTCGCCCTTGGCTTGAAGCTTTTCCTAACAGGCTTCAGAATTATCAGCTCATTAAAGGGATAAAGAATGCAGGTGTATAAAATTTTTTTTTAAATAACAACAACCATAATAAAGTCAGGGCCCCAGAATAGAGTTGGACTTGATGGGTGAGAGCCACTCCCCAGCTTCTCGGGGAGAGGGGTGTTTTCTCGGTCTTCTCTGGAGATAACGAAGCAGCCCTGTTCCTCTCTTCTCCCTCAAAGCACGTTATTAACAGTTAAAGGAGGGAAGGGAATTTTGATGTGCTTATTACCTAGGAAGAGCCACCCACTTTCACGTGTCCTCTCTTTCCATCCCTTGCGACAGCGCTGCCAGGGAAATATCAATGTCCCATTGTAAAACTGAGGCTGGAACAGGGCAAAAGATTTTCTTTTTTCAAAAATATTTATTTGGCTGCACTGGATCTCAGCTGCAGCATGTGGGATCTAGTTCCCTGACCAGGGATCGAGCCCAGGGCCCCTGCATTGGGAGCATGTGGAGTCTTAACCACTGGACTGCCAGGGAAGTCCCTTAAAGAAACTTTTTTTTTTTTGGCCACACGGCACGACCTATGGAATTTTAGTTCCCTGACCAGGGATTGAACTGGGGCCCTCAGCAGTGAGACCCTGGAGTCCTAACCACTGGACCACCAGGGAATTCCCAACAGGGCAAAAGATTTGCTCCAGGGCCCAGAGTCGATAAGAAGTAGAACTGGGGTTCAAAACCAGTTGAGAGACCCTATAGCATCATGGCTGAGATCACGGACTCTGGACTCAGAATGCCAGGGTTATATCATCATCTGCTGTTTCACAGACCCTGGGCAACCTGGGGCAAGTCACTTGACCTCTCTGTGCATTGGTTTCCTCATCTATAAAATGGGGAGGGAGGATGTTGTATGTCTAGTTGCAGTAAAGATTAAATGATCAATGCATGTAAAATACTTCGAACACTGCCCAGCATAGCAAGTATTTGAAAAGTTTACAAGTCATGTACTCTCTACCACCACACCCTGAACCTCTGCCACGTTCTAGGGCATGACCGCTTCACGGCACTTGGTCCTTCTTAATAAAATGATGTTACTTGGGTCCAAGCCCAGAGTCTGGAAATATTGGAACTCAAGGACTGTGCTCCTGAAATCTGTCCTTCACAAGCCCATCTCCCCTGCCAGCTGCAGCTCTGACTCATTAATTACAAGCTGCTGCCGCCCAGAGCAAGCTGAGAGACAGAGCCCACTGTCCCTTTATGACAATCCTGCAAGCAGGTGTAAAATGAAGATAACCGCCCCCCACCTCCGAAAATACTTAATTATCTGAAACCCAGATAAACAGCAGGACCAGCCTTGTAGAGAAGGTGTGGAGGGCTGAGGCAGGCCAGCGGAGCTGCAGGAGGGGTTATGAAAAGCTAATGGTGTGAGTCAGTGCTGGAATTAAGGGTGAGAAAATGAGTCTGAGGTTGTTGACAGCCTCCACAGGCCAGGATGGCGAGAGGCATGGAGATGGGGCAGCAGCGGGAGGGACTGGGAGGTGGGTGGCACGAAGGATCGAGGATGGAACAAAGGAGGCTTCAAGTTTTACCTCCTGGACATTTGCCGCCAATTAAAGCGGTGTTTTCGTGATACTAAGGGGTTTATTGACTCATCCAAATGAAGCTTGTAAAACTGCCAGATTCAAGAGGGAGATCTCTAAACACCAGTTAGCGACTTGGAAACTAGGGGACAAGCGAAGGGAGGACATTGAGAGCAGATGCATTGGGTGTGCGCTGGAGACACATGCCCACCGGGGTCACTCATAGCCCTTCTCTGAACCTGACCTTGTAAGCCTTAGGGATAGCAGGTATGCTGGAGGCGCTCCTGCTTCATCCTTCCATTAGCAAGCATTTTTCGTAGGTTACGTGATACTGTGTGCACAGGGCTTAGCCAAGGCCTAGATCTGTGCTAAGGGTTCTATAAATGTTGACTCTTGAGGTCCCTGAGAACCCTTAGAGGAATAAGGCTCTATGTCAAATTCCCAGCAGGTGAACTTGAAAACCTTGACTAAGTTGGAGCTCATCATTTTAGGCTTCAAATAAATCACTTCTCTCCAGAGAAAGGGTATGAAAAAGTCCAAAGCCTGACTCAATAGAATGACTTCTGTTTCCACCCGACTCAATTCAAGATGGCGTGGAACAAGACCAAACCCAACGTGGGATTGTGGGATTGTGGGCATCCAACCGGGAGTTTGTCTTCGCATTCTAGAAGAGCAAAAGGCAAAGAGAAAAGGCATCCTTCTGCTGGGAATAAATAACAGGCTAACTTAGGGTTCAGGGCTCTGCCTCTGAGGCAGACACCTCAGGTTCAAGTCCCAATTCCACCCATACTATCTGTTGACCTTGAAAATGTTATTTCACTTCTCTAACCTCAGTTTCCTTATCCATAAAATAGAAGGAATAGAACCACTCCTTCAGGGGTCTTATGAGGATTCAAAAAGCTAAAATAAGTGAGCAAATGCATATAACACACATAGCACGTGTGCATTATAACAGTGCCTGTGGTAAATAGCAGTTCTTTTGAAGCCTGTCATGTGCCCAGGGTCACAGACAAGGATGCAAGAGAGCCAGGATGACCCTGAACCCACTCTTATGAGTTCACGCTGAGGGGAAGGCAGAACAAGCAGAAGCTGTGAGTCCCAGGGGGAGGGCAAGAGAGAGGGGCCAGGAAAATGGAAACCCATGAAAGAATAATGCTGAACGTCGGGGGTGTTGGGACAGCAGCCTTTAAACCCATTCTCGAAAGAATCAACATCGCAGGAGACGGTAAAGTGAGAAGACACCCTCAGCCATGCAATATGATCTGACTCATACAGTCTGCACGGGAGCTGAGGGTATTAACTTGATTACTTCCCAGCAGGCGTGACAAAACCAATCTCACCCTGGTTATTACAGCTACAGTCATTGGGACTATTTCAGTCAAGGGCTGTCACATTCCCGTCACTCCGAGCTTCCCCACCTGAGCCTGTAAATGCTTAGTACGGTCTGAAATTCTATTTCCCTCTTACCCTATTCCAACGGGTCTCGTGTGTGTGTGTGTGTGTGTGTGTGTGTGTGTGTGTGTGTGTGTGTGTGTGTGTGTGTGTGTGTGTGTGTGTGTGAAGGGAAACTATTGGGGTCAGGATGGAGTGTGAAAGAACAATTTTTGCACATTCAACAAATACTAATTGGCCTAATAAGTGCCGGGCAGTGTTCAAGATGCTGGGAAAATCCAACAGTGAAGATGAGACGTAGGATCCCTGCCCTCAGGAGCTTATACTCTTTAAGGCATTATCTTGGCAGATATATTCAGAGCTTCCCTCCTTCCTTCATTCCTTCCCTCCCTCCCTCTTTCCATCCTTCCTTCACTTATTCACTCACTTAATAAAAACTCTGGAGTCAGACTGCATCCTACCTTGGCTACTTATTAGCTAATGCAACCTTGGGTAAATTTCTTAACCTCCAATTCCCTCTTCTCTAAAATGGAGGCAAGAATAGGACCCACCTGCACCATCAGCCCTACAGGGAGGTGAGGGCCTGGCTCTGAGAAAGAGCCAGGAAACTGAATTCAACAATGGTCCACACACAGCCTGTTAGCCCGGGAGGCTACAGATCGTCATCTGATGAGGTGTTTATCCAGGTCTGAGTGGGCTATGATCTCTACCCTGGCCATCCTGGAGTCCATCATGCGTCTCTGAGATTGACAAGGTGGTGTACCTCCAGGCAAGGCTACATACTCTAAAGGCAGGGCCTGGGGGGAGCCCTCATTATCATCCACCTCTGTCTGCAGGCTGCTAGCAAGACTTCCGGGGGCCAAGAAGCCAGCCCCTCCCCTGAAGTATGTCACTGAGCCCCCAAAATATGTCCTGACTGCACTGACATCCTTCTGTATGTTTTAGATAATTTGATTTATTCAAGTGTCTACTGTTGACATTTGTCTCTAAGCAGTCGGACTCACGGGCAACATGGGGAAATTTAGTGACGTCACAAGTCAAGAGCTTAGTGCAGTGCCTGGCCCAGGGCTAGAGCTTACGTGTTAGCTAATCTTGTCACTGAGCACTTGCTGTGCATGTGCCAGGTGCAGGGATAATATGTACATACACACACACCATGCAAAGGTCAGTAAATGCGCAGTGAGTGACAGCCATCGTCACAAAAGCAACCTTGGCCCTCCTGAGCACCCACAGGCTGAAGGGAGCTCTTCAGTACTTTAAAGAACTCACATTCTCTGTCTCCCTTCCTTTTAAAACATGGGGAGTGTATTGTAAACACTAGTGATATGTTTTTAATGTTAGAAACAATGTGTAAGAAGCTTAATTATAGTTTTGGAACAAAATATAAGTTCTGTGCTCTTTGAGAATACAAAAAATAAAAATTGGAAGCATAAAAATAGAAAAAAGACAGGAAAGCAAGACTCAGGCACTAATTTAATCATCTTGTATAGGGCCATATATTGACTAATGGTTATATACTAAGAAACAGAGGCATAGATACCCACGTCTCTAGGTGGTTGTGAGAATGTATGTAATACCTTCATCCCGGTGCCTGGCACACAGCAATAAACAGTAAATGTCAGGTTCTCTGGTGTCCTCCCCCTCCACACCCCTTCCTTTCCTCCGCCCCTTCCCCCAGCACTCACATAAACCTGAGCTCAGACTCCCGCCGGACCAAGACTTCCCGGAGACGCTGGATTTTCACCATCTCCAGCTCGATCTCCTCTGGCCTCATGGTTGTCTCTGCCATGGAGATGATGTCTAGCTGATCTGTGCAGGAGACACAAAACACAGGCATCAGGACCCCAAGGCTGCATGGGTTTTCAAGAATTCCCTCTGGACAGCCTCCTCTTTGCCCCAGCAACCTTCATACCCCAAGAAGGCACACAGATCTCTGCCAGTGCTGCAAGTGTGTATTTGTGAGCCAGCCCTTTGGAAACTGGAAAGCACGTTTCCATGGGAACCCTGTTACAAGGCAAGAGGAGGCTCAGGCGGGGTCACCAAAACTTGTTCAAGGTTATACATATGGCCTTGACAGTCCTGCCTGGTCCCGGCTTCTGAGCCTCTGGTCCCTTTGACCATGGCCTTTTCATCCTCTCCCAGTCGCCAAAGACCGATGCCAACTTTAGGCACAAAAAAGTTTGTAATAATTATTTTAGCAATACCATTAATAATTATAGGAATACTAAGTAATGTAATAGTAATATGAAATAATACGGGTTTATTGTAGAAAATTCAGATAATACAGATAAGCAAAAGAGAACAAAGTAAAAAGTCACCTATAACCCCACTGCCCAGAGGGAACAACTAACCACATTTTGATGGACATTCTTCTGATCTTATATTTATAATTAGAGTTATATATATTGTCATATAAGTAAAACCATATATTAAAAAACTATATATATAACCATATATATATATACCACATACATATAGCCATATATATTACCATATATATAGAAAGACACTATATATATGCCTATATATAAATATATCTGTATGTATGTATGTATATATACATGTATGTTAGTTCACTAGGGCTATCATAACAAAACAACAGAAGCTGAACAGCTTAAACTACAGACATTTATTTTCTCCCAGTTCTGGAGGCTGGAAGTCCCAGATCAAGGTCTGGCAGGGTCAGCTTCTGGTGAGAGCTCTATTCATGGCTTGTAGACAGCCACCTTCTCACTGTACTCACATGGACTCTTTGTGTTCATGCAGAGAGAGAGCTCTCTGGTGTGTCTTCTTATAAGGACACTAATCCTATGGGATCAGGGCCCCACACTTAATGACCTCATTTAATCTCAGTTATTTTCCCATCTCCAAATCAGCCACACTGGGGATTATGGCCCCAACATACGAATTCGTGGGGGACATAAACACTCAAACCATAATAGTACATATGCATGCGTATATATGTATATACATAATTCCTCATATATTGCCGCTAACATCTTGGTGTACATTCTTCTAGTGCACACATATGGTAATTTATGTGATTATATATATTATATAGGTAGTGTGCATATATAGGGTAATATATATGGTTTTATACATGTGTTTTATATATATAATGTTATATATAAACACATCTATACTTTTTTAAAGAGTGGAAAAACATACACAAAGATGTTAGTAGTTAGATGTTATATATCGGGCTTCCCTGGTGGCGCAGTGGTTAAGAATCAGCCTGCCAATGCAGGGGACATGGGTTCGAGCCCTGGTCTGGGAAGATCCCACATGCTGAGGAGCAACTAAGCCCGTGCACCACAACTACTGAGCCTGCGCTCTAGAGCCCGAGAGCCACAACTACTGAGCCTGCGTGCCACAACTACGGAAGCCCGCGCGCCTAGAGCCTGTGCTCCGCAACAAGAGAAGCCACCACAGTGAGAAGCTCGTGCACCGCAACGAAGAGTAGCCCCCGCTCGCCGCAACTAGAGAAAGCCTACGCACAGCAACAAAGACCCAACTCAGCCATAAATAAATAAAAAAATAAATAAGTAAATAAATAAGTAAAAAAAAAAAAAGGACCAAGTTAAATTTAAAAAAATAAAAAAGATGCTGTATATTTATACGTATGTTATACACACACATATACCATCATGGAGGTCTGGTCTTTGTAATATAAAGTTAGGATCTCACCATTTTATTACCTGCTCTTTTCACTTAATGACATTTCACGAGCATTTCCACACGTCCTTGGATGTTCTTCCCCAGCAGCAGTGTGAAAGGCTGTGTGGTGTCTATTTGTGGCTGTATCATGAATCACTTCACCAAATCTCAGACACTTAGGTTGTTTGCTGTTTCCCCCACTAGAAGAAGCAGCCCTGCAATGAGCATTCTCAGAGATCAATCTCCGCGTGCCTCTAAGAGGTGCCTTTAGGTCACATTTCCAGAGTGAATGGCTGGGTTTGGAAGGATGCAGTAGTCTACTGCTCTTCATGGGTAGAGAAGGAGATGTAGGGAAGGAATGTTCTTGCTTTACTCCGAGGTCTACATCACATCACCTGCATCAGCTAACTCCTTCCACCCTGGGCTGTTGTGAGGATTGAATTAACCAAGGCATGTCACTCTTGATGAACGGTTACGATTACCTTTGTTATTACCCCACTGTGCCACGCCATCTCTTTTAATCCTCACCACAAGCCAGAAGGACGAGGATGTTCTCTTTCTTAGTAAATAAGGGAAATAGCTCAAAGCTGGCAAGGGAAGGGGCTGAGCCAAGGTCTGCCTCTAAAACACATGCTCTTTGCCCCGTCATTGCTGCCCCTTCCTCACACAGGCATTCTGAGTCTGATACCCCCCTATCCATTCACATCTTAGGGTTGAAGGTGGTGTCTTACTTTTCTGTGGGCGCCGCAACAAATCACCACAAACTGGGTGGCTTAGGACAGCAGGAATTCATTCTTTCACAGTTCTGGAGGCCAGAAGCAGGTCTGTGTTTTCTCCAAAGGCTCTAGGGGAGGCTCCCTCCTTGCCTCTTCCAGATCCTGGTGGCTCCTGGCAATCCTTGGCTTGTGGCAGCATCACTCCAACCTCTGCCTCTGTTTTCACATAGCCTTCTTCCCAGTGGCTCTGTGTATCCTCCTCTGTCCTTTACTGTCTCATTGCACTTAGGGCCCACCCTAATTCAGTATGATCTCATTTCAATCTTTATCTTAATTCTCCCTGCAAAGACCTTATTTCCAAATAAGGTCACATTCTGAGGTTCTGGGTGGATATGACTTTTGGGAGGACACTATTTAATCCACTACAGTGATGAATGGTAACAAGCGTACAAGCTCCCTGACAGCCATGTCACTGTCTCCAAGAGATTTAGTCACTGTGCATGGAGCACAGCCGTGGCTGGAAGCAGCAAGAGTCCCTGGAAGCAGCTGGGGGTGGTGGGGATGAGTGGGATGCGGTGGGCGGGGGCAATGGGACGTGGTGAAAACCAGCTGGGGGTCAGAGTTAGAGATTCTTGGTCTGAGGCCAATCACCAGCTGCATGACCTTGAATGAGCCCTTTTACCTCTTAGCATCACATTCTTCCTTTGCAAAATGGGATTCAACAGCTATCATGTGCTACACTGTGCTGTAGGCTTTATATGTAACATCTCATTTAATCCCTATGTTATAGAAGATGTAGCTGAGGCTTAGAGAAGCAAAGTGACTTGGCCAACATCACAAAACCAGAATGTTGCAGAGGCAGAATTCAAATCTAGCCTCTCTCTCCCTCTCCCTCTCTCCCTCTCCCTCTCTCCCTCTCTTTCTCTCTCTCCCCTTAACTGCCTGCCTTAACCACATAATACAGCCTCAGGTGAGGGTTAAATGCATTTACGGATGTGAATGCGTGCAGTTAACCGCCCCGCAGATATAAGTATCCTCATTTCTCACACATCATGGTTTAGATGGGCAACCTGATTTCCGTGGGACACATGCTGAAAATGGCAACATACCCTGGGGCAAAGCGTGGGACAGAGAGAATTAATCACACCCCATGGATTGGCATTTTACCTCCATCCTTGGGGGAGGATGGAGGCGGTGGCACTGCCAGGCTCCAGGTGCTGAGATGAATGTTTAGCTTTGACTTGGGGCAGAGGATAGAGCTGATACCTCTGTTGAAAAGTCTTGCTCATGGATGCTTTCCTTCCCCTGGAGAAAGGAGCAAAGCCTAGCCCTCAAATCAGATATGGAACACGTTAGAATTCTTTCTTAGTCACTGCTCTGTGCCAGGCACTGTGCTAGGCTCATTACAAGCCTTATCTCATTTAATCTTCACAACACCCCAGCTGAGGAGTTAGCCAGCTACAGCCATGGGCCAAAGCCAGCCCCCTCCCTGATTCTGTAGATAAAGTTTTATCGGAACATTGGCCAAACTATGACAGCAGAATGAGTAGCTGTAACAGAGACTGGCCCACAAAACATCAAATATTTACTATCTGGCCCTTTACAGAAAAAGTTTGCCAACCCCTGCACCCCTACCCTAGATGGTAGATGCTATCATTTCCCCAGTTTAAAGGTTAAAAAAACAAAAAAACCAGGTTTAGCCAGTAATGATACTAGCTAACATTTATTGAGCATTTATCACATGCCAGGATCAAATCACCTTATTTAATTCCCCAAACAGTCCTGGGTGGTAAATACTGTTAGCATCCATTTCACAGATGAGCAGATTGAGGCTCAGGAAAAGGAGTAAGTGATGGGGCCAAGATTTAAAACCAGCTCTGTCCTACTCCAAAGCCCTTGTTGTCATCAGTTCTATTCATTTAAGAACTACCTCCCCACTTAAGAAGTACCATCATCACCTTAGCAATAGAGAAAACTGAGTCTATTTTAATGCACTAGGTACATAGAGAGTAGCTGTTTTTAAGAGTTTGCAGGTGCGGTGATTATCTGGGGAGCTCTACCCCCAGGGATTAGGATACACCTGGGTTGAGGGGTGGGGGTCGTGTCCAAGGACCTTCATACAGGAGGTCTTCAGAGCAGACTCTGAGAAATGCTGGTACAGGATGTGAGTAAGTGAATATCATGCATGGTCGGTTTCTTTTCAGTCTGAACTTGTGTAATAGAACTAGCATGATGGAAACCTTGACAACATTCTCCAGATAAAAAGCAGACATCCAACAGCTGCCAATGAAGGTGTCCAAGAGGAGGACAAATCCTGGAAGGAGACAGACAAGCGTTTCAGGCTGACTAGAGAAGACAGTTGTAACAAGGCTCTAAGAGAGAGCAAAGCATGGCTGTGTAGAGAGAACGAAGCACGAAGGCACAGAAGTCCCCAGGGCTCCAACTGCCATTGCTGTCAGTCAGCTTCCAGCAGCTGAGTCACTTCTGGGGGATGAGGCAGCTAAATCCATCTTTTTATCCCCAAATGCCACACCAGGGAGATTCATGCCTCATGAGCACAGCAGCACCAGCAAACAAGAGCTGAGCACCGGACATGACTGGGATGTGCCAGCAGGTTTAATCATTTATCTTGAAAATTTAAAGCTACCCGGGTACAGGGCAGAGGCGGTGGGGTTGGCAAATGAGGGCTGACAATCTCCTAGAAACTCGTAATTCAAATACGCGCGAGAAGGAAAATTTCTGGGGACCAAAGAGAAGTCTTCCCTGGTTCGTCTTTTCCAGCCACGGGTCACAGTAGGAAGTTAAGCCCAGGGTCCCCTGGACAATGCCCACTTTTGCTTCTGCTTCCTAATTTCATACACCCAGAGCTCTCTCATATTAAGCATTACTAGGAGTCCAGCACTAACTCATCATGCTCCTAAATACCTTGGCAGGTAGGTATACTCATTATCACCCTCTCTTTACAGGTTAATAAGATGAGGCTCAGAGAGAACATAAGTGATTGGCCAAAGTCACTCAACCAGTGAGTGGCACAGACCCAGGTCTGTCTGATTCCAAAGCCCAGGCTGCTACAGAATAGTGTTTCCAAAACCTCAATTACTATACAGAATTTACCACAATCATGTACTATCTGTTAGGGACTGAATGCTTGTGGCTCCCCCACCCCCACCCCGCCTCCCAAAGTCATATGTAGAAATCCTAACTCTTAATGTGATAGTATTTGGAGGTGGAACATTTGAGAGGTAATTAGGGTTAGCGGAGGTCATGAGGGTGGGGCTCCATAATGGGATTAGTGCCATTATAAGAAGAGACACCAGAGCTTGCTTCCTCTCTCTCTGCTCTGCACCATGTGAGGACACAAGAAGACAGCCGTCTACAAACCAGGAAGAGGGTCCTCATCAAACACCAGATCTGCCAGTGCCTTGATCTTGGACTTCCGAGCCTTCAGAACTGTGAGAAATAACTGTTATTTAAGCCACCCAGTCTATGGTATTTTGTTACAGCAGCATGAGCTAAACACTAACTATACCATCTCGATATTTCTTTATGTTGACTTTTTTTCACTCACATAAACTCCTTAAAGGACTTTTTTTCACTCACATAAACTCCTTAAAGGAAATTTCATAATCACATCCATAAATAATAGGTCACCATCACTTAGCATAATTAGAAAATAGCCATAACCATAAGTCCAATGGAAACAAAGTGGTGTTATCAAATTCTGGCTAAATATTGTAGCCTGCTCAAGGCTCAGATTGAAGGCCTAATTTTTCTTTCTTAACCAAGTAGATTAGCAAGTACTAAAAGTTAACAAGTACTGGAGAGGTGTTAAAGACAAACCACCAAACTGAGGCTTTCTTCTTTGGTAATCATAAAGATCGAAAATTGGGAAAAAGAGAGCGTAGGAGAGACTGTGGGCTCAGTTCCAGATCACTGCAATAAAGTAAGTATCTCAACAAAGCAAGTCACACAAATTTTTTGGTTTCCCAGGGCATATTAGAGTTAGGTTTGCACTTTAATGTAGTCTATTAAGTGTGCGATAGCATTATGTCTAAAAAAACACACAACAATATACGCACCTTAATTTAAAAACACTTGATTGCTAAAAAATGCTAACCATCATCAGAGCCTTCACTGAGTCATAATCTTTTTGCTGGTGGAGGGTTTGAAATGTGAGAATTACCAAAACGTGACACTGAGACGTGAAGTGAGCAAATGCTGTTGGAAAGGTGGCGTGATAGACTTGACACAGAGTTGCCATAAATCTTCAATTTGTAAAAAACACAATATCTGGGGACTTCCCCTGGCCGTCCAGTGGTTAAGACTCCACGCTCCCACTGCAGGGGGCATGGGTTCAATCCCTGGTCGGGAACTAAGATCCCGCATGCCACGCAGTGCAGCCAAAAAACAAACAAACAAAAACACACAATATCCGGGAAGTGCAATAAAACGAGGTATGCCTGTAATTTTCCTGCAACCTAATTCAATGTGGTTTGATGCTAGAGCACCTGGGCATCTCCCACCTCCTGGGAAAGCTGTTGTAAAACTGAATTCCAGCCCTTTGGGTTGGGAGAGTCTTAGAGGTCCTTAAGGCAGCCTCATCTCTGTGTCTGACAGGATGTGGAATGACACAACAGGATTTGGTTCTGATGGTCCCTTGACAAGCAGCAGTGGGCCCAAACTCTTCAGTTCTCATTGGAAATCAAATGAGAACTGAGGGCTGAAGGAAAATTTGCAATCACATGTCAAGTTTTTCACCCAAAGATGAATCAGCCATTTCAAGTCATTATTTCATCCCAGCTTGTATGACAGAGGCAATTTAATGAAGGTGAACCTATTCATTTCAATCCTACAAACACTTATTAGGCATCCAGCATCCTTAGAACATCCTCAGAAGGACACATGAGAGAAGGGCCACAGTGGTTGTCCTTGGAGGATGTGGGAGACTGGGGGTCAATGTTGGAGGACAATCATCTTCCACCTAACACACCATTTTCTATTGTTTGAATTTTTAAATTAGCTTTTTATTTTGGAATAATTTTCGATTTATAGAAAAGTTGCAAAGCCAACGCCACAGAGAATTTCCATCTACGCTTCCCCTAGTGCCCACCACTGTTAACATCACTGAGACACTGACATTGGTGATTTACTGTTAGCCATGTTGTTTGAAATCTTACCATGGCAGGTGTTACCTATTCAAAACAGATTTAAAATAAAGAAAAATGTGTTGGGTACAGATGCTCTGGGAGCCATGTGAGCCCTCAGAGATGGCATGTGAAGGGGTCGGTTAAGGGCATGGACTTTCAGGTCTCAGGGCCACCTCTCAGGCTGACCACACGGTCCCATCAATTTTTGACTCTGGGCCTCAGTTGCTTCATCTGCAACGTGGGGACAATCATACACATCTTTTAGTGAATTTGCATAAGTGCCAGGCATATAGAAAGTTCTCTGTAATATTTGCTCTTATTACCCATTTACTAAATATGCATTGAAAACCTGCTTCGTGCCAGATCCTGTTCTAAGCAATGCGGATGGAACAAAACAGACAAAACCCTTGCCCTCATCAAGTTGACCTTGTAGGAAAGGGCTTACATGTTGGGGAGAAAAGTCATTAGCTCACCAACAGCTTACCCCTGATAGTAGGTTTGGATAGACTCCGGTTCAAGTCCTTGCTCTACCAGTAATTGTGTGATCTGGACACATTACTGATTCTTCCCAAGTCTCAGTTTCCTCTTCTGTAAAATGGGACAGTAACTCCTACCTCATGGAGTTGCTGCTATGGAGATGAAGTGAGAAACCATGTCAAGTGCTTGGTGCAGTGCCTGGGCGTGATAAAGGGTGGTCAGTATCACCTGTCCTTTCCCTGGAAGAGTCAGACTAACATGGGGGAGGAGACAAAGTCAGGATCATCAGATCTGGAGAAGGACGGCCTTCCGGTCATTTAGACCCATGCCTGCTCCGAACAGAGGGTCCAAGAGTGGCCCCACCAGCCCTCTGTCAAGAGGCCAGGCCCTTAGCTCTCACCACCCTGGGTACCCACAGGCACGTCTTCCTGGTATCGACCCCACAAAGAGTCTTAAACACTGGGGAAATAATATCTGGGCCCCACTACTGGGAATGGATATCCTGATGCATTTCAAAGGCTCCTGGGGATACCCCAGGCTTTTATTGTCATCAATCATTCATGTAGGAAAGAAGCCCATTTCAACCCCCAAACATCCTATTATGGGATATATCAAGCATCTCGCCTTCTTGCTATAAAGTGAATCTGATGGGAAACAGCTGGTTGCTTTTAGTGAGTCACCACTTCCCAAGAAGCTAAAGTAACTGCTTTTAATTCAGATGCTCCGTGCCCTCCTCCTCTGCTTTGTGAATAAGGATGCCTCTGGGTCCTGCGAGTTATACCTCCCGCTGCACGGAGCCTTCCCATCTGTGATGTCTCCTTGTAATCACAATCACCTCCCAAGGAAGGTTTTGAGGAAACTGACTTGTCTTCAAATCGTGGTCATGGTTATTATCCTCTAATGGGACTTTGGGCATGTTTTTTTAGCATCTCCGAGTTTCTATTTTCTCGAGTTTCTATTTTCTCTGCCACATCGGCCTTGTCCAAGGTCACAAAAGTAATGAGGGAGAAGGCCCAGTCAGCAGTGGGGTTAAGAAACAGGCACTGGAGTCAAGCTGACTTGGGTTTAAGTCCTGGCTCTGCCTCCTTCTAACTGCTGCCCTTGGGCAAATGACTTCACCTCTCTAAGCCTCAGTTTCCTTATCTGTAAATTGGGAATAATGATGTAGAATGTGAGAATATCTGAGGGCTCATTCTGAAAGCTCAGGAACCAAAGGGAAAGCAAGAGTTTCACCTCCCCTCTACTTGGCAGCCTCTGAGCACTTTGTTGGGACCTGAGTTTCTTACCCTCAGCACTACTGACGTATGGGGCTGGATCATTCTTAGCTGGGGGACTGGCCTGTGCATTGTAGGATGTTTAGCAGCATCCCTGGCCTCCACCCACTAGAAGCCAGCAGCATTCTCCCACCCACCCAAAGTGTCTTCAAACATTTGTGAATATTGCCATAGGGCACAAACTCATCCTCCCTTGAAAACCAGTGATGTAGATCCACTTTTTCTTTTTTTTTTTCAATTTTTTTAAATTGAAGTATAGTTGGTTTACAATGTTGTGCAATCTCTGCTGTACAGCAAGGTAAGTCAGTTATACACATATAGACATTATTCTTTTCCATTATGGTTTATCACAGGATATTGAATATAGTTCCCTGTACTATACACTAGGACCCTGTTGTTTATGCATTTTACATGTAATAGTTTGCATCTGCCAACCCCAAACTCCCAGTCCATCCCTCTCCCTCCCGCTTGGCAACCACCAGTCTGTTCTCTATTAGACCCACATTTTCAACAGTGCTTTTGGGAGCACGGACATGAGACCCACATGAGCGTAGCTAAAAAATCCATCTCTCTGGGCTTCTCCAGGGTCTACCGAATCAGAATCCCCCGAGAGGGGACCCGAAAATCTGTACTTCGTGAAGGCGATTCTTCATTCATTTCTTTGTGCCTCAGTTTCCTGAAATGGGGAGAGAGTGATGGAATCCACCACAAAGGCTCATTATGAAGATTAACTGAGGGGATCCATAGAGCCCTTGGCACGGTGTCCTCAATACACGTTAGCTCCTTTCATCCCAGAAGCACTGGTCTGGACAGAGAGGAACATGGAGGACTCCAGAATTGGGGGAAGAACAGGAAAACCATGGACAGGAGGGTGACACCCTGGTAATGACCGCTCTACTAAAATACCAGCTGAGAACTGTGACTAGTAATGAGGTGACACAAGGGGGACCATGATAGCCACACAGGGGCTTTCCTCTCTGCAGATAATCACTGCTCACATTGACTTCATGCTTAAACTGCCTCCCCAGCTAAAACAAACGTGGACAACTGTTAATAAAAGGCAAGAAAAAAAAAAAAGGCAAGAGGCGAAAAAGAAAAAAAATATCCGTCTGTGTATTAGTTGTCTATGGCTGCCATGACAAATGATCACTAATTTATTGGCTTAAAAGAATACAAATGTATTATTTTATAGTTCTGGAGTCAGAGGTTTGACATGGGTCTCACTGGGCAATAAACAAGGTGTCAGCAGGACTGATGCTCTAGGGAAGAATTTGTTTTTTCTCTTTTCTTTTCTTTTCTTTTTTTTTTTTTTTTTTACTTTTTGGCTGCATTGCACGGCATATGGGATCCTAGTTCCCCAACCAGGGATCGAACCCACACCCCCTGCAGTGGAAGCACAGAGTCTTAACCACTGGACCACCAGGGAAGTCCCAGAATCTGTTTCCTTGCCTTTTCTAGCTTCTAGTGGTCGCCTACACTCCTTGGCCTATAGCCACTTCCTCCATTTTCAAAGCTAGCCATGACAGGTTGAGTCCTTTTATGGTGCATCTCTCTGACTCTTCTTCGCCCTTCACAACTCTCGCTGACCCAGTCAAGAAAGCCTCTCTCATTTTAAGGGCTCATGTGATTAGATTGGGTCCACTCGGGAAATCCCTTATAATCTTCTCATCTCAAAGTCTGTACCTTACTTCCATCTGCAACAATAATTCCTGTTTGCTGTATGAGGTAACATATTCATAGGTTCTGAGGATTAGGGTGTAAGCATCTTTTGGGGACCTTTATTCAGTAAATCACAGAGGAGACCAAATGAACCTACTGTGGAGGGTCCCAGGATGGGGTCATTAACATCCTCGTGGGCAAAATCTGTGTTCTGTAGAAAGGGACCTAGATTTACTGAAGGAGGTGAGGCAACCAAGCAGTAAGACTGCCCTCCTGCTCGCTGGGTATCGTCCACCCGACCCAGCTCAGTGCCAACAGCCATGGCACAACACCCTTAGCTGACAGCATGACTCAAGTTAAAATGTTGGCTCTGCCCCTTACTGGCTTGTGCCCTCGGACAAGTTACTTACATTCTCTGAGTTTTTGCTTTTTCGTTTGTAAAGTGTGTCTAATAACCCTAGCTTGCAGTATTTGTTCATTCCATAATAACTATCTGCAAGGCTGGTAAGCTGGTTATGTGACCTTTCCCACTGTCAAGGTCCATCATCTGTTAAGTGGGGATAATAATAAAGGTTACTCATTGGCTGTGGTGAGGGTTGAATGACAGGTTGTGTGTAACGCTCTTAATGTGGTACCTGGTACATCATAAAGACAGTGAGGTCTTGGTGAGTGTCAATTATCACAACTACCATCACCGTCATCAGCAGCTGCATCCTCCTCCTCCTCATCATCATTACCATCATCATCACATCATCATTATCATCTTCTGCGTCATTATCATCATCATCACTACCATCACCATCATCAGCATCACCATCATCAGCATCAGCATCACCACCATCACCATCAGCAGCAGCAGCATCACGACCATCATCAAAAGAGAAATCAGACAACCTTAGGCCGACACCACAGCTGGAGCTGGGGGTGGGGAAGGACAGAGGAGATCAGCCCCAGGAGCCCCTGCCCCAACTTTACCTCCCTCCCCAGAACTCCCTTCACTGGGAATACCCTACCTCTTACACCATCCCATTCCATGCCTTTTAAGGAGAATGAGAGGCACTAAAAAGCTGTGTGTCCCACCTGCCTCATCCACAAAACTAGTCTTAGGTCTGGAGGGAAGGGGGAGGGAGATCATATTAAGGTAGTGGAAAGCAATTCTTTTCTTTAAATGACTATTCTAGAATATTACCCTTCAAGGAATCGCCTCAGAATGCCCTATGCTTCTAATAATACCAACATTCCTCAAGCCTTTTAAAACATTTTTTAGACTCCAATATGCTGATTAAATCCTTCCTGGAATAAGGAGAGGTATTAATAAACAAACTCTTCTTTGATCATTGCTTTCAAATCAGTTTATGAGCCATTCCAGAAAAGCAGTTTAACACATTTATATTCACGTGATTTGATTACCCACTTTATTTGGCTCTGAATGACCTTTCCAAACCTCAAACTCCCTCTCCAAGGCAAAGGTTTATCACCATTGAGGATGTTCACAAGACTTCAACACAGATTGGGACTGCAGTTCCCAAGGGAGGTTTCCAGCAAGGTTTTCACTTGAATAATGTGTGTGTTACCTCTAAGTGGGGCTTTGAAGGAAATGACACATGAGTTCTGACAGTTTATCTAACAATCTGTAATGTCATTTTTTCATTATTCAGCGTCCTCACCCCAACACGTCTAAGTGACCTTCAATGAGTCATCAAATCACTCTGTTGTATTTCTCCAACCCCAAGCAGAAGGGCTCAGATTGGTTTCTGAGGTCCTTAAAGACCCAACAAGAGAATATTCTCCCTAATTCAGAGGGAGTTGGTAAGAATGTTGAATTAAAACCATGGAAATCGATAACCCTGTAATAACAATAAGGTAATTGTCCAATTAAAATTGCATAGACAACTGTTTTTTGGTACTTCTGCAGGTTCATCCTATTATTCAAGGTTCATTTCTTTAAAAATGTCCTCCAGCCCTGCAATCTCAGACAGACTTCATGAATATAGACAATTATGAATCTATCCTGAGCTGTGATTCATGCATCTTTCACTAAGACTCCCTAACACTTCCAATTTACAAACCAATTCAGAAGTAAGCAGAGGGCCCAGGTCACGCAAGGATGGGTAGAGAACCAGATGGTGCTGCTTAAAAGCCTGCTTGGTGGGGCCAAGATGATTAGAATCTAGAGGAAAATAAATTGGGACTGTCTAAAGTAATATTTCAGTTTTTAAAAATTGCTTAGCTTGGAAATCATGTGGCTCATTTCATCCCTCACTGGCTAGAAACTTAACTGGAGAGATAAACTGCTTGGAGAACATTATTTTATTTCAGAAAGTTCAAGACCGAGGAATAGCCTGGGATAAATCCTTATCTGAGCTGGGGTGGTTTGGGTGTGATTTGGGATGCTTGAGGGTCAGAGAAAACCAGCCAGGGAAGTCTGTGCCTGGGCTGTGTGCAAGCTTGAGTGGCCCAAGTTCAATGTTCACCAACATGGGCTGCGAGCTGGGAAGCCAGAGGGAGAGTTGGATCATGGCAGAAGAAGAAAGGACACAAATGTGGAAATGGACTTGCTGGATTGAAAGTCCAGCATGAGAAATAAGATAAGCCCCTAAACAGAAAGAAAGCAAAAGCGTGGGATAAAAGGCAAAAGCATCGGACTAGAAATACTCAAGGATATGTGTATATATATATATATATATATATATATATATATATTTAAACTAAACTAGAGTCCATACTTTGCTCAGATTTCCTTAGTTTTCACCTAATGTCCTTTTTTTGTTCCAGGATCCTATCCAGGACACCCCATGACATTTAATCATCATGTCTCCTTAGACTCCTCTTGGCTGTGACAGTTTCTCAGAGTGTCCTTGTTTTTGATGGCAATGTTGATGGTTTTGAGGAGGACTCATCAGATGTTTTTGTAGAATGTCCCTCCACTGGAATCTGTCTGCTGTTTTTCTGTTGATTAGACTGGGGTTATGGGTTTGCAAGAGGAAGACCACAGAGGGAGAGTGCCATTCTCACTGCCTTCTATCAAGGGCACTGTAAAGGTCACTCTTGATGTTGACCTTGATCGCCTGGCCGAGGTCATAATTGTCAGGTTTCTCCCCCCCTACTCCTTTCCATACCGTACTCTCTAGAAGGAAGTCACTAAGCACAGCCCACGCTGACAGGGTGGGGACTGATGAGCACTTCCTTGAGGGCAGCATATGGTATTATTTTTATAAATAGAAAAATATTCCCACATTAGAAGGTGAGGAGGGTCACATGCCAGTGGATCAAAACCCCAGAACTTCTGTGTGTCCCAGCTAGAACTGGGGGTGTGGCAAGGGCCAGCTCCCAGCAACACTGCAAGAGATGCAAAATCTTTGTGTTCAAGTCCAAACATCAACTTGATTTCAACGAAGCTGAAGATGCCAAAAAGCTGGGCGTAAAAACTAGGCAAAACTTCAGCCAGTTGGGATACTTTTCATAGGCAGTGATTTTTATCCTATCCAGCATCCCTTTTCAATACTCAGGGCTCCACCCCCTCAGGGGGTCCTTCCTCTGTGGGACCTTGGGCAAATGACTTGGCCTCAGATGTTCTGAGGGGCTTCTCATATAGTCAATGTACCTACCATAGGCCAAGCAATGTTCCGGGCACTAGGCACACAGAAATGCAGCATTCATCCTAGTGGGGAAGATGGGCAGCAAGTAAAAAAATAAACATCCTTTAAGTTGACAGGACTATGCAGAGAGTAAAATGTGGTTATGGTCTGGTAAGCGATTGACAGGGCATCCTTCAGACAGTGGGGCTGAGGAAGACCTCTCTAAGAAAGTGACATTTGAGCTGACACTAAATGACCAAGAGGAGCCGGCCTGGGAAGATAGAAGGAAAGAATGTTACCGGCAGATGGAACAGCAAGTGCGGGAGCCCTGAGAGGGGAACCAGCTTCGCTCAAGAACAGAGAAAAGGCCAGTGTGGGCGGAACAAAATGAGAACAGGGGAGGGTGTGACACGATGGAGAGACAGGAAGGGGCCAGATAATGCAAGCCCTGGTGGAAAGTTGGAACTTTATTCCCAGTGGTTGACCTACAGAAGGATTCTAAGCGGGGGAGAGATGAGATCGCTGTCTCCCATGAGAGAGGGTATAGAGGTAGGGAGCAGGCACCGAGGTAGGAAGACCAGCTTCCTGCAACTGCCTCAGAGAGTTGGAGAATTAAATGCAGCATAATGTGTGCAAATTGCTTAGTCCAGGGCTTGGTCATAGAAAGTGATCAGTAAATGAAATAGAATACATGCAGTCAATAAATGTATGACTGCAGTAATGCAGATGCTTCCTGCTTCTTCCAGCTCAGCCACAGCCACCTCTGTAGCTCCCACTCTCTGTGGACTTTTGCAGAAGGTGATTCAGCCCCGCAGTTGCTGGCTGTCCTGTTCCCACAGACAGGGCTGTCTGGCCTGGGGTGTGGCAAATGGGTAGCAGGGAGGCTGAGCATTTTGGGGGTACACACACACCCAGGCACACAAGATGGGGTCTGAAACATTGGCCCAGGCCCCAGAGTTAGGACTGGAGTATGTCCTGAGGGTCCTCCATAAAGGATAACGGAATATGCCACCCCAAAACATGCCCCTTTGGCACAGGATTATTTTCAGCTGAAGGCAATGGAGAGGAAAAAAAAGATAAAAGAAAAGCTCTCCGCCCTTCTTGATCTGCCTAAAAGCAGGACATCAGTTTATAATAAAGAGGTCTCCCCTCCCCTCTGTACCAGGAAGGAGAGAAATTAATCACTGGAAACAACTCTAGATCCTCATCAGCCTGGAGGTGGCTCCAGAGGAATCTATACAACAAACTTAGACTAACAAGTCCTTATCGTCCATTAGTTTCCTCCAACTACCAACCTTCTCATAAGAAACTCAAAGTCCCTTTTCTTTGTCTTGCCAGTACTCTAACAATGTATTGTTCTTCTGTTAAGATGCTACATCAGCCCAAGTTCTAACCACTATTATGAGTTACTCATCACTCCCAGGTATATGTGTGATGCACATGTTAATAAACTCCTGTTTATTTTTCTCTTGTGAATCTGTCTTTTGTCAGTCTCATTTACAGGGCTCTAGCCAGGGAGCCTGAGATGGGTAGAGGACAAAATTTTTTCTCTTCCCCACATCTGGTTGGCACCTCCTAAAGTAGGTGCATGTAACTGAGGGCCACACTCTTGTTTGGTGGAGGATGGGGGAAAAAATGCTGAATCTGGAGTGGGTCACTGAGAGCAAAAGAAAAACAAGGTCAGAATGAAGCGTACCAAGGGATAACCTTGAGGTGATAAATATCTGGGGAAAGGTAGGAAAAGCTAGACTCTGTGGTGTGGAGACGAAAATTGTCATCAATACTCCCAAGCCTGGAAAACTCCACCATGAGTCACAAAGAGCCCACGTCAAGAAACAGCTATTTTGAGCCCAGCTAGAGGGTGGGGCACTGTCTGCCTTTACTGAGACGGGTGAGGGGCTGAGCCAGGCTTTTCGCTATTCAAGTCACTGCTTCCCCTGAACAGAATCTCAATCAACTGAGTGCTGAGAGTCTAGACCACCTGACTGCACAGAAAATGAAATCTAAACCATTCTGTAGCTCCGGGTTTCTCAAGCCTAGAAGGTCTGCTTCAGGAGAAGCTGGAACCTGCAGAGAGAACTTTGCCAAAGGGAAGACAGGCAATCCCTTTGAGAAGATGGGGTGTGAACAGCAATTTCCTGCTCCTGGCAGCTCATCCACCCACTTCGTTCGAGGCATTTAGATTCTAAATGTCACATGGTGATGTCCCCGACATGACGTGGACATTTGTTGATTTTTGCCTCCCAGTATCCATTCGCCTTTCCTTGGTAAGAGGACCCCCATTTTAGTTGGGGAACCGATGCAGGCACCACTCCTGGGTCTTGGGGATTGTTGGGCTGACCCTGCCAGGGTGTGGCGTTCTGTTTCCCCAGACCCCTGGGGCTGGTTCAGATGGGCATGAAGCTCCATAACAAAAGACAAGCAGTCAGGCCCTGAGCTTTTGTGTGAACTTTGGAGGGAGAGAAACCCTGCCCAGTTTCCTGCTGGCCTTGGACCTCTCAGAACATGGATCCTGAGGGCAAACCTTCATGGAAGGGAGAAAGGCCAAGAGATGGAGAGATGGAGAGAAGCAGATGAACCCTGGATCGACTTCTAGAGTAACAGAACCCAGTGCATTCTCTTTTTGCTTAAGCAGTTTGAGTTTTCTGTTGCATGTGACAGAAATATGTTGCATATAATGGTCACATAAATACTCCACATCTTCTAAGAGAAATGTGTAAGGAGGAGCAGCAGAGGGTGGAAATGCCTCTGGGGTAACAGGGCTGTGGATTCAGGGCAATCCTTGTGTCTCCCCCTGTCCATAGTCAAAAATGCAAATATGATCGTCTCCTAAAGCATGGATTGCAAACTACAGCCCACAGGTCAAATCCAGACCACCACTGTTTTTGTACAGCCTGTGAGCTAAGAATGGTTTTTCCGTTTTTTACATATCGGGAAAAAAATCAAAAGAAAAATAGTTTGTGACATGTGAAAATTACACAAAATTCACATTTCAGTGTCCCTAAATAAAGCTTTATTGGAATCTAGCCATGCCTATTTGTTTATGTATTATCTATGGCTGCTTTTACACTACAACAGAGCTGAATGGTTGGAATAGAGACCATCTGACTTCAAAGACAAAATATTTACTGTTAGCCCATTAAAAGAAGGTTTGCAGACCTCTGTCCTAAAGGATCCTTTACACAAAGGACATTTTGTAAGTAGCCTTTTATAAACTAGGCTACTAAGGGCTTTAGGTTCCAAACTTATTATGCTCAGAAACGTGTTAAAACGATTGGCTTTTCTTGCCAAGTAAAAATGAGAATTGCTAATTATTTATAGAAACTTGTTTAGAAGAAACTCCGTTCTAAGCTTTTAAGGTTGTAAACCAGAAGTACTATTCAGAACTCAAAAACAATCCCAAAGGCAACAGCAAGGATGTATTCAATTTCACTAATGGTTATTTATTTTCCCATAACCACAAAAATTCTATTTCTAGTATCTTCTATTTTTTAAATAATCTAAGAACTAATATAAGCCATAATTGAAATGAACTTAACAGTAAGAATAACAATAGCTATTACTTATTTATTTTAACAATACCTATTATTTATTAAGCCTTTACTATTTGCAGGCAGAATTTGAACATTTTACTTATATTCACACATTTAATTGTCCCAACCACTGCACTGGGTAGATACTATTATTCTACCCATTTGGTAGATGAGAAAACTAAGGCACAGAGGCAAGGTAAGTAATTTGCTTACAGTCATACAGCCAGAAAACACTGGGGCCAGGATTCAAACCCTTGTAAACTGGTCCCCTAAATTGGACTACACTATGGGGAAGACTATCTCAGCTTTATTTAAAAGAGATGTGGGGGGACTTCCCTGGTGGCACAGTGGTTAAGAATCCGCCTGCCAATGCAGGGGACACAGGTTCGAGCCCTGGTCCGGGAAGATCCCACATGCCACAGAGCAACTAAACCTGTGCGCCACAACTACTGAGCCTGTGCTCTAGAGCCCGTGAGCCACAACTACTGAGCCTGCATGCTGCAACTACTGAAGCCCGTGTGCCTAGAGTCCATGCTCCACAAAAAGAGAAGCCACCACAGTAAGAAGCTGCGCACCACAACGAAGAGTAGCCCCCACTTGCTGCAACTAGAGAAAGCCCGCATGCAGCAGTGAGGACCCAATACAGTCAAAAATAAATAAACTAAATAAATTTAAAAAAAATAATAATAAAAAATAAAAAAATAAAAGAGATGTGGGGGGGATTCCCTGGTGGTCCAGTGGTTAGGACTCAGTACTTTCACTGCCAGGGGTACGGCTTCAATCCCTGGTTGGGGCACTGCAAGCTGCATGATGAAGCCAAAAAAATAAAAATAAAAATAATAAAAGAGAACTTCCCCGGTGGTCCAGTCAGTGGTTAAGACTCTGTGCTTCCACTACAGCAAAAAAAAAAAAAAAAAAGAGAGAGAGAGAGAGAGAGAGAGAGATATGAGGGCAACAAGATTTCACCTGATGAAACAAAATTCATATTTTATGGCAAGACAAGAAAATTTAAACATAAAATTGTTCTCTGCCTGTTTGGGCCTCCTCCCTCTCCTTTAGTGTGTGCTGTATATCTGCATTAACCAGACCTCCTTAGGAGATAACCTTCCTTATTTATCTTGTAAGGGACCACAGTGACCCATGACCTACTACTCACTTTGTACATGTAGATCTGGATTGTGTAAACTGTCAATAATACATAATTTGATGTATAACCCTTTATCTCAAAAACTTACGTAACTGTGCTTTGACCTCTAACGGGTAGAATATTCCTCAGAGCTTTCTGAAAGACTGTCTCCTGGGTTACAATCCACAGGTTGGCTCCAATAAAATTTTCCATTTCTTTCTTAGATTCACTATTGATTAATTTTTCATCAACACACTATAGTCTGAAATTTAATTAGTAGCACAATGCAGTGCACACTTCTTTTTTAAGCTTCTTAGAACGTCAGCTTTTCTGCAAAATGTCTTTTCTCTGAACATTCTACATAGTCATGTTAGGCAACGGACCCCCACCCCTCTCCTATCTCCACATCTGATTGGACCAGGTATGGACATCTGACCCAAGTGGACCAATAGGCTCTTCCCTGAGACTTTGGTACTGAGATTAAGATTCCAGCCTCAGGACTTCCCTGGTGGCACAGTGGTTAAGAATCTGCCTGCTAGTGCAGGGGACACGAGTTCAATCCCTGGTCCGGGAAGATCCCACGTGCTGCGGAGCAGCTAAGCCTGTGCATCACAACTACTGGGCCTGTGCTCTGGAGCCCGCGAGCCACAACTGCTGAGCCCGCACACCTAGAGCCCATGCTCCACAACAAGAAAAGCCCCCACTCGCCACACCTAGAGAAAGCCTGCGCGCAGCAATGAAGACCCAACGCAGCCAAAAATAAGTAAATAAATAAAAGATTCTAGCCTCAATCTAACTGCTGTTTTAAAACATAAGCCTGGTAGCTGTTTGCCACAAGTCCCCAAAACCAGAAAAAGCCAGTCTTCAGTGTGAGAGAAGAATGAAGGAGACATGACAAGAAAAACACAGATGAGAAATGGAGAAATGGTGGAGGAAGGGAGCTCCCTGATTCACGACACGCCCTAGTCCCTTCCCGACTTCCAGCAGAACTCCGCCCTGGGTTTTGTGAGGCACCCCCGTGATGGTTAATTTTAGTGTCAACTTGAGTGGGCCACCATGCCCTGATTACACATTATTTCTGGGTGTGTCTGTGAGGGTGTTTCTGGGTGAGATTAGCATTTGAATGGGTGAACTCCATAAAGCAGATAGCCCTCCTCATGTGGATGGGCAGCATCCCGTTCCTGGAGGACCTGCATAGAAAAAAAGGCAGAAGAAAGAAGAACTCCTCTCTTTTTTCCCTGCCTCACTGATTGAGCTGGGACGTCTCATCTCATCCTCCTGCCCTCTGACTGGTATTTGTATCATTGGCTTCCCTGGTTCTCAGGCTTCCTCCAGACTCAGACTGAATTACTCCATTGGCTTTCCTGAGTCTCCAGCTTGCAGATGGCAGATCGTGAGAATTCTCAGCCTCCATAATTGCATGAACCAATTCCTTATAGCAACTCTCTCTCTCTCTCTCTCTGTATGTATGTGTGTATATATATATATATATATATATATATATGTATGTATATATATATATAATTTCCTATTGGGTTTCTCTGGAGAATCCTAATACAATCCAGAATCCTTAAATAATATCCCCTTTGGCTAAATCGAATGGGTTTCAATTACCTACAACCAAAAGAATCCTCAAACATAGCCCAATTAAGGGCAAAACAATCTTCCAGTTTTCATATTCTCTGAATCATCAGCATGAGCCTCTCAAATAATGGATTCGCTGGATTTCTAATTATTCCCTTAGTTGTGCACTAACTAGGCCAGCTCCCAGGAATCACTGGTTTGTAGGCGGAGGGACTAGTTGAAAATGCCTAAAATGGTGTATCGGACATGCAGGGAGTCAAGAAATTGGTGTTAGACTTCAGTTTACTTTTTCTTATTGGTTGTGTACTTCTATTCTTTTTCCCTGAAAAGCAGCAAACATTCTTCTCCATTTCCCTTCAATGAAACAGCTGGAAATGGCAGTTTTACTTGGGATGGAGCTGAGGGAGGGAGATAAACAGTGTCATAGAACCAGTTGCTGAAATGACCGGAATGGATATAAAATGCAGTTGCATAATTTCCTCATAAGTCACATTTCTGAAGGTGGAAATGGTTCTGAGACAATCCAAATGCTTCTCTGAAGAAATCAGTAAGTGGGATGGAAAAGAAAGTGATGGCTTCCCAGGGTTGGTAGTAATTGTGATTTTAATGGGTGTGATAGTCCCATTTATAGATGGGCAACATGAGGACCTGAATGGCCAGGAAATTTGCTAACCGATGGCAAGGTCAGGATTAGGCCTCTGGCCTTGAGTCCAGCTCTTCAATCCCAGTGGCCTCTGAGTGATGTCCGTTCTCTTCCCCAGCCAGCATCTGTGTCCTGATTTCCCCTTGGGGGATTGGGCATGTGATCCAGAACCTGGTCAATGAAAATATCCCACCACAACCTCTTCCCCTTTCTCCTGCCACAATAATTGGTTCAGGTCTGGGAAAATTACCCAATTTGGAGTCATGAGTGTCAGTCCCAGGACTTTTAATGAACCTATTGGAGAAGAGTATGCTCTCCCTTCTGGGATTGCTAGCTGATGGCTAATGTAAGCTTGGAGCTGTTGAGATTGCCACAAAAAGCACCTGTCTGAGAGTAAAGCTGACATTGGTAGATGCAGAATAAAGAAAAGAAGATGGAGAGACTGAGTCCTGCTGATCCAGGACTGAACTGATCCTTAGTTGAACCTCTGGATCCAGCCATGCCTGAAGCTAGCCCAATCTCTTCCAGGACCTAAGCCAATAACTTCTTTCTTTAGCTTGAGCCAGTCGAATTAGCTTTGTTGCTTGAACTCAAGAGCCCTGAGTAGTGCAGCTGTCATCCTGTAGCCTGCAGGGGTGGTCAGTACCTGCCCTGAACATTCTAAATATTTGGCACAGACCAGCAGGCTGAATGTGACAATGGACATTCTTGCATGCACTGTTTATCGAGTGCCTACTATATGCCAGGCCCTGGGCCCAGTGCAGCTGACACAGAGGTGAACAAAACAGACCCACCCCCTGTCCTCATAGAGCTCAAAGACAGACAATCAAATGGACTAGTACAATAAGGTGGATAGGTGCTTGGGCAGGAGAAGCATTGAGACCTTCACTAGTCTGGGGCCAGAAAAGTGTTTCGAGGAAGTGACCTTTAAGCTGACACCCAAGAAGGACAGAGCGAGAGTGGGAGAGGAGAAAAAGAAGGGACGAGGTGGAAAGGAAACATATGCCAAGACCAAGCCTCAAGAGAGGAGGACAGCCCAGGATGGCTGCAGTGTCATGTCTGAGCTAGGAACTAGCACGGGAGGATGCTGGAGGTCCTTCTCTTTTTTTTCATTAGCAGGTCTGACCTCATTTCAGGTCTGACCTCATTTCATGGCACTTCACTTTATTGAGCTTTGCAGATACTGCATTTTTTTACAAATCAAAGGTTGGTGGCAATCCTGCATTAAGCAAGTCTATCAGCACCATTTTTCCCAATAGTATTTGCTCACTTTGTGTCTCTGTGTCACACTTTGGTAATTCTCACAATATTTCAAACTTTTTCATTATTATCATATTTGCTATGGTGATCTGTGATCCATGATCTTTGATGTTACCACTATGACTCACTGAAGGCTCAGATGATGGTTAGCATTTTTTTAGCAATAAACTACTTTTTAATTAAGGTATATACATTGCTTTTTAGTCGTAATGCTGTTGCACACTTAACAGACTACAAGTATAGTGTTAACATACTTTAATGTGCACTGGGAAACCAAAAATTCGTGTGACTTGCTTTATTGCGAACTTCACTTTATTGCGGTGGTCTGGAACCGAACCCACAGTATCTCCAAGGTGTGCCTGTACTACTAAAGCACACCCTGAATCCACCCGCTGCATGCCATCTCATGACTCCTCTCCTAGCCTGTCATCCGAGCAATTTCTAGAGCCGTCATGGTTTCACTCCCCACAATCCACTCTTCACGCAGCAACCAGGGTGAGGGCAATAGGGAGCCATAGAAAGGACATGAGCAGGGAAGGGGCAGGCCCTCTTAGGATGAGGGTCTCTACTTTGCCTGCAGATCATCTTTAACTATTTCTCAAATGGGCCCTGAAGTTATTTTCTGGGTGTTCGTTCAGCCTGCTAGTGGAGTCTGAGGTAAGAGTACCCCAGTGGGATCTGCAGGTGTTGGCAAAGCCACCCAGGCCGCTCAGGATTAACTGCAGTGAATGACGACTTGTCCTTTGCCTGTGTCTTCCTTGAATTTTTATTTTATTTTTTATTTCTTTACATTTCATTTTTGGCTGTGCGTCATGCAAGATCTTAGCTCCCCGACCAGGGATCAAACCTATGCCCCCTGCAGTGGAAGCACAGAGTCTTAACCACTGGACCAGGGACGTCCCATTCCTTGAATTCTTTATCAGCTGAGCCAGGAGAACATGCTCAGGGTTGCACTTTCCATTCAGTTCAGCCAAACTGTGTTTGGGGCTTCCTTTGGGCAAGGTCACTTGCTGGATGTTGGGCGTTTGGAGAATAAACAAGAGGATGTCCCGGGGTTGAGGGACTTTGAAGCCCATGGGGAGGGAGAAATTCATGAGGCAAGAGAGGAAAAGTATGTAGAAAAAAATATTTTAGATGTCAAAAAAGTAAAAATGGTGAAAGAAGCCAGACACAGAGGCCACATGGTGTATGGTTCCATTCATATGAAATATCCAGAATAGGTAAATCCACAGAGACAGAAAGATTAGTCTGGGGTAGTGGTGGGGGAAGTGACTGCTTAATGAGTATGAGTTTTAGGTGACGAAAATGTTCTGGAACTAATTAGAAGCAATGGTTGCAGACATTGCGAATATACTAAATGCCACTGAATAATAAACTTTTACAATGATCAATGTTCTGAATCACTTCGCTGTACAGCAGAATTAACACAACATTGTAAATCAACTCTACTTCAATTTACAAAATGGTTAATTTTATGTTATGCGAATTTCACCTTAATTAAAAAAAATAAAGGACATAATTCTAGCCAGAAATGTATCATATTTCTAGCAGGGGTGGCTTTGGAGCTAGACCTTGAAGGGTGGGTTGGATTTTGTCCTGTGGAGGCTGAGAGGCAGAAGAGGGTGAAGGAAATTTTCTAGGTCTAGTGAAGGGCTAAGCAGTAACTGCATCATTAATTGTCAGGGCAACCCTTCCAGGTAGAAAATGTTGTATTAGCCATGTTTCATAGATGGGAAAATGAGGCCCAGAAAGAGGAAACGACTTGTTCAAGGTTGCACAGTTGGTAAGTAGCAGAGAGCTGGAAATCAAACCTAGGTTCATCTGATCTCAACCCAGCTAAACTGTCTCCTAGTAGAGGGAGGAGCATATACTCTCAAAAAATTAGAAGAATTTATCCTGGGGGTGGGCTTGGGGCAGGGTAAAATGGGTGAAGGTGGTCAAAAGTACAAACTTCCAGTTAGAAAATAAATAAGTCCTGGGGATGTAATGTACAACATGGTGCCCGTAACTAATAATGCTGTACTGCATACTTGAAAGTTGCTAAGAGAGTACATTCTAAAAGTTCTCATCACAAGGAAAAAAAATGTGTAACTATGTGTGGTGATGGATGTTAACTAGACTTCTCATGGTGATCATTTGGCAATCAATATATACAAATATCGAATCGTGTTGTACACTTAAACTCATCTAATAAATATGTCAAGTATATCACAATTAAAAAAAAAGAATGTATCCTTCTATGGTCTTCACAAAACTATAATCATAGAGTAGTCCACTAAGATATATATTCATGACAGCATTCTTTACAACAGTGAAATACTGGAAACGTCAGATGTTCCGCTGTGTAGGGGCTGGTTAAAATCAAGTTATCGAAGACTATTTGATGAGTTGGGGATGCAATCACACTATAATGCTAAAAAAGCCAGATATGGAAAAATAAATGGGTATCATTTGTATAGGAAAAAAAGCAGATGGCAAATTTACTAGAAAAACATGCATCCGGATATTGATCAACTTTGAAGGGTGGAATTATGTATGAGTTTTTCCTACATGTATGTATATATATATATTTTTTCATGACTGTAAAATGGAGAAAATAATTTGAGGACCTCTCTCTTGAAATTGTTATAAAGACCAAATGAGATAATGTATATAAATCTTGAAGCACAGTGTCCGACATAGTATAAATGCTCAGCAAAATAATTGTAACTATAATTATTATTATGCACATGTATTTATTTTGTAACTAGGAACACAGGCAATAAACGCTATTTTAAAATCCTGTAGAACCTCTTTTGTTTTTTGAGTTTTTTCAAAACATAGGAGACTCCTACGTCACAGCCCCTGGAAGTTGCCTCCCTTCGCTCCCTGTCAGTGGTATCCTCCTCCAGGTGTGAAACTGAAGGGAGCAGTGAGTCATGGGCTGCTTCCTCAGCTGCCCTTGAACTGTGGGCTGGACTCGGCTGAATGCAGCTTCTTCTCTTAACACATGAGGTTCAGCTTTCTCCACTGGGCTCCCCCTCCAGAAGCCACCAACCAATCGATAGAGGGTAACGAGATTCAAAGCCACCCACTGGATAGTTCTGGTGACCGTCAGCTGTTTTCTTACTCCCTAATCCCTGCCCTGGTAGAGGGACGGCATCTCTGCTCACCTCATGGGGTCCTGTTCATATCAAGGCACCCAATTTGGTCCACAGGCTGGGCAGAGACTTTTTCCCTTAGAGACAGAGAAGGTGCTGCCTCAGCACCGTTCCACACCTCTGGGTGGTCCCCATGATTAGGGCCTGACCTTCTTTTCCCCTTCTCTCAAGACTGGTTCTTACTCAAGGTCACTCTGCCCTTGGGGCAGGCTGGGGAACTGCAGGCATCTTGCCAGTATTAATGATGATGGATTCTATCCTGCAAAGAAGTATCTCTGACTTTCACAGAAGGTCTGGTTTGGGGTCCTAACGATATTTTAGAATTACACAAGCAATATGTGAATTAATTCTCATTGTAGAAAATTCAAACAATCTAGAACTATGTTAAAAAAGGAAAAAGTTCCCTTGACACCTCTCCTTCAGCCCCACCCCTTTCCCCAGAGGTAACCAACCACTGGTAATAGTTGGGTATGCATATCTATATGTACATGTGCAGGGTATCTTTTCAATTTTTTATGGAAATGGGAACATACACTACTTATTCTGTCACTCATTTTTTCACTTAATGATGTGTCTTGAAGACCCTTCCGTGATTTTCTAGACAGTTCTACTGCATTCTTTTCCAAATAGCTTCAGAGTATTTTGCTCTAAGGCTCTACCATAGCTTAACCACTTTCCCATTTATGGATACAAATTTTCATTACTAGACACAATGCTCTAATGAAATTCTGTTAGAATGCAGAGAGCTTCATGCATTTGTGCAGATATTTGTATAACACAGATTCCTAAAAGTGAAACACCCAGGTCAAAGGATGGTTCATTTAAGCTGTTGCTAAGTATGCCAAAGTGCCTTTCCAAAAGGCCAAATGAATGTCCAAGTTCAGCCTTTCACGTTGAGGCTGACTTCTTAAGATTTAACAAATAACTGTAGTAAGTGTTTGGGAAAAGGTATTTTAAGTTTGCTTTAATCCCAATATTTTTCTTCCTTTCAAGGGACCTCTACAAAGAGATTAATATTTATAGAGTAGGTACACTCTCTATCTTGAACTTCAACATAAGATAGAAGAGATAACTGCACAGTTGACCTGAGGGAAAGAGCAGTGAAATGCACTGGGAAGCACTGACAAAATCCATCACCGCCCAAGTGAGAAGCAGGTCATGGTACAATTGCTCTCTTCAAGGCAGATGGTCTCAAAGCAAAAGCTAATGTTTGTTTCACATAACCTGCACAGCAACATGGTAAGTTCCTGACTATTTTTATTCTGATTTTACAGATGAAGTAACTAAGACTGTAAGAAGTTAAGTGATTGCCAAGGTCACAGAGTTAGAAAAAGAACAGCAATGTGAACTCAGATCATCCTACTCTAAAACCCATGCTCTTAGCCACATACAGACTACTTATCCACCATATTAGATCTTCAACCTGTAACAGGCACCCTTCTCCATCATCAGAAATCCTAATTCAGTAGGTCATGGCGCTTGACATAATGCAACATCACCACTATTACCAGTATACCTGAGGGGTGAGCCAGTGCAATAAGACAAGATAAAGTAAGTATAAGACATAGAAACAAAATAGTGTTAATTTGCAGATTCTGTGATTGTCCACACAGAAAATTCAAGAGTATCTATAACTACCATACAACCCAGCAATCACTACTGGGCATATACCCTGAGAAAACCATCATTCAAAAAGAGTCATGTACCACAATGTTCATTGCAGCTCTATTTACAATAGCCAGGACATGGAAGCAACCTAAGTGTCCATCGACAGATGAATGGATAAAGAAGATGTGGCACATATATACAATGGAATATTACTCAGCCATAAAAAGAAACGAAATTGAGTTATTTGTAGTGAGGTGGACGGACCCAGAGTCTGTCATACAGAGTGAAGTAAGTCAGAAAGAGAAGAACAAATACCGTATGCTAACATACATATATATGGAATCTAAAAAAAAAAAAAAAGGTTCTGAAGAACCTACGGGCAGGACAGGAACAAAGATGCAGATGTAGAAAATGGACTTGAGGACATGGAGGGGGGGAAGGGTAAGCTGGAATGAAGTGAGAGAGTGGCATGGACTTATATATACTACCAAATGGAAAATAGATAGCTAGTGGGAAGCAGCTACATAGCACAGGGAGATCAGCTCGGTGCTTTGTGACCACCTAGAGGGGTGGGATAGGGAGGGTAGGAGGTAGACACAAGAGGGAGGAGATATGGGGATATATGTATATGTATAGCTGATTCACTTTGTTATAAAGCAGAAACTAACACACCATTGTAAAGCAATTATACTCCAATAAAGATGTTAAAAATAAAAAAGAGTATCTATAAACTACTAAAGTTAATAAGAGACTTTAATAAAGTTTCTGGTTATAAGATTAACACCCCAAATCAGTAAGATTCCTATACTACAATATTAATTTAAAATTTTAATTAAAAATCATAATAGCAAATAAAACAAAGTTATAGGAATGAATTTAATAAAATATATAAAATTGTTGCAGAGAAAATGATAAAACTTTACTGAAGGACATAAAGAGTAGACCCAAATAAACTGAAATACATACCATGGCCATGGATGGGAAGACTTGTATCATAAATGTCAATTCTCCCCAGATAGTAAAATAATATTGTGCAATAGTAATTAAGACTATTAATTACTGGTGGAATTGACATATGGATGGACAAATAGAAAATTGTAACAGAAAAAGGAAGTCTAGGCACAGACCCACATGCACATGGAAACATGCTGAAGGCAGGAGGTTACATTACAAATCAGTAGAGACAGGGCAGACTATTCCCTAGTACTGGGGAAACTGGTTATTCATGTGGGAAAAATAAAATAAGATAGCTATTTCATGCAATATATCAACAGTTCTTGACAATTTTCTAAAAATTATTGGGGACTCCAAGAGCTTTTGCTTATACTATACCTATCAATATTTACTATATAATAAATTAAAACTGAGAAATTTTAGAAATATTTACTAATTCATTTAAAAGTAATTGTTATAAATTCATTACATGTTAACATAAATAGCATATTTTTAATTTTAAAAAACTATTTTAAAATAAACCATCAATGAGTGCCATTGTTTTACATTTTTGCAAATCTCTTTAATTTCTGGCTGGATTCTCATATCTGTTTTGACATTCAGTGTGTTGTGATATATTGTTTTGGTTAGAGTATATAAAGAAAATCCAGCCTCACACAGATGCATGGTTAGCAAAAGGAGGAGTATTTTAATAGCCTTTTCAGATTATTATTGTGGATACTCTTATTTTCTACTACACCAAAACTCAAGATGGAGTAGTTTCTTCAAGGTTAGTTGCAATGTGGAATCTGAAACTTTATCAATGAACTTTTTATACTCTGTTACATTAAAAATCCATTGGTCTATCTTACACTTTGAAAAGATCTTTTAACCAAATATGATTTTGTAGTATCATATATTGGTCATTTAGAAAATATTTGTTTAACATTGTAAAGCAATTACATTCCAATAAAGATGAAAAAAACAAAACAAAAAAGAAAATATTGGTCCAAAATATTGGTTAGGCCAATCTTCCAAATGTAGACATGCTTTATCACAAAAATCACGTTAATTCACTTTATTACCAATCTCACCAGAAAAGTCTTGTATTGGGAAGTTGTCAAGTTCATGGTAACAGATGCAAGTCTTCCAAAATCCTAATCATCTACTGAAAGCTCAAGTTGTATCACTGGCAACAAATACTGTCAGTTGTTTTCCTTGAAGTGACAGGCTCACTTCACTCATTTTTGAGAAACTGACATACGCTCAAGCCTGAAAAATCATAGTTTGTCAGTTATTCTTTCCAGGAAAAATGGTGTTCTACAGGGAAAGACAAAAAAAAAGATTTATATGTACTTCCCATTCCATCATCCAGAATATTATTTTTTAGAGTGGGAAATACTAGAATATACATATTTGCTTATATATATATATATATATATATATATATATATATATATATATACGGTACGCGGGCCTCTGACTGTTGCAGCATGTGGGATCTTCCCGGACCGGGGCACAAACCTGTGTCCCCTGCATTGGCAGGCAGACTCTCAACCACTGCGCCACCAGGGAAGCCCTTGCTTATAGTTTTTTAAAAAAGAAGAATAAATCAAGATCTAATTTTAAACATTTACTGATGGGGGAGGAAACAGAGCAGAGACAGGAATGAAAGCTAGACTTTTCTGCTATACCTTGATTGAGGTTTTGACTTTGTAAACACATGAATATTTTAAATAACTAATAAACAAAATAAAAATAAAAAACAAAAATTTTCTTGACTATTGACTCAAGGGTCAAGAGTTGATAAAATTAATAATTCTTATTGCTTCATCAAAACATAAGTGAAACTGGTGTTTGTTTTTAACTATCAGTGCATGATAGTGAAGAATATAATGATTACCAGTAGAACTGAGTGCAGATTTAAGCCCTAAACATCCATAATTATCTTAAATGTAAATTGTTTAAAAATATCAACTAAAGGACAAAGACTGGCAGAGTGGATAGAAAAACATGATCCAATAGTATGTTATCTACAAGAAATTCACTTCAAATATAACAACATTGGCGGACTGAAGGTAAGATGATAGAAAAAGATATACAAATATCAACCAAAAGAAAGAAGGAGTGGCTATACTAATATCAGATAAAGTAGACTTCAGAACAAAGAACATTCTAAGAGGGACAGTTATATAATTATAAAAGGACTGGTCCACCAAGAAGAGACAGCAATCCTGTTTATGCACCAAACAGAAGCAGACTGATAGAACTGAAAGGATAAATAGACAAATCCATAATTATAATTGGGTACTTCAACACTCCACTGCCAGCAACTGATAGAACTGCTAGACAGAAAATCAGCAAGCATATAAAATAAGTGAATAGCACTATTAACTGACTCAACTGATATCTATGAAACACTCCACTGAACAACAGTAAAACACATTTTTTTCACATGCCCATGCAATATTAATCAAGACAGAACATATCTTGGCCCCTCAAACAAATCTTAACAAATTTAAAAGAATTGAAATCATACAAATTATGTTCTCTGACCATAATGTAATCCAACCAGAAATCAGTGACAGAAATATAGCAAAAATCTCCCAACACTTGGAGATTAAACAACATACTTCTAAAACGTCTGTGAGTCAAAGAAGTCTCAAAGGAAAAATTTTTGTATTAGGAAAATTTTTTTAAAGGATCAAATGAAAATACGACATATTGAAATAAATGAAATGCAGCTTAAGTACTACTGAGAGGGAAATTTATAGTACTAAACACTTACATTAGAAAAGAGGAAAGGTCTCAAATCAATAACCGAAGTTCCCACGTCAAGAAACTAAAAGAATAGTAAAATAAACCCAAAGAATGCAGAAGGAAGGAAATAATAAAGATAAGAGCAGAAATCAGTGAAATCAAAACCAGCAAAAATGATAGTGAACAATCAATGAAACAAAACTCAAATTCTTACCCCCCAAAATCAACAAAATTGATAAAACTTCTAAGAGACTGACAAAGATAAAATGAGAGAAGAGGGCTTCCCTGGTGGCGCAGTGGTTGAGAGTCCGCCTGCCGATGCAGGGGACACTGGTTCGTGCCCCGATCTGGGAAGATCCCACATGCCGCAGAGCAGCTGGGTCCCTGAGCCATGGCTGCTGAGCCTGCGCGTCCGGAGCCTGTGCTCCGCAACGGGAGAGGCCACAACAGTGAGAGGCCCGCGTATCGCCAAAAAAACCCCAAAAAACAACAACAACAACAACAAAAAATGAGAGAAGACACAAGTCACCAGTATCGAATGAAATGGGATAGCTCTACACACTCTGTAGCCATTAAAAGAATAATAAAGGAATACTACAAACAACTTTGCACTCAGAAATTTGACAACTTAGAAGAAGCATAAAATAGTTTGGCAGTTTCTTACAAAGCTAAACATGTGCTCTCATGTGACTTGGCAATTATACTCTTGGGTATTTATCCCAGAGAAATGAAAACTTATGTTCACACTAAAAAATTGTACAAGTGTTCACAGCAGCTTTATTCATAATAGCCCCAAGCTGGAAACCATGCAGACATCCTTCAATGGATGAAACAAACTATGGTACATCCATCTATGGAATATTACTCAGCAATCAAAAGGAATGAACTGTTGATACATGCAACGACTTGGATAGATCTCAAGAGAATTATGATGACTGAAAAAAGATAATCTCAGAAGCTTATATACTGTATGATTCCATTTATATAACATTCTTGAAATGACAAAATTATAGAAATAGAAAATGATTAGTAGGTGCCAGGGATTGAGCGGGGGAAGGTAACTGCGGTTATTAAAGTAGCATAAGGGATCCCTGTGATGGAACTATTCTGTATCTCAACTATGGTGTGGCCATACAAATCTATACATATGATGTAAATCTATAAAATGATATAGAACTAAATACACACACACAAGTGCACATAAATCTGGAGAAATCTGAATAATGTCAATGGGTTGTATCAATGTCAATTTTCTGCTTGTCATATTGTACTATGCAAAATGTTACCACTGGGGGAAAATGGGTGAAAGGTAGAGAGCTCTCTATTATTTCTTGCAACTGTAGGCAAACTTCAATTATCTCAAAATAAAATGTTAAAAAAGAAGACAGGCCACAGACTGAGATAAGATGTTTATCATACAAGAATATACAAAAGATGAGGAATCAAATATAAAGAATGACTATGAAAATGACAACGCAATAGGAAAAGAAAACAGCAAAAGGATATGAACTAAGGATTCACAGAAAGGAAACTCAAATATCAATAAACAGATGAAAAGATGTTTAACTTCATTGGTAATCAAGAAAATGCAAAAATAAAATAACAAAAACCATTTCACACTCATCAGATTTGCAAACTTCTAACAATCTTGATAGCTTATGGTTGTTTGGATGTAAGGAAATGGCAACTCATAACCTGCTGAGAAGGGTGTAAATTTATACAATCACAGTTGGACAACAATTTGACAATGTTTATTAAAAATAAAAGCGTGCAGGGCTTCCCTGGTGGCGCAGTGGTTGAGAGTCCGCCTGCCGATGCAGGGGACACGGGTTTGTGCCCCGGTCTGGGAAGATCCCACATGCCGCGGAGAGGCTAGGCCCATGAGCCATGGCCGCTGAGCCTGCGCGTCCGGAGCCTGTGCTCCGCAATGGGAGAGGCCACAACAGTGAGAGGCCCGCGTACCGCAAAAAAAAAAAAGCGTGCATACTGTTTGTTTAGCACTTCCACGTCTAGATAAATACCCTGCGTAAATGCTTGCTCCTGAGCTCAAAAAGACATATATACCAGGGTGGCCATGAGAGCAGTGTTTGGTAATAGTGAAAAATTGAAAACAACCTATATATTATCAATAGGACACTGGTTGAAGCATTTGTGGTATGTTCCTATATTACAAATACTTTGAACAGTTCAAAAAATAAAAGAATTGGCCTACATGTATCGACATGCGTAAGTCCTGAAAACATAATGTTTAGTGGTAAAAATAAGAGATAAATGGACATGTACAGCATATTGTGTGTGGATACATATGTAATAAAGTAAAAACACAAACACGTGGATAAGATACGTGTTATTTCACAATCAGGTCACTCCTGGAAGGAAGAGAACGAAAGAGGGATATTCAGCTGAATCTTTAAGGTTTGTTCGTTTGTTTCTTTGCTTAAAAATTGATTTGAAGTAAAGATCTTAGTGTTGATCAATTCTGGAAGGTGGATACAAAAGTGTTAGGCTTTATTCTGTGCTAGTCTTATGCCTGGAATTAAAGCACACACAGAAAGAACCCAAGTTTGCTCCGTGATGCTGGGGCACACCCACATTTGGAAGACCCGGCTCTAGGATGAATCAGCCTCACTGCTAAGGCAGCTGCATCACGACGAGGAGCAGGAGTGGGGTGGGGGGAGGGGAAGGGGGTGGCTTTCCCTGCTTATATTCTCCTTAAGCGGCATCTTCTCAAGAATATTTAGGGTGAGAAGTTACTATAATCGTTGTTAAGGCTGTGATGACATATATTCGAGAAGGCTGAGGGAAAGCACAGGTCAGGCCGTCCAGTGGTTCAACGATAAGGCAGGAGAAGGTGGTTAAAGAGAAGCCCTTTTTCATCCTCCTGCAGGGTTTCCAGGCTGTTCACCCTTTGTGTTAGGACCTAGCTACACTTCTGCTGTAACAGCTGCTCAAAGGATGGCTTTTAGGGTATTTCAGAGGCCCTGCCACCCATAATAGGGTCGCCTTTGCTGTCCGCAGGTTCTGCATCCACAGATATGTGAAGGCTGGAGTAAGGACTTGAACACCGTGAATTTGGGTATTCATGGGGCTCCTGGAACCAATCCCCCACGATACGGAGGGAGAGCTGTACTCTTGGAAGCACAGGACATCATTCTTGTCATTGGAGTCAGAATGACATTTCCCCTCCTCTCCACATAAGTGCCTTGATGCCAGGATTTCTTGCCCTGAGCACTGTTGACATTTGGGGCCAAATTAATCTTTGTTGGGGAGAAGGGGGGCTGTCTTGTGCATCATAGGAGGTTTAGCAGCGGCCCTGGCCTCTACTCACTAGATGCCAGCCGCATCCCCCCGACCCCACTTGTGACAGTTAAGAATGTCTCTGGACGTTGCCAGATGTCCCATGGGAGACCAAATCACCCCTGGTTGAGAACCACTGCTCCCGTGACTGGCCTGATGCATAGTCACTGGGGTTCCAGTCCAGCTAGCCTGGTCGTGGGCCAGACACTCAGGCATCCTCTTCACCGTGGCTTTCCATCCACATGGCAAACAAAGCCCGCCTAGTTTACTGAAAGGTTTTCCAGGTGGTTTCTCTCTGATGGGTCCATTATGCTGCACCTTATATTTAAACGGAAATACACTGGCCTTCCAGAACTCTTTCTAGTTTTTGAAACTCTCTGTGGTTGCATGTTTACAGGCAAAACCCAACTCATTTGAGGATGACACTGCATGGTTTAAGAATCTTGTGTTGCCTGGGGACTGGCCTTCACATCTGAATTATTTGACATCTGGCAACAGGAGGGCTGAGAGAGTCCAGTGCACATCACTCCTGACTAATCTTTTAGAATTAAGATACTGAGTCCCTGTACCTGACACTTACTTGTACAGCACCCTCCTTTAAAACGTGATATATTTATTCATTCTCCAATTGCTTCTCCTCTCTCCATATCCCAGTGGATTAACTATCTGTGCTCAAGACCCAGGGACCTTCTCTCAAATACTCCATCCAGGCTGCTTCTACTTCTATCCATGCTGTTTCCTCCTCCGGAAACACCCCCCTCTCCCCAGTTCCTCTTCCAAGCCGTCCGGCTGTGTGATTTCATAGCATCTTGAACTTAGGGTTGCCAGGTTTAGTGAATAAAAATACATGGTGCCCAGGTAACTCTAATTTTAGACAAACAAGCAAAAATTTTAGTATAAGCATGTCCCAAATATTGCACGGGACATACTTATACTTTACAAAGTTGTCATTTATCTGAAATTCAAAGTTATCTGGCATTTTTATCTGGAAACCCTACCTGGACTTCTCCTTCAGAGCACTTACCACAGGTGGAAATTATATTTTTCTTTGTGTGATTAGCTCCATGAGGGCAATGAATAAGTTTGTTTCTCCCGTTTTATTTCTGGCTCCGAGGAGCAAGCTTTGGGTACAGAGGGCATGAAATGAACTCTGATAGGTGAATGGATAAGCATGAGAAGGAAGGAGGGAAGAAGAGAGAAAAGAAGGAAAGCTAGGTAGGAATGGAAGCCTCGCAGGGTATGTTCTGTGGATAATGAACTACTTTTAGGTCTTGGGAAGCACCACACGGCTTTGTACTTCTGCAACTTTGCCTGTTCCCTTCCTCAGCTGGTTAATGATCCCAGGGGTCTGAATGACTTCTTGGGGTCCTCAGGCTGGGTCAGAAGCCTCTGAGATCCCAGTGTATGCAGATCTTCTCTCTGATGAAGCACTTACCATATTATGTAATTATCTACTAATGTATCTGTCTCTCTTACCAGCCGATAAATTCCTTGAGGGCAGGCATGATGTCTCATTCATCTTGGAAACTGTGTAACTAGGCAGAGCTGGTAAATATTCAGCCAGTGTTCGTTGGTGTGTTGAGATATCAAGCTGACTGCCTAGTCTCAATGTAGCCCATGAGTAACAACTGCTGCTTCTACCCCCTTGGCCACCTTCAGGCTGGTCATGGTACATCATCACATCAAAAACAAATTAACAAGAAGAAAATGAAAAACAAAAACAACAAACCTGTCCCCAGTAGTCAGTAATGTCTTTTTTTTTTTTAGTTGAAGGTTTTATTGCGAGATGGTTATTTTGCTCATCCCAGATTTGTAAATTTCTAAATGTTCTCTGGATTTACATCTCTTCTCTCTATATACCCTTTACACCTCTCTGAATCTCCTCTTTATTTCTTCTCCCACCCCTGTCTGACTACGTTGCCTCCAGGGTCCCCACGCACCTACCCCACCCCATCACCTGTAATTTGTGGGTTCTTTCTCTTAGGTAGGGCTGTTTAGTCCTCTCTGGACTTCTCCAGTTTGCATCCCATTGAGGAAATCCTCAGCCCACTCAGAGAATTCTTCTTGGGAGTCAACTTCCTTAGAAGTTGGAGAAGGATAGGGAATTTTAAATTGGTAATTTAATTATGGCTTCCTGTCACACCAGAAGATGGCACTTTCAATCACAGAGTAGGATTGGGATTAAAATAGAAAATCATGCCGATTGAATGCACAGAATGAAAGATTCCTAGTGTCAAGACCAGAACTACTGAGAAATGAGATGTGGCAAAAGGGAAACCAATGGAGAGGAAGGAGACTTGAGAAGATGCAATTCTGAAGACTAAAAAGTCCTGGTTTAGAATAAGTTCTTAAACATCTCCCCTTTACCTAAAAATGATGGTGCCTCCTCCCTTAGGCTGGTTCCTGCTAGTGCTGTTGTGATTTATTTTCTGTATTAAGGCTGCCACTATGGGGCATGATGATACCTTAGAATGGAGTAGAGAGGAGGCCACCAGGTAAAGAACATGGAGTGCTTTCAAGGAATGCTTCTGAAAACACACACTCTCATTCTATTCTTCCCTTCTGCTTTTGTTGTTAGGAGCATATATGTATAATTGTCGTAGCTTCCTGCTGTATTGACCCTTGCATCATTATAAGATGTCCCTCTTTGTCTCTAGTAACATTTTTGTCTTAAAATCTATTTTGTTCAACATTAGTATAGCCACTCCTGCTCTCTATGTTTGCATGGTATATATTTTTCTGTCCTTTTATTTTCGACCTGTTTGTGCCTTTGAATATAAAATGTGTCTCTTGTGGGCAGCATATAGTTGGATCCTTTTTTTTTTCAATCCAGTCTGACAATCTCTGCTTTTTGAATGGAGTGTTTAATTTACATTTAATGTAATTGCTGATGTTGTTGCATTTACATCTGCCATTTGGCTATTTGTTTTCTCTACGTCCCATGTCTTTTTTGTTCCTCTGTTCCTCCTTTATTGACTTCTTTTATGTTAAATAGATATTTTCTAGTTAACAATTTTAATTATTTTTATTTCTTTATTTATTTTTACTGTATTATTTTGAGTTATATCCTTAGAGGTTGCTCTGGAGTTCCTTTCAACTTTTAATTCTCATAAGAATCCTAGAATTTTGTATCACTGAATTTCATCACTTATTTGACAGATCAATTGTTTTATTCCACAAAGATTTATCAAACATCTACATGTGTCAGACCCTGTGGTAGACACTGGGGACTCAGAGATGAACAGGTCAAGGCTTCTGCTCTCAAAAGAGGGAAGACAAGAAAGTCAGCTGTAATGATGCAGTGTGATTAGTGCGACATTACAGAGGATGCATGGGGTAATGGGTTATGTCCACAAGAACCAAAAGGAGACAAGTCCATTCAACCTGTAGGGGTCAGAAAATGCTTCCAAGAAAGCAAGAAGCCTGAGCTATATATTGAAGAATGAGTAGGAGTTAGCGGGTCAGACAGGTGGGAACCAGGTCTTCCAGAAGGAGGGAATAACCTGAACCAAAGCCTGGAGGCATGACAGACTGTGAGCCTTGAAAGTAATGCAAGGAGGTGAGGGCAGCTAGATCAAAGGTCCTAGCTGGGCATGTGAAGGGAGAAAAAGCTAGAAAGACAGACTGCTACACCATCAGCTAAGGAATTTAGCTTCATCCTAAAGGCAGTGGTGAACTCCAGATGGATTTAAGCAAGGGGTCATATTTGCATTGTGGAAAACGACTGTCAATTATTTGGAAGACCAATGAGACAAGATACATCTGGAGGCAAGAATCAGGAAGGTTAGGGGATTGTTGACAAGCAAATAGTTAGTTTAGGGGTGAACAAAAACTAAAACCAAGGTAATCTGATTCCCAGACTGCCGCTTTTTCCACTACATCATGTTGCCTTCAAATAAGGATATTTCCTTTCTGCCTCAAGTTAAGAAATTTTAATTTAGTCTCAAAATGAACCCCATAAGATGAATTCAGACTTATGTATTGCTCACACAAGTTAACCACATTCAAAAATGAGAGGAAAAATACTAAAAGAGTTTTTCTTCCCACATGCTAAGTTCTATGACCTGATTAAACTCACTCATATTTTGTATTTTCAGGAGAAATATTAGGTCCCTCCATTTTTAATCATAATTTTAAAACAGAAATATGAAATTTCCTATCTCCTAAAGCCTGACTTGATATTACTTGAATAATGACTGTTTCTCCAACACTCTTTAGAGCACTTCAATTCAATCTAGGATATTTATTCAGGACATACTGAGTATGTGGTATTGTTCAAACAGCAGTGGAGGTAACCTAAAATACGTAAAATCTGGCGTCTCAAATCAAAGAATTTTCAGTCTCATAGTAGAGGGTCTTTTTGTGATTTCAAGACTGTTTTTAAGGTCTCAAAAAAAAATTGAATGCTTTAACTCAGCAATGCCACTTTAAAAAATTTATCCATGTGTAAAAATGAAAATATTTATTGTAGTATTATTTATAAGAGTAAACATGTGAAATAGCCTAAATGTCCATCAACAGGGAACGGCTGGGTATACACAGACATTGGAAAATTATGCACTCATCAAAAAGGATGAGACAGTTCTATATTATTGACATAGGAAGATGGCCATGACATATTGTTTGAGTGAAAAAACTATGTTATGTATAATATACATAATATGATTCCCTTTATTACAAAAATACATATGTTAATACATGTCCAATAAAAGACTGAAAAGCTAGACACCAAATCTGATGGTAGTTTGAGGGTGGGAAATGGGTTTTACTTTCTACTTTGTACACTTCTGTCTTGTTTGAATTTTCATAATGAGCAGATATGCCTTTAAAAAGACTTTTTAAAAGCCCACTGACAGTATCTATGCAACCCCTGCCATAAACGGCCACTAAATCACTTCATTCTCTTAAATCTCAGCCACCTGAAGAGAAAGGAAAATGTCAACTTGATTAGCCAGAAATTGCTATAAAGAATAGTCAGACATTCAACTACGGCCCTTTCAGAGGACACTGTGGCAAAGTCTGGCCAGAGGCATCCTGGCTTCAGTATACAGGTTAAATGTCTTGTTGGTGAATACAGTTCCAAAGGTATGTTTTTTAAAACAAATTTGTTTCCTGTCTTAATATCTAGTAAACATTAGCACTGCTTGCTTTGTTTGCATCCAATACACCAGCTTCATTCTATATTTTTCTCTTCTGGGGCCATGTTCTTGCAACAGTCACTTTCAGTGTCACAGTATCTGGCTTGTAATGCTATGGATAAGGAGGGGACGACCAGTTCTCTTGTTCACCATTGGGCAGCAAATGCCTTCCAAATCCTTGAAATCTCCATGAAACAAGCAGTAGTAGTAGGGTAACCAACCACCCTGATTTACTTGGGAATGATGGTTTCCCAGGATGCAGAACTCTTCAGCCCTAAAATCGTGACAGTCCCAGGCAAACAAGGATGTTGAATACCCTCGTAGTGGCCATTGCTGGGTATTTTTTCAGATGGCATTTTTCTACTCTTCCCCTACTCAAGACTTCTTTGTTGCAAGAGATTGTTGATGCTACAGAGCCCATGTCGGTGATTTCTCATGAAATACTCATTATAACCAAATTCCAACAACTGAACCGTTGCTCTGTTCAAAGACAGCCCTTCAAATGGGGTTTCCTGAGTGTTACTCTCCATTCTTCCTGTTCAGTCCTTCAGCAAGTTCACAGTATCATACAGTAGCGATCTTGATCTTGTAGCTTAACGCAAAGTCATTTATAGCCATAAGCCCAACGCATATCTCCAGAGATTAGAATCTCTCATTGGATGGGAATGGTGTCCAGGCATAGGTGATTTTATTATGTGCCAGGGGGAGAGAAAATGACCTAGCGGAAGACAGGTAGGGCTGGAAACTTGACACTTCTTGGTTCTTGCTCATGGCTAGTTTGAGAAGGCCTTGTTAGCACATTCAGGCTTCGGTGCTCTGCACCAAAGCAGTTACTATTTAATCATAGTCCATGGCTAGGCTTCTCATGATTACAAGTTAGAAAACAGAAGGTAAAAATCAGTTAGGTATTAGCAGAATGATCCTAAATTTTGATCCAGTGGTCTGATTTTAGTATAGCTTGACTTTGCAAAATATGTTTAAATGTATTATACTACATGTATTTATTATTTCCACATAAAGGAATGGAAATTCATTTTGCAAGCTCATTTTCTTTTGAGACTTTAAAAACACTCTTGAGATCACAAAAAGACTCTCTTCTATGAGAGAAAATTCTTTGATCCAAGATGCCAGATTTTACGTATTTTAGGTAAAATCCAAATGGAGTTGCTTTTGCTGAGCCCCACATCACCGAGACTTGACTTAACTACAATTTTGGCTCTCCCAGAAATGGAATCTTAAACCAGTCAACCAGGAATCCCCTAATCAGCATTTGTCAGTAATCTTCCTGATAGACCCCTGCCATCTCCATAAGAAAAGTAACCTTGAAATAACCAATCCGCTCTTTTGTCCAGTGCGACTTCCTTGTTCCTGTTCACTTCTGCCCACAAAATCTCTTGCCTTGGACTGTTCTTTGGAGCTCCTTTCTATCTGCTAGATCGGATGTTGCCCAATTCACGAATCGTTGAATAAAACTAATAAGACCTTTAAATTTCCTCAGCTGAATCTTGTTTTTTAATGAGTATATTCTCGCATTGAACACGTTCACTTATTCTTTATTCATTCAACAGATATTAATGGAGCACTTGCCAAGTGCTGCGCAAATAAAACAGGTGTGATCCCTCTGCTAACAGAATTGAGGGAAAGCAGACAGTAATGATGTGATGGGAAAGCAAACAGTGTGCTAAGAGAGAAGGGTGTTGAGCTGGGGGATGAGGTCAGGGAAAGCCTTCTTGAGGTGTTGATATTTGCTACCTAAAAGTGTGAGAAGGAAAAGTTCACCAGGGGAGAAAGAAGAGAATCCAGGCAAAGGCACCAGGGGAAAAACAGCTTCCCCATCCTGGGAACTGAAAGCAAAGCACGCAGGAGACGACTCAGGTGAGGCTGGGATGGAAGACAGACGGGGTGCCCTGTTATTTATGAAATGAAGATTGTAATTGACAATTGCATGCTTATTGCCTTTTCCTCTGTGTCCCTATAGCACGTGGTTCATGCTTTACCACGGACTGGTTCGTGCCATCATCTCTGTTCTTCTCTCCTCCACTAGCAGGAAGCTCCTTGAAAGAAGCTCTGCCTTATTCATCTCCATTTCCTTCCCATCCTCAGAGCCAAGCAGAGCCATTTGCACAAAAAGCATCAAAACGTGTGTCTGTTGGATCAGATTAGACTTTCTATTCCATCCTACTTTCATAACTTTCACTCCAAATTGTACAAGTTATATCTAATTTGTCAAGTATTATTTTCTCTTAAACTTCCACTGCTCTGAGCTGCACACAGCTCTGCCTGAAGACATCCTCCATTCAAACACTAAAAGGAAAAGAACTCTCTTCCTCCACAGGGAAGGAGGTATACCCCAAGACAATAGAGATGTGTGAGAAGAGGGACCAGGTTCCAAAACGTGATTTGTCTCTCTTCGAGAAGCATGATTCAGAGGAGAAGGAGAAGGACAGAGGGGAAAAGGGAAGGAGAGAGAAGAGGAAGGACAAAGGAGCATCTGAAAGGATGTTCTCAGTGTTTATCTGGGGTTGGCAGGATTATTTTAAAGGACATTTGCTCTCTTTTATAATCTTCAGTATTTTTTAATTAAAAAAATTAAATGACTATTATCATTATCACCATTATGACCATTATCCCTCTTATTATCAGAATAAAACCACCAGTTATTTTTGTTGGAGAAGGATTTACCTCCAGAGGGATTTTGGTCTGCAAGCATGCACTGTCTTTCTCTGGTCATAGCATTTCCACTGTATTTCCATAGGAGAACACACCTCACCCGTGGAATGCTGTCTGGTGGGACTGGCAATCAAGATGGTGCCCTTCGCAGCCAAGGGCTGGGTCCTGATCTAACTGGGCCAATATACACATGCTATGTTCTGGCTATGTTTGGCTTTGATCTTAACTTGGCTCTTCCAACTGACATTCAGCCACATTTTGGTCCCAGAGCTTGTCCTCTGATAGAGAGGGTCCACTGTCCTGAGGGCAGTAGTTGCAAAGGTCAATACTGGCAGAAGGCACTAGGATGTGGGAAAAGCTTGTAGGGTTCAGCATGCCTTTTATAGGTTCTCATTTGGAGGGTTTTCACAAACAGGAGGTATGATTATTTTCAAGCAACAGAATTGACTCTGGTTAACTAAGAAATTTTCTCTGTCCTTTCCTGGGTATTTGAATCTTGAGCACAATGTCCCAGGGATGCAAAACAATGGGTCTGATTCAGCCCGAAGACAGTGCCCTGAATTTTCTGCCACCTGAAACTTAATAGTTGTCACGGTTCCTCTTCTTCTTTTTTTTTTTTTTGTGGTACGCGGGCCTCTCACTGTTGTGGCCTCTCCCGTTGCTGAGCACAGGCTCTGGACGCGCAAGCCAAGCGGCCATGGCTCACGGGCCTAGCCGCTCCATGGCATGTGGGATCTTCCCGGACCGGGGCACGAACCGGTGTCCCCTGCATCGGCAGGTGGACTCTCAACCACTGCGCCACCAGGGAAGCCCCTGTCTTTTTAAGGCCTGGCTATTTAGCTCTTTTTTGATTCGGGAAGGATTTTGACATGCTTCTAAATTCCCTTTTTTTCCTTTAGTTCCTATGCTTTGCAAATTTATTTAATGTGATCCACAGTAAGACATACAGAGCGGCCCAGTGTCTACAATCACACATAGGCATAAGTGAAATAAAACCTGCACAAAATAATATTTACTCTTAGTACCTTACAGGCATTCTTATATTTTCTATTCTCCTCTATTTCATTAAAAAAATTCCAGTTGCAACCTCTTAAGCTGACCAATGGGTTACTCCCACCCTTGGAAAGCCTCAGAATTATCCAGTGTCCATTTCTCTTGCTTGCAAATAATCCTATCCCTTGTGCGTGAGAAAAACCAAAATGAGCACCTTAAAAGGAACATTGAACCATACAAACTTTTCTCTCAGGCAGTGAACTCTCTCTAGCTACAGGACAAGCTCTGGGAGCAGAAAGCCAGCAAGTGGCTGGTTGGGAAGAACAAAGCCAATCACAGCCAGAACTTTCTTCTCCGGCAGCAATCAGAAGTCAGTTGTGATCTGACCTGTTGTGTTACGGTGCCTGCTGATTGTCTAAGACAGGAGCCACAAGCCTGCAGAGGCCAAATCTGGACTTGAGCTAAGAATGGCCCCCACATATTTAAATGACTGGGGGGAAAAAATCAAAAAAATAGTATTTCATGACATGGAAAAATTATGTGAAATTCAAATTTCAGTGACCATAAATAAACATTATAAGGAGCACATTCATACCCATTCACTGAGGCATTCATCTACGGTAGCTTTGGGGCTACAGCAGTAGAGAGACACCATACAACCCACAAAGCCTAAAATATTTACTATCTACCTTTGTACAGAAAAAGTTTGCCAACACCTGATCTAAACACTACGGGGAGATTGAGAATGAAGTTAAGGCTTGGTTCCTGCTCTAAAGGTGAGATAGTCCCCATGCGACTGACACAAATCAAGGACAACTAAGCATGATATTGCACAGAACTAAGAAAGCATAACAGGAGGTCAAATGGAAGGAATTCTTCAAAAGAACAGGTGCGGTGGAAGGACTGGGGGCTTCTGGAGGAGGTGAAGCTGGAACCTTTGGCAATTCCTGAATTTCTACGTAGGAAGGGCTTGGAGACAGTAATCTGGGGCTTGAAGCTACATATGCATTTTCCTTACAGAAGAAAATGCGCAAATCAATTGTGTAAATCAGATGAAGGGCTTGGGCGAAGCAGGGAGAAGAATGGATCTTCCTTGAGGAAAGGTAGGATTAAGTTTAAGCAGAAAGGAAGAAAGAAGGAGGGCGGAGTGGCAAAAGAAGGGAATAAGTACCATAATGACGATGATGATAACAGCAGCTCCCATGATCCGGCCCTTATCCTGCGCTGGGCACTGTGTTCAAAGCGCGAAGGTTCGCTGTAAGTGTAAGAGGTAGGGACAGATGATCCCCATTTTACAGGTGAGGATGGAAAGGAGACCAGTCTAACCGGAGCATTTAAAGTAGGGGTGTATTTTAGAGCAGGGTGGGAATAAGGCTTGGTTGGGAGGGAGTGTAGCAGGGCACTATGGAGAGTGGGGAAGATCAGGCAGAGTGTTTTATATCCGATTAAAAAGTGAAAACAAACAACCAACCAAATACGGTAGAGGAGTTTGTAATTGGCATCTGAGGCAATGGGAAGTTTTGGGAAAGGGAGAGATGGGCTGAGGGAGTGATGAAAACACTGTTGAACAGCAGAGCAGGCAGAACTGAGGCAGGAAACTAAGGCCAAGGCAGGTTTCATGCACCCACGGAGATTTGCTCCATGCGTCAGCCCAGTAAGGATTCCTACAGTCAAGAAATCTACAGAACTACCTTTCACCCAGCAGTTTCCAAACTTATTGACCATCGGCCTCCCTTTTTCTTAGAAAACCTATCAACAGCTGTTATTCCTCAGAACACGGCTTAGAAAATGCTGCCTTCGAGAAAAGGCCTACAGTCATACGAGACATCACTGTATTGGCCAGTGGGCATCCAGAGGGCTGATTTTATAAATGTGGCGAGAAGACGAATGGAGACATGGATTTCTATCTTTAGATCTCACTGCTGATACACTGCTTAGTGGAGGTGCCGGATCTTTATACTTGGAGCAGCAGTGTGTGCCGAGCTGGTAAGCCATCAAACACCACGGGGTTTAGACTCACTGGCCAACTTCAAACTGCTTTGCTTTATTTTAGATAATTGAGGTCTTCCCTGGTGGCGCAGTGGTCAAGAATCCACCTGCCAATGCAGGGGACACGGGTTTGAGCTCTGGTCCGGGAAGATCCCACATGCCACGGAGCAACTAAGCCCGTGTGCCACAACTACTGAAGCCCATGCGCCTAGAGCCCATGCTCCGCAACAAGAGAAGCCACCACAATGAGAAGTCCGCACACTACAATGAAGAGTAGCCCCAGCTCGCCACAACTAGAGAAAACCCGCACAGCAACGCAGCCCAAAAATAAATAAATAATAATAGAAATGGCAGCTGAGTAAATACTGTAAATCTAGATACCTGATCCCAGTGCCACAGAAGACAAAGTAATTTCTCTTTCAATGCCATTTTTAGAAGCTGGTTAGCTGCTTGCCCAGGATCCTTTCCTCCCTAAGAAGTGAAGCACCTTTCCTCAGTTGCTAAGGAATCACACACCTCAATGCATTGAATTTCCATTATGTGCCAGTCCCTGTGTTAACAGCCTCTTCTTTGAAAGGCAGGTCTGTTAACCAGGCAGAGTTGGTAGTTATCAGTCACGGGATGATATGGTAATGACCCTGAACTCTAAAGATAAAAAAATAAATTATATATATATACGTATATATGTGTCTGCTTTATATATATGTTCACTACATATATATATATGTGTGTAATATATATCTGCTACATACATATATAATGTGTGTGTTTATTAAATATATATGTATGTGTGTATAGATATGTAGTAGATAATTTTAGTTCGCAGAGCAGCTAAATGGGTAACCAGCAAGGGCTGGATTTACCCACTCTCAACTTCAATCAAGCTGAACATCTGGATGATGCTTTAAAAAGTCAATACAATATCCCCCATTTGGCATCAAGAGATGAACGGCTGCGTAATTAATAGACCGAATTTTCAGGCATTTTTCAGTGCCCCTCTGGACTCCATGTTTTCAAGCCCAGGCTTTCACTGGATCAGATTTCATTTGAAATCATTTTCTGCAATAAAGGATATTTTCATAACTGTAACTCTTAAAAACTAGTAGCTTTCATTGTGCTTGTAAACGGTGGTTAATGAAGAACCTGAATTCTCATCGCTCCCTCTGCAGCAAAGCATGTAGATAATGTGGGCGGGAGGGGGGGCTGGAAGTGCTTCAGTGAAAAAGCACACGTGGTCTCCGGGCCACCTCGGCCAGGTTGTCTGATTCTAGTCTTTCATTGTCTCTGAGCTATTTTACAACACTGTGAGTAGTAGGTAACTGGTAACAACGCAAACATAATTCTCATACACATGCAAATCCTCTCTTGTCTAGAGGGGTCCAAATGACTTCTCTCTCCTTCATGGAAAACTCAGTTTTACTTTCCTTTGTGCCTTCATTTCATTATTTCTGATGCATAAATGAGTCCATTCTTCAGATTCTTTTGAATTGGTTATAACATCTACCTGGTTTCCCTCATTGATTGAGTAGAATAAGATCTTTAACATGTGTTCATTTTTATATCTTCGTGAGAGTTGTGATTTTACCTCTTTCTGAAAATTACCTTTTAACAGTAACATTAATTTTTTTTCTGTATTCCCTGAAACATGCCTTTGTCTCCTGCCCCTGCCCCATTAGAACTACGGGTGAATTTCCACTGCATCTGACCTGTTGTATTGTAGGATAGTAGGCTGTTTCTTTGGGAAATGCATTAGCTAATGGATAATTACCTTTTCTAAATACAGTGTATTGTGTTTTCTTTCTTCAGAAAAGGAGCTAAATTAATGGAGTGATGCGTCCACCAAACACAGGTTATGTATCTCTCCATCCATGACAAATTTTTGAATAATGGTTGCTAATAATAATACCAATATTATCTTTTGTGTTCGGAAATTGATGACTGATCTAGGGCAACAGGACAGAGGGGATGAATTGGTTTCCCAAGAGTGATGACAGATTTACAATTTAAGATTTAATAATTTATTTTACTGAGAGCTTTCAGGTTTGGCCATCATGGTCTAGTAGAGAAAGGGAGGGAACTCTTGTTTACTTAGCTGCATTTGATTATACAGGATAAATGGGTTCAAGCTCTATTTCTGCTACTGCCTAGCTTGAGCACTTGCGAAAATCATCTGCCTTCTGGGCAAGGGGTTTCTAACCCACTCTCAAAGGAGGTGGGGGGCATGGGCTAATTCTATTAAAAGCTACTGGGGGGGATGGTTTCTAATCTACAGCCAGAATTGGGGATCACATAGGAACTAGCCTATCCCCGGTAATAAAAATTTTTATTCTGTGCCCCTACAGACACCGTAGAAGCAACTGAACATGAACTGAGACGTGTACACACACTGTCTCTCTTAAGAGGAGGAAGAGACACCTGAATCACCAGGAATACCTGATTTCTGAGTACACCTCTACACTAAGAACTTCGTCTGGATATCACTTATATGTGCAATCTAAAATATGACACAAATAAACTTATCTATGAAGCAGAAACAGACTCACAGACATAGAGAACAGACTTGTGGTTGCAAGGGGGAAGGGAGTGGGGGAGGGAAGGATTGGGAGTTTGGGGTTAGCAGATGCAAACTAGTATTTATAGAACGGATAAACAACAAGGTCCTACTGTATAGCATGGGGAACTATATTCAATATCCTGGGATAAACCATAATGGAAAGGAATATGAAAAAGGATGTATATATATAGTCAATCAAGTAAACTTCAATAAAATAAATGTTAAAAAAAAAAAAAAAGAACTAGGCATTCTTTTTCTCCCCCCACCCCACCCATAGAAGTGCTCATTTCTGTTTACAAAAACTGAGATGTCACCTGTCACCTGGTATGTTCTACCTTCTTGGTCCTTTCATAACTGTCTGGGCACTCTTTGGGGTGGTAATAAAGAAGAAATGGTCAGTCCCTGGACACAGATAATGTTCCAGAGAAATGGAAGTCTCTGTTCTCTGGGCTGACATAAACACCTCTCCTTTTGGTAGCAGAATTAACAGCTATTGTTTGAACGGTATTTCTAGTCATCTACCTGAAGCATTTTCTTTTGTAAATGAAAGTGACAATTTCTTCTTCGCTTCAATTTGTAGGAAGTATAAATCTTCCAGGGCAGGAATGCCTGAGGAAAATCAAACCCATTTTGCATGGGGAGAGCTCTTGATGCTTCAGGAAGTTCATAACAGTGTTTCTCTTGGCTTAATCCTGAGCATATGCAAGTTTTTATTGCCAGCGCTTTGTGTGTGTGAACTGTGAGACATCTGAAGGAAAAGAGGGCAGAAACCTAGGGGCCAAGATGAAGAGATGGAACACGAAAAGTCTTTAAACTCTTCTGCATCATGAAACTAGGCCATCTGCATCAAAAAAGAATTAGACCTGATCAGTGATTCTCAACTGGGGACAATTTTGCCTCTCTAGGGGACATTTGTCAATGTCTGGAGACACTTTTGTTGTCATAGCTGGGGATGGGTGGGAGACGTGCCATTGGTGTCTAGTGGGTAGAGGCCAGAATGCTGCTAAACATCCTACAATGCACAGGAAAGTCCCCTCAACACGGAATTATTACCCCAAACGTCAATGTCAGCGCTGAGGTTCTCTCACACCTGTCGGGACAGCTATTGTTGAAAAGATGAATAATAATAAGTGTTGGAGAGAGTGTGGAGAAAAGGGAACCCTAGTGCACTGTTGGTGGGAATGTACGTTGGTGAAGCCATTATGAAAACAGAATGGAAGTTCCTCAAGAAATTAAAAATAGGACCACTTTATGATCTAAGAATTCTACTTCTGAAGATTTATCCAAAGAAAACAAAAACACTAGTTTAAAAAGATATATGCATCCTTATGTTCACTGCAGCATTATTCACAATAGCCAAGATGTAAGCAACAGAAGTGCCCATCAATAGGTGAAAGGATAAAGAAGATGTAGTATATCTATACAATGGGACATTACTCAACCATAAAAAGAGTGAGATCTTGCCATTTGCAACAACATGGATGGACCTAGAGGGTATTATGCTAAGTGAAATAAGTCAGACAGGGAAAAGACAAATACCACGATTTCACTTATATGTAGAATTTAAACAACAGAACAAACATAACAAAACAGAAACGGGCGCAGATACAGAGAACAAACTGGTGGTTGCCAGAGAGGGTTAGGGGAATAGGTAAAATAGGTGAAGGGGATTAAGAGGTACAAACTTCCAGTTAAAAATAAATAAATCAAGCGGATGTAATGTACAACATAGGTATTATAGTCAATAATGTTGTAGTAACTTTGCATGGTGACAGGGGGTAACTAGACTTGTCATGGTGATCACTTCATAATGTATAACAATATCGAATCACTATGCTGTACACCCTAAACTAATATAATACTGTAAGTCAATTATACTTCAATAATTTTTTTAAAAAGTAGTGCCACGATTGAGAAATCCTGGACAAATGGATTCCAAATTTCCTTCTAGCCCCAAGACATCATGATGCTAAAACATAATTTCTAGTCCCAAATAAGAAATCTGTTACTATTGTGTCCCCCAAAATCCATGTTGAAGCCCTAACCTCTAATTTGACTGTATTTGGAGATAGGGTCTATAAGGAGGTAATTAAGGTTAAATGAGGTCATCAGGATAGGGCCCTGATCAGATAGAATTAGTGTCCATCAAAAAAAGACATAATTCTCGCTCTCTCCCTCTCTCTCTGTCCCCTTGCACTTGCAAACAGAAAAGGCCATGTGAACACACAGTGAGAAGGTGGCCTCCTACAAGACAAGAGGCCTCAGAATGAAACTTTGCCTTTTCAGTACCTTGATCTTGATCCCTACCTCGAGAACTCTGAGAAACAAATTTCTGTTGTTTAAACCACCAGTCTGTGGTATTTTGTTATGGGAGCCTGAACAAACTCATACAGCTATTTATAGTAACTGTCACTGTTAATATATTCTTAGGTTTTTACTATACGCTAGGCCCTGTGCTAAGCATTATACATACCTTATCACTCTTACTTCTCAACATCCCCCCTGTGAGGTTGGAATTATTATTATCCCTACAGAAGAATAAATGAAGGCTCAGAGAGGTTATAAAAACTAGCCTAAGATCAACCAGTTAGTAAATGGGAGAGATGAGCTATGAACCTAAACAGCCTGAGCCCTGGTTAAGAATTCATGTATTTAATTACCATAAGATGTCACTTTCCCTAATTGACTGTCTTATCTACTTAAACTTATAAACTTCAAGGGAAGGCAGGATACAGAAAAGGGCCAGAGGAGGGTGAAATTGCCAAAGAATGTGGAAATCAAAAATCTCCGTATCTTCTTCAAAAAGTCAACTATAAAATTACCAATGGCCCAGCAACTCCACTCCTAGGTATACACCCTCAAAGAATTTAAAACAGGTGCTCAAACACTCGTTCACAAATGATTATAGCAGCATTATTCCCAGTAGCCAAAAGGTAGAAATGACCCAAATACCCATCAACTGATGAATAAACAAAATGTGGTGTATTCATAAATGAAATATTATTCATAAAAAGGAATGAAGCACTGATACCTGCTACACCATGGATGAACCTTGAAAACGTGATGCTAAGTGAAAGAAGCCCAGCACAAAAGGTCACAAATTGTATGATTCCATGTATATGAAACATACAGAATAGGTAAATCCAAAGAGACAGAAAGCAGTAGGGGAAGGGGTACAGGGGGAGGGACTGTTTAATGATACAGGGTCTCCTTTTGGGGCAAAGAAATGTTTTGAAACTAGATAGAGGTGATGGTTGCACAACACTGTGAAAGTACTAAGTGCCACTGGATTGTACACTTTAAAACGGTTAAGGGTTAATTTTATGGTATGTGAAATTGACCTTAATAAATAAAATCTTGATCTCAGTAGAGAAGAAAGACATATAAAGCCAACCTAGTCCTGGCTTTGGATAAGCATTTGAGAAAGAAAGCCCTGCTACAAGGCAGAGCTGACCCTTACAAAAGCGGACCTCTTAGCTCCTGGATCCCAGCCCGGCCGCCTGCGCCCCTGCTGGGCTGCTCTTCTGGATGTCATTTGCACTTGTTTTAGATGTGCTCCGGGGACACCTTCCCTACATCTATTTAAACAGATGAAGACGGATGGATTGTGCAGTGGTGGACGGCAGGTCTCCAGCACTAACAGTGCACCGCAAACACGGAGTGGGTGAAATGGTCTCACCAGAAGTGCTGGGTGTGAAAGAACCAAATGGAACCAAAATGGAAATAATTTAAGCACTTTTGTTCCTTGTCACAATGATAGCTACTTTTAAGAGCCACCTGCATTTCACCCCTGGAGTAGGGCCTGGACAAATTTCCAGCTTTCAGCTGTTTTAATTCCTTCCTGGACTGAGGAGGGTGCTATAGACTGAATGTTTATGTCCCGCCCCAATTCATATATTAAAATCTAATCCCCCATGTGATGGTATTAGGAGGTGGGGCCTTTGGGAGGTGATTAGGTCATGAGGGTGGAGCCCTCATGAGTGGAATTAATGCCCTTATAACAGAGACCCCAGAAAGTCTCCCCACCCCCTTCCTCCACATGAGAACACAGCTAAAAGACAGTCATCTATGAACCAGGAAGCCCCTACCAGGCACTGGATTTGCCAGTGTCTTCATCTTGGACTTCTCAGCCTCCAGAATTGCGAGAGTGAAATTGCTGTTGTTTGAAAGCCCCCCAGTCTATGGTCTTCTGTCACAGCAGCCCGAATGGACCAAGACAAAGGGGTATAAACACAGGAAGAAAAACACGAAGTAAGGAAAGACTGGTTTGTCCCTTCCTCTGCTCATTATTGTCTATTTCCCAAATTTATCTCTGGGACCAGGATTATGGAGAGAGTTGTTTCTTTCTTCTGCCCTGGGATCACCAGGAGAAATTGGCAAGTGGACTGACTTCCCTGGTGGTGCAGTGGTTAAGAATCTGCCTGCCAATGCAAGGGACATGGGTTTGAGCCCTGGTCCAGGAAGATCCCACATGCCACGGAGAAACTAAGCCCTTGCGTCACAACTACTGAACCTGAACTCTACAGCCCATGAGCCACAACTATTGAGCCTGAGTGCCACAACTACTGAAGCCTGCACGCCTAGAGCCTATGCTCCGCAACAAGAGAAACCACCGTAATGAGAAGCCCACGCACTGCAATGAAGAGTAGCCCCACTGCTGCAACTAGAGAAAGCCCATGCACAACAACAAAGACCCAACGCAGCCAAAAATAAAATTATTAATTAAAAAAAAAAACAAAGAAATCTGGCACGTGGGAACTGCAATGGGAGAAGGTCTAAGTGGGAAGGGTCAGCATGGTGACAACCCAGAATCTTTAAAATTGGTTTCCACACACTATTTCGGTGCCTTTCCCTTTAAAAATATGGAAAGCCAATGGAATTTAATATAGTTGGAAGCTTACAAGTAACTAAAGGGGAAGTTATGGACTTTTTGATAGTCCTAGATTCAAATCCTTTCTCCGTTGATTAATGGGGCAAGATTTTCATCTCTCTGTTCCTGGATTTCCATATATATATTAATACACACACACACACAATGCTTTAACTTATAGGGTGGTAGAGGGGAGTAAATCAGATAAAACTGTATCTCTTCAATTTTGAGACCACTTTCTTCTCCCACATTTTAGCATTTCTGAAGTTAGGATGCCCCTTCCCCATCCCACAAATGCATAATTTAACATAAATGTATACATGTGATAATATTAAGTAGATTTTTTTAGTGAAGTTTTCCTTTTAATTTTCTTTTTTGCTTGACTCTCCATTGCCCCCACCTCACTCTGGCCCTCACATCAGCCCCGTCTCCCCCGCTCACTCCCCACCTTCCCCCAGGTAGCCTATAGCAACAACTTGTTATGCATTTTCCATGTTTTTCTCCGTACTAATAAAATCACACACATACAAACACGCACACATATCCATGGATGCATATATATTATATGTGATATATACAGAGAAAGACATTTTGTTTTATAAAAATGAGATCCTGTTATATACATTTTCCTTGATCTCATTTTTCTCCCTCAATAATACCTCTAAGACAACTATTACTACTCTAATTTATTCCTTTGTAACAGCTCCCTACCTTTCACAGTGGATGAACAATAATTTATTCAACCATTCTTCTACTCTTGGGCCTTCACTGTGTTCAGTGTTTTGGTTTTCTGTTTTTTGCACATACTCCCTTGTACACTGGTGCTTCTATTTCTGTTGGGTAGAGTCCCAGAGTCAGACTGCTGGGTCAAAGCATATGAGTATTTTAAACTTTAATAGATGTTATCTGACTGCTTTCCCCAAAGGCTGGAACACTCAACGATTTCACCAGCAGCATCTAAGATGACTCTGCTCTCCGCATGAAATTAAAAGGACTTTTAATGGACCAGTACATTTAATGCTGCCATGCTGTTTTTTGTTCTTGTTGTTCCAAAAAGATGTGATTGACTATGAATGGTGCATCCCACATTTGCTGACATCTAAGAATCAAGGAGATATGGTATATATGTCAAGCACCTTGCCCAGCCTACACCCATCATAGCATTCATGGTGCACTGCCAGTTCACAATAATAGTAGCTATTCCTGTTGTTTTGTATCTGATCTGAAAATCTTGCAACCTTCCCTCAAAGCAGGAAAGCAAGAAGGCTCATCTACCCACAGGAGCAGGAACAAACTTTCTAAAGCAGGAGATGGGCAGGTGATTTCGACCAAGACTCCAGCTAACTTTATTTCTTTTTAGTTTGATGATTTTGAAGGTTTGCAAAACACAGTTAAATCATTTGCATATCAATCTTTGTGGATTAACAGTGGCCCAATTCAGCAACTGGTGATTTTTTTGAATGTGAAGCTTCTGAGTGCTGGGTGATGTGATAGACACCGAGCATTCAGCATTCAGCAGTGAATGTAACACGCAGAGTTTCTGTGGTCATGGCACTCACAGGAAAACAGAATCAAGTAATTGCACTCCAGGTTAGCCCAGAAAACTTGGTTTGACCCTATTAGGACTCACTTTCTCAAGGGCCTGCAAAAACACACCTGTGGCCAAACAACTGAATTAATCTCTTGAAAACATTTAGCTATAAGGGCATCGGGTCAGCAAGCTGACTGAATTCTGTTTCTGAAGGACTGGGAGACACAGCAACATCTCTTGGTCCTTTGGTTTTGCAAAGAAGTTTTCTCAACTTTACTGAGGTATAATTGACAAAAATGTGATATTTAAAGTGTACATTGAGCTTCCGGGAAGATGGCAGAAGAGTAAGACGCGGAGATCACCTTCCTCCCCACAGATACACCAGAAATACATCTACACGTGCAACAACTCCTACAGAACACCTACTGAACGCTGGCAGAAGACCTCAGACCTCCCAAAAGGCAATAAACCTCCCACGTACCTGGGTAGGGCAAAAGAAAAAAAAAATAAACATAGACAAAAGAATAGGAACGGGACCTGCACCAGTGGGAGGGGGCTGTGAAGGAGGAAAAGTTTCCACACACTAGGAAGCCCCTTCGCGGGCGGAGACTGCGGGTGGTGAAGGGGGAAAGCTTCGGAGCCGCGGAAGAGAGCACAGCAACGGGGTGCGGAGGGCAAAGCGGAGAGATTCCCGCACAGAGGATCAGGGCCGACCGGCACTCACCAGCTCGAGAGGCTTGTCCGCTCACTGCCAGGGCGGGCGGGGCAGGGAGTTGAGGCTCGGGCTTCGGTCGGAGCGCCGGGAGAGGACTGGGGTTGGCGGCGTGAACACAGCCTGCAGCGGGTTAGTGCACCGCGGCTAGCCGGGAGGGAGTCCGGGGAAAAGTCTGGAGCTGCCGAAGAGGCAAGAGACTTTTTCTTCCCTCTTTGTTTCCTGGTGCGCGAGGAGAGGGGATTAAGAGCGCTGCTTGAAGGGGCTCCAGAGACTGGCGCGAGCGGCGGCTAAAAGCGCGGACCCCAGAGACGGGCATAAGACGCTAAGGCTGTTGCTGCCGCCGCCAAGAAGCCCGTGTGCGAGCACAGGTCACTATCCACACCTCCCTTCCGGGGAGCCTGTGCAGCCCGCCACTGCCAGAGTCCCGCGACCCAGGGACAACTCCCCTGGGAGAACGCACGGCGCGCCTCAGGCTGGTGTAACGTCACGCGGCGCGCCTCAGGCAGGTGCAACGTCACGCGGCGCGCCTCAGGCTAGTGCAACGTCACGCCAGCCTCTGACGCCGTAGGCCCGCCCCGCACTCCGTGACCCTCCCTACCCCGGCCTGAGTGAGCCAGAGCTCCCAATCAAAGGCTCCTTTAACCCTGTCCTGTCTGAGCGAAGAACAGACGCCCTCCTGCGACCTACACGCAGAGGTGGGGCCAAATCCAAAGCTGAGCCCCTGGGAGCTGTGAGAAAAAAGAAGAGAAAGGGAAATCTCTCCCAGCAGCCTCAGAAGCAGCGGATTAAAGCTCCACAATCAACTTGATGTACCCTGCATCTGTGGAATACATGAATAGACAACGAATCATCCCAAATTGAGGAGGTGGACTTTGAGAGCAAGATTTATGATTTTTTTCCCCTTTTCCTCTTTTTGTGAGTGTGTATGTGTATGCCTCTGTGTGAGATTTTGTCTGTATAGCTTTGCTTCCACCATTTGTCCTAGGGTTCTATCCGTCCGTTTTTTTCTTGTTTTGTTTTGTTTTCTTAATAATTACTTTTTTATTTTAATAACTTTATTATACTTTATCTTACTTTATTTTATTTTACTTTATCTTTCTTTCTTTTTTCCTTCCTTCCCTCCTTCCTTCCTCCCTCCCTCCTTCCCTCCCTCCCTCCCTCCCTCCGTTCTTTCTTTCTTTCTTTCTTTCTTTCTTTCTTCTAATTCTTTCTTTCTACTTTTGCTCCCTTTTATTCTGAGCCGTGTGGATGAAAGGCTCTTGGTGCTGCAGTCAGGAGTCAGTGCTGTGCCTCTGAGGTGGGAGAGCCAACTTTAGGACACTGGTCCACAAGAGACCTCCCAGCTCCACATAATATCAAATGGTGAAAATCTCCCAGAGATCTCCATCTCAACAACAGCACCCAGCTTCACTCAACGACCAGCAAGCTACAGTGCTGGATATCCTGTGCCAAACAACTAGCAAGACAGGAACACAACCCCACACATTAGCAGAGAGGCTGCCTAAAATCATAATAAGGCCACAGACACACCAAAACACACCACCAGACACGGACCTGCCCACCAGAGAGACAAGATCTAGCCTCATCCACCAAAACACAGGCACTAGTCCCCTCCACCAGGAAGCCTACACAACCCACTGAACCAACCTTAGCCACTGGGGACAGACACCAAAAACAACGGGAACTACGAACCTGCAGCCTGCAAAAAGGAGACCCCAAACACAGTAAGATAAGCAAAATGAGAAGACAGAAAAACACACAGCAGATGAAGGAGCAAGATAAAAATCCACCAGACCTAACGAATGAAGAGGAAATAGACAGTCTACCTGAAAAAGAATTCAGAATAATGATAGTAAAGATGATCCAAAATCTTGGAAGTAGAATGGACAAAATGCAAGAAACATTTAACAAGGACCTAGAAGAACTAAAGATGAAACAAACAACGATGAACAACACAATAAATGAAATTAAAACTACTCTAGATGAGATCAATAGCAGAATAACTGAGGCAGAAGAACAGATAAGTGATCTGGAAGATAAAATAGTGGAAATAACTACTGCAGAGCAGAATAAAGAAAAAAGAATGAAAAGAACAGAGGACAGTCTCAGAGACCTCTGGGACAACACTAAATGCAACAACATTCGAATTATAGGGGTTCCAGAAAAAGAAGAGGAAAAGAAAGGGACTGAAAAAATATTTGAAGAGATTATAGTTGAAAACTTCCCTAATATGGGAAAGGAAATAGTTAACCAAGTCCAGGAAGCACAGAGAGTCCCATACAGGATAAATCCAAGAAGAAATATGCCAAGATACATATTAATCAAACTGTCAAAAATTAAATACAAAGAAAACATATTAAAAGCAGCAAGGGAAAAACAACAAATAACACACAAGGGAATCCCCATAAGGTTAACAGCTGATCCTTCAGCAGAAACTGCAAGCCAGAAGGGACTGGCAGGACATATTTAAAGTGATGAAGGAGAAAAACCTGCAACCAAGATTACTCTACCCAGCAAGGATCTCATTCAGATTTGATGGAGAAATTAAAACCTTACAGACAAGCAAAAGCTGAGAGAGTTCAGCACCACCAAACCAGCTTTACAACAACTGCTAAAGGAACTTCTCTAGGCAAGAAACACAAGAGAAGGAAAAGACCTACAACAACGAACCCAAAACAATTAAGAAAATGGGAATAGGAACATACATATCGATAATTACCTTACACGTAAATAGACTAAATGCTCCCACCAAAAGACACAGATTGGCTGAATGGATACGAAAACAAGATTTATTTGCTGTCTACAAGAGACCCACTTCAGACCTAGGGACACATACAGACTGAAAGTAAGGGGATGGAAAAAGATATTTCATGCAAATGGAAACCAAAAGAAAGCTGGAGTAGCAATTCTCATATCAGACAAAATAGACTTTAAAATAAAAACTATTAGAAGAGACAAAGAAGGACACTACATAATGATCAAGGGATCAATCCAAGAAGAAGATATAACAATTGTAAATATGCACCCAACATAGAAGCACCTCAGTACATAAGGCAAATACTAACAGCCATAAAAGGGGAAATCGACAGTAACACATTCATAGTATGGGACTTTAACACCCCACTTTCACCAATGGACAGATCATCCAAAATGAAAATAAATAAGGAAACACAAGCTTTAAATGATACATTAAACAAGATGGACTTAATTGATATTTATAGGACATTCCATCCAAAAACAACAGAATATACATTTTTCTCAAGTGCTCATGGAACACTCTCCAGGGTAGATCATATCTTGGGTCACAAGTCAAGCCTTGGTAAATTTAATAAAATTGAAATCGTATCAAGTATCTTTTCCGACCACAACGCTATGAGACTAGATATCAATTACAGGAAAAGATCTGTAAAAAATACAAACACATGGAGGCTAAACAATACACTACTTAATAACAAAGTGATCACTGAAGAAATCAAAGAGGAAATCAAAAATTACCTAGAAACAAATGACAATGGAGACACGACGACCCAAAATCTACGGGATGCAGCAAAAGCAGTTCTAAGAGGGAAGTTTATAGCAGTACAAGCCCACCTTAAGAAACAGGAAACATCTCGAATAAACAACCTAACCTTGCACCTAAAGCAATTAGAGAAAGAAGAATAAAAAAAAACCAAAGTTAGCAGAAGGAAAGAAATCATGAAAATCAGATCAGAAATAAATGAAAAAGAAATGAAGGAAACGATAGCAAAGATCAATAAAACTAAAAGCTGGTTCTTTGAGAAGATAAACAAAATTTATAAACCATTAGCCAGACTCATCAAGAAAAAAAGGGAGAAGACTCAAATCAATACAATTAGAAATGAAAAAGGAGAAGTAACAACTGACACTGCAGAAATACAAAAGATCATGAGAGATTACTACAAGCAACTCTATGCCAATAAAATGGACAACCTGGAAGAAATGGACAAATTCTTAGAAATGCACAATCTGCCAAGACTGAATCAGGAAGAAATAGAAAATATGAACAGACCAATCACAAGCACTGAAATTGAAACTGTGATTAAAAATCTGCCAACAAACAAAAGCCCAGGACCAGATGGCTTTACAAGCGAATTCTATCAAACATTTAGAGAAGAGCTAACATGTATCCTTCTCAAACTCTTCCAAAATATAGCAGAGGGAGGAACACTGTCAAACTCATTCTACGAGGCCACCATCACCTTGGTACCAAAACCAGACAAGGATGTCACAAAGAAAGAAAACTACAGGCCAATACCACTGATGAACATAGATGCAAAAATCCTCAACAAAATACTAGCAAACAGAATCCAACAGCACATTAAAAGGAACATACACCATGATCAAGTGGGATTTATTCCAGGAATGCAAGGATTCTTCAATATACGCAAAACAATCAATGTGATAAACCATATTAACAAATGGAAGGAGAAAAACCATATGATCATCTCAATAGATGCAGAGAAAGCTTTCGACAAAATTCAACACCCATTTATGATAAAAACCCTGCAGAAAGTAGGCATAGAGGGAACTTTCCTCAACATAATAAAGGCCATATATGACAAACCCACAGCCAACATCGTCCTCAATGGTGAAAAACTGAAAGCATTTCCACTAAGATCAGGAACAAGACAAGGTTGCCCACTCTCACCACTCTTATTCAACATAGTTTTGGAAGTTTTAGCCACAGCAATCAGAGAAGAAAAGGAAATAAAAGGAATCCAAATTGGAAAAGAAGAAGTAAAGCTGTCACTGTTTGCAGATGACATGATACTATACATAGAGAATCCTAAAGATGCTACCAGAAAACTACTAGAGCTAATCAATGAATTTGGTAAAGTAGCAGGATACAAAATTAATGCACAGAAATCTCTGGCATTCCTATACACTAATGATGAAAAATCTGAAAGTGAAATCAAGAAAACACTCCCATTTACCACTGCAACAAAAAGAATAAAATATCTAGGAATAAACCTACCTAAGGAGACAAAAGACCTGTATGCAGAAAATTATAAGACCCTGATGAAAGAAATTAAAGATGATACAAATAGATGGAGAGATATACCATGTTCTTGGATTGGAAAAATCAACATTGTGAAAATGACTCTACTACCCAAAGCAATCTACAGATTCAATGCAATCCCTATCAAACTACCAATGGCATTTTTCACAGAACTAGAACAAAAAATTTCACAATTTGTGTGGAAACACAAAAGACCCCGAATAGCCAAAGCAATCTTGAGAACGAAAAACGGAGCTGGAGGAATCAGGCTTCCTGACTTCAGACTATACTACAAAGCTACAGTAATCAAGACAGTATGGTACTGGCACAAAAACAGAAATATAGATCAATGGAACAAGATAGAAAGCCCAGAGATAAACCCACGCACATATGGTCACCGTATCTTTGATAAAGGAGGCAGGAATGTACAGTGGAGAAAGGACAGCCTCTTCAATAAGTGGTGCTGGGAAAACTGGACAGGTACATGTAAAAGTATGAGATTAGATCACTCCCTAACACCATACACAAAAATAAGCTCAAAATGGATTAAAGACCTAAATGTAAGGCCAGAAACTATCAAACTCTTAGAGGAAAACATAGGCAGAACACTCTATGACATAAATCACAGCAAGGTCCTTTCTGACCCACCTCCCAGAGAAATGGAAATAAAAACAAAAATAAACAAACGGGACCTAATGAAACTTCAAAGCTTTTGCACAGCAAAGGAAACCATAAACAAGACCAAAAGACAGCCCTCAGAATGGGAGAAAATATTTGCAAATGAAGCAACTGACAAAGGATTAATCTCCAAAATTTATAAGCAGCTCATGCCCCTGAATAACAAAAAAAACAAACAACCCAATACAAAAATGGGCAGAAGACCTAAAAAGACATTTCTCCAAAGAAGATATACAGACTGCCAACAAACACATGAAAGAATGCTCAACATCATTAATCATTAGAGAAATGCAAATCAAAACTACAATGAGATATCATCTCCCACCAGTCAGAATGGCCATGATCAAAAAATCTAGAAACAATAAATGCTGGAGAGGGTGTGGAGAAAAGGGAACCCTCTTGCACTGTTGGTGGGAATGTAAATTGATAGAGCCACTGTGGAGAACAGTATGGAGGTTCCTTAAAAACCTACAAATAGAACTACCATATGACCCAGCAATCCCACTACTGGGCATATACCCTGAGAAAACCATAATTCAAAAAGAGTCATGTACCAAAATGTTCATTGCAGCTCTATTTACAATAGCCCGGAGATGGAAACAACCTAAGTGCCCATGTTCGGATGAATGGGTAAAGAAGATGTGGCACATATATACAATGGAATATTACTTAGCCATAAAAAGAAACGAAATTGAGCTATTTGTATTGAGATGGATAGACCTAGAGTCTGTCATATAGAGTGAAGTAAGTCAGAAAGAGAAAGACAAATACCGTATGCTAACACATATATATGGAATTTAAGGGGAAAAAATGTCATGAAGAACCTAGGGGTAAGACAGGAATAAAGACACAGACCTACTAGGGAATGGACTTGAGGATATGGGGAGGGGGAAGGGTAAGCTGTGACAAAGCCAGAGTTAGGCATGGACATATATACACTACCAAACGTAGGGCAGATATCTAGTGGGAAGCAGCCTCATAGCACAGGGAGATCAGCTCGGTGCTTTGTGACCACCTAGAGGGGTGGGATAGGGAGGGTGGGAGGGAGGAAGATGCAAGAGGGAAGAGATATGGGAACATATGTATATGTATAACTGATTCACTTTGTTATAAAGCAGAAACTAACACACCATTGTAAAGCAATTATACTCCAATAAAGATGTTAAAAAAAATAAAGTGTACATTGTGGTGATTTGATATAGGTAAACATTGTGAAAAGATTCTCACCATGTAGTTAGCTAAAACATTTATCACCACACGTTTATATATTTGTTTATTTTTTTGGTGAGGACATTTAAGTTCTACTCTCTTTGCAAATTTCAATGATATAATTCAGTATTATCAACTATAGTCATCATGTTTTATACTAGATCCTCAGACCTCATCTTTTTAAAAAAAAGTTTATTGGAGTATAGTTGATTTACAATGTTGTGTTTGTTTCAGGGGTACAGAAAAGTGAATCAGTTAAACATATACATAGATCCACTCTTTTTTTTTTTTCTTTTAAGATACTTTTCCCATATAGGCCATTACAGAGTATTGAGTAGAGTTCCCTGTGCTATACAGCAAGTTCTTATCAGACCTCCTTCATCTTATACCTGAAAGCTGGTAGGTACCCTTTTACCAACCTCTTCCCATTTCCCCCCTCCCCCAGCCCCTAGCAACCACTTTTCTACTGTTTCTATGAGACTGATTTTTTTTTTTTAGATTCCACATGTGTGATATCGTGCACTATTTGTCTTTCTAACTTATGTCACTTAGCAAAATGCCTTCAAGTTCCATCCATTTTGTCACAAATGGCAGGATTTCCTTCTTTCTCATGGCTGAATGATATTCCATTGTATATATACAGCACATCTTTTTTATCCATTCATCGGCTGATGGACACTTAGGTTGTTTCCATGTCTTGGCTATTGTGAATAATGCTGCAGTGAGCATGGGGGTGTAGAGGGCTCTTTGATACCCTGTTTCCATTTCCTTCAGATATATTCCCAGAAGTGAGATTGCTGGATCATATAGTAGTTCTATTTTTTCCAAAAGACCTTAAGTCACCTGAAGGCAGGGACTATAGATGTCCTACTCAAAGGGCTACTGTATTCTAAAGAGCTTAGCATAATATCTGGCATATAAGAGGCTATCATTAAATATGTATTCAATGGATGAGGAAATGAATGGATGAATGGACAAATACATGAATGAATGACTTACCTGTTTGGGAATTTTAAATAAACTGATTAATTAGTGTCATGCCTTATAGTTATTTTCCAATTTGCATTTTATGAAATCTAGACATACTTGTCACCATCTTGTAATGCAGTTGTTGTTCGTGATTTATCCAAATAAATATGTCCCTGGAAACCCTAGTCTAGTGCAAACAGCCTGGGCTGTTGTGTCCTTGCTCAGTCCATACTGGCTGCACCCCTTCCCTGGGGTGAGTCCTTAACCTGTGTCCCCACTTACAAAGGGCCATGATGACTTCTGCCCTTTGCCCTTTTTTGTAAAGAGTAAATTAGAAAACACAGGAAAAGTATAAACTGGAAAGTGCTATAAAGGTAAGAGGCCATTACTGTTACTTCTGCCGACACCCATAATCCATGCACCTCTTTAAAACCTACTGAAAGTGCGAATAAGCAGCACTGGTGCTGATGTATTTAAATTCCGAAGGCCTCAGGCTAACAACAGTTATTTCCCACCTGTCACATTGCCTATGTTTAGAAGACCCTCTTTCTTTCCTCTCCGTAATCAACCACCAATGCTTTTTCCCTTCCAGATGTCTGCCTGGTTAGTCCCTTCCTCCCAACCCACTGCCACTGCTTTAGACGCCAGTCCCTGTGAACTCACGATCAGATGATTCCAAAACACGCCTGGTTGGTCCTCCACCGCCCCGGAGTCCCTGCCCTTCCATCCCGTCTGCAACCACTGCCAGACAAGTCTTCCTAAGATGCTACTTTCTTTACCTCTGCCCCTTGTCCTGCAGTGGCTCCATGCAGCCTGTCATTTTTAATCTGCTCAAGTCTAGGGGCCCTGATCAATCAACCCTGGACTTCCCCAATCCACCAGTGCAGCCAAGTTCATGCATGCCTCCAACAATCTCCTTACACATCATCACCTCCACACTTTTCCTGAGGCCAGACCGCCCACTTTAACTTTCCTCTTTTCCTTCTTTCCAATTGTTTAAATACTACCCAGTTAAGGTCCACTTTATATCCTGTTCTGTCAGTATCATCATCATCAACACCATCACCATCATTTAGGGAGACTGTGGCTTTCCACATTCTCTGCAAGGGCTTTCCACATTATCTCACTGAATCTTCCTCATTACCCTATGAGGCAGGTCTTCTTACTATCTCCATTTTATAGATGAGAAGACGAGGGACTTCCCTGGCGGTCCAGTTGTTAAGACTCTACGCTCCCAATGCAGGTTCAATCCCTGGCTGGGGAACAAAGATCCTGTATGCTGCACAGTGCGGGCCCCCCCCCCACCAAAAAAAAAAAGCTATGTATAGCTGAGAAGATGAAATTCAGAGAGGTTAAGTAACTAACCCAAGGTCACAGAGCTAATAAGTGTTAAAGTCATGATTCAAATGCAGGCAGAATTCCCACTCTCAAACACTAGACTGTCCATGAAATCTTTCTTGGTCACCCCCAGGGAGGCCTCTCTCTGGGAAGCTACAAGTTTTCAAAACAGGAAAATTCTTCTGCTGCATTTCTGTAAATGTCTTTAAGCTCCCACCGCAGTTTTACCCTGAAGGCACTCTGAAGCAGTGAGACGTAGTCCTCAAGTTTACAAGGGATGCGTTTGTAATGGAAAAGGAAATTAATGAGCCAGAGAACAGAATCAGTACTAAGAAACCCAGAGAAGTGTCTAACCGACCTTATCTGTATCTGTATTAAGAGCGGTTTTACTAATCCCAGGAAATAAGAAAGGCAGTAGGATGAAGTCACCCGTGCTGGGTTCAAGTTCCAGCTCTGCCACTTACTAGCAGACTGGCATCGGGCAAGTTGCTTAATCTCTTTGAGTCTCAGTTTCCTCATCTGTAAAATAGAGCAATAAATGGCTCCATTGCACCTCACATCATAGGGTGTGTTGGAAGGAGTAAATTAGAGCATGCACGTAAACACGTGCTTGGAGCAGGCACATAGTAAGTGTTCAGTGTATGATATTTCTTACCATCATTCTCTTCTACTTCTCTTAAAATCACTAGTTTTGCTCCTTTAATGTCAAGGCATTTTAACTAAAAAATAACTATCAGTAAGTCAGACTCTGACTCATTCAAACAAACAAAAATCCCCAAACTTAATTCTAGCAGTCTAGTCCTTGGTCACCCCACGTGGACCCTGCAGGAAATGTGGAGCTGAGCCTTCTCCTGTCTAGCCTCCTACAAACTTATCTGGACTCCAAAATGCACTCACCTCCTGCCCGTCTTGTCTCCCTCACTTTTTAAGAGCCTAGCAAGCATGACTGATCCAGCTGTAGTTCCTGGGTAAAATGTGCACGTGTGCCATTCCCTCTGCCTGGAATGCTGTTCCCCTCATTCAGTGATGAAATGTTGTTCACCTTTTCAGCCTACTTCAAGAGTCCTTTTCTCTTCCAGACCCCAGGACCATCCCTCGGTGTGACCACTTGGACCTACAATATATTTGTTATTATATTATATAAATTATACCTGTATTTATTTATTTTTTATTTTTTGGGTGTGCCACACGGCTTGTGGGATCTTAGTTCCCTGAATAGGGATCGAACCTGGGCGCCTGGCAATGAGAGCACTGAGTCCTAACCACTGGACCGCCAGGGAATTCCCATCTTAACCATTTCTAAGTGTACAGTTCCATGGTATTAAGTACATTCCCATTTCACAGATGAAGAGAGTGGGGTCCAGGGAAGTTAGGCAACTTGTCCAAGATCACAGTGTTGGGAAGCAGCAGAGGGAGGATTGGAACACAGCCAGCCAGAGAACTCCTTAATGGTGAAGTCTGGGTCTTCTTCATTAGCTAACGCATAGTAGGGGCTCAAGCCCATCGGGTAAGTGAATAGTTAGGGAATGAGTGGATTGTATGGTAAACATCCTTGGGGGAGCTTTGTGAGTGATGTTCTGAAGCGCTACACATAAAAAGCCTCCACCTGTGCTTGTCTCCAGCCCTCAGGATCATCCAGGTAACAGGTGATTCACATGAGTGAAACAGACCCCAAGGTTTCTTTCCAAGGGGAAAGAAACAGAAAAAAAAAAAAAAAAGTGGTGCATGGCCTTTGGGATCTCCACCTCCTTGCCTGAGGCTGGCAGCTCACCTGAAATGCCCTTCTCCCCTCTCTTCACCCACTGAAACCCTGCTCAGCCTTCAGGTCCAGTGCAAACACTCCTCCTACTGTCATGCTGGAGCCCCCAGGAAGAGCCAATCTCTTCTTCTGCTCGTTTCCCACTTGTACCTTCATTTAGCATCTATTTCATACTGTTTATACCGGTTTATAATATATATCATGATGTTCTTCACATTTGTGCTCCCCTTCCTCAAATCTGTAAGCTTCCTCAGAGTAGGGGCTGTGTCTTATTTCATCTCTAATCTCTGCAACATCTAGCGCGGTGCCACGAATAAAAGACACTGACTAGGAATATCTAGAGTCAAAGAGAGCTAGAATCAGGCTCCAGCTCTACCATTCACTAGCTTCGTGGCCTTCAGCTTTCTTAACCTCCTTAAGCCTCAGTTTCCCCATCTATGAAAGGGGCATAATTATCTGCTGACCTAATAGAGTTGTTAGAATTTAATAAGCTCCAGTTCATAGCTAAGGCTCACTAACTACTATTATTATTAATAAGTGTTTAATAATTAATCCAAGACCAAGAATAGGCATAACTGATTTTTCCTTCAATGGACATACAAGAAGGAAACGCTTGCAAAAATGAAACTTAGAATACCGAATAAACAGAGCTATGTAAATAATTGGTTTTGTTCAAAGGACATACAAGATAATATCATATTCATCATCTTTGCCTTCCTGCTATTATGGTTCCTGCAATAAAGTTACACAGTCAGCTGCCTCTCCAGGGAGACTGCAGAGACTAGCACACCTCCTAAACATTAACCCGATGCTCAGTCTCCCAAAAGGTGGTCCATGTTGCCTTTACCCTTGTCACTCCTTTCACACTAAGGAAATTCCTACCACTTATCCAAAATGGGATTGATTAGGAAGGACCCTGAGACTACAGCGAACAGTGATTACATCGATCACCACTTGCCCCATGGTCTGATTCTTCATCTAGTAGCCGATGTGACCTTTTAAAAACAAAAACCAGCTCATGTTAGTTAAGCTAGACAATCAGCAGCAGCTTCTACAACAAGAATAAAATCTGTACTTTCTTTTTTTTAATCACAACCTACAAGGTCCTACCCAGTCTGGCTCCTTGCTGATTTATCTCCTCTCTCTACCCTGACCCTCCCGGTTCCAGCCACCCTGGCCTTCTGTCTCTTCCTCTAACATACCAAGGCCCTTTGCATTTGCTTCTTGGATCCTTGACATTTACATGGCAAAGTGTCACCTCCTTAGGAAAGCATTTCCTGACCACTGGACGGGAAATATCCCTCCCCTATTAATTCCCATATAACACATCATCATCTGAACGACATTATTTATTTGCTTATGTATTGTCTGTCACCTTCACTCCCAGCCCACTTCCTGCTTTCCCCTTGAATAGAAGCTCCATGCAGGCAGGAACCTTGCCTGTCTTGCCCCACACTGTGTCTGAGCCCCTAGAACACTGCCTGGCACTTATAAAGCAGTTAATACCTATTTATTGAATGAATAAATGGGGAAGGGGGAGCAGATTATGGTAATTTTTCACTTTTTATTTTTATATTTCAGATGAGTTTGAATTCTTTATAAAGTGCATGTACTACTTCTGTAATAAGAAAAGAGAAATAAGACTAAAACAAAACTGAAATAATAAAATTAGCATATTTAATCAAATAGATGAAAGTAACACAAATTCTTTCCCAAGTATCTATAATATACATTGCCGGCAATTCATATTTTTCAGTCTCCACACTGTTTATTAAACCTGAAACATTGGCCAGTTTAATGATCTGTTTGCCAGTCGGCACACACCCTTGGATTTTTAAATAATTGTCATCTCTCCTGGGCTTATAGAAAGATTATCGTTTGAGCTTTCCACTTTATTCCAATCTCCTACTCATAAGCACATTTATTTCCACCTCTACGCTTTTGCCAATGCTGTTATCTCTCCTGGCATCTCCTACCCGCTGTGCCACCATCCCCCACCTCCCCTGTCCAAAATCTTGATCATCCTTTAAGGCACACTCAAATCTTTCAAGAAACGGCCATGACCACCGACAACTGTGCTTTTAAAAAGCTCTGTGCTTTGTCAAAAGGCACCTTGTCTTTGTGTCTCCCCTAATTAATTACAGTTGGTTGAAAGCAATACTTTTATATATCTAACCACACTGAAATGTCACTATGCATTTTCCAACTGAGTAAAAAAAAACAAAAAACCTACTCACTTCTAGTGGAAAAATGTTGTCAGAAGTGGATGGGAGGGCTTTCCTGGTGGCGCAGTGGTTAAGAATCCACCTGCCAATGCAGGGGACACGGGTTCGAGCCCTGGGCCGGGAAGATCCCACATGACACGGAGCAACTGAGCCCGCGAGCCACAACTACTGAAGCCCGTGTGCCACAACTACTGAAGCCCGCATGCCTAGAGCCCGTGCTCCGCAAGGAGAAGCCACCGCAATGAGAAGCCCGTGCACCACAACAAAGAGTAGCCCCCCTGATCACCGCAACTAGAGAAAGCCCATGCACAGCAATGAAGACCCAACGCAGCCAAAAATAAATAAATAAATGTATTTAAAAAAAAAAAAAGAATAAGTGGATGGGATCAATTCCTTAGACTCTTTCTCAAAGGAGAAAATACTAAGTGGTTTCCAAGGGTGCAAAAGCCGTTTCCTACACCTTCCCATAAGGAAAAAGGTGGTATCTACACAATCATTACCTGGAACTTACAAAGAAATGCACGCAAGGAAAAACTGGCAGGCTGGAATAATCTCCTCCAATGCTATTGGGCACCATCCTCTTATGTCCTATTGCTGTGGTCCCCAACCTTTTTTGGCACCAGGGACCGGTTTCGTGGAAGACAATTTTTCCACGGACCGGGGGTGGGGGGACGGTTTCAGGATGATTCATGGGCATTACATTTACTGTGCACTTTACTTCTATTATTATTACATTGTAATATATAATGAAATAATTATACAACTCACCATAATACAGAATCAGTGGGAGCCCTGAGCTTGTTTTCACTTGCCACTCACTGATAAGGTTTTGATATGAGTCTGCAAGCAATTGATTTGTTATGGTCTCTGTGCAGGCAAACCTCTCTGCTAATGATAATCTGTATTTGCAGCCGCTCCCCAGCGCTGGCATCACCACCTCAGCTCCACCTCAGATCATCAGGCATTAGATTCTCATAAGGAGCGCGCAACCTAGATCCCTCGCATGCGCAGTTCACGGTAGGGTTCGAGCTCCTATGAGAATCTAATGCCGCAGCTGACCTGACAGGAGGCGGAGCTCAGGCGGTAGTGCAATGATAGGGAGAGTCTGTAAATACCGATGATGCTTCGCTCACCTGCCCGCTGCTCACCTCCTGCTGTATGGCCTGGTTCCTAACAGGCCACAGGCTGATACCGGTCCATGGCCCGGGGTTGGGGACCCCTGCCCTATTGTGACAACCATTCAGCATGGATTGAGCGCTTACTGTATGTCAAGCACTGTGCTAAATGCATTATATACATTATCTCATTTAATCCTCCCAACAGCCTGAAGTGGTCCTTACTATCCTGTTGGAAGATGTCACTGAGAGGATGGAACTGCCAGCTGACTCTTGAGCAGGACTGGGGTCATCGGAGGCTCCTCACCCCTCCCGTCCTTGAAATGTATATTCCACCCATTCTTCTTGCACTAGGAGCCAGTTCAAGGATGCGGCTTTGAGAGAGTAGGATGTTGTTGAGACCATCAGGATGGGATACACCACTGAACCCCATTAAGGCCTCTATGTAAACTGTTGAGATTCTGGCGGGCCGGTGCAGAGATCTTGTGGCGCCCAAGACAAGCCTCATATGTAAGTTCCCTTGTTGCTAAACCTGCCACCTACCAATCTGGAGTGGCTGTCTCTTTCTTTGGCCTCTTCTTGCCCTCTGAGTACGGGACCAGTTTCAGATTTCAGCTGGCAAGTTCCCAAGGGTTCAAACCAACATATCCCCATTTTATAGATGAGACAGCTAACTTACAGAACGGTTCAGCAATTTTCCCAGGGTGACAAAGCAACAAGGTGTTAGAGCTGGTTTGGATCCATGTCACCTGATTTCAAAACTCTCATTCTTAGCTACTATACTATTTATATCTTCTACCTAGAAACTCTAGCTAACATTAAAGAGAATGGTTAATACAACCTTAACTGAAAATGACCAGTTTTGCAATCTTTTTCCCCTTTTCAAGTCTTTTTAAGTAACACCTACTCAGTGTTTAACATAAAATATTTAAATATGTGTAAAAGTTAAACAGAGAGTGTCTTCTTTTTAATGGGCCTCTCTTTTTCTCCAGCATTTCCTGCATAGCGACATTGGCTTGACAATTATTATGCCACAGAATCAATAGTACTAATTTTCACACTTCATTAATAAATAAGTGGAGGCCCCAGATGTTATGGGATGGATCCACAGATCCCCTGGGAGTTGAGAGAGAGTCCAAAAAGAAAAAAAAGTCCACTTAAAAAAAAAAAAAAGTTAGGCTGCAGACAAGAGTCTAGAGATCAAAAGTCTAGATTCAAAAGTGAAACTCTGAAAAAAAAAAAAAAGTGAAACTCTGGATCAGTGCTTTAAGAAGATTTTGAATTTGAATAGGTAAAAATGAAAGAAAAAAAAAGATTTGGGGATCCACACCAAAAGCAGATCAGAAACTGTGGTCTTGCATCTGAATGGGAAGCAAGAGTGAGAATCTTTGTTGGTTTGGAAGAGAGAGGATAAGAAAGCCTTTCCGCCAACCTTTTAACAGTTTGCAGCCTAAGACTTAGAAGTACAAAAATTTCAGGAGCAAAAATGCTATAAATCAGGTTTTCACTGCAATTTTTCTGTATGCTTGAAATTTTTCCTAATAAAGTGGTGAGAACATAAAAAAACATAAGAGAATTACTAGGGACCTGGCCAACATTGCAGCTTTAGTCCATAGTGTTGATTTATGTAATTCTTTGCAAAGGATAAAAACAGGTTCTTTCTACAGATGTAGTAACAAAATAATGGAAGCAGCCAATATATTCAGCACTTACCTTGAGCTCTACCTACATCATCTTATTGAATGTTCACAATTAAGCCATAAGGTATGTATTATTATCATCTCCCTTTCAGAGAACAGAGGCAGAGTGAGGCTTAAAAAAAATGTGACTAGTTATAAATTCAGTCACATGTCAGCAAGGGGGCAGAGCCAGGATTCAAACCCAGGGCTTCTATTCTGCACAGACCCAGTAGTCTTCCAAGGCCACCGTGAACTCCAGAGACCAACAGGCTGCCACATACTTAAAATCACTGAATGTGTTCTGGGACTCTCAACAGATTTAGAAAGCTTCCTGAAAATGTGAAAGCAATACACCTTCAGGTTAAAAGCAGAGAGGGGTGCAGGGGCCCAACAAACCTGAGTTCAAATCCTGACTCTGCCACTTAAATCACCTCACCTAGCAAGCCCCAATTTTTCCATCTATGTAAGGGGAGTCATAAGTCATAATATTCCCCTCAAGGAGGCTGTTCCAGGGATTGAATGAGAGGATGCATTTAAAGTTCTTAGCACAGGCAAGACCTAATACATGGCAATCTATCAACAAAAGGCAGCCATTGTGGGTATTATTTTGAGCTTGCAGGAAGACCAGAGACCCTCAGCCCTCATGTCATGTTAAAGTACCAAAGCCAAAGGGTTTTGAAAGGATGAAACGGGAGGAAGGACCCATATTTTAAAAGGAGAAAGAAAAGAAAAGGAGAGAGGCTGGACACACTCTGGTTTCCAGGTGCAGAACTAAGACATTTGACTGTGATTTCTACTTGAACCCATGAAAACCAGAGTACAGTTGAGCCATTCTAAAAAGATCTTCTTAATTTGTAATTACAGGTATGGAGAAAGCACACACACACACAATCTTCTACCAGGTGAAGACAGGAAAAGAGCATATTCACAATACTTCGGTCCAACATAGCTCAGCGCCAAGGCAGGAAGCTGAGGGTCCTTGTGAAGGGCGAGACGGCCCTTCCCAGCCCGGATGGAGGTACGGAGCTAAAGCAAGCAGTGCAAGGGCAGGGGACTGCTAAGCGCCCGGGGTTTGCAGGGAGGGCTGGTGACGCTGGGACCCCTGCAGCTGCCTCTATACTTTGAGAGCAGGAGTTTCAACTACTGCATCCTATTCATTAAAAACAAACAATCCTTAGTTTATTTGTTAATGTTGTTGACCCCAAAATACCGTAGAGAGAAGTAGCAAATACAGTCTGTCCATTTCAGAACTGCCTTCTAGGACTGTACCCAAACCAGAGACTTTGAGTCAAGAGAGAAAGAAGGGCGTGCACAGGGTTAACCTTCCCCTAATCCTTTCCCTCCCACTCGCGACCCTGGAGAAGGCAGGAGAAGAAACGCTGGGAATTTCAGGTGCGCCCTGAACCTCACGCCGGGGGAGAAGCAAAAGCAGAAACCCAGCGGACACTCCCCCCTCTCCAGAGACGTGGGCGCTTTCCAGGATGGTCCAAAGGCTCCAGCGTCCTAGTGCATCCCGGTGGAGAAAAGACCCTCCTCCCTCGGCTGCGGGAAAGACCCTACTTTCCAAGACCGGCTGCGAGCTTGGATCCGGGACTCCCGAGTCCACCCCAGACTCCCGGCTCAGCTGCCTGGAGATTCCCGAGCCTCCCGGTGAAGCCCAACCCGGAGGCTTTTGTTCGAGGGAGAGAGCGTCGCAGCGCAGCGCAGCGCATCCCCGCAGCGCTGAAAGCCCCGCTGCGGGGGCGCCTCCCTCGGTCCGCTCCCTACCAACCCCGCGCTCCCGCGACCACCCGCTCCAGCGCACGGATCCCCAACTGTCCCACCCCCCGCCCGAATACTCACTTCTCCCCAGTCCCTCCGCTTTCCACGCCGTCTCCTCCACCGCCCCATAGCGCCTCAAAGGCTTCTCAGCTTCCAGATGGATGGACAAAGATTGCTTTAACTCCATCGCTGATCTCCGCGGGCAGGTCGACGGGTCTCCCTTTACTCCATCCCCGCTGCGGGTTGCAGGGAGGGAGGCGGCTCCAGCCAGCAGCGTCTTAAGGGGCCGGGCGCTCGTGACGTTGCTCCATCTCTTCCGCCGCCAGGGCCGGGGACAGCCGACTGGTACAGAAGTGTTGGGGGGGGGGGGGAGGAGGGGGAGAGAGAGAGAGGAAAAAAAAAGGATGAGGACGCATGCGCAATGGAGGCTTGGGGCGGGGAGCTTGGGGGCTGGGTAGACAGAAAAGAGGGTAGGTGATAACTCTACGAAGAACAACAAAACAACTAAAACAGAACCATCACAAAGGAAGTAAAAACAAGGCAGCAGCCCATACTGGGGCTTGTGACATCAGCGTGCTGCTAGGTTTTGAGTGGGATTTGTGAGAGCATCTCTATCTGGGGGCAATGGATCCATCTTTGTGGCGAGTGTTACAGAAGCGTGAGTGTGGACCTGGATCTGTGGGTTCTGGGCTTGGCTGAGTGCGTTTTTGTGACAATCTCTGTCGTTTGCATCTGTGTGTATTTTGAATTTGAATTTGAATATAAAATGGGACAGTCTTGTCTGCCGGTGCCTGTGTCCACTCTGTATGTGTTTGCATGAACTTCAGAGAGACATGAAACTATTTTGGACACAAGTATAACAAAGCTATTTGGAACATGGGTCTTTACTTTCCAGAAACCCAGAGGTTTATCTTAACCAACAAAGCACAGCAGCATTAAAAGTACAAGGTAAAATCAGCAGCTAGACTGATTTTTAAAATAGTACTATTTATTGAATGATGGCTAGGTGCTAAACACTCCCCAATAACTCTGTGAAACAGATACTGTTTTGTTAGCTTTGTTTTATAGAAGATGAAACTGAGGTGCAGCAAGATTAAGTTATTTGCCCAAATTCCCACACTTACCAAGTGGTCTGGTCAGCACTTGAATCCAGACTTAGCCTCTTTATTGTACTGACCTTCTTGACTGCACAGGTATGTAGTTTTGTACTGGGCTGGGGGAGAAGCTCTATAGGACATGTGTTGTTCATTTGTTGTTTGTTGTTATTCTTAAGACATCATCTGGGGCAAGTATCCACACAGCTTGTGGAGGTATGAAAAGGCTTTAAGAAAATGATTTATCAACCAGCAGCAAGAGGCTTCAAAAATTTATGATCAGGAAAGTACTTCTAAATAGCTCATGAGAGAAAAAGGAGATAACAATGAAAACTTTTAAATATTTAGACCTCGATAGTCATGAGAGTATCACATATCAAAACTTGTAAGTTTTGATGTAAGTAAATGCATAGCCTTAAATGCATGCATTTAAAAATGTAAGTCTAAAAATAAATGGGTTAGGATGAATAGGTAAGCAAAATGTGGTCTTTCCATACAGTGGAATACTATTCAGCCTTTAAAAAGGAAGGGGATTCTGCAATATGCTACAACATGGATGAAACTTGAGGACATAATGCTAAGTGAAATAAACCAGTCACAAAAAGACAAACACTGTACAATTCCACTTATGTGATGTGCCTAGAGTAGTGAAAATCACAGGAACAGAAAGTAGAATGGTGGTTGCTGAGGGCTAAGGGGAAGGAAGAATGCGGAGTTTTTGTTTAATGGGTATAGATTTGCAGTATTTCAAGATGAAAAGAGTTTTGGGGGTGGATGGGGGTAATGGATGCACAACAATGTGAATGTATTTAATACCACTGAGCTATAAACTTAAAACTAGTTGAACTGGTTAAAAAAAAATCATTGTATTCAACTGAAAAGACTACAAGAGAAAAGAAGAGATAAAACCTAAGTGAAGTAGAAAAATAATAATAAGAGCATAAATTAAGGTAATAGGGACTTCCCTGGTGGCACAATGGTTAAGAATCCGCCTGCCAGAGCAGGGGACACGGATTCAAATCCTGGTCCGGGAAGATCCCACATGCCGCGGAGCAACTAAGCCCATGCACCACAACTACTGAGCCAGCGCTCTAGAGCCTGTGAGCCACAGCTACTAAGCCCACATGCCGCAACTACTGAAGCCCGCGTACCTAGAGCCCATGCTCTGCAACAAGAGAAGCCACCGCAATGAGAAGCCCGCACACTGCAATGATGAATAGACCCTGCTCGCCACAACTAGAGAAAGCCTGCGCACAGCAACGAAGACCCAACACAGCCAAAAATAAATAAATTAAAACAACAACAACAACAACACTGAGTGGAGAAACTGGAACCCTCATACATTACTGGTGGAAATGTACAATGGTGCAGCCACTTTGGAAGACAGTCTGGCATTTTCTCAAAAGGGTAAACACAGTTATCACATGACCCAGCAATTCTACTCCTCGGTATAGACCCACAAGAAATGAAAGATACATCCACACAAAAACTTGTTTGAACAAATGCTCACAGCAGCATTATTCACAATAGCCAAAAAAGTGAAAACAACCCAAATGTCCATCAACTGATGAATGAATAAATAAAATGTGGTATATTCCTACAGGGGAATGTTACTTGGTAATAATGAGGGATGAAGTACTGATACATGTTGCAACACAGTTAAATCTTGAAAACGCTATGCTAAGTGAAAGACACCAGTCACAATAGACCATAAGTTATATGATCCCATTTATATAAACTGTCTAGATTCTTTATCTACAGAGAAAACATTATAGCAAATCAACAGAGGAAGAAAGTAGGTTAGTGGTTGCTTAGGGCTGGGGGTGGAGGAAAATAGGCGAAGGCAGGGACTGCTAAAGATTACAGGGTTTCCTTTTGGTGAAAATGTTCTAAAATTGTGATGATGGTTGCATAACTCTAGTAATATACTAAAAATCTTTGAATATGTACCTTTAAAAGGGTGATTTGAATAGTATATGAATTATATCTCAATAAAGCTATTAACAAAAAAAATTAAATTGAATGGAATTTAACCATTTAAATCGCAACACATTATCATAAGGTTAATGGAGACTAAGGCCAGCCTGTGCAGCCAGCCAGCAGGGAATTCCAGGGGTCTGGCCACACAATCCAAATCTGTCCTGGTCCTACCTGGGGTTTGGCATTACCTGATGGTGGCTGTCCATTCTAGCTTGTGTGTGTGTGTGTTTTTCATATTCTTTTCCATTATGGTTTATTACAGGATATTGAATATAGTTTCCTGTGCTAAACATAAAGACCTTGTTGTTTATGCATTCCATATGTAATCGTTTGCATCTGCTAATCCCATACCCCCGATCCATTCTTCCCCCATCAGCTTGTGTGTTGATGGATGTCACTTGAGGTCCTGTGGCAACTGGAATTTCCAAAACAATGACAGTGATTCCAGGACAGTGATTCCCCAGTTAGTGGCTCAATTACACGGCCCAATTCAGAAAAATTAGGCTAGGCAAACACCTCCCCACCCATCAGCCCACCCCCGCCAACCCTTCTGTCTCCCACTTAATATGTACCTTGGCCAGCATTATCCTGGGGTTTTAGTGAATTAGCCATTTTGCTACTAGTATATAGGCTATATGTTAGTAGGACTACAGTGATGCTTCTATATCTGGAGAGATAGTAAAAGTTTCAACTGCAATGCAAACATATTCATGAAAGAACATCAGAAGGATCATTTCCCATTCCCATGATATGTCTTTCATTCCAGTTTAAATCATGGAGAAAGGGGGAAAATGTGGGTGTGGAGATGCACTGATATTGTTCAAGCTATTTTTACTCTCACAAAATGGGTCCCTCCCCTAATGGCCCCAATTTCTCCTAATAGATCATTTTTTATTAAAGCATATCATTTATCAGCCTTGTCTCTCTTTGATTCCTGGAAAACATTCTTTGAATATTTCAGGGAAAGACGTTACTAGCCATTTAAGTGGAATGCCCCCCATAATCAGTATGGCATTATACCTTGTATTCCAACTGAATCACATCCTGTCAGTCACACACCCTGATTATAGAAACAGTGGAATAGCCAGAGAAGAATTGATCTGTGTGTCTGTAGAGAACAAACGTATGGACACCAAGGGGGGAAAGTGGGGGGGCGGGGGATGAATTGGGACTGACATACATACACTAATATGTATAAAATGGATAACTAATAAGAACCTGCTGTATAAAAAATAAATAAAATAAAATTCAGAAGTTCAAAAAAAAAACTGGGAAAAGAAAAAGAATTCATCTGTGTTTCAATGAAAAGCCTAATGCAGAGGGAAAAAAAAAATCTCCCCGTGTCTCAAAGAAATATAAGAAGTGTTGCTTCTAGAACGTGGGAATTCCAGAAACTATGATTTGCATGAGAAGAAACATTAATTTTAAGATTCAGAAGAAAAAGTTCTAGAGGTTAGGGCCATAGATGGAAGTCAGGATGCTTGAGTGAGATCATGACTCCATGATTGGAAGCTATTTACCTTAAACCAACTATGGAAGCTGTCCAAGAAATAGTTTCCTTTCCTGTAAAATGGGGTTAATTATGAAACATGCTTAGTACAGCACATAGCACAGAATAAATATTCAATAAATGTCATTTATTCTGTTAATTTCATCACTGCTGCCAATACTTGAAGTTAAAAGTTGGCTTCCGTGCTGTGCTGTAGTCATCAAGTTATCAAGGTCATCCTTACATAAATCCCAGAATATGCAACTCTATGAAGTCATTACATTTGTCATAATAATATTTCTAATTTTACAGACTCTTCCAGGGAGATCAGTGTTATCCAGTATTAACACGTTCCTAAATTGATGGTTAGCAGATATCTTGGAGTTCCACAGATGAGGAGTTTCAGGAAGCAGTGAAAGAGATTCACAGAAAAGGACTGGAAAATGCAAAAACTGGACCAGGTTGCATGCCTCCTGCACAGTCCAGGAGCCTACCCCATGTCAACTGCTCTGCAAAGAAGTTGTCACTTATGCTTGCAAGGCAGACTCCAAAGCAGAACCGTACACTTTCATCAGGCAGAGTTGGGATTAGTACAGCTCTCTTCTCTCATCAAAACTGGGGTGTTTTGTTGGTTTGTTTCATTTGTTTATTTTTTATTTTTATTTTATGTGTTTTTTTTGGTGTGTTCCATTTGTAAAGTCAGTGATCAATGTCTTAAGAAGGCATCACTTTCATAAAGCAGATCTGGGGTTTTAGTGTTTCATTTCTATAATAAAATAACATATCATCAGTTTCCAACCCACATAAACACAAGACACACTTGGGACATGTTAGTAGGCATGTAAAGAATATTACCTGTAGAGCAGAGTGATAAAAAAAACTTGGGCTCTGTCATCCTGGCTCCACCACTTACTAGCGGTATGACCTTGGGCAAGTCACTTCCTCTCTATTCTCCTGAAAATGCTCTAAAGATCCGTAATGGCCTATTTTTTGTCACATCCAATAGCTTCTTTCCAGTCATCATCCTATTTAATCTCTCCAAAAATATATAACGCTGTGGACCAGACCCTACTCCAAACTCCCTCTCTACCCAGTTTCCAGGACATGCTCTCTCCTGTCCTCTTGGTTCCCACTCCTGCTGTTCCAGTCCTCCCTTCTCGTCTCCTTCACAAGCTCTTTCTCCATCACTCACCCCCTTCAGTTAAGGTTCCCAGTGTTTATCCCCTTCATCTTCTCCTCTTCTCATTCTTCACCTCTTCCTAGTTAAACCCATCTTCTGTTCAATCTCCATCTCCAGCCCCCGTCCTTCTCTCCTCTTAGAAACATCCAGCAGTCTTGGGGAAATTGATAAAAAGAGGAAAATGGGTTTGGAAGAGAAAATAGAGTTAAAGAGAGTTCCAGAAAGCACACTGTATATTCCTCTTAAAGGAGGTTTAGAAGAGAGAAAAGAAGCTGAGGAAACATGCCGAAGACTTCGGACCTGAAATCCTGCATCCGTTGGAGAGCAGGGAGCTGGTACTTCTGCCCAAAGTGCTCAAGGAGTGGGATCATGTGTTTTGGCTGTGCTGGGGCATGAAGTTATTAGGAGTGAGGTCAATGCTACATGCCTGTAAGAGGGTGGTGGTGGGGGGAGTCTGAAAAAAAGTCCCCAGGGCATGTGGGGACTCTATTATGGTGCTTTCTGTTTTTCAATGTTTATTGAGTGGTTACTGGTACCAAGCACTTTACAAGACTTACCCTTCTTAACTCTGTATCTCTGTCCTGTGAGATCAGGGTTTGTAGCTACAGAGAGGTTGTAGTTTGCCAGTAAGTGGCAGCACCTGCACTCAGTCTCAGTCGGCCAGTCTCAGAGTCCAAACACTTAACCACAATCCCACATCCCCTCTCAAAGCTTTCCTTTCTCCTCCAGGAATCACCATGGCAACAGCCAGGAAGAGGGATTTATAACCTCAACCTGAACATGTCCAAAATCAGACTCCTTATATTTCCCCCCAAACCTGCTCCACCTCAATTAGAAATCTCAGATTTAGCCTCTGTACCTTACTCTCAAACATTCCACACTCTTTTTACACATAGTCAGTCAACAAATCCTGTTGATTCTACCTTGGAAATTTCTCCAAAATCCAATTGTCCTCTTCATTCCCACTGCCCTGCTCTAGCTCAATGCTGCAACACCTTTTTCCCAGACTATTGCAAAAAAAACATCTTTTCTGGGTTTTTTCCCTACTAGAGACTATTCTCCACATTGCTTCTAAAAATATCTTTTTAAAAAATATTTATTTATTTATTTGGTTGCACCAGGTCTTAGTTGAGGCAGGCGGGCTCCTTAGTTGTGGCTCCCTGGCTCCTTAGTTGTAGCACGTGGCCTCCTTAGCTGCAGCATGCATGTGGGATCTAGTTCCCTGACCAGGGATCGAACCTGGGTCCCGTGCACTGAGACCATGGAGCTTAATCCACTGCGCCACCAGGGAAGTCCCCTAAAATTATCTTTAAAACACACATACAAATACACACACACATATACACATGCAATGCCACTCTTATGCTTAAAAGCTTCCACTGGATTCCTGCTGCCTGCAGAGTAATTTACATAAGCAATCTCCTTCGTTTTGAGGACCATCAGGTTATTCCCAACTTCCTGAGATTATCAAGAAAACCATGAGGAGAGTCTTGCAGTTAAAGCTTTGTAGATGTCCTTTATTTCCTTAGGATGAATTCCTTAAAGTGAAATTGCTAAATCAAAGGATATGCACATTGTCAAAGGCATTTGATGACTATTATTAAACCGTTCTCCAGAAATGCCGTACTTAACTTACACTCACCAGAAGTGTGTACTACAACTTACTAGAATTCACATGTTTTCATGGGTATACCCACGGAGTGGAAATGTGTTCTATTCATTTTCAAATAATCAGAGCTGGAATACTGAACGGCACATGGTACTCAGCAAATGATTGCTGAATGAATGAAGAACTGAATAAACAGAAGAAATGTCCATTTGTGAAAAGCTCCCCGACTTGTGTATAACTTAACACAAGCATATCGTAACACAACTTCTAGATGTTGTCTAAATCTGACTGTTTCATGTAGAATTAATCCAGTAGCATCCTTTTGCACATGGGATCGATATTTATGGGATGCTCCACAACAGTGCTCCATCCCGGGAACAAAATCTTCGCTTCCTATCCATATTCACTACACATGTACAGACCCAATCTTATTGTAATTTCTTCAATTTTCCATCATCACCTATGCAGGTTAGAGGTTATCTGGAAAGGAGTTAACCTAAATAGTAAAATGAGTAAAAGGGTGCTAAAATTTCACAAATCTATATTTCCGGATGTGTACATTCGGCCCTCTGTATCTGTGCGTTTCACATCTGCAGATTCAACCAACAACAGAGTAAAAATGTTTGGGGGAAAATAATTCCAAAAAGTTCCAAAAAGCAAAACTTGTATTTGCTGCTCATTGGCAACTATTTACATAGCGTTTACATTATATTTATAACTATTTACATAGCATTTGCCTTGTATTAGGTATTATAAGTACTTTAGAGATGATTTAAAGTACACAGGATGGGGCTTCCCTGGTGGCACAGTACTTAAGAATCCGCCTGCCAATGCAGGAGACACGGGTTCAAGCCCTGGTCCGGGAAGATCCCACATGCCGCGGAGCAACTAAAGCCTGTACGCCACAACTACTAAGACTGCACTCTAGAGCCTGTGAGCCACAACTACTGAGCCTGCGCACCACAACTACTGAAGCCCGCGCGCCTAGAGCCTGTGCTCTGCAACAAGAGAAGCCACCACGAAGAGTAGCCCCCGTTCACCACAACTAGAGAAAGCCTGCGTGCAGCAATGAAGACCCAATGCAGCCAAAAATAAATATATAAATAAATTTATTTTTTAAATAAATAAATAAAATAAAGTATACGGGAGGATGAGTGTAGATTATAAGCAAAACCTGCACCATTCGATGTAAGGGACTTGAGCATCTGTGGCTGTTGTATCCAGGGGGTCCTGGGACCAAAAGCCCAGGGATACCAAGGGACGACTGCATATGCATCTCTCTGTTGTACAGCTCTGCTAGAATAAATGTCACCAAAGCGCCTCAGTTTAAATCTCTTCCTTCCAAAACCTTCCACAGGTGGTAAGTTTCCTTCCAGCCAGTCAGTCAAGCCAGAAAATGTGTATTTTGTCCTATAAATCTTACTGATATTGCCTAGGTACATCTGAATTCATCAACCTAGACTATCCCTTCCTCCCTACTTCTACTCCCATTGAACTAATTTGTGCTCAAATGATCGCTACCCCTGACAATAATTTTCATCACTGATTTTTAGCAGGCTAGAGATATATTCAGTGTTACTCCTGAAAGGTCATTTGATGGTCCTAAGGAGAATGGGATGGAGGAGTGGAGGTGGCATAAAACTAGAGGTAGGGATATCAGTTGAGAGACTCTAGTGGTAAAATACATAAGTACTTCCCAAAGTTTTTTATTTTTAATAAATTTATTTTATTTTTATTTATTTATTTTTGGCTGTGTTGGGTCTTCATTGCTGTGCGTGGGCTTTCTTTAGTTGCAGTGAGCAGGGGCTACTCTTCATTGCAGTGCACAGGCTTCTCATTGCGGTGGCTTCTCTTGTTGCAGAGCATGGGCTGTAGGCGTGCAGGCTTCAGTAGTTGTGGCTCACAGGCTCTAGAGCGCAGGTTCAGTAGTTGTGGCACACGGGCTTAGTTGCTCTGCGGCATGTGGGATCTTCCCGGACCAGAGATTGAACCTCTGTCCCCTGCATTGGCAGGCGGATTCTTAACCACTGTGCCACCAGGAAGCCCCTTCCCAAAGTTTAACATGTTAAAATGGACCCTCTGATCCAGATGGTCTGGGGTGAGGGTCTGAGATTCTTAGATGTTCTCAAGTGGTGTCAAGGCTGCTGGTCCATGGACTGCACTTTGAGTAGCAAGACTTTACACGAGAAACAATGAAGTCTTGAAACAAAAAATGACAGTGGAATCAAAAGGAGGGCATGGACTAACCAGATATTAAAGAGACATGACTTGTTGACCTGAGCTACCTGAGGTTACCTGAGCATGAGGTAGCCACACTGAGTTGACACAGCTCCTGCGAATGGTACAGAAGGGATGTTTGAATTAATCTGTGCAACTTTGCTTTAGAATGATAGCTTTTTGGAAGTAACTCTCAGTCCTTTATGTTATCTTGAAGGATCCATGGAGATACTGGTACCCTCCAGTTAAGATTCTCTGGCAACATAAACTTTTCAAAAGCATAAAGTCAGAAGAAATAGAAAACATTTACTCAGCATATACCATGAGCCAGTCACTCCATGCCTCTGCATATGTTATTCCTTCTCCTTGAATATCTCCATGCCCACATCACTCACACACACACACACACACACACACACACACACACACGAATTAACAATCTCTTCCTTTGTGTCACTGCCACATCTTTAATATACTTATCACACTGCACTGGAAATGCTGAAAGCAATTCTACAATCATAGAAAGTGTGGGTTTTGGAGCCAATCGAACTTCAGTTCAAATCATAGCTCTGCCATGTATTGGGTTGATGATGAAGACAAGTACCTTTGCTTCCTCAGTTATAAAAATGGAGGCGCCATCTACTGTGAGGTCATGTGTAGCCTTCAAGATGCTTTCCTTCAAGTAATAGGAAACCTAATTCACAGTGGTTTAAACAAGGAAGAGAATCTATCAGCTACTGAAACAGAAAAGCCCAGAGGTAAAGCAAGCTTTGAAATAGGCTAGTGTAGAGATTAAGAAATCATCAGGGTTTCTCTGAGATTCTTTCAGTGATACACTCCTCTTCCTGTGCCCTTCATGCTAATAAAAATGGTTACAGCGGGCTTCCCTGGTGGCGCAGTGGTTGAGAGTCCGCCTGCGGATGCAGGGGACACGGGTTCGTGCCCCGGTCCGGGAAGATCCCACGTGCCGCGGAGCGGCTGGGCCAGTGAGCCATGGCTGCTGAGCCTGTACGTCCGGAGCCTGTGCTCCGCAACGGGAGAGGCCACAACAGTGAGAGGCCCGCGTACCGCAAAAAAAAAAAAAAAAAAAAAAGGTTACATCAGTTCTAGCACTCACATCTGTATTAATACCCCAACCTGAAAATAAGAATGCCTTTGTTTGGTGTTCCCAGCTAAAGTTAGGAGTATCTCTCTCCTAATGCCTACCACTGCAGGTCACATGGCCATCCCTGAACCAATCACTGTAACCACAGGCAGGAAATGCACTGATTGGCTTCACCTTGGTCAGGTGCTCCATCCTTTGAGCCAGGAGTGGAATCACCCTCCCTGAGGATCTACAAACAGGAACTGGGAGCTGTAGGGAAGGAGGGTGGAAAATGGATGCTGGAGAGACAGCTGACAACTATTCACTACACCACACCTATTAGTACATTATACAAAGGGCGTGGCACAGAATCTTGTCTGCAGTTTGTGGGCGCACAGTAAGTGGTAGCTGTAATTTGCTTATAAGTCTATCTACTAGACCAGAAGCAAACAGAGAATGGGGTCCTTCTCAGCTCAGGCGTCCCTCATGCCTAGCACAGCACCTGGGACATAGCGTAAATATTTGTTGAATTAATGTTAACAGTTGGAATGGGAAATACAATGTGATAAGAGTTATAGAAATTATTACAAGAAAAAAGAGAGGATCGTATGACTTAAGGGAATATGAAAACATACACTGTTGCTGGTCCATGACACTGATAAGATAACCAAGCTGGATATAGTTGAATTACAGACTGGGGTTAAAATTGGAATAAATTTCAGTATATATTTTTAGGGGTCTGCTCTAATTTTGGGTCAATTCAGAAAAGAAATACTAAGTGAAGTGTCTTTATCTGCTTTGCCTGGCTTGGGAGTAGAAGAGAAGAAAATCAACCTCTTTCTTTCCCCCTTAAATCTATTCAAGAAGTGTTGCTTGAGCATGCGCTACATGATCCCATATTATATAGGAAAATAAGTTTCAAGAGGACGGCTGATCTAGTCTATTATTTTGTGGATCTTAAGAATCAATGTCAATTAAAAAGACACTAACATCGATTAATCCCACTATGTGCCAGGCGCTGTCCTTCAAGCTTTCACAAATGTGATCTCTTTTAATCCTGAGTAAATTGAGGCTGTGAAAGGTTAAGCTCCTTACCCAGAATCACACAACTAATAAATAAAGACCCAGGTGCTGAGAGGCACATGTCTCAGAACCACTCTTCTTGTTACTAGAAAAGATTTCCTTGTATAAACCTCAGGGACTTTACAAGGGAAATATTGGATTACGGTAATATGACTCATTAGCCCAATTTAATATTACCTATTCATTATAATATAATGATGCTTGCATAGCAGAGCATGCTGCTGTATTTCTGCCTCTGGCTCAGATCACAGGAACTATGAACATAGGCTGATTACATGACCTACATACTCAATATTAAGAACACTTTGAATTGCTCTTATTTATGTGGTTGAAAATATACGGTCTAATTTTGGTCAGCAGTAGCATCTAGGTAATGCTGACTCAGAAGGGAAACATTTGTTGTTGCCAGGAGAAGTGCAAGAGAAAAGCTGAATCACACTGTACCACATCAGATGTTAACACTATTAATATAACGTGCTGAATAGTGAGCAAGATGGAATCAGACCATCTCTGACCAACAGGTTCGTCATTCTACCAGTGGACAGATCCAAGAAATGTCATGGTACTATGTCCCTACGTTGTATTATGTTTCTATCAACTAAGCTTATAATTAGTGTGTGGTTATCTGGCCAATGACACCAGTGTAGTGTACAATCCAAAAAGGGGATTGCAAACTCAATGCCTTCAGGGGCCAGGTGGGTAATGGAAATGAACACATTGGGCAGGTTGTCAGACGTAGGGAGTGAAGTCTACAGTGAACTCTCCGATGGAAGTAGATTTTTCAGGAGATGCCAGAAACCCAGGTTTTTAATATGAAATTTCCCATCTTCAAACTGTGATTGCCATAAAGCACTCTTGTGGGCCAGATCTGTCCATTCTCCCCTGCATGCCTCTGTTAAAAGACTCCTAGTTCATCTCTCATTTCTGTCTTCTTCTATCCTATGGAAGTCTGAACTTGCTTGGGTTCCAGTTTTCTTTTTGAGATAAGAGTTTCTGATACATGCTGTAGTTGTCTATTTGAGACATTGAGAAATTAAATCAATTTTAAAATTTTTATTATTTTTTATACAATTGTTAAAGGTTACACTCCATTTACAGTTATTACAAAATATTGACTATATTCCCTATGTTGTACAATTCATCCTTGTAGCCTATCTTACGCCCAATAGTTTGTACCTCCCTCTCCCCCACTCCTATATTGCACACCCCCAACTGGTAACCACTAGTTTGTTCTCTGTATCTGTGAGTCTGCTTCTTTTCTGTTATATTCACTAGTTTGTAGTGGTGTTTAGATTCCACATGTAAGTGATATACAGTATTTGTGTTTCTCTATCTGACTTATTTCACTTAGCATAATGCCTTCCAAGTCCATCCATGTTGCTGCAAATGGCAAAATTTCATTCTCTTTTTATGGCTGAGTAGTATTCTACTGCCATACACACCATAAACATACCACATCTTCTTTATCCATCCATCTCTTGATAGACACTTAGGTAGCTTCCATATCTTGGCTATCCTAAATAACACAATTTTGTTTTTTGGCCGCACCGCACACTTGCAGGGTCTTAGTTCTCCGACCAGGGACTGAACCCAGGCCCTCAGCAGTGAAAGTGTGGAGTCCTAGCCACTGGACCACCAGGGATTTCCTAATAATGCAATTTAAAAATAAACTGTTTCTGCTTTATGGTCTTCATTTATTCAATCAAAAATGTCTCTTGAGTACCTATTGTAGGTCAGGTGTTTTTCTGGGAGCTTGGGATACATCAGTCAGCAAAAGAGACAAAGAATCCTGCCTCCCTGGAGCTTGGGGGAAGAGAAGGGTAGAAACATGCAATAAACAATAAACATAATAAATACATAAACTATATAGGATAGTAGAAGAAGACGTTACAGCTATGGAAAAATAAAGTAGAGCTGAGTAAGGAGGATTGGGAGAGTATAGCGGAAAGGGGGGCCAATGACAATTTTAACCAGGGTGGTAGGGGCAGACCTTATTGAGAAGATACATTTAAGCAAAGAATTGAAGGAGTTGAGGAAGTTGGCCATGAGATTATCATAGGGAAGAGCCAGTGCAAGGATCCTACAGTATCCAGCCTCCATTAGGGCCCCCAGTGACCCCCTGCCTCCTGGTGTTCATGCCCTTGAGGGCTGAATTTAGAAGAGAGGAGAAGAGAGTGTGGCAGAAGTGAAAGTGTGTGACTTGAAAACTAAGTCATAAAAGGCATGTGTTGGTGTTTTCTCGAGTGTTCTTTCTCTTGGATCTCACTCTACAGAAAGGTGAGTTGGGAGCTGCCCAATGGAGAAGTTCATGTGGTGAGGAACTGAGGTCTCCAGCCAACAGCCAGGTGAGTGAGTTTGGAAGCGGGTCCTCCAGCCCCAGTCAAGTCTTCACAGACGGCAGCCCCAGCTGCCATCTTGACTGTAACCTCATGGAAGATCCTGAGCTCCAACCACCCTGCTAAGCCACTCCCAGATTCCTGACCCACAGAAACTCTGTGAGATAATGTATGCTTTTTCTTTTAATTACACTTTGGGGTAATTTGTTACACAGCAACAGATAAATAATACAGACCCTAAATAAGACTGTGCCTGGAGAATGTGAGGCAGAGAGGGAAGTGGTAGGAACTGAGAACAGAGGGTCAAGGTGAAGGTGTGGTAGGATCTCCAGGCTTCTATAAGAATCCTGGTTGTTCCTCAGAGTGAGATGGAGAGCCACTGCCAGGGTTCATTCTCAGAAGAGTGACATGAGATGACTTACTGGTGTGACAACTGAATAAGAAGGTAGGATTTCTTTAGCACTATATAACAAATTATTTCATACTCATGATGATTCAGAAAAGCTTTTTCTTTTTTTCTCCCTTGCCTCTAATTTCTGTCCTTGATTATCCTGTCAGCCTTGGGTTTTCACTCAAGTCTTCCTTGGATATTCCATGTGGACCTTACATTCTAGCATCTTCCATATCTCAAAACCTCGTCCTTCTCCCTTCAGGAACCCATCCAGAAACAATATTTTGGATGCTGCCTGACTTCAGCAGAACTACTTTTAAACCTTTGTAAAATCCAGACACTCTACTCTTTGTTTTAGAGGATTACGCTACATTGTATCAAACATATTGAAATGCACCCACATCCCACATTTAATATAGATGATATAATTATGTGAATTGAGTTGCAGATTACTGGCCGACATTATATTCTCTTTTAAGAGATTTAAACTTACTGATTTTAATTTTGTGAGTTTTTTTTTGTATTTTGAAGCCATACCTATGTATGTGTAGACATTTATGTATATATGCATGTATGTATATGTGTACACACACACACACACTTCAAGTTTTAAACATCTTTATAAACCTTCAAAGGTCAAAGACCCTAATTGCTGTGCTTACAGTGCCCAAAAGGTAAGATAACCTGGAACTAGTTTCCTTATATCCTGTAGAACAGTTTCTCAACTTAGTACAATTGACATCTGGAGTCAGATTATTTTCTCTTGTGGGAGCTGTCCTGTGCATCGTAGGACGTTTAGAATCATCCATGGGCTCTACCCACCAGATGCCTGTAGCACACCCTCTCCCCTCCACCCCACTGTGACAACCAAAAATGTCTCCAGACATTGCCAAATATCCCCTGGGTGTAGGGTTGCCAGATAGAATACAGAACTTCCACTTAAATATAAATTTCAGATCAACAACAAATCACTTTTATTCATATGCCCCAAGTGCAACATTTGGGACATAATTATACGAAAAAAAGTGTTCAATGTTTGTCTGAAATTCAAATTTAGCTGGGTGTCCTATACTTTTATTTGCTAAATCTGGCAACCCTACCTGGAGAGAAAAATTATCCCCAGATGAGAACCATTGCCCTCGATCTTAATTCCCGCCTCCGCCTTCCCTTCTCTCTTTGCTTGAGTTTTAATGGTATATTACTTATTACACTGGTTAGTAAAGTCAAAGAAATCTACTTTCTTCAACTTCAGGGGGTTTCTATGCATGAATGCAATTAGTGCCATTGTCAGTACTCATTTACACAGAAGTCAACCAACCAGTATTTCTTGAACTCCTTTGGGCAAAGCATTGGGCTAGAAGGATACAGAAGAAATATAAAATATAACCCTTAACTTGGAAGAGCTCCAATTTCATTGGGAGAAAATATAATACATACAAAATGGCTTATAATAGAGAATAAAACAAAATAAAGTGCTAAATTATCTGGTACAGACTATAAATGCTCTCAGAGTCAGAAGAAAAGAAGTGTAACAAAAGCCAGAACAGGCAGAGATGGCTTTGTAGCAAGGTGTCGGGGACTGGGCTTTGAAAAACAACTTTAAAACTAGAGTAGGTACTCAGTTCAATAAACATTTGGATTTTGTTGTTGTTGTTGTTGTTTAATTTTTTTTATACAGCAGGCTCTTATTAGTCATCAATTTTATACACATCAGTGTATACATGTCAATCCCAATCGCCCAATTCATCACACCACACCCCCCCACCCACCCGCCGCCTTCCCCGTTTGGTGTCCATACGTTTGTGCTCTACATCTGTGTCTCAATTTCTGCCCTGCAAACCGGTCCATCTGTACCATTTTTCTAGGTTCCACATACATGCGTTAATATACGATATTTGTTTTTCTCTTTCTGACTTACTTCACTCTGTATGACAGTCTCTAGATCCATCCACATCACAACAAATGACCCAATTTCATTCCTTTTTTATGGCTAAATAATATTCCATTGTATATATGTACCACAACTTCTTTATCCATTCGTCTGTCGATGGGCATTTAGGTTGCTTCCATGACCTGGCTATTGTAAATAGTGTTGCAATGAACATTGGGGTGAATGTATCTTTTTGAATTATGGTTTTCTCTGGGTATATGCCCAGTAGTGGGATTGCTGGATCATATGGTAATTCTATTTTTAGCTTTTTAAGGAACCTCCACACTGTTCTCCATACTGGCTGTATCAATTTACATTCCCACCAACAGTGCAAGAGGGTTCCCTTTTTTCCACACCCTCTCCAGCATTTGTTTTTTGTAGATTTCCTGATGATGCCCATTCTAACTGGTGTGAGGTGATACCTCATTGTAGTTTTGATTTGCATTTCTCTAATAATTAGTGATGTTGAGCAACTTCTCATGTGCTTCTTGGCTATCTGTATGTCTTCTTTGAAGAAATGTCTGTTTAGCTCTTCTGCCCACTTTTGGATTGGGTTGGGGTTTTTTTTATCATTAAGCTGCATGAGCTGTTTATATATTTTGGAGATTAATCCTTTGTCCATTGATTCATTTGCAAATATTTTCTCCCTTTCTGAGGGTTGTCTTTTCGTCTTGTTTATGGTTTCCTTTGCTGTGCAAAAGCTTTGAAGTTTCATTAGGTCCCATTTGTTTGTTTTTGTTTTTATTTCCATTACTCTAGGAGGTGGATCAAAAAATATCTTGCTGTGATTTATGTCAAAGAATGTTCTTCCTATATTTTCCTCTAAGAGTTTTATGATGTCCGGTCTTACATTTAAGTCTTTAATCCATTTTGAGTTTATTTTTGTGTATGGTGTTAGGAAGTGTTCTAATTTCATTGTTTTACATGTAGCTATCCAGTTTTCCCAGCACCACTTATTGAAGAGACTGTCTTTTCTCCATTGTATATCCTTGCCTCCTTTGTCATAGATTAGTTGACCACAGATGCGTGGGTTCATCTCTGGGCTTTCTATCTTGTTCCATTGATCTATGTTTCTGTTTTTGTGTCAGTACCATATTGCCTTGATTACTGTAGCTTTGTAGTATAGTCTGAAGTCAGGGAGTCTGATTCCTCCAGCTCCGCTTTTTCCCCTCAAGACTGCTTTGGCTATTCGGGGTCTTTTGTGTCTCCATACAAATTTTAAGATTTTTTGTTCTAGTTCTGTAAAAAATGCCAGTGGTAGTTTGATAGGGATTGCATTGAATCTGTAGATTGCTTTGGGTAGTATAGTCATTTTCACAATATTGATTCTTCCAATCCAAGAACATGGTATATCTCTCCATCTATTTGTATCATCTTTAATTTCTTTCATCAGTGTCTTATACTTTTCTGCATACAGGTCTTTTGTCCCCCTAAGGAGGTTTATTCCTAGGTATTTTATTCTTTTTGATGCAATGGTAAATAGGATTGTTTCCTTAATTTCTCTTTCAGATTTTTCATCATTAGTATATAGGAATGCAAGAGATTTCTGTGCATTAATTTTGTATCCTGCAGCTTTCCCAAATTCATTGATTAGCTCTAGTAGTTTTCTGGTGGCATCTTTAGGATTCTCTATATATAGTATCATGTCATCTGCAAACTTCTTCTTTTCCAATTTGTATTCTTTTTATTTGTTTTTCTTCTCTGATTGCCATGGCTAGGACTTCCAAAACTATGGTGAATAACAGTGGTGACAGTGGACATCCTTGTCTTGTTCCTGATCTTAGAGGAAATGCTTTCAGTTTTTCACCATTGAGAATGATGTTTGCTGTGGGTTTGTCATATATGGCCTTTATTATGTTGAGGTAGGTTCCCTCTATGCCTACTTTCTGGAGAGTTTTTATCATAAATCGGTGTTGAATTTTGTCAAAAGCTTTCTCTGCATCTATTGAGATGATCATATGGTTTTTCTCCTTCAATTTGTTAATATGTTGTACCACACTGATTGATTTGCATATATTGAAGAATCCTTGCATCCCTGGGATAAATCCTACTTGATCATGGTGTATGATCCTTTTAATGTGCTGTTGGATTCTGTTTGCTAGTATTTTGTTGAGGATTTTTGCATCTATATTCATCAGTGATATTGGTCTGTAATTTTCTTTCTTTGTGACATCTTTGTCTGGTTTTGGTATCAGGGTGATGGTGGCCTCATAGAATGACTTTGGGACTGCTCCTTCCTCTGCAATTTTTTTGAAGACTTTGGGAAGGATGGGTGTTAGCTCTTCTCTAAATGTTTGATAGAATTCGGCTGTGAAGCCATCTGGTCCTGGACTTTTGTTTGTTGGAAGATTTTTAATCACAGTTTCAATTTCATTACTTATGATTGGTCTGTTCATATTTTCTATTTCTTCCTGGTTCAGTCTTGGAAGGTTATACCTTTCTAAGAATTTGTCAATTTCTTCCAGGTTGTCCATTTTATTGGCATAGAGTTGCTTGTAGCAGTCTCTCAGGATGCTTTGTATTTCTGCAGTGTCAGTTGTAACTTCTCCTTTTTCATTTCTAATTCTATTGATTTGAGTCCTCTCTCTCTTTTTCTTGATGAGTCTGGCTAATGGTTTATCAATTTTGTTTATCTTCTCAAAGAACCAGCTTTTAGTTTTATTGATCTTTGCTACCGTTTTCTTCATTTCTTTTTCATTTATTTCTGATCTGATCTTTATGATTTCTTTCCTTCTGCTAACTTTAGGGGTTTTTTGTTCTTTCTCTAATTGCTTTAGGTGTAAGGTTAGGTTGTTTATTTGAGATATTTCTTGTTTCTTAAGGTAGGATTGTATTGCTATAAACTTCCCTCTTAGAACTGCTTTTGCTGCATCCCATAGGTTTTCGGTCATCGAGTTTTCACTGTCATTTGTTTCTAGGTCTTTTTTTATTTCCTCCTTGATTTCTTCAGTGATCTCTTGGTTAATCAGTGCGTTGTTTAGCCTCCATGTGTTTGTATTTCTAATAGACTTTTTCCTGTAATTGATTTCTAGTCTCATAGTGTTGTGGTCAGAAAAGATACTTGATACAATTTCAATTTTATTAAATTTACCAAGCCTTGATTTGTGACCCAAGATATGATCTATCCTGGAGAATGTTCCATGAGCACTTGAGAAGAAAGTGTATTCTGTTGTGTTTGGATGGAATGTCCTATAAATTAAGTCCATCTAGTGTAATGTATCATTTAAAGCTTGTGTTTCCTTATTTATTTTCATTTTGGATGATCTGTCCATTGGTGAAAGTGGGGTGTTAAAGTCCCCTACTATGATGGTGTTACTGTCGATTTCCCCTTTCATGGCTGTTAGTATTTGCCTTATGTATTGAGGTCCTCCTATGTTGGGTGCATAAATATTTACAATTGTTATATCTTCTTCTTGGATTGATCCCTTGATCATTATGTAGTGTCCTTCTTTGTCTCTTGTAATAGTCTTTGTTTTAAAGTCTATTTTGTTTGATATGAGAATTGCTACTCCAGCTTTCTTTCAGTTTCCATTTGCATGAAATATCTTTTTCCATCCCCTTACTTTCAGTCTGTATGTGTCCCTAGGTCTGAAGTGGGTCTCTTGTAGACAGCATATATATGGGTCTTGTTTCCACAACAAGAGAAGCCACCACAATGAGAAGCCCGCGCACCGCAACAAAGAGTAGCCCCTGCTCGCCACAACTAGAGACCCGGGCGCAGCAACAAAAACCCAATGCAGCCATAAATAAATAGATAAAGAGGTAAATAAATAACATATTACAAGCAACTTACCTATCACCCTTAAAAAAAAAATTCACACATCACCTGCAGAAGATTCTCTAATACTGTTCTCACAAATTCATTATTGGCCAAAAGCCTGGAAATTGTGGTTCACTTTAGTAATACTTATCATTATGGAGCAAAAACAGACTGCAAAAACTTGGCAAATTATAATTTTTGTGTGGTCGGTCTGTATGTTACTGTTCAGTATATTAATTTAATACTTCATGTCCCTTTATTAAGTCCTCTAAATATTGTTTTCTCTGGCATTCAACCCATGCATAAACTGACTTTTTCCCATTTTCCTTTCATAGAAAAAAGTTAAACTGGCCAAATGTACAACTTTACTGACATACTTTTTCCCCCCTAAGAACATTCTCTTAATCTTCAATTTAGAGGCCTGCTATTGAAGAAATCAAGTGGACAGGGAATATTTTCACTTTGGTTTAGCAGTTTCTGTTTCAACTTTCCAATTTACAACCCTTATGCAGAAGACATTCAGAAAGAATGACCCATGAAACTTTAACAAACCTGAACTCTACATGTTACTTTATTTCATTTGTTCTATCTCCCTTCAAATTCTAGAACTAAAAGCTAACAGATGGGTACAAGGAAAGGAATTCCATCTCCCACCCTCCAAGTTAACTTCCTGACAGCCACTTACTATTTCCATTATATCCACAACAGTTCAATTATAATATTGAAACAACAGAAGGGGACCTGATGGGAATGTTAAATGAGTGCAGCCACTACAGAGAATAGTATGGAGGTTCCTTAAAAAACTAAAAATAGAGCTACCATATGATCCTACAATCCCACTCCTGGACATATATCTGGAGTAAACTCTAATTCGAAAAGATACATGCACTCCAATGTTCATAGCAGCACTATTTACAATAGCCAAGACATGGAAGCAACCTAAATGTCCATAAATAGATGAATCGATAAAGAAGATGTGGTATATATATATATATATATATATATATACAATGGTTCGAGTCCAACAGTAGAAGAAAAGCCAATGACCCAGTTTGAAGGCAGTCAGGCAGTAAGAATTCTATTACTTGGGATGAGGCCAGCCTTTTTGTTCTATTCAGACCTTCAGCTGATTGGACAAGGCCCACCCACATTAGGGAAGGCAATCTGCTTGACTTAGTCTACCAATACAAATGTTACTCTCATCCAAAAACACCTTCAGAGAAACACCCAGAATAATGACTGACCAAGTATCTGGGGACCCCGTGGCCCAGTCAAGTGGACACATAAAACTAACCATCACAAAGGGTAATTTAGTGGTTTGGAGAAGGCCCAACTATCAAGATTCCACCCAATTCCCCCTTTTTTGTTTTGGCCATGCCACATGGCTTGCAGGATCTTAGTTCCCTGACCAGGGATCAAACCCAGGGCCCCTGCAGTGGAAGCATGGAGTTCTAACCACTGGACTGCAGGGAATTCCCTCCACCCTTTTTAAATTTTTTTAATTTTTTTTATTTTTGGCTGTGTTGGGTCTTGGTTGCTGCGCGCGGGCTTTCTCTAGTCGCGGCGAGCGGGGGCTACCCTTCATTGCGGTGCATGGGCTTCTCATTGCGGTGGTTTCTCTTGTTGTGGAGCACAGGCTCTAGGCGCACGGGCTTCAGTAGTTGTGGTGCGTGGGCTCAGTAGTTGTGGCTCGCAGGCTCTAGAGCGCAGGCTCAGTAGTTGTGGCGCACAGGCTTAGTTGCTCCGCGACATGTGGGATCTTCCCGGACCAGGGCTCAAACACATGTCCCCTGCATTAGCAGGCAGATTGTTAACCACTGTGCCACCAGGGAAGCCCCCTCCACCCAATTATTAAAGACAAACAATCCAGTCTTTGTAGAGCTGGGGAGAGGTGTGACGAGATGGTTTTCAGAGGGTATGTGCAAGTTGGGCCAGGGGCATCAAAGCCTACAAGTCATAGCCATCTCCAAGAAAAGACAATTTTATGGGCCTGAGGCCAAAGTAGGTGAAGGTCTGGACTGTGCCCAGCTTAAGACAGAAACAGCTGCCTGCACATGGGGATGAAAATGAAAGGGCCATCAGTCCAGACTGCTCAGCAGCAGTCCAGAGGCAAAAAACAAAGATGCGAAATCCAAATTACATTCATTCATTCAGCAGTATTACAGGGCCTCTGCTACATGCCCAACACTGTGCTAGACATTTCAGATACAAGTATGCATAAGAAATATATTCTTCCCTCCAGAAGCTCAGTCTAGAAGGGAATACAAATATGCAAACAGATAATGATTATCCATTGTGGAAGGCTCACAATACATTGCAATGATAGCATAATGTAAAGTGTCTCAGAGGTCTTCTTGCCACAAAATACCCTCTTATCTCCACCCCCTCCCACCACAGCAATAGTTACTAAAATTCCATCCAGAGATTCATTTGTGTTAGCAATTAAAACACAAAAAAACAAAACTCAACTACAAAGGCTGTCATCCACATCTCAGTAAATTAGCTTAATAAACCTACTTTTCTAAATGTAGCTGAAATCAGTCAGATAGAGAGAATGGGAGTTTTGAGAGGTGAGGAAAAGACATGAGAACGATTTGGAAGATATCGCACTAAGTAAGAGAGAATGCAGGGAACGGGCATCCAGAGGAAGGAGAGGATCTCTGAAAAGAAAGGGGACACTTCAAGGTCAAAATCTCCAAGTACAAGGACCCATTAACTTTCTAATACTTTCAGAAAATGAACCTAATTTCTAATGGAAGCTGCCTCCAGAATGTTCACTCACTTCAAAATTCTCCCTAGGGCTGATTGATCCTTCCACATTTTCTTCCCCCAGAGGGAAGAAAAGATCCAAAGAGGAGGCTCTGCTACCATCTCTCTACATCATGGCTGTTATGTCACTTAAGTAGTCTGATCCCTAACTTCATCACAGTTATTCTGTCCCCTTGGATTGTCTTGGGTGGTCAGGGTTAGGGAGGGATGAAGGACAGGAGAAGGGGGCTTGTTATGGCCATTCGACAGAGAAAGTAAGGAAGGTATGGATAAATAAAGATTTAAGGAAAGGAAGACACAAGGGGGAAGAGAACTAAAAGAAAGATATGCTTCTAACTGATATATGCCAATAATGTTACTCAGTTACTAACTATTCCATTTTATTCACTTGGTTGGCTACTGCTCACTGTAGCTTGAAATTCCAAGTACATCCTTTATTGTTAATCTCCAGATTTCCCCTTTCACTTATTCCCCATTATTAAAAGAAAAATTTTCAATAGTTGTTTAATTGCATTTTCTGTTCCTTTAGATTCTAAACATTGTGGGTAAAACTAGGTTAAGTGTAGTCAATGCAAGGTCAAGATCTTCAGGCACAAAAAATCCATTAAATTTCTAATTTAATGAACCTAATTTCAAATGAAAGCTGCCTCCAGAATATATGGTTAAGCGTGTTCTGGGTATAATTTGTTTTGGCAAACACTATAGAAATTCACATAAAATTTCACTGAACTAAAAGTAAATTGCCCACCTAGCAAAAGATATTTTTCAATAGCTTCAAATGAATCCTAAAGGATGACAATTCTTGGAGAGAAATAAAGTATGGGTGAGTTAGAAATTGTAATTCTGGGTCATCTACCTCAATTAGAGAGACTATCTATGTTTAATTTGGTTGTGGTTAACACAGTTGACTTGGAGGCCTTATTTAGACACAACCTGAAATACCAAAGTTAAATCTCTATATCTATGTGTTTTACAGTGAAAGAAATGAAACAAAATTTTCTTCAAAGTATTAAAAACCAAAATTGCAATTATTAATGAAGTACTAGAATGTGAAACTGTTTTTCTCTTTGAATTATCTTTTAGTAGCTGTAATTTCTCTGATTCATTAAACACTTTTCTTATTCTGGCCCCCCAAAACATCAATACAAATAAGATAAAGTTTTCCTAAAGCACCCTTCATGAACCCCTAAATGAACCCCTAAATGCAAAATCTCATGAACCCCTAAATGCAAAATTTCACTGACTGTGTAGTGGGCAGATAATCACTTTGTCTGCTGAATCACCTTACTGACAGATTTTGAGGAAAATATTTTTACATGCCACTCTCAAACTTGTTATCAGAAATTGTTATGCAAAAAAAATTGCAAACTTGCAAACTCTCACATTGCCTAATTTTTCCTCACCAAACCCACTATGATATAGCTAAAAGGGAATAACTTTCATTAATTTTCCTACAAATGAAAAAGACTGATAGGTTACAAATTATGCATGATTTTTAATTACAAGTAAGCTGGACAGAAACATCTACTTTATTCAAAGTTGAGGAACAGCCAATGGAAATTTCCCTCTAATTTAGAACTTAAATGCCTTTCCTTTTTCTTCTCTTTCAAGATCTCATCTCATCTGATCCTATCATCACCACTCCAGTTCACAGACCTTCAGTCTTGCGACTTTCCATCCTTCAAGACCCAGCTCAGGCATCTCCTCCATGGAGCCTTCCCAGGTTGCCTCAGGCACCATGATTTCAAAGTACCTACTGCTTATGTCACTAACCTACAGCTGGGATGCATTACTTGAGTAATATTCAAGCTTTCTATTGACCACTTGTCACGGATGCTGTTCAAGCAATCAATGATGAATCGGATTAGATGTCCTGAGAACCTGATTATCAATTTCTTCACTTATACTCCCAACTAGACCACGGACTTCTTTTAACAGTTATCGCCTTGTTGTTTACCCTCTTCACATCCCTACAGTGGCCCTTTAATAACATTTATTATCTACATAAGGGTTATGAAATTTTATCTACTATGGTTATCCTGGTGGACTATAAGGATGGTTGCATCCACTTGTATAGAAGGAAAAGATCTCCCCTGAACTGAGAAATCATTTTTCAGTTATCTGGGTAAAAGGCCTATATCTGAGACTGGAAATGGAAACCATGAGTCCAAAAAGATGGGACTGGGCACTCTTGATTTTACTGGTAGCAGGGCCAAGGAGACAACTCCCCGGTAGTGGTGGCCAATGGCATAACCATACAATGACCATCAGGGCATCAGAAAAGTAGGAAAGCTGGGTAGATGCCATTAGAGTTACAAGGTAAATACCTCAAATGCCAGGACCCAGGATCAAAAAGCAATATTCTGTAAACTTTTTTCAAAAAAATGCTTCAACATCCTCTAAATTTCCCTTTTGTTTTCTACACCTATTAGGTCAAGTTGTTTTGAAAATTCAGTCTACCTCAACTCTGTCAAGGGAAATCAGTGAAAGGTTTTGCCTTTGCCTGAGCAACCAGGGGGCCAGAAAAGGGGCCAGGTGGCAACACACAAGCAAGTTAAAGAAACCTTATGAATGGGAAAACCTGGAAGAAGAATAAGAGCCACCTGCTCTGTTCTAAACACTGGAAGGTTGAGAGCGTGTTTTACCAAGGACAGCAGCATTTTAAAACAAACACTGCATTATTTCGAATGAGTTCCATTTCTCACGCTAAAAAAAAAAGTAGTCCTGCATAAAAATTAAAAGGGTATTATTTGCAAAAATTCAGAGAATACATGCTACATATTCTCTCTACAGTACAGAGTAACACATTATTGAGTAAAGATTATCATACTTTTATGAATAATAAGCTTTCCCCCCTCGACAGTATAAACAAGGTTCGTTTTCTGAAATATTTTCCCAAACACTATTCTTCCACCATAAGTAATATTGAAGCTCATCTAAAAGATTGCCAGGTAGTTTTTTCTATAGTTACTCTGGATATTCTTTTCAAATGACAAAACGTGTCTTATATGTTGTGAAATAGCTCTTCTGTTGTACGAACTACTTTTAAAACTACTGAAAAAAAATTATTTTAGAATTAAACTATCTAGAAATTTCCTTACTCTTGCCCCAATAATGTAAAATATATTCATATCTGTTAAATTCAAATAAATCCACACTTAAAAGTTATTTACTTATGACATATCAATTTATATTACAAGTTATATAAATTATATGCTTAAAATATTTAGGCATACATTCTTAAATTAATCTTAAATATAAATTCTCAAGATAAATATATTAACATCTCAGTGCTTCACATCTTTAAATCTGTGAAACACTCCATGGGAAGCAACAGAATAGTGATGCAATTCTCGGGTGAAAATTGCTAAAACTTCTTGAAATAGTCAAATAATTGTTAAACCCACTGGTTTTGAAGTTAGAAAAACTGAGTAAATCTGAAAAACTGGATCAAGTTTCTCATGTACACCTTAAAGATTACCTATAAAGATTTATGTTAAAGCACTAATTTTAAAAAAGATAATATCAGTGTGAATTTGGGGTAACCATTTTCCCTGGAACTTTATGGAATAGAGTTCTCCCTTCCAGAAGAAAACTTATTAATTTTTTTTAGAAACTTCACTCAATATATTTCTTTTAAAAGTGAAATATTTTATATATTTCGTATATCTAGGAAATGGGATATTTAGCCAAGTGACTATGCTGAAAACGAAAAAACATTAACTAAAAAAATAATTAAAAACTACAAAAGTAGAAGACATCAGTAAAATACACTCTATACAGAACACTAATCACACACTGTGCACATTTCTTCTTACATAAAACGTACTTGCAGAACTTTAGTATTAGCATAACAATAAATTATTATACAGCATTTTAGGGGAAAATCTGGTTATTCCATATTCCTGATTGAATTCTGTGTAAACAGAAATTAACTATAAGGACTATTTTTGGTATAAAAGGTAATCCGAGCCAAAAGTGTTTAAGAGATAACCTGAGATTTTAGAAGAGAGATGTGTACAATCAAAATGGAAGCTCCTTAAATCAACTGGCAATAAAATATTAGACCAGAAATAGTAATGATTATAAACTGCCATTCTGCCACTGTTATTGATATTAACCAAAGTATTAGGGAAGAGAAAATACTAGAGAAGTATCAATAATACTTTCGGATTAGAATGAAAAAAAAGGAGATTTGAATAGAATTGAAAGTTATCATTGCTAATTAAAAAACAATTGGGTCGGGCTTCCCTGGTGGCGCAGTGGTTGAGAGTCCGCCTGCCGATGCAGGAGACACGGGTTCGTGCCCCAGTCTGGGAAGATCCCATATGCCGCGGAGCGGCTAGGCCCGTGAGCCATGGCCGCTGAGCCTGCGAGTCCGGAGCCTGTGCTCCGGAAGGGGAGAGGCCACAACAGTGAGAGGCCCGCGTACCGCAATAAAAAAACAAAACAAAACAAAACAATTGGGTCTACAGAATAGTAATTCTTCAAAATGGAGCACATAACTGGTAAGCAGGGTACTTCATCTGCAGGCAATCCTCTGCATTTAAGGGGAAAAAATTAGGCAATTTCAGGGAGTTCTTGACTTGTCATTTCTTTGGGGGTCTTTCAACTTCATTTGTTCCCTTTATATAAAGGAAAGTAAAAGCTGACTTCAAGGTACCATCACCACCCTGTTGTGAAAAGCAGAGGAAAGTGGCCCACAGAAAACCACAGAGCCCAGTGTAAGCTGTTCTCCAGTGAACAGGAACGAGGCTGAAGTTGGTCAGCTATAACAGAGAGAGAAAGAGTCTTTTAGGGCTCATATAAACCAGACCCATGAGTTGGCATTCTAAGCAGTTTGAAACTCACCTGTACAAAAGGCCAGTACATCAGACCACTCTGGAATAAAGAGAAACTTTATTAGGATGCTTTTTAATCGCACAAAACGATCACACAGTTCGTTCTATAAAGCATTAAGAAACACCAGGCAGGTGGAATGTGGACGCGGTATTACATTTCAGACTAAGCAGATTAAATTACACTACTTATGGTCTCTTGAGTGGAAGAGGGTAAGGAGTTGTACAAACAGCCGTTAGGCACAAGAATAAAGATTTTTATTATATTCACAAATTTACAATAAAAAGTCTACCTGAATCAGTACCAATTCTAGAAGACAACTGCTTTCAAAATAACAACACATATTTATTTATTTAAATTTATTCATATTTTACTTTTGGCTGCGTTGGGCCTTCGTTGCTGCGTGCGGGCTTTCTCTAGTTGCGGCGAGGGGGGGCTACTCTTTGTTGTGGTATGCGGGCTTCTCGTTGCGGTGGCTTCTCTTGTTGTGGAGCACGGGCTCTAGGCGCGCAGACTTCAGTAGTTGTGGCATGCAGGCTCAGTAGTTGTGGCTCACGGACTTAGTTGCTCCGCGGCATGTGGGATCTTCCCGGACTAGGGCTCGAACCCGTGTCCCCTGCATTGGCAGGCAGGTTCTTAACCACTGAGCCACCAGGGAAGTCCACAACACATATTTATATATTGCAATTTTCCTGTTGGCCCATGCAAATGATGCAAGGGAAATATTGATAAAATACAGGATCATCAATCAATTTTTAAAACTCTAGACTAAACTGTTCTTTATGGTGATTTGATAATAATATATTCTAACTACTTCATGCTACAGAATAAGTTTAGTTTTTAAGATGTATTTATTTGTGGGAATTCCCTGGTGGTCCAGGGGTGAAGACTCGGGGCTTTCACTGGTGGGGCCCAGGTTTGATCCCTGGTCAGGGAACTAAGATCCTGCAAGTCGCGTGGTGTGGCCAAAAAAAAAAGATGGATTTATTTTAACAGGCTTTAACCTGTTCATTCTGACAAAAGAGTCATCATTATGGATTTTTTTTTAAAGATAGAGATCTTGGTATGTAAATTATATCTTAAAAAAAAAAAGCTAGAGGTTTTTAAAATAGTCCTTACAAGTGGTATTACACTAGTAATATAAAGGTGGTATTATTTTTTCTTTTTTTGTTTTTACTAATTTTTATTTTCTAAAGTTTCTATAATAAACTGTTGCAATAAAAGCTATTTAAAGTTTAAAGTGTATACTCATTTAAGAATTTACTACTTTAGGGGCTTCCCTGGTGATGCAGTGGTTAAGAGTCCGCGTGCCAACGCAGGAGACACGGGTTCGAGCCCTGGTCCGGGAAGATCCCACATGCCGTGGAGCAACTAAGCCTGTGCACCACAACTATTGAGCCTGTGCTCTAGAGTCCACGGGCCACAACTACTGAAGCCCATGTGCCTAGAGCCCGTGCTCTGCAACAAGAGAAGCCACCGCAACGTGAAGCCCACGCACCGCAACAAAGAGTAGCCCCTGCTCTCAGCAACTAGAGAAAACCCGCGTGTAGCAGCGAAGACCCAATACAGCCAAAAATTAAATAAATGAATAAATAAATAAATTTATTTTAAAAAAAAAGAATTTACTACTTTAGGAAAAACCCATCCAAACATAGCTTCACTTCTTATGGCAATTTTTTTTCTTCAGAATGTAGCCTCACTCAGTGTGCAGATCTTGGTCTCCCATGCCATTCCCCACAAAAAGGAAAAAGGACTCCTCAAAGAAATGGTTGATTCCAGGGCCAGAGTAGGGCAGGTACAAGGTACAAGATGAGCCTAGAACATCTATCTTTATGATATAAAGTAAGGAAGTGGCTTAAAAAAAAAAAAAAGATGGGGGGACTCTCACAAGGAAATAGGAGCCAGCTTGAAGCGACTCTCACTGGCCAAGTCTGGGACATTTGCAAAACAAAAATAATTAAACACAGCAATGAGTTACAAACCATCGAAAAAATGGGAATCCCTGAGTCCCTACTGATAACAGAGAAATAAGCAAATAACTGGGAGAGAAAAGGGGGCTCTTGCTTACAGAATGCTGCGCGCTACCTAGTAAATGCGGATGGGTCACCGTAGATGTGTCCTTGCCCATCAACCCTACTTCCAATTCATCATCAAGACCTACCAATTCTATCTCCTAAGTATTTTTGAAATCCTTCCTCTGCCCACTGCTTCATGATTTCTTACGTGAACTTGGTCACAGTAACCCTCTAACTGGTCTCCCTTGCCAGTAATCACTTAAGTTCAAGATCCTTGGCATGGCCTTCAACACCTTCCGAGATCCAAAGTCATTTGCAGTTGTTCCTCAATTCATATTTTATATTCTATGAATAGCATCTCTTGTAGTTTCTCCCTTACAGGTACACCACAGTGTTTTATGCATTCCTTCCTCGGCTCCTTCTGCCCCTGGAAAGGCCCCAGGTATCCGCCTAACTCCCCTGAGTTCTTTAAGACTCCGCTCAGGCATAACCTGCCCCCGGAAGCTTTCCTTGAGCCGCGCCCTTACATCTCCATGCTGTGCTAAGTACCCGTTTGCATGCTCTGAGCACTGCTCCTGGCATTGAGGTTAATGTTTGTCTATTTACTTGTCTATCTACCCCACTACATTGTAAGTCCCTTAAAGACAGTAGCAATGTGTGTGCGTGTATCTCTCTCTCTCTCTCCCTCTCTCTCTCTCTCTCTCTCTCTCTCTATATATATATATATGTTTTGTGTTATCTTCTTGCTAACACCTAGTGCAATGCCTAGCAGATAGTTTCTTGTTATGGGAGATCTTCAGGGAAGTCCCCAAATGGTGCTGGGCATCAGACTGCCGATACCCTCTTTCTTCTCAAGGGCATAGATACAACTAACTCATTTGGAACCACTGTTTTTGTTGTGTTTTGCTTTTGGTTTTTTCTTTTTTAAAATATTTATTTATTTATTTGGCCGTACCAGGTCTTAGTTGCAGCACCCAGGATCTTCGTTGCCGCGTACGGGATCTTTAGTTGCGGCATGTGGAATCTAGTTCCCTGACCAGGGATCGAACCTGGGCCCCCTGCATTGGGAGTGAAGAGTCTTAACCGCTAGACCACCAGGGAAATCCCAGAACCACTGTTTTTAAAAAGGTGTGTAAAAGTCGCCACGTTTCTACCCAAAGAAGATAGCCTGTATGTCTTCATTAAAGAAGGAGAATCTGAAATATCTGCAAATCCTTGGTCAAAGCCCCTTTCTTTTACAACTCTGCTTGGCTTGCTCTTCGTATAAATGTATAAATGTTCCTTTCCCAAAGTAAAGCAGAAGAAAATCATATTTGGATGTCACCATGGGCCCATAATTTTTGCCTCAAGAGAAGTAACAAGAGTTCTGAATGCTTTTCCCCCCGGAGGGGCTCAGCAGCATGTGGCTTCCACCCTCCCTGTCATCTGCCTTCAACCACCAAGCGGGTGATAATGGTTCTCGTGCTCAGAATAGTTCAACAGAAGATGCTGGGGGTGTGGGTGAGGGTGGCGGGATGGCTGGGGCTGGCTTGGCACTGCTTTTGATCAGGAATTAAGTAGATGTGGAGCCCTAGACAAGGCTGTGTATATTCTGGAATCCTGAAAATTCACCTCATTGTCATTAATAGAATCAAATAGAATCAAATATTGTCATTAATAGAATCACACTAGGCCAGAGATGGAAAGCATCCCTGACTCTGCCAGGTCTTGAGGACACTGCTCAATAAATCTTCATTGAATAAATGAATAGATATTTGTGGGATTGGATCATATATATATTTGTACTGAGCAAACAGGGCAAGAGGTGACTTGATTCCAGCCTCAGGATAACCCTGGGAAACACCTTCCTTTTCTGTAAATACCTCTGTGATGTCAAGAAGGTTCCTTTCGTAGGGACTCAGCAGAATGCACACTTGGAAACATCAGCTCTAAATGTGAGAATGATTCCATTAAGCCACTCACATTCTACTATTCCTATTTTGCAATAACTTCTTTGGCTCCAAAAAAATCACCGTGATCACTAACAAGAATAAATATAAGAATGTCAGAAATCGTTGTGAACATTGACTAAAATTCAGAGACACATATAGACACTCTTAAAGCTTCTCATTCAACTATCAAAACAAATTTAAGATCTGTCAAAATATAGTACCCTGTGCCAACCAACTGGAGCCCTAATTTAAGAATTTTTTTTTTTTTTTGGTGGTACGCGGGCCTCTCACTGTTGTGGCCTCTCCCGTTGCGGAGCACAGGCTCCAGACGCGCAGGCTCAGCGGCCATGGCTCACGGGCCCAGCCACTCCGCGGCATGTGGGATCTTCCCAGACCGGGGCACAAACCTGCGTCCCTTACATCGGCAGGCAGACTCTCAACCACTGCGCCACCAGGGAAACCCAAGAATATTTTTATTTAAATGTATTTAATGTTAAAAAGATACAAAAAGATCCTGGTCGTATTTTCAAAAGTCTGTCTTACCTTATATGTATTCCAGAATTTCTGTCTCAGGTCCAAAAATATGTCATCCTTTTCCTGGAGAATACTCATACCTATTTGAAAAAACACACACCAAAAGAATTTTAAAAGATTTAATACGAAGAATACTGTATAACAGCTCATGTTCAAGTTTTCTATTCCAATATGCAAGGTAACCACCACTATCACTAACTCAGTATGTTCCGTCTGACCCAACAGTGAAAACAAAAGATAATCTCCATTCTAAAGTTAGGTAAATTTTAAAGTGATGATAAATATGAACTGAGAATAGCAGGGTACCGAGTTATAGCAGAATGATTATTTTTTTAAAATCTGTTAGAGAATTCACAAAAACCTCAGTGTTAGCATGGTGGGACTATTGGTGACTTTTCTTCTCTCCCTTCAAAACATGTTGTGAAATGTTTAAAATTTTAAAAATTTAATTTCCTTCTTTTACAAAAAGGCTGCTGGGCTCTGGGTATTCTAGCAACTTCAGATTTCCCATCTAAGAGGCTTTCTAAATGGAATTTGAAAGCAGAACACCAGTTCAGACTTCCTAAAAACATCCGGAAAACTTTGACGTTCAACAACCCTGAAAAGGAAGTCAGGGAACAAGGAAAAAACCCTCCTATTTTAGGAAAATGACAGTGCTTTAAAAAGTCTCCTCCAACTCTGATTAGGAAGAAGGGGAAATAAAATCTTTTTAGTCAATTGCAGGGGATTCTTAGAACAGGACCGGTAAGAAAACGGAGCCCAATATTGGTAATAGTATTCCACTTACCCAGCACTAATTAAGGGCTAAGCACTTGATGTGTTTTCTTTCATCTGACCCTCCTAACCCTCAGCTAAGGATGATGGAGTTGCAGAGGAGGAAAAGAGCTCAGAGAGGTTGATAGTGATCCAAGTCCAACCCAGGTGTGGATTCCGAGCCAGACCTTTCAATCACAACTATTCTACCTCCCAAGGCAGCCCCAGCACAAAGGAACATCTGATACAGGTAATTTCCAAGTCTGAAGTGCCTTGAACAAACATCCAACCCACCCCCTTCCCACCATTCCCCCTTCAGTTTAACATGAGGAGAGGGAAACAGGGCCCAGAAATCTGAAATGCAAAACAAAGAAGCAATGTGGGCAGGAATCGGTTTCAGGGGCCTCGGGCTTGAACCACAGGCCCCAGCAGCCCTGTGACTGCAGCATCTTTCTGGTTTCAGGAACACTGACATTCCCCAGGGAGATGAAGACCATGACATGGATTGTGTTGCTTTCGGGCAGGTCGTTTATCCCTTTGAGCCTCAGTTTCCTTGTCTGTAACATGGGAATAACAATACCTGCCTCACTGGGTTGTTTGAGGATTAGATAGGAATCTGACTCCCAAATGCCAGCAGCCCCCAACCCTCCATCCCATCACCAGAGTACAAGGGCACTGCAGTAACAGGCATGAGGAACCTGTTTGCCAATCTGGCCTGGAAGTCACGCGCTGGGATCAGAGACAGATCTTCTGATAAATCAGGCAGCTCCTGGTCTCAGGTCCTCTATCCCCTGACCTCACTGACCCCATGGGCCATGTGGTTGGCACTGCATCAGGCATGTTTCCTGTGGAGTTTGTGAGTGACTCTGGCCCCCAAAATAAGATCCAAGGGGCAGTGTAGGTTCCTTCAAAGTGGTGACTTGACCACTTCAACACAGTTTAGAAGAAAGCACCAACAGCCACTGACAAGACCCCTTGGGGGATCTGTGATCTCCAAGGCCAAGGCCAGGCCCAGGACCCTTGAATTTTCTTAGGGGATCGGGTGCCCCTCCCCTGCCCACTCCCTTCCAAGCAATAGAAAACGCTATGAAGATGAAGGCCACAGAGCCCTTGCCATTGTTTTTAGAATTTAGGGCGCTAAGAAAGGTTCCCAAAGTCAGGCCCTCAGGCTCCAGGGTGGACTTTTTGAGGAGGGGGCTCCCCAGACCCTCACAGGTACACAGTCCTCTCATGGCAGGGGTCCGAGGTCTCCTGACATTTTCTGTGGGTTTTGATATGGGGATGGGACCCCCTTCAGGGAAATCTTGTTACAAAAGCAGCACTACCGCCCTGAGCACACATTTTGAGGGGAACCGGGCCGCACCTCAGATTCCACCGGCTCTGCCCGCACCATCCTGAATCCCCTCACCTTTTGTTTGTATGTTGAAAAGGAGTATCCCGCCAGTGGAAAGGAGACCCCGCCCCACAACATGGTCACGGGGCTCACAGCTGACATGGTAGCAAGCTGGGGTCTCCTCGACGTTCCCGTGGACCTTTATCAGGGGAAAACGGATCCCCAGCCCTGCCTCCTCACTTCCGGCCTACGTATGCCCCAGGACCCCTGAAACCTCCAGCCCCAGACTACGGGCAACCCAGCGTCCGAACTGCGACCTGGCCCCCTAATTCCTGGCCTCTCCGGCAACCTTCCCTCAATTTCTTTCCCCTCAATCCTGTTAATCCACGGTCCCCAAACTTCTCGACCCTCGCACCTCGACCTCCGGCCCTCATCCAGACCCTCCCAGTCCCCTGAACCCTGGCCCCCACCCCAGGATTCCAGCCCCGGTCCCCGGCCCCCAGAGCCCCAGCCTCCTGCCTGGTCCCAGCCCCTGAAACCCCGACCCCTGCCTCTCGTCCCCCAATTCCGGATCCGCCTCAGTCCCCCAGTTCCGGCCCCCAGGTGCCTGGCTCGGCTACTCACCGAAGTAGAAGGCAGAGACGTACACCGGCCCGCCGAACGCCTGGTCGCACAGCACCTTGGCCAGGACGGCGCGCGGCGCGCGCCCCGGCAGCGCGCGCTCCAGCAGGCGCAGCCACACGTAGTTGAAATTCGCGTGGAAGGCCACGGCCACGGTGGCCACGTGCCGCGTCTGCCGCCAGTCAGCAGGGCCGCCCCGCAGCCGCTGCTGCAGCGCGTCGCCGGCTGAGAAGAGCGCGGCGTAGAGCAGCACGTTCGTGGGCCAAGGGTAGCGCCGGACGGTGCGCAGGAGCTCCCGCCACCAGCCCGCCATGCCCGGGCCCTGGGCGCCGGCCAGGGACCGCCGCCAGCTCCGGGCCACGCCCACCGCCCCCTGCCCCCCTACCCCCTACCCCCCGGCCTCCGCCCTCTGCCCCCAGCCACCGGCGCACCGTCTCCCGCCACCTGCACCTGCCTCCTCTCCACGCTCGAAGGCGATTGGGCGCCCCGCGTACACCCAACTGCACCGACCAATCCCGTGGCCACTGGCGATCCTGGAGGCTGAGCTTTTGAAATACTGCTGGTCCGCATATGCATTAACCCCTTACAAGTCATGTCCAGAACAGGCAAATCCTTACAGACTTAAGGGGCTGGGCGATGGGGGGGATGCGAAGTGACTGCTAACCGGGTGTGGGATTCTTTTTTGGGGTGATGAACTATTGTATAATTAGATAGTGGTAACAGTTGCACGGAAAACCATTAAAGACCCTTTTAAAATTTTTATTTATTTATTTTTGGCAGCGTTGGGTCTTCGTTGCTGCGCGCAGGCTTTCTCTAGTTGCGGCGAGCGGGGGCTACTCTTCGTTGTGGTGCGCGGGCTTCTCCTTGCAGTGGCTTCTCTTGTTGGGGAGCACTGGCTCTAGGCGCACGGGCTTCGGTAGTTGTGACGCATGGGCTCAGTAGTTGTGGCCCACGGCCTTAGTTGCTCTGCAGACCAGAGCTGGAACCTGTGTCCCCTGCACTGGCAGGCGGATTCTTAACCACTGCGCCAACAGGGAAGTCCCTAATTACACTTTAAAATGATGAATTGTATGGTATGTGAATTATATCTCAAAACGAACCAAAAAAGGTTAAAGAAGAAGGGGAAAATTGGGGAAAAAAAGTGGTGTGGGCAGAATACCAAAACTCAGTTACCAAGATGGCAGTGTATTTTAAATGTCTTAACATACAAGGAATTCACACTTTCGACACACACACTGACTATGTAACAGTCTGTAGAGACAATGTCAGAAGTTAAACTTTGAGGCCTTTCATGAATGTGAGGTGGGATTCAATGGGGCTACTGCCTTCTTTTCAGAGTCTGTGCCTCAATGAATATTACCTCCCAAATCATATGCTGAGGTCCCAAAAGCAGGGGGTCATTAGAAACCCAAACAGCAGATGTAACCTCTGATCTCATGGAAATCAGTTCCTCTTTGCTTCTTTTCCTCTATTTTTCCTTCCTTCATTGTCACACCCAATTCCATTCTCAATTTCTCCCTCTCTCTTCTATTTGTTTACCCTATTTTAGTTAATTATTAATTTTTTGATTTTTAACTTTTTATTTTGAAATAATTCCAGACTTTCTGAAAACTTGCAAAAATAGTACAGAGTTCCCATATATTCTTCAACCAAGCTTCCCCCAATATTGACATCTTACATAACCATAGTACAATTTTCAGAACGACTGATGTAATACTATTACCCAATCTACAGACCTTATTCAAACTATTGCCAATTGTCCCACTAAAGTCCTTTGTCAAGGACTGGCTTTCAATTCTGGATCACTTTGCCTTGTATTGAATTGTCATAGATCACCTTAGTCTCCAATCTGGGGCACTAATCAGTTATATCGTAGATTGTTCCTCAGTTTGTCAACCCTACTGTTATGGGCTGCATTGTGTCCCCCCAAAATTCATATGTTGAAGCCCTAACACCCGGTACCTCAGAATATGACTGTATTTGGAGATAAGACCTTTAAAGAGGTGATTAAGTTAAAAATGAGGCCCTGGGACTTCCCTGGTGGCACAGTGGTTAAGAGTCCACCTGGTGATGCAGGGGACACCGTTTCAAGCCCTGGTCTGGGAAGATCCCACATGCCGTGGAGCAACTAATCCCCTGCGCCACAACTACTGAGCCTGTGCTCTAGAGCCCGCAAGCCACAACTACTGAGCCCACGTGCCACAACTACTGAAGCCCGTGCGCCTAGAGCCCATGTTCCACAACAAGAGAAGCCACTGCAATGAGAAGCCTGCACACTGCAAAGAAGAGTAGCCCCCGCTCACCGCAACTAGAGAAAGCCTGCGCACAGCAACGAAGACCCAACACAGCCAAAAATTAATTAATTAATTAATTTAAAAAAATTTTTTAAATGAGGCCCTTAGGATGGGCCCTAATCCAATCTGACTGGCGTCCTAATAAGAAGAGGAAATTTGGACACACAAAGAGACACGAGGGCAGTGCATGCACAGAGGAAAGATCATGTGAGGACATGGTGAGAGGGAGGCCACGTGCAAGCCAAGGGGAGAGGCCTCAGAAGAAACCAAACCAGCTGACACCTTGACCTTGGACTTCTAGCTCAGAGAACTGGAGAAAATATATTTTTAAACACACTTTGTCTGTGGTATTTTGTTCTGACAGCCCTAGGGCAGATTAATACACCCATTCTCTTCAGTTCTTGGGAATCTGCCAATTTCTGTGTTCTTTGACCCTTTCTATCCGCCCGTATGCTGATTCTCATCCCTCCCCTCTCCTTGTGCTTGTTACTGGTCCCAAGTAAATCTTTCTGTCAGACTTGTCCCAGCTAAGCAGGCTCCTAGCATGCACCTTTCTTTGTTTATTACTTACATTCCCCTTGTATTATTTTCCCATTGTTGCTGTGACAAGTTGCCACAAATTTGTTGTCCTCAGAGGTTTGGAGGTCAGAAGTCTAAAATGGGTCCATGGGGACTTCCCTGGCAGTCCAGTGGTTAAGACTCCATGCTTCCACTGCAGGGATCCCTGGTTGGGGAACTAAGATCCTACATGCCACGCAGCACAGCCAAAGGAAAAAAAAACGGGTCCATGGGCTGCATTCCCTCCAGAGGCCCTAGAAGAGAATCCATGTCCTTGCCTTTTCCAGCTTCTAGAGGCCCCCTTGCATTCCTGGATGGCCCCTTCCTTCAAAGTCAGCAGCATAGCATCTTCCAATCTCTCTCTCTGTCATTCCATTGTCACATAGTCTTTTCTGACTCTGATCCACCTGCCCTCTCTCTTAGAAGGACCCTTATGATTACATTCAGCCTACCTGGATAATGCAGGGTGATCTCCACATCTCAAGATCCTTATCTTAAGAGTCATCTATAAAGTTCCTTTTGCCGTGTAAAATAGCATATTCACAGGTTTTGTGGATTAAGACATGGACATCTTTGGAGGGCCATTATTCGTGCCTTTCTTCTCTGTAATCCTTTTGATCTCCTCTCACAGCAATTGATCACATTAGCTGAAATCGAACTACCCATTTCTCAGCACACTGAGATCAGGACCATCGGTTTTTCCAGGCAATCTTTCATTCATTCATTCAGTTGATCAATATTCATTGAGCACAGTTATGTGCCAGGCACTAAACTATGGGCTTTGTGGGAAGGATTTGTATTTGCAGTGCTTAAAAAAAAAAAACCCCAAAACGAGTTCCTGCCTAAATTAGAGAAAATTGTGCTCTTCATTATGAAAAAAAGAAAATCTGGGCTTCCCTGGTGGCGCAGTGGTTGAGAGTCCGCCTGCCGATGCAGGGTACAAGGGTTCGTGCCCCGGTCCGGGAAGATCCCACATGCCGCAGAGCGGCTGGGCCTGTGAGCCATGGCCGCTGAGCCTGCGCGTCCGGAGCCTGTGCTCCGCAACGGGAGAGGCCACAACGGTGAGAGGCCCGCGTACCGCAAAAAAAAAAAAAAAAAAGGAAAAAGAAAATCTCCCTAATGATTCCTACACAATTCCCTTAATCAAACTTTTTAGAGAGAAAAATAGAGCAAAATTGGAGAAAATTGCAGGAAAGTAGGGTGGGGGGAGAGATTAGGGTTTCCAGGTAAAATATAGGGTGCCAACTTAACTTGGAATTTCCTATGAACAAAGAATAACTTCTTGGTGTAAGTATGTCCCAGTGCAATATTTGGGGCACACTAAAAAAATTTTCACTGTTCATCTGAAATTCGAAGTGAAATAGGCATCCTATATTTTTCTTTTTTTGTCCTCACAGCTTGCAGGATCTTAGTTCCCTGACCAGGGAGCAAACCCATGTCCCCTGCAGTGAAAGCTTCGAATCCTAACCACTGGACCGCCAGGGGAGTCCCAAGGGCATCCTCTATTTTTAAAATTTATTTTGCTAAATTTGGCAACCCCAAAGGGATGGGACTGACATTTACGGAGAGCCCACTGCAGGTGTCGATTTTCTACTAAGCACTTTACTACATGAATTAATTTTCTCTTCACAGAAAGCCAGTGAGGCTGGGGATTGGTAACAATCTGTAGAGGCAAATATCCTCCAAAATCTATGGTGATCTTTATCAAGCAGCTCAATGTATTTACTTAATGGGAATTGAAAGAAAGAGGAATGAATACTTCCAAGGCTGAGATGGTTTTACGACTATTGCTGTATATTTGTCTCTTCTTAAAAGCAGCAAAAAATGCAGTACTTAAAGACAATCTCATTCAGTAAAGATGCTAAAGAACCTGCTTGGCCTTCAAAGGGAAGAGATGCTCTAAGATTAAGTCATTACATTGATGCTTCATCATCTGTGCAAGTTGTAATTGAGAGCCCTCTGGCAATAATGAGACAACACATTTATGTGACATAAATATCTCTGAACACTGGAGGATAACCAGAGAACATAGTGCTGTGTTAAAATGGAAAAGAGGTGTTTTGTTAAGAGCTTTTTCAGCAGGGAATAAAGTACTGATGTGGGAACTGAGCTTCAATTAACAACTAAGCATCACATTAAACATACATTAAGATGATTACAATGAAGCTTATTTGTAACCATTATTATTTCATTTTATTTAAACGAATGGGGGCTTAATAAGAACCACCAAGTGGGCTGCAGTGTCTAAAATCTTCTACCTTCTCTTGCTAATCTGGAAATTTCTACTGACAAACACAAGACTACTACTCTTAACAGGCTCCAAGACCAACAGGTCTGTTTTCCAATGAACAGAGGAAGCAATCAGCTTCCAAAACAGTCATGACCTTCAGAAAAGGTCATGAAGTTCCTCCAGCCCCTTCAATATCACCTCTGAGATATCAATTGTCTCTGAGGGTGTGAGTACAGAGCCAGAAACTGAAGCAACTGTCTTCCTCCTTGTCACCTGAAGTGAGGTTGGCAATAAAAACCCTTATCTAATTCTCCTTCTTTCAAGATTTTCTCACCCACCCACCCCTTCATGCCAGAACCCTTCACTCTTAGTGGAATTTCTCCAGCTTTGACCTGAATGGAAGAGGGTACTTTGATTTGAAGCTGGGTGTGCCCAGTAAACACAAGGTTTTTGTTTAGTGTGGCTACAGATGAATAAAAAGAGCTATGCTTTATGCAAATGTAAGTATGATTTTCTTTTTCAAAAATTATTTTTATTTGGATGAGTTCCAGTGGGTAGGATTGAAATGATGGAGGTGGGGGTAGGAGGCACCACCACTGCTGACTCCCTATATGAATGTTCACGGGAGAGAAAGAAAGGGTACTCAGCTGGAAAAGGTCAGGAGGAGAGGTTGTTAGAAAGAAGATACAAGCCTGGTTCCCACCAGAGCCTTAATTTTTCCTGTTAACAGAAATGATATTAAACAATTCCTTCATGATATCATTGCATTTCAGCTCTGCTGTGGAAAAACCATCCCTAAGAATTCTGTCTCTATGACCTAGGCAACTCTTATGCCCTTGACATTGGCACCAATTATGTGAAAGGTGCTTGGTTCCATATGGTCATTTTCAGACCATCTTAACATTGGAACTAAAACAAAGTACTAAGGTGAGAATTGTACCCGTCCTTTGCTCTTGGTTAGAAGTTTGGAACACTTCCCCATCCTTCTATCCTGCCCCCAATAGAGTATGAAAATGTGATAACAGATTTCTTAAGAGGGATGGCGGCCATCAGAGATTCCACCTCTGACTTGGTGCTTTGAAAATGTGCCATTTGGAAGAAATATTCAAAGTAGAGTGTTCAGGAACTCTGTTTTCACCAGCTTTATTTTAAGAAACTATTCTGCCCACATTGGTGTGGGATAATAGAGCAGCCAATTAAATTTATTTCATTAATTTTTTCATTGTTAAGTTTTGGGAAAAGAAATACCTTTTTAAGTTCTAAAATACATAAAGAAGAGATAAAATAGAAAATCTGAAATTATGAAAAACCCAACATTAGAGGTAGCTTTAAAGATCTTGCATATTCAAATATGCAAATGATTAAGAATTCCCACATAAAAGGTGGAATTAATTTCAGAGAGTTTTCTTCTCCAGTTATGCTTTTTTGAACCTCTGAAACTTCAATTACTATAGAAATGTGTGACTCTACTAACATGTGGAAGAAATAACTAATTAGTGGAATAATGGTTTAGAGATGATTTTAGTACTCTGTACGATCCAATCAGGAGGGAGAAATCACATTGTAATTGGAACAGGGAAAGTTTAATACAGTCGATTCTTATTACTTGAAGTAGGTACATTCTATAAAGTTACTATGAGCACTGCAGAACTAAACTCGAGGGCCATTTAAAACAGTGAAAGTCCTGACAGAAAGCTCAAAAAATGTGGAAATAGACTGTGAAAAGGACACTTGCTTGCAGTATGAGAGACACAACAAAAAGGCCAAGCATCACCTGTTTGACTGTAGCTGGGAAAGTGCAAGCTGGGTGATTCAAATTTTTTGCTGCTCCGAGTGTGTGAATGTCTTCAAATGACAGCAAAAGCATCAAGAGTATTGACTTCGGGATTCCAAAGAAAATTTAGCAAGTAGGGGAATTTGCAAATATGGAATCACCAAATAATGATTATTGACTGTATAAAGAATTATTAACAGGGAATTGGAATGATGAGGGATTGAATAATAAGAGAACCCTAAAGAGTATAGAAATAGCAAACATAAGGACCAGCCACTACCACTAAGACTGAGATAAAACGCCCAAGAAGAACCCTCCCTACCCTCTAGCGCTGAAATCCTGATCTTATTGGGAGGGTACAGCCCTGTCTCACCGAATGACAAAGAAGTCAGTTGCTCTAATGCCCTGACAGCCGGTGGAATTTGCTGGAGATCTGCTCTCTAGGGTAAACTGTTGTGGGAACTCATTGGAGGTACTCGGCCACAAAACCACCAGAGTGGGTACCAGGGTTTAATACAGTGATTTATAATAAGAAATATTTATTTGGTCTGTGTCCTGTTTCTGGTACAGAGTTCCTAAAATGCTTGGAATTTCCTGAGTAATAAGAGCAATGGGAGCATCATTTTGTTGTAGTATTTGGTCTACAGTTTTGTACTCTGCCTGAAAGAGCTTCTGAGTCCTCGATATAAAAGGAGTGTCTTGTTGTTCATAACAAGCCCCTTTCAACCACACCTGAGCTTATGTTATTGCGGTGACTTTTTTTTTTTCTTTTTTGAGGGCTTTCTCCAGTTGCGGCGAGCGGGGGCCACTCCTCATCGCGGTGCGCAGGCCCCACACCGCCGCGGTCCCTCCCACTGCGGAGCACAGGCTCCAGGCGCGCAGGCTCAGTGGCCGTGGCTCACGGGTCCAGCCGCTCCGCGGCACGTGGGACCCCCCCAGACCAGGGCCCGAACCCGCGCCCCCCGCATCGGCAGGCAGACTCCCAGCCACTGCGCCACCAGGGAAGCCCCTATTGCGGTGACTTTTGGGAAGCTTCTAAGAGTGGGCTTGTTGCCAGGGGAAACCGATCTCATCATTAGAGGGTTGGAACTTTTAGTCCCACACCCACATCTGGGGATGCAGGCTGGGGACTGGAGATTGAAGCAATCACCAGTGGACAAGGATTTAATCAACTGCGCCTTTGTAAAGAAGCTTCCATAAAACCCCAAGATGATGGGGTTCAGAGAGCTTCCAGGTTGGTGAACGTGTGGAGATTTGGGGAAGAGTGGTCCCCAGAGAGGACATGGAAACTCCGAACCCCTGCCCACATACCCTGCCCTGTGCATCTCTTCCATCTGGTTGTTCCTGAGTTATATCCTTTTATAATGAACTGGTGATCTAGCAAGAAACCTGTTTCTCTGATTTCTGTAAGCCACTCTAGCAAATTAATCAAACCCAGTGAGGAGGCTGTGGGAACCTCTGATTTATATCCAGTTGGTCAGAAACACAGGTAACAACCTGGACTTGTGATTGGCGTGTAAAGTGGGAGGAAGTCTTGTGGGAGTGAGACCCTAACCTATGAGATCAGACTCTCCCCACGTAGATAGTGTCAGAATTGGGTTAAACTTAGGACACCCAGCTGATGTTACAGAACTGCTTGATGAGTGGAAAACCCGCACATCTGGTAGGAGTGAAGTAGGATTGTAGTAGAGTGTCGAGAGTAGAGGAGACACAGGAGGAGTAAGTTTTTCCTTGCATGGGGGAAGCTTCGCAGGGCAAGGGAGAAGCCCAGTAGCAAGAACCTGGAAGCAAACCCCTTTCCTCCTGCAATGTCTTTCCCGCGCCCTCTACTGATAAAACTTAACATTGTGCCAGCTGGCAAAGGAGAAACATTTAAAGGGCCCAGATCCATTTTTACAGAGCAGGCAAAAAGAATGGATTTGGAGCCAGGAGATTACAAATTAATAACTAGCACAAGTACTATTTAATGTTATACATGCTATTTTCTTAGATATCTTTTTGAGTTAGATATCTTTTTGAGTTAACTATATATCATCTTTCCATGTCAATAAGTAGGTTATCTACATCATTGTTTGTGAAGGTGTGTTTTGACCAAATTTACCATAACTTAACCAATTTTTTATTATATTATTGAATATACAGATTGTTTAAAATGTTTCACCAATATAAACAATCTGATATGACATTCTTATAGTAAAGTCTTTAACTTGATGTCTTTAGTTTAAATTTCTGGGAGCAGAATTTTGCGGACAAAAGATATGTATATTTTAGGCTTTTTTGGTTGTTATTACTGAATGCCAAATTGCATTCAGTTGAATATAATTGAAACCTATAAAAGGCTTATAACAATTTGAAATTCAACCAGTAATGCATGAGAGTATTTCTTCTCTCCTACTCTAATAAACTGTAGATGTTATTATTAAAAGCAAAAAAAAAATTGTTAATTTAATAGGCAAAAACTCACTTGAATTTTGCATTTTTTTAATCACTAGTAATGTTGGTGCTTTTTCATGTTAATTGAGCATCTGCACATGTTTTTCTTTTCTTATATCGTCTGTTAATGCCTTTGCTCATTCTTTTCGGGTACACAGTTTTAGAGAAGGCTGAATTCTTTCATAAAATATAAATAAATCTGAAACAAATGAAAGGTGAAATCACCTTTTTATACTATTTCACCTTTTTACAGCGTCACCTAAAATTTAAGTATACTCTAAAATCCTACTTAGAAGAAAGTATTTTATTTATTTATTTTTAAAATTTTGGCTGTGCTGGGTCTTAGTTGCAGGATCTTCGTTGCGGCATGTGGGATCTTTGTTTGTTTGTTTGTTTGTTTTTGTGGTACGCGGGCCTCTCACTGTTGTGGCCTATCCCGTTGCGGAGCACAGGCTCCGGACGCGCAGGCTCAGCCGCCATGGCTCACGGGCCCAGCCTGCGGGAGCTGGGCATGCGGGATCCTCCCGGGCCAGGGCACGAACCCGTGTCCCCTGCATCGGCAGGCGGACTCTCAACCACTGCGCCACCAGGGAAGCCCATGTGGGATCTTTAGTTGCAGCATACAGGATCTTTTTTTAGCTGCAGCATGCGAACTCTTAGTTGCAGCATGCATGCAGGATCTAGTTTCCCGAGAGGGATCAAACCCAGGCCCCCTGCATTGGGAGCACAGAGTCTTCCCACTGGACCACCAGGGAAGTCCCTAGAAGAAAGTCTTAAACATAAATTAAATCATAGTTTAAAATGTTAGCAAAATTTTTTTTCTTATTGCTGTATCAATGTTAACATATCTGCTTCAGATTTTCCAAGACATCACGCCCAATCCTGCTCCAGGGATAATTAGATGATGGTAGAGTGTAAATTACCAGAGGTGCTCAAACATCAAAGAAAAGTCCTTTAAGTAACAGAAATCAACAGAAATGCCTTCCTCAAGGTCTTGAAAATTAGTAAATTGTTGATGGTAGTAAGTTGGTTTTGCTTAATTTTCTTCTATTTCCAGCTAGTTATCACTGAACAAATATTTTCAATGTTTTAGAACAAAGATTTCAAGTTTACGTCCTGAGGCATGGATTCATTTATAATTTACTCTCCATTCTTTTATCCTGCTTAATTTTGCTTATGATACTTACAACAAATTAATATATTATAGAGCCATTTTTTATCACCCCGTTCCAAAAGAATGTAAGATCTGCAAATGCAGAGACAATCTCTTAATCATGGTATCCCCAATTTCTAGAATACTGCCTGGCGTATAGTGGACTCTCAGAAAGTATTTGTTGAATCATTGCATTCAGTATTCATTCATTGAACCCCCACTGCATCCTAGACACTGACCTGGCTAGACTTGGGAAGTAAAATCTCCACTTGGACTGTGGAGTTTTTTAAGATGTGATACCCATTAAAACCAGATTGAAAATAATGGAAATGTTTAGGAATAAAATCTGCACGTCGTGCCAGTATGTAGATTCATCATTCATTCATTCATCCATTCATTCCACAAATAATTTTTAGAGCCTACCTGCTAGTCACTGGGGACAAAATAACATTAAAGACAGACTCCATCTCTGCAGAAATGGCATTTATATAGTCTTTTGGGGGGAAGACATTAAATAACTAATTAATTACAGTTATGCTAAGTACATTAAAAGAGAGACATAGGGGCCTATAGGTGCCTATATGTACATAAGACATTTCCCAAAGAATGACAACCAAGACCGAAGAGGTAGAAAGGGGTCATACCACACTTGTGGGCCATGTGAAGGATGCACGCTTTATTCTATGAGCAACGGAAGGCTTACAAACAGAGGATCCAGTTTCTCTGTTTAACAGACTACTCTTGTTACCGAATGCAAGTTCAGGTGCCCGACGCACAGTGAGGCCAAAAAACCTCAACATCAGAGTTTGGAGCAAAGAAAGGTTTATTGCAGGCCCATGCAAGAAGAATGGGTGGCTCATGCCCTCCCCCCTCCCCCCCTGCCCCGCCCCTGAATTCCTTGCAGGGTTTCAGCAAAGCTTTTTAAAGGCAAAGTGAGGAGGGGCATCCCAGGGTATGTGATCAGCTTGTGCACAGTTCTCTGATCCGTTGATGGTGAGGTAGCAGGGAGGTGTCACAGGGGTTAAAATTATCTATATCTATCCTGAGGCATCAGTAGGTCTGGGGGCTATGTGCTCATGATCAACAAGTAGTTAATTTCTTCCATTTGGTGGTGAGTTTTTTGGTTTTTGTTTTTGGCCATGCCACTCAGCATACGGGATCTTAGTTCCCCATCCAAGGAGGAACCTGTGCCCCCTGCATTGGGAGCATGGAGTCTTAACCACTGGACTGACAGGGAAGTCCCAAGGTGGTGGTTTTTAACATCTGAAAAACTCTGGAGACGTGCATGAGATACTATTATCTGGGTACTTCAGAGAGGAGCTACAGCAGAGGATGTAGGGTAACGGTCTATCCTGGGAAGGCCCCATAGGCTGAGTTACACTCTGGGTTCTGTGTGGCTACAGAGATCACTTATATAATGGCAGTACTCAAGGTGTGGCAACAGAGATCGGTTTGTAGACAGCTTTAGAAGATATTTAGGAGGTATAGGTGGCAACAGTGATTGAAAGTGGCTAGGGAAGAGAAAGTTTGTGTGTGTGAGAGAGAGATACCAGGGTTCCTGGCTTGAACTACTGGGTGGATGATGGTGCCTTTACTGGGACGAGGAATGTTGAGGAATTTGGGGTGGAAGAGGATGAGTTCAATTCAGTCACTGCACGTATCTATATATACATAACTGGAAGAGAAGTTTCAGAAACAATGATTACCCTTACTACAGTTGATTCACTCTGATATGTTTTATCAACTTTATTGAAGTATGTTTTACCTGCAATCAAATACATTCATATTACTTGTACAGTTCAGTGGGTTTTGACAAATGTATATACCTCTGAACCTCCACCACAATTAAAATACAGAACATTTCTATCACCTGCAAAAGTTCCCTAGCACCCCTATGCACTCAATTCCCTTTGACCCCTGGCCCTAGGCTTTCTGTCATTATAGATGAGTTTGCATGGTATAGAATTTCATATAAATGGAATCACACAGTATACATACAGTATCTGTGTCAATTTGTATTTGGCTTCTTTCACTCAGCATAATGTTTTTGAGATTCATCTGTAACAGGGATCAGCAAACTACAGGCTGTGGGCCAAATCTGGCCCACTCCTTGTTTATTTAAAGGCTCAAGAGCTAAGAATGGCTTTATGTTTTCAAACAACTTTTAAAAAATCAGAAGAATATTTCATGATGTGAAAATTATATTAAATTCAAAATTCAGTGCCTATAAATAAAGTTTTATTGAGACTTGGTCATGATTCACTTCCTTATGTATTATCTATGGCTATGTTCATGCTACACAGAGCCGAGTAGTTGCAACAGGGCCCAAATGGTCTGCAAAGCCTAAAATATTTTCTACCTGGCGCCTGACAGAAAAAGTTTGCTGATCCCTGCTCTATGGTATTCTGTATATCAGTGGTTTGTTCTCTTTCATTGCTGCATAATATTCCATTCCATTGCATGGGCAGATCACAATTTATGTCTTCACCTGTTGATGGACATTTGGAGTTTTTCCTAATTATTCTTATTCCATATGTCATGTGCTCTGGTGTTTTCTATTCCATTTGATTTGTTAAAAATTGCTAAACATGACCCAGTAAACTCATTTCACAACGCATTAATGAAGTGACTCTCAGTTTAAGAGCCCAGGTATAGATGTTACTTGAATAATGGAGGATGAGAGTGTGTAGAATAAGGAAAGAAAGGGGCTTTAGGGCTGAGTGCTGAGGAAATCCAACAACTGTATGTTGGTAGTTGGAGGAGCTACTCCAGAACACACTATTCCAGACTTTTACTCTCCCAGACTTTACTTGGATAACTGTCAAGATCTGAATAGAGTATATTGATTAGAAAATAGTATCAAACAACAATGAGGTACCACCTCACACCAGTCAGAATGGCCATCATTAAAAAGTCTTCAAATAGGGGCCTCCCTGGTGGTCCAGTGGTAAAGAATCTGCCTTCCAATGCAGGGGATGCGGGTTTGATCCCTGGTCAGGGAACTAAGATCCTACATACCACGGGGCAACTATGCCCATGTGCCACAACTACGGAGCTCGTGCACCTCAATGAGAAAGCTCGTGCACCACAACTACAGAGCCCACACGCGCTGGACCCTGAACACCACAACTAGAGAGAAAACCCGCATGCCACAACTAGAGAGAAGCCCGAGGGCCGCAACGAGAGAGAGAAGCCCAAGCGCTGCAACGAAGAGACTGCATGCTGCAACTAAGACCCAATGCGGCCAAAATAAATAAATAAATAATATACATAAATAAAAATAAAAACAAAAGCTACTACTACAAAAGAAAAAAGGTCTTCAAATAAATGCTGGAGAGTGTATGGAGAAAAGTGAACCCTCTTACACTGCTGGTGGGAATGTAAATTGGGGCAGCCACTATGGAGAACAGTATGGAGTTTCCTCAAAAAACTAAAAATACAGAATTGTCATATGATCCAGCAATACCACTCCTGGGCATATATCCAGAGAATATATTCAAAAAGGTGTAATTCAAAAAGATGCATGCACCCCAATGTTCATAGCAGCACCATTCACAATAGCCAAGACACGGAAGGAACATAAGTGTCCATCGACAGATGAATGGATAAAGAAGATGTGGTATATAGGTACAATGGAATATTACTCTGCCATTAAAAAGAATGAAATATTGCCATTTGCAGCAACATGGATGGACCTAGAGATTATCATACTAAGCAAAGTCAGTCAGATAGAGAAAGACAAACAGCAAGTGATAACACTTATATGTGGAGTCTAAAATACGACACAAATGAACCTAGCTACAAAACAAAAACAGACTCATAGATATAGAGAACACGTTTGTGGTTGCCAAGGGAGAGGGAGGGGGAGGGAGGGAAGGATTGGGAGTTGGGGATTAGCAGATGCAAACTATTTTTTTATATATATAGGATGGATAAACAACAAGGTCCTACTGTATAGCACAGGGAACTATATTCAATATCCTGTGATAAACTGTAATGGAAAAGAATATGAAAAAGAATATATATATGTATAACTGAGTCACTTTGCTGTACAGCAGAAATTAAACACAACATTGTAAATCAACTATACTTCGATAAAAATTTTTTTAAAGAGGAAATAGTATCAATGTTAATTTCCTGATTTTATTACTTGTATTGTGGTTGTGAAGGAGGATGTCCTTCTTCGGGGGGAAATATACACTAATTTATTTAGAAATCAAAGGGCATCATCTGCAACTGACTATGAAATGATTCACAAAAAAAGTAATATGTGTATATACATATTTATTTAGAGAGAGAACAATGAAGCAAGTATGGTAAAATATTAACATTTGGGGAATTTGAGTGAAGAGTTTTAAAAATTTCTTTGTACTCTTCTGACAACTTTCCTACAAGTTTGAAATTACATCAAAAAAAACCCAAAAATGAAAGTAGAGTGATATGAAATCATATCTCGGACTTACACTCTCGAAGAACCTCCCTCAGATATAAAAATGTGTATGGTATAAGAAAATCCACAGTCCTTCCCATTCAGGTCAGAATTAATGTAAGTTAAAGAATATTAGTGCCTGCTAACAACACAAAAAGAGAGAAAACCAGGTACTCTGTGCCTCTTGGTGAAGAGAACAACACCACCTTTGACTACTTTTCCCCAAACTTCAAATCTGAATCTGATTAAGCCTAAGTCCAACTGTCAATCTGCAGGAAATATAGAGAACAGAGGAAAACCCAGACTAAGGGAAATTCTAGAACAATAATCTGGTGTCTTCAACAAATAAGTTGCAAATGAGGAAAAAGGTATAGGAAAACCTATAGATTAAAAGAGACTAAAAAGATATATAGATATAGATACAGATATAGATACAGATGGGGCTTTGTTTCAGTTTTTGTTTTTGTTTTTAAAGATGAAGCTAAGCTGTTGTGTTTAGGGATGCATCTTTGGGTGATAAAACTACAAAGAAAACGTAAGTGCATGATTACTATAAATGTGGGGGAGTGGTTATTTTTTCTTGGGAGGGGACTGGGATTGTTTTGGGGCTTATGGAATATCTGAGAAGGTTCCTTTCATGGGGGGGATGGTGATTATAGGGTGTTAGTGATTATAGGGTGTTAGTCAATGACAATTCATTTCTTTTAAGTTGTTTTCTATATTTTAACAATAGAAAGATTAAAAAAAATTTGTTAGTGAACTTGGTGTAACTAATGAAGTAAGGTAGGATACAAATGGTCTCAGGGTTGCCACCTCAAGTCGCCTTTAGGGACTGCAGACTTCTCTCTCAAAATTTTAAAATATTAAAAAATGATTGAAATCTAGTTTTTACAGGCAATTTAATTTAAATTTTTTAATTCATAAGAGAAAATGCATGCAAATGATAAAAATTCAAATAGTGCAGAAGAATATAAAATGGAATATTGCCATTTCTTTTCTTTCATCTCCAAACTCCTAGTCCCATTCCTCCAAAGCCTTTACCTTCTACTTTGTAAAAAATATCCTTATATCTGTTTCTTAATTCAGAAAAAATATATTGACTCCTTACTATAAAAATGAGAAATTTATTGCCATTTGCATCAGCTTTCCTATCTTCTCCAACTCCTGATTTTTGTTAATTTTATTTCTTCCGAGGTTTCATTTATGTCTTTAAATATTGTAGTTAAAACTTTGAATCTTGATTTAGCTCTTTTATTCACTGTTTTAAATGCTTTTGTTTATTTATGCCCGCGTTGGGTCTTCATCCCTGCGTGCAGGCTTTCTCTAGTTGCGGTGAGTCGGGGCTACTCTTCCTTGTGGTGCTTGGACTTCTCATTGTGGTAGCTTCTCTTGTTGCGGAGCACGGGCTCTAGGTGCACGGGCTTCAGTAGTTGTGGTATGTGGGCTCAGTAGTTGTAGTGCATGGGCTTAGTTGCTCTGCAGCATGTGGGATTTTCCCGGACCAGGGCTCGAACCCATGTCCCCTGCATTGGCAGGTGGATTCTTAACCACTGCGCCACCAGGGAAGTCCTTGATTTAGCCCTTTTAGAGAGTATCTACTTACTTCCTGGAATGAAGTTGAGGACATTAGTGATTCCCCTTATGTTCCTCTTTACCTCGCCTCTTCCTGCCCCCTTTTTGGCAATTTATCATTTTTACATTACCATAGTGAATAATAACTATATCTTCCGTATGTGTAATTTGGTTGATTCTAAAACTTAAAGACTTAAAAACAACATCTACAATATGGGTATGTAAATATTATTCAGGATACAACAAATATCATGTGAATGGACCCCAAAGGAAAAATAACCACAAACTTCCTTTATTTGGTTTGCTTTTTGCCTATTAATCAGGAAAGGTCTATATCAGAACATATAAGCCAAATTGTTCCCACAATGAGTGGTTTCATCTTCTGGCTTCCAACAATATTTTTCTCATCTCTCTGTTCTAGCCCATAGAATGCCGCATTATAATTTATCAGCTTACATATCTGTCTGTCTACAAGCCAAGTGGTTTTAATTTCTTTTGACAGGAGTGTGTGTGTGTGTGTGTGTGTGTGTGAGTGTGTGTGTGTGTGTCCAACTTGATCTTGAAAGCTATGCAATGCTCCCCAGAAAAATGCACTCATGCAAAATTTAGAGCATAGTTTCAGGAGTTTCACAGACCTCCCCCTGGGTCCAAAGTAAAAACCTCTGCCCTAAACAGCATTTTCTTAAGGGCAGGATCTTGTATTTCTAGCCCCTAACTGTCCAAGATGGCAGTCGATAAACATTTGGATAAATATTGAATGAACCAATTATTCCCACTTTCTTCATGTTGGCTTTTAAAGTCTACTTTTAAAATAGAAAATGTAAGTTTCATCTCTCTAGTATTTGTTTTGTAGAATCTACTTTTTAATATAATCCAGATACTTGGAGGTGGTTTTAAAAATTAGGAGTTTTTAATGATACCCAGGCTGAGGTGTTAAGGGGTGAAACGTATTGATGTCTGCAATTTTGGAATGTATCAAAACATAAGACGTATTGATGGATAGATAGATGGATACTTATGTAAATATCATATTTGTAAAGCAAATACAGATAGATGTTCATTGTAGGATAGGCATATGGGTGTTCATGGTATAACAACTTTTCTAAATGCTTGATAACAACACGTTGGAAAAGGTGACTTGTTTAGCTCGAAGAGGTACATTCCACTTTTAGATCTTGGAAGACATAAATCTATCATCCTTTTCTGTTTGCAGAGCTCTGTGGAGAATCTGAATAGTTCCCACTGTACACAAAGCTTCTTTTGGTAGAAAATAATTTTATTAACATAACTGGGCAATTTATCTAACACAATTTAGAGAGCTCAAAAAATATAATTACTACACTGAAAATGCAACCCAGTCATTTACACAGATTTCGGAAGAGAGGCGCCCAGAACAGGAGAGAAGAGGTATGGTTTTGCGGTTGTAACGTCATCGGTGTACTAGTGGTGAATTGTTTTACGGACTGTAACCGTGATAGACTAGTTCATTTCAGTTTTCCTCATTTAGAGGGAAGAATAAGGAAATTTATGTCTTCTCTTATTCCCTGGAAACACCTTATGATTATACAGGAGGGGTGGAAGCGGTTATAGAGGCAGTATGTGTAATGTACAGACGCTGGGGTCAGGGTGCTTGGATCCAACCTAGATTGGCACTGTGAAATGGAGATAATAATGATCTCTACATCACAAGGCTGTTGTACCATAAAATGGAATAGCAGCAACTGATCTATTATTATCATTATTACCTAACAAGTCATAATTGTGGCCTGACACGAAGAAAGTGGCTGAGCCAGTTGTCTCAAAGTCGTTTCCGTCTAGAATTCTGCGGTAAGGTCTGAGACAAATACCTCAGCTCTGATCAGCGCCTTTTCAGAGTAGCGGTCACTGGTCAGGAGTCCAATAGCTGAAACCCGCGAAGCCCTGAGCACCTAGGAAACCACCAAAGCTGCGCGTGCGCGGGGGCGCTCGGTCGCCCCGCCTCTCCGTGGTGAATGGCCTGTTCCATTCCTGAGGAATGGCGATAGCGGGGAGAACTTGGAACACTAGGCCCGGAAGTAGAGGTGCGTTACCAGTATTTCCAGCATTTTGCTACATGAGTGACCCCTTGTAATTATTATACTTCTACTCTGACACCAGGACAGGCTTCTGAAGAGAGTTTGGAACGGCTCCACCATCCATTCTCCCCCTCTCATCTGGAAACATTTGGGCTGGCCGGCGTGACGGCCTTGTACGGAAGCCTGGAGGGCCCCGCCCACCCACGGCCCCGCCCACCCCATGGGCCCCGCCTCCCCGTGGGCCCCGCCTCCCCCGCCTTCCCGAGCCCCGCTTTCCACTCCCCGCTGCGCAGCCAGGAAGTTCCTTCTCTTCTCCGCCCCGCCGGCCGCGGGCGAGCGGGACGTCAGCGCTGCCAGCGTGGAAACGGCGGCGGAGCTCGGGAGGCGGAAGTAGTGCCCGGGATCGCCGGGCCTCCATCGGGCTCAACCGGCCGCCTTAGCCATGGACGCGCCCCTGGAGAAGGTCCGTACCGGGGGTGGATACGGAGCGGCGGCCCGAGGCCCCCGCCTGCGGGGCGCCTGTTTCCCGGTCGCGAGCTGCCGTTGTGACCGGGGAGGGGGCCGGGGGCTAACGGGCCCGCCTGAGGAGGCCTGGTCGCGAGGGCGTCCGGCCCGTCGCTCGAGGCTGGGGCCTGGTCACGTCACGGGGCCGGGGGTCTCTGGGGTCCCCGTGGGCCAGGAGAGGCTGGGCCGGGTTCTGCCCGGGGCCGCGAACGACCCGGAGCCCAGTCGGGGGCCGCGGGGCCGACCTTGGGGCCTGCGAGAGCTCGGCTCACCCTCTCGGATGACAGAGCTAACAACTTGCTGCCGCAGAAGCTCCTGGAATGAAGCCCCAGTTGTTTCGGAGCCAATTGGAAACCTGTAGGTTGTCTGTGGGCTCCAAGTTAGGAAGGGAGATGTGCAAGCAGTAATTTGCCATCTTCAGCGAGCCTAGGAATCACCTGGGGCCCTTGGTAAAAATCCAGATTTTCAGCCCTCGGGTCGGAACCTTGGGGGACGGGACCGGGATCTGTGGGTTTAACGAGGTCCTCACGTGATTCTGATGCAGTAGTTTGAAAGACCCCTGAGGTCCAGAAAGGGGCGGGGCTTCTGTAGATTGTGAATTTCGTCTTTGGGAATGCTGCTGCTCCACAACTTTCTGGCTCCCCCTTTCCGTGGCGAGGGGGGACCCTGAGGTCAGTCGGAAATCCGCTGGTAGCGGGGTTTTACTCTGATTTCCTCTTGGGGAAACAGCAGCGTGATGTACCTGGCTGACCGCTCTGGCATGTGAAATGGATTCTAATTGTCCCGGATTTAGAGCTAGTAAATGAGAACCAGTGCTTGGATTTCTTCACGGATACCTACTTTCAGACCCTGACTTTCTGCCCTCCCTCAAAGTCCTTCTTTCTTTACAAGCTTGGGAGTCCGCTTGTCCAGACCCGGTTTTTCATATATGTGGAATTCAGGAGCAATGCTAGTGTTTCAAGACTGCTTTATTTTAATTTTGAACTGGCAGAAGTAACATATTTTGTCATTTTTTCAATGCAGCAGCTGCTGTGGATTTGTTCACTTGTCACTGGAGAGTTAAAGGGAGTAATTGTACAAGTTGAGCCAGATGTCTTCATGTGCACACAGTGGTATAGCCTACGCCTCCGTTGTTTCTCATATATTGGGTGGAAGGAATCAAGAAAGGACAAAGATAATATGTTTTTCTTACACCGCCTCTGTGGTGAATGTTACATGTTTTTCTGTCTAGGAATAAAGTCTTCCCAGGCTTTTGATGAGCACAGTGTCTACCTTGTGGTACTTTGAGTTTCAGTCTAAATCAGTGATTCTCAACCACCAGGCTGTTTTGTTCCCCAGGGGATATTTGGCCAACGTTTGGATACACTTTTGATTGTCACAATCAGGCATTAGGAAGGGGCTGCTGGTACCTAGTGGGTAGAGGCCAGGGATGCTGCTAACATCCGACATTGCACAAGACAGACCCTGTACCAGAGAATTATCAGTAGTGCTGAGGCTGAGAGCCCCGGTCTACACCGTGTGTGGACCAGTAGTTGAATACAAACGCCTGTGGTTGAATACAAAATGATGCTAAAAATGTCCCTTCAGTGTTGTTTCCTTTCCAATTTCATAAAGAAGATGGGAGGGGCTTTGTGGCATTTCAGTTAGAAATCTAAAGAACTGGAGTGTTCTTTCCTCCAAGAATAGTTCGTTATAGGCAGGTCTGCAAAACAGAATGGGTTGGAATCCTGCTTCAAATATTATTTTTCTGGTATTTGATTACTAGATTACAGTGGTTGCTCCCTAAATGTTAATTGATGATAAAAGATCTTAAACTCTTCAAATGAAGATCTGAAGAGGTACTGAAACTCCAGCATGCTTAAGCCTGGCACATTCACAAAAATTGCAGGGATCTTTCAGGAATTCAGAATGTGTGGGCTGGAAGTCTCTGCCTTAGGCCAGTGTGTAAATTCTGAATGTAAGTTTTTCAGAACTAGTACTGTGTCTTATTTTTATATTCCCTGAAGCAAGACAGGGCTTTACTTGTACTGAACAATTTCTCTTGGTGCTAAGTGGGCAGAAAAGAAAAAGCATTGCTGTAATATGAATGTTGAAAATTTTGTGTTGTGAAAAACAGTTTGAATCAAAGTAAAACATTGAATTGTGTCCATTATTCTGGTTTCTTTGAGGAATAGACTGCTGGGTTAAATTCTACATTGCTAGTATAAATTTAAGAACTATTTGAGCAGTTCTGAATGATGCCATTTAAACTAATCCTTGCATAATTTAGACTGGCTACAGAAACCACAATGTTATTTGATACCCATCCTCTAAAATTTCAAGTAATCTCTCTCACTCTATAATGTAGTGTGCTATCATTGTTTAATAGAATCACTCAGTACATTTCCTTTGGTCCAAATATAATTTTGTACCCTTGCTTTTTCTTTAAGTAATATGTAGACATGCAGACCTGCGATGACAGAGCCATTTTCTTGCCTTGATTTGCTTTTCTTTCACAATATATGTTTTCTTTTTGTATTCAAAATTAGTGACATCCAGAGAAACTATAGATAGGTTAATTATAGGGACAAGGAATTCAAACTAGAAGAGTTGGCGCCTCAGCCCCCCCAATACTGTACGTCCAACTCATAAGGAACAAATCTCACAGTGTTTACTTATGTTAATATCCAAGTTTAAAAATGCCACAGGAAGTAATAACGCTGATGCTGAAGATTTTAATAAGGTACTCAACACACCTACATAACACCTGTTAGTAAAAACCTGCTACTTTAAACTTGTAGAACAGCCCAGATCTTTTCTTGCTGCTTGGAAAAATCTCATTCTTCCTGAGTATTATGTTTAGACAAGGTGTATAGCAGTTTGTTTTAAACTTTTTTTTTTTTTTTCGGTACGCGGGCCTCTCACTGCTGTGGCCTCTCCCGTTGCGGAGCACAGGCTCCGGACGCGCAGGCTCAGCGGCCATGGCTCACGGGCCTAGCAGCTCCGCGGCATGTGGGATCCTCCCGGACCGGGGCACGAACCCGTGTCCCCTGCATCGGTAGGCAGACTCTCAACCACTGCGCCACCAGGGAAGCCCTGTTTTGCACTTTTAATTCCAACCTTGAGTAAACTTAGAGCAGATGTCTCAGCCTTGGCACCACTGACATTGGGCTGGATAATTCTCTATTGTAGGAGGCTGTCCTGTGTACTGTAGCATGTTTAGCAGCATCCCTGGCCTCCACCCACTAGATGCCAGTAGCATCCCCTCCCCACAGTGTGACAACCAAAAACATCTCCAGTTGAGGCAGTTGTCCCCTGGGGGTGAAAGGATCCCCTCTGGTTGAGAACCACTGACTTAGAGAATCTAGAGCTGCACTGTCCACCAGCCACATTTTTTTTTAATTTATTTAATTTATTATTTTTGGCGGCGTTGGGTCTTTGTTGCTGCGTGCAATCTTTCTCTAGTTGCGGCCAGTGGGGCTACTCTTCGTTGCGGTGCGCGGGCTTCTCACTGCAGTGGCTTCTCTTGTTGCAGGGCACAGGCTCTAGGTGCACAGGCTTCAGTAGTTGTGGTGCGTGGGCTTAGTAGTTGTGGCGCACGGGCTTAGTTGCTTTGTGGCATGTGACATCTTCCTGGACCAGGGCTCGAACCCGTGTCCCCTGCATTGGCAGGCAGATTCTAAACCACTGCGCCACCATGGAAACCCCACCAGCCACATTTGGCTATTTAAATTTAAATGTAATTAATTAAAATTAAATAAATTTAATATTTAGTTCCTCAGTCACATTACCCACATTTCAAGTGTTCAACAGTCACAATGTGGTTTGTGGCTGCAGTACTGGGGCAGCACAGATAATAGAAATGTTCACCACAGAAAGTTCTATTGGGTAGTGCTATAGAGCAGGGCCAATTTATTTACTGTACCGTATATCTAATTCTTGTCTCTAAAAGAGGCAACCTCGACCCTGTTTCTGACCTAAATAATTACAACCAAACCCATTTTTTACTGTTGTACTCATCCTGAGCTAAGTTCCCCCCTACCACCTTGGACCTGATCTTGGAAAATTCTGTTACCACCTTACTGTTTATAAGGGGCAATAGGAGCTGCGTGGATGGAACATTGCTGATCATTACTGATAAGGACTACCAGAATTTCTATTCCTGCTCTTTACCTAAAAAGCTCATGTAAAGAACCCCTATTAGCCAAGCTTGAAATGACCAGTTTCTGTGATAAGCCTTTGTAGATCCCTCTCTTACCTAGAATAGAAGGACTTCTGTGAGGATATGATAGCCTATAATGTTACCGTTCATTTAAAGCTGATCTCTATATCATCATGATTGAGGATTTTGCATACAGGTGCATGGTGCCTAAGGCAGTAAATGATTATCAAATGCTGGGTGTCAGGGAAAGCGTGGCACAAAGTTCCTGATCCTAAAAATTTATGGCGTTGGTGGTTCTCAATTTATTCAAAATTTCAGCTGTAGTTAGTAGAGCTATTGGTGGTCCCCAGTCCTGTGTGTTCCACCTTATCTAGAATTATGAGTTATAATTATAGATAAGCAGTTGCTTGAGCTTAAAGTCATGTTTTCACCTGAAGCAGAAACCTGTTTTGACTTAAATTTTTTATTGCTGGTCAACTATGGTCAAAGCCCAGTGCTGAGTGCTGAGAAAGACACAAGGTGAATAAGACATGATCCCTGGGAGAGGTTACATTATAGTAAGGGGCATACAAGTTTAGGCAAAGCCTTGTATAGCAAAGAGGGGTAAAAAGAATCACAGGAATTAAGAAACAGAGGGCATCGAGTGAGTGACCAGGAAAGAGTATGTGGAAGAGATTCTTTAGGTAGAATATTTACTTCAGAATCATGGCTTTTCTAGGTTTGTTTTAAATGTAAATATAATGTAGATTTTTACTTTATGTTTGTGCCTAATGTTATTGCTGGTAGAACATAAGAGAAAGGAAGCCATTTTACCTTTTAAAGTTAGATATAAAAAATATGCCTCCAGTCACTTTGAAAATGTTTAAAAATTCCTTTCAGAAACTTACCTAGCTTAAATTAAATCCATTCCCTCCAAACAATAGTCAAGGGCCATAAAACTATTTTGAGTTTAATATTTTGTTTATTTAATTTCTGTTACTATTGCAGTAGTTTTTGTTTTTTGTGGCGAATGCTAAGTGTTTAGCTGCCTTAAGGTTAGTTAGTCCTTGAGGCCCAGCCTGGGGCCCTGTCCACTTTTTTTTCCCCCAGTGCCTGTGGAAAAGGCATTCTGAGGGCAAAGTAAACCTTTCTGAGATCTTTTTCCTATGAGCAGAAAAACAGGAACAGCAAAGTAAAGCCTTCAATTTGAAGGTGCAACTCAGGGACATTGAACATTTTGCTACAGTGAGATTTTCAGGAGCCTAGTGAGACTGAATTACTTATTAGACTGGACATTGTATTGGTGCAGTCATATGAAATTGCTGTTTTTGTCCCCTAGAAATATCTGAATATTGGCAGTTTCACACAGTTTACAGTTTTACAACAGTAAAGTTCTGAAGATACATAGAAGGAAGGAATTGATGGGTTCCTTTCCTTAGAATTATTATTTTTAAGATAAGGTTGGCAACATTAAACCTGCATAATTCCAATTCAGTTTTGGAAATAATGATATTGATAAGGGTAATGGATATCTTTATCTTTCTGAATTGATCCCCCAATAAGTCCTAGGAAACACCTTCTTTAAGAAGCATATCTTAATGACTTATTTTTTCCAGTGACTATAGCATGTTTTGCTTTAAGCAATTTTCTTTTTGTTCCAGAATAAGTATGTGATTCCAGATAAACTAGTAAACTTCTTAGAAATAGAGCTTGCCTGTTGTGGTATTTTTCCATCCGTGTAGTTATTGGCAAACACTCATAATAAAATGTCTAAATGAACTATATGTAAAATAGATAACTAATAAGGACTTTACTGTATAGCACAGGGAACTCTACTCAATACTCTGTAATGGCCTATATAGGAAAAGAATTTAAAAAAGAGTGGATATATGTATATGTATAGCTGATTCACTTTGCTATACACCTGAAACTAATACAACATTTTAAATCAACTATACTCCAATAAAAATTTTAAAAATAAAAAATAAAATAAAACGTCTAAGTGAATTGATTCTCTTGGAATACATTTTCTGAAATTTAGATTTCGATCCCTGGCCTTCCCATCATGTATCTTAAGGCAAGTAAATTGAATGCCCCTTTTTTCCTTCTGTGTACTTCTTTTTTTTTTTTAAACCGTTTTATTTATTTATGGCTGTGTTGGGTCTTCATTGCTGCACGCAGGCTTTCTTTAGTTGTGGTGAGGAGGGGCTACTCTTTGTTGCGGTGCATGGGCTTCTCATTGCGGTGGCTTCTCTTGTAGCAGAGCACAGGCCCTAGGCACGAGGGCTTCAGTAGTTGTGGCACGCAGGCTCAGTAGTTGTGGCACACGGGCTTAGTTGCTCTGCAGCATGTGGGATTTTCCTGGAATGGAGCTCGAACCCATGTCCCCTGCATTGGCAGGCGGATTCTTAACCACTGCGCCACCAAGGAAGTCCCTGTGTACTTCTACTGATGCCAGGTTTGATCTGGTGTTACTAACTTTGCTGCCTCCTTATTGCTACCAGATTTTCCCCACTCTTTTGTATATTTTTGCCCCTTTTTTTCCCCTATATGTTCTTTTTTGCCTCGTTTCATGAGGGATTTGTAAGTTTAAATACTAACACCTCATGCAATATTTGCAAATCCCTTTTCAACTAAAATATTTTGCTTAATGAGCCAATAAGTACAGTATGTCTTCATGCTCTCACACACTCAAGCATAAAGTCCACACTCAAGCATAGTTAAAAATAAGATTTTCCAAGAGTATCCAATCCTTAAAAGACAAACATAGACGAAAGTGCCTTGTTCTTAATTAAATACTTTTCTGTTGGAACTACACAAAAGTATTTATAGATGTAGAAATTGAGGCTCCAATGAGTAAGTCAGGTTTGCAAGGTGCTATTATTACCTTGGAGAATCCCTACATTTTCTCTCATTGTTGACCCATAAGGAACAGCTCTGTTCCTGAAGCAGCTGCTGCTGTTCTTATTGCTTCTCTGAGATGTGTAGTATTTGGGGCACTTGTTTAGTGCTAGACAGCAGGCATCCTTTGTGTTTTCACCTGGGAGGAAAATATATGGTTTTTGGAAAGTTGATACTTGCATGCTTATCACTATCCAGGATTAACCTTGCTTAGAAAGCTGTGGAAGGCAAAAGAGTAGGTGAAATGTTAGAAACATCAATTCAGAGCTTTATCTGATAACGTCGATCAATTGAAGAAAGGTAGTGATTTGTTTTTTATTGAAGTATAGTTGATTTATAGTGTTGTGGTAATTTCTGTGTAGTGATTTTTTTTTTGTAAGTCTAATGCAAATGTTGGAAACTAGCATTTGTTAACATCAAGGCCTTCTATCTGGTACGATCAGCTAGTATTCTCACATGCTTTCTTTTTCTTCTGTCAATAGTCGTAGAACCCCCCAAAATGAACATTCCTCCCCTGAAAAAAGTTTATTGAAACATGGTATTGTATACTTCTATTATTAATGAATGTTGTGATTTATATATTTTAAAATTACTCTTTAAACTTCCCCTTTTCTGGACGTTGCTTCTTTTTAAATGTATAGCTCTGCATTTTTCAAACAGCAGTTATTCATATACAATCTTTGCAAATTTTGTCACATCAGTTACCACTTGTACGGTTATTTGCTTAATATTCCTTTTCAATCGACTAAATCAATTCAACCTCCTTCTTTAAAATTGAGGAACAATTTATATACAATAAAAATATGCACTTTAATTATACAGTTTGAGTTTTGGCAGTTGTGTATAGTCATATAACCACCAGCATAATTAAGATATGGAACATTTCCATCTCCCTAAAAAGTTCCCTTGTGCCCCTTTGCAAGTGGATCCCAGATCTGCTTTCTGTCACTACAGCCCTTTTTTTTTTAAACTTAGATTTGTGCTAAACAGTAATGTTTATGAATTCAGGGCTTGAGGTATTATTTTTTCCTTAATTCATATGAAAGTAAATCATATAGTTTTTGGTCACACTTTGGTAGGCTGGTTTAACTGAAGAAAATGTATACAAGAGCTTGATTAAGCATTTGAAAGCTGAGAAAATTTTAAGTGACTGGAGAGCAGTAGTTCCCAGATCTTAGGCCCTAAGATTTTATTATTCTTCTGCTGTAGTTTCCACTTTTTTTTTTTTTTTTTTTTGCGGTACGCGGGCCTCTCACTGTTGTGGCCTATCCCGTTGCGAGCACAGGCTCCGGACGCACAGGCCCAGTGGCCATGGCTCACGGGCCCAGCCGCTCCGCGGCATGTGGGATCTTCCTGGCCCGGGGCACAAACCCGTGTCCCCTGCATCGGCAGGTGGACTCTCAACCACTGCGCCACCCAGGAAGCCCATGTAGTTTCCACTTTTGAAAGGTTATTATAAACAACTTCTCAGTTAATAAACTTTATTAACAAATGATTGTTCACTCCATTACTAATAACTGGATGTTAATTTTCAATAACATCCATTAAAATAGTGTGGGTTTTTTCCCCCCCAAACTGCAGGTTACATCCTTTATATGAGATGTCAAATCAATTTAGCAGGTCATGGCCAGCAGTTTTTTTTTTAATGAAGTAGAATAAAATGATAAATATAATGTATTCCGAATAATACGGGTAGGAATAGTACCAGTGTTACCTCATAACTAAGTTGATATAATTCTAGCCAAAAGCAAAAAATAAGTGATTTTTTTCATTAACCCATGTTGCCTTATTCCAAATAAATGTATAATTTCCTCCTGGCTTGAAAAATAGAGAATTACTTCCTGACCTCCTTTACTATTTTATCTTGCATTTGACTTTCAACTTTTTTCCTCCAACATTTAAATTGTGAGAATTTTAATGATATTTTACCATTACATATATACTATTTCTTCTTCTGATAGTGGCAGGATATTTTAATATTTAATACTTAATATCCCACACTGACTGAAAGTGATGGAAATCAACTAGTATAAAAATGATTGTTGAAAAGATGCTTATCAAAGGATGAATGGCGGGGCTTGTTTTACAAAATGAGCTGTCTAGTTCTGTGACAGTTATCATATGAACAGTTGAATGGTTCTCCTTAGGAGTTTTGAACTTGCTTTAAGCCATGCCATGCATCAATGTTAGACGTAATTGAAGCAAAAATACCGAATCCACTTCATTACACAGAATCAACATAGCTGAAATATAAGTTACAAATTTGCGATCTAATGACTAACAGTCTAATAATGGTTTCTGAATCTTCAGTAGTGAACACGTGGTAGTTTTGTAATTAGAAAGTGAATCTGTGGATATACACACTCCATAGGTGCACAGGCTTCAGTAGTTGCGGCACATGGGCTCCGTAGTTGTGGTTCGTGGGCTGTAGAGTACAGGCTCAGTAGTTGTGGCGCACGGGCCCAGTTGCTCCGTGGCATGTGGGATCTTCCCGGACCAGGGCTTGAACCCGAGTCCCCTGCATTGGCAGGCAGATTCTTAACCACTGCACCACCAGGGAAGTCCCAAGGATTATCTTTAAAATGAGACCTTACTTAGCTCTAATTATGGTTCTTGAGACAAGAGCTTTTTCAAAATGTGAGTTGCTTTGTTTACTTTTTTGATGAAATTGAGGAGCAGTATTGCCTAGTGGTCAAGAGCACTGGTTCTAGAGTAGTACAGACCTTGTTTTAAATTCTGGCTTCAAAACATACTAACTCTGTGCCTTTGGGTTAGCCAGGCAGTAATGCATGTAAAGGTGTTAATTAGATGATGCTTGAATATAGCAAGCAACTCAGTAAGTGTTAGTAATTATTAAGGATCACAAATCTTATTGAGCCCTTTTTCTGTGCCAGATCCTGTGTTAGATGCTAAGGGTTGAAAAAATATGACATTCTTCTGGGAACCTGGCATAGAATACTATTTTTTTTCTTCCCTCAATATTGTAAAACAGCCTCCTTCTAAATACCAAATAATGGACATCTTTATTCAACTTAATTTTCTCTCGTTTTGTGTCTGGCTGTTACCCTGCTATTATTTATTAACATTTATCACACAAGTACTCTGGCACTGTAACAGGTACTGAGGATACGAAATGCAAATAAGAAAGTAGTTGCTGCCCTTAGTAGAAGCTGATGGAGGCATGGTTTAAGGAACCAATTTATAAATATTTTTCTTCGAGCATTTCTTGACTTAAGGCCTAATATCCTGCAACTGGATAACATTTTATATTTTGGATTATCCCGTTAACACAAGCACGTGAGGGTCTACATCATATTCCCATTTAATTGAGTCAAATTTAACTAAAAGTGCTATTTTCCCTACGCACCCGTTACCCACTCCCCGCTGTCCCCACTTCACTCTGAGTAGGATCAAGAGCAATTTAAATGTCAGCCTTTCCATTCAATGAGTGTGTGCTTGCTCTCTCGAGAGACTCAGATGGAGAAATGTGAAGCTGCACTTCTCTCTTGCCTCTCTCAGTGTAAACATCTTGTCATCACATGTGATTCTGGTGTTTAAAAATAAGTATTGTCATATGAAGTGGCTTCTAAACTAAGTCAACTATTTTGTCTATTCTTAACTGAAAAATCTGTTGAATTTTATAGGAGAAGTTAGCCGTGTTGAACTTAGAGCCAGCATGTTGATATCCAATATGCCATGCCTTCCTAAGGGGTTTCAGAGGTAATATGACAACCCAAGAATCAAGCTGACTTTAGATTCTTGGTCTTATAAGAGAAGTCAAAATTAGTAGGAGTCTGAATGGCTGCTTTCAAAAAGCATATAATCTAATTGGGGAGAATACCTATAGTGGAAAGATCATCTATAAAACAATTCATAGTAAAGGATGTAAAGAATCGTGAGGATAAATGGCAGTTGCATATTAGAATGGCCCCAGTTTCAAGCCTTCCGTCCTGTTGTCCCCATAAATACAATCATTTGTCAGGCAGTGAGTCCAGATTTTTGGTTTAGGAAAAAATGGTATCGATATCATTAGAGGGGATGTGAACATGTGAAAATGGTTTTATCCATAGGGGTTTCTTGGAAGTAGTGAATTGTGATTTAATAGGTAGTTAGAGGTGGTAAAAGGTACAAGGACATTTCAGATGGGGCAGATGTTATAAGCATGAAACACGGAGGTGTAATTGATCAAGCAAACTGTTTATCTTTTCATTTGGCCAGATGATCAGGGATTGATGTGTCACAGGAGATGAGGGTAGTAAGGACCGTGACCAGCAGACTGAGGAGCAAGATCAATTCTCTTGACCATTATCTGTTCCTCATCCTACTCACAACTGTTAATGGAGAGCATGGAGACCCTTTTAGATTACTCTCTAACCCATCTGGTGCTTACATTTAAATTGTGATTTTTATTGGAAACACCTGTTTTTTTAATGATTATTTTTTTCTCATGTAAAAATTAGATCGGATGTGGCTATGTGATTATTTTCTAATCTCTTGTAGAATCAGTGTGATGTAATAGAAACAGGCAGAAACACATCAGGAAACCAGGGTTCTGGCACCTCTCTGTCATTTATTACTTCCATGAGCCTAGGCAAGTCAGTGTACCTCTCTAAGTCTTAGTTTCCTCTCCTCTAAAATGTTATACGAGAATCAGAGGTTTTCATGCTTATACTTTTTCTTTTCTTCTTTTTAATGAAACTTTTTACAAGTGAAACTTTACTCAAAACCCTATTGTTAAAAACAGCTGATCTCCTTAAGGCGGGGGCAGAGAGGTAGCAGCTCCAACTGGCTACCCAACCCCTTCTCCCCAAAGTTCTTTCCAGGAGTCTTAAGGCTGAGAAGAACACAGGTGGGAAATTCCTGGGCTAGACCCCTAAGGTCCCTTCTAGAATTAATATTTTCTGATACTTACATTGATAAACAGTAGAATTTCTTTAAAAAAATAAACAATTTTGAGGAGGTAACACAGTACTAAAGGTAATATACACTCATTGCACATCTACATTGTGTAAACTATTACGAGGTACAAGAGACAATATGAAGAGAAAAGCAGATAAATACACTTGAAGTGTATTTGAAGAGTAAGGGGGGAACAAGAGAGAGCTTCTGTGATTGTTTATAACCCAATTCATACTATACAGAGATTCAGGGCAACAAGATTGTCTCTCTAAAAATTTTTACGGAGATGTAAGAAGAAAGGAAAATGAGTGTTTCAATTCTGCAAGAATGTTTAAAAATTTGTTTCGTTTATGTTTTGAATGGGAGATAGATGTACACATGGTACTAAAATCCAAAAGGAACAAAAGGATATGAACTAAAAAGACTCTCTCTGACCCCTGTAGCCATTCTTTGGCGGCAATCACTATGGCTAGCTTGTGTAAGCGTCCCAAAGTTTTTAGAAGCACTTGCAGATGTTTGAGCGTATTAGTCTCCTGGGGCTGCTGTAACAAATGAGCACAAACTGGGTGGCTTAGAACAACAGAAATACATTCTCTCTCAGTCCTGGAGGCCAGAAGTTTGAAATCACTGTCGCGGGGCTGAAATCAAGGGCTGGCAGGGCTGCGCTCCCTCCAGAGGCTCGGGGGGAGTGTCCCTTCCTTTCTTGTTCCAGCTGATGTTGCTTGCCAGCCATCCTTCCCTGTTTGGTGGCTCCATCACTCCAGTTTCAAGGCCAGCATCTTCAAATCTCTCTCTGCTCTGTCGTCACATAGTCTTCTCTCTCTGTGTGGTCTCCCTCCGATTCTCTCATGTGGATACATGTGATTGAATTTAGGGCTCACCTGGATGATTCAGGGTAATCGTGCCATCTCAAGATCCTTAATCACATCTGCAAAGACTATGTCGTATAAGGTAATGTTCACAAATTCCAGGGATTAGGATGTGAATATCCTTTGGGGGGCTATTTTTCAGCCTACTACAACAGTAAAATGAATAGTATACTATACATACTTTTCTGGACCTTGCTTCTAATAGTGAACAACTGAAATAACCTAAGGGTCCATTAATTCAGGACTGGTTCAGTAAATTATAATACATCCATCAGATGCAAAAAGGTGTAACCACTAAGAGGAACGAAGTGGACCTGCTGACATGGAACCATAGTCACTATAAAGCAGAAAAAAGCAATTTGGAGAGATGCATATGAGCAAAGTGAAACTTTGGAGAGATATACGTCAAACTTAAAAGTGGCCTCCCCTGGGGAGTGGGACTTTTTTATGTTATACCTTTGTACTGTTGGAATTTTAAAATCAAACATGTTCTTTAATAATGCAGGTATTTTATAATAAATCCAGAAGAAAATGGACTTGCATTTAGTTTTTCTGGATGAATTATGTTGCAGAAGTAATAGAGGGTTGTTAAAATTTAACCTTTTGAAAATTTGTTTCCCAGATAGCAGACCCTACACTAGCTGAAATGGGAAAAAACTTGAAGGAGGCCATGAAGATGCTAGAGGACAGTCAGAGGTGAGCCTGTGGAACAGAAGTGACCCATTAAATGTGTTCAACTTGCTGTGAAACTGACAGCACTAGTTTCCTTCTGTTAAAGACACCTCTTGGTCTGTCATACAGAGTGAAGTAAGTCAGAAAGAGAAAGACAAATACCGTATGCTAACACATATATATGGAATCTAAGAAAAAAAAATGTCATGAAGAACCTAGGGGTAAGATGGGAATAAAGACACAGACCTACTAGAGAATGGACTTGGATATGGGGAGGGGGAAGGGTAAGCTGTGACAAAGCGAGAGAGAGGCATGGACATATATACACTACCAAACGTAAGGTAGATAGCTCGTGGGAAGCAGCTGCATAGCACAGGGAGATCAGCTCGGTGCTTTGTCACCACCTAAAGGGGTGGGATAGGGAGGGTGGGAGTGAGGGAGACGCAAGAGGGAAGAGATATGGGAACATACGTGTATGTATAACTGATTCACTTTGTTATAAAGCAGAAACTAACACCATTGTAAAGCAATTATACTCCAATAAAGATGAAAAAAAAAAAGAGACCTCTTGGTTTCAGAACGTCACACTTAGCTTCAGCTGAATTTAAAATTGGTATTTGTCTTGGGTATAAGGTGCTTTGTAATTAAAGGATTTTGAAATTAAGGGACAGGACTTATAATTTTCAGTCCTGCCTACTAAGAGTTTCATTTATTTAATATATTGACTTGAATCTATAAATACTTCTTACTGTATATTCAGGTCATATAGGGCATCAACTAACCAAGAAGTGGCTTGAAGTATTATTATATTTTTAATATTATTTTCCTGAAACTAAACCCTACCCCAGCCTGGGGGCTGGGACGAGAAGGCGAGATGTGTGTTTCAAATCTCATATCAGTTACTAAGAGGTTGTGAGCAACATTATCACATGTTCATGCTCAAATGTTAGAAGGTTAACAGTTTTTTATTTCGTTTAAATTAGAAGAACAGAGGAGGAAAATGGAAAGAAGCTCCTATCAGGGGATATTCCAGGGCCACTGCAAGGCAGGTAGGTGGCAATGAAGATAAGTACCTTTACTTAGGGTGTACACTTTCTTTAAACCAAGATTTTACCATCACTGACTTACAATTTTAGTTTTAATGAGCACAAAGCAAATTGAGAGTTATATGTAGTGTAACAGAAAACTGAAATGCCATTGGTTGGTTGGTGATAACGCTAAACCTACTGTTTCTCCCCCTTTCCCGTTCAGAGTTTAACACAACCTTGTAACTCAGAAGTGATACGCAAACTCATAACTCAGCTATCACACTTGATTCATCCTTGAAACCAGTAATCTGTTTGGTAGACTGAGCTTTATTGTGAGAGTTATTTTAACTTGATAAGATTTATCATTTTATTATATAGTAAATGAAAGGAAAATGTCAACTCTAATTTATTAGCAGAGTGGTTTATTTTTTGGCAACTAAAGCAAATCTGTCAAGTGTTTGTGACTTGAGCTATCAGGGAAGAAGTCAGAAAAATAAGTAGTTATCCAACTAACATTTTCACAGGATGTTAGCACTCAATCTGGAGTTATCTGGAGTTAAAGTCCCGGCCCAGTTTCCCTCAGACAAACTTATTATTTTTTTTATAACCAGGAAACTGTACGTAGGTAAATAGTACAACTCCCTTAAGTTGTCCTTTGACTTGAATATAAATATGTACAATAAGTATGTTGCAAAAGAGTAGTATAGAGGAAGGATCCCAGTGTGCCAATAAATGTCACATCTAACACACCCAGATACTAATTTTTTTTTTGGCTGCGTTGGGTCTTCGTTGCTGCGCACAGGCTTTCTCTAGTTGCAGCAAGCAGGGGCTGCTCTTCGCTGCAGTGTGCTGGCTTCTCGTTGCAGTGGCTTCTCTTGTTGCAGAGTACGGGCTCTAGGCACGCGGGCCTCAGTAGTTTTGGCTCACTGGCTCTAGAGCGCAGGCTCAGTAGTTGTGGCGCACGGGCTTAGTTGCTCTGCGGCATGTGGGATCTTCCCAGACCAGGACTCGAACCCGTGTCCCCTGCAGTGGCAGGTGGATTCTTAACCACTGTGCCACCAGGGAAGTCCCCAGGTACTAACGTTTTAAAATAAGCACTCCTGCTTGTAGATGAAGGGTGCTGACTTGAAGTCCTCTACGGGTGAAGTTCATTCTCCAGCTGAGAACAGGAACCAAATCTTGTAAGTCTCCTCATCCCAGGCCTACTGAAGGGAATTAAAGCGTTCCACTCATCCCACAGAAGTTTCCCTAGAAGACATACTACCAAGAACATCCGTAATTCTCAGAGTGGGAGGGCATTAATGTCACCAGTCAGGAGTACTCACACTAATAATGCTAATAGCCAGCGCCTGAGATAGCAGTTCCCCAGGCGTGGCATTCGGTGCTTTTCATGGACTAACAGCATCCTCACAGTTGTATAATGTAGGGCTTCGTGAGTTTCAGTAGCTTGCTCGAGGTCATGTGGCCTCATCTCTACACAATGTCCAAGGATCAGAGTCCCTCACACGTGAAGGTCAGCACCTTGAGGAAGATAGGTTTGGGGACATTGTTTTGATGGTGCTTTTTGAAAAGAGATAACTTTTTTGGGGGGGGTGCTGCATTGGGTCTTCATTGCTGCACATGGGCTTTCTCTAGTTGCGGCAAGTGGGGGCTACTCTTTGTTGCAGTGCGCAGGCTTCTCATTGCAGTGGCTTCTCTTGTTGCAGAGCACAAGCTCTAGGTGCACGGGCTTCAGTAGTTGTGGCTCACGGGCTCTAGAGCACAGGCTCAGTAGTTGTGGCACACGGGCTTAGTGGCTCCACGGCATGTGGGATCTTCCTGGACCAGAGCTCGAACACATGTCCCCTGCATTGGCAGGCAGATTCTGAACCACTGTGCCACCAGGGAAGCCCGAAAGAGAGAACTTTTTATTAGTCACATTCTCATTAATAAAGTGATAGTATTTTGACATCACATGTTTTACAAGTTGCCTTGCCATTGCTTAGAACTTCACCTTTCACATTCTTCTCATAAGTTTCCACCTCCTCATGTGATGAGCGTTTAAAAACATATCTTGGATAGAAGTAAGTGTTTACACTGCAAGTGAATCTGCAGTTTCCCCAGCTTGGGGAAGAGGTAATAATAAATCATGCTTGCATTTCATGTTTAGCTCTGTTAGAACAAACAGACAAGACTCCCACATGGAGAGAAGCTAGATACACCAGTGGCACTGGAGTATTCTTGCTGCTTTTGTGACCTTCCAACAGCTTATAAGGACTACTTCGGCCCTTATTACATGCTTATTAAATAGTCTCCAAGATTCAAATGAACAGGTAGAGAAATATTGCTAAAGCAGGTGAAATTTTTAAAAATCAAATTAATATTTAGGCAGAAGATTAATCACAAGTAAGGTTATATTCAGAATTCAGTTGATAATTTGAGGTTTGTTTTAAAAATGATGTATACTGTATCTCAAAACACATTATTTCTTTCGTAGCTCCTCAGTTAAAAAAGAAAACATGTCAAGCTAATTTAGATGAGAGAAAATAGTGAGAGACTGGTGAGGGATGTGTGCTGTTTCCACCTGTTTGTCAGCTGTTTTTCTGTTCCGCAGTGGACAGGACATGGTGAGCATCCTCCAGTTAGTTCAGAATCTGATGCACGGAGATGAAGATGAGGAGCCCCAGAGTACCCGGTAATGGAGAACAGTTGGCAGCTTCTGTTTGAAAGTATATGTGTTCTTGATTTTGATAATGATTGCATTCTCACAAGTTGCTGCAGTAATAAGCTATATTTAATTCCTAGTTACATGTGATATTAAAATGATGTTCAGTTTCTTCAGAGAGACATTGACATATTTTAGATAATATATTTTGTAAAAGGAAGTCATTTACTAAAATCTTGTCGTTTTTATGGTCTTGTGTCTTAGGGAGGGGCTGGCACAGGGGCCAGAGCATAGCTGCTGTGTGCTTTTCTGTTTCTGACTGCTTCTGCTCCTGTGCTTCCGCCTCTGATTGCTGAGAAGTGCTGCAGCTGAATTCATTGGTGGCAGGCCACTTTGTGAATCATCTGTTTATTTTATTTCTGTTTATGCATCTATCAAGCAATTTATTTAGTTTCATTTTCTGTTTAATAGTTTTAAATTTAATTTTTTTGGAGTAAGTAATTCATTCTTCCAGTTCAAATTTCAAAAGATAGAAAGGGTATATACACAAAGGCAATTTTCCTTCTTACCTCTGCCTCCCTACCTTGTTCTCCTTCCTAGAGATAAGTTGCCAGTTTCTTGTGTATTCGTCAGAGATATTTCATGTGTATGTACACCCAAGCAAAATGTCTGTGCTCACCCCCTCCAGTACCTAAATACTATGCATGTTGTTCTGTGACTTGCTTTTCTCATTTATGTCTTGGAGTTCCTGGCATAGCAGTATACAAGGAGCTTTCTCCTTTAAGAGCTGTTTAGTGTTACTCTAAATGGATGAGCCATATTTTATTTAACTAGTCTCCTTTTCATGTTTTACTCTTACGAACATTCCTACAGCCAGTAACTCTGTACATGTGTCATTTCTCATAGAAGAAGTGTTTCTGTAGATTAAAGTCCTAGAAGTGGGATTGCTGGGCCAGATAAGTTTGTGCATTTGTAAATTTGACAGATATTGCCAAATTTCCCTTCGTGGAATTGTGCCAATTCACATTCCCACCCATAATGTGTGAGAGTACATCTTTCCCCACACCTTTGCCTGAAAGGGTATTAGCAGACTTAAGGATCGTTGCCAGTCTGATAGGTGAGAAATGATATTTCAGCATAGTTTTAGTTTGCATTTTTCTTATGAACCAGATTAAGTGTCTTTTTATATGTTTTAAGACACATTTATATTCCCTATTCTATGAACTGTCTCCTTTGCCCAGTATCCTGTCAATTTTTTGTTTTTTTCTTTTTACATTTATTCTTTATAAGGGAAATTAGTCCATCCACTTTAATAATATGTAAAACAATACCTAGTTCCCCTTGAATGTGCTGTGTTGTTATAAATAGCTATTTAATGCAGGGAATTGATCTTCGTCTGTTGATTATTAAATTTTCTGCACATTTTAGCTCTACTCTCCATAGTTCTTCAACTGGTATTTAATTTAAAAAACTTTTTTGGAGAAAATTATTCAAAAACAGTTTGTGTATTTAGTTGGTATTCAATAAAAAGGATATTTATCTCCTAGGACTTGAATTTAAAAAAAAAATTTCCCCCCAAACTATTAATACCTTATGCATTGAATTTTCTAAATGTATCTCAGTGTCTGCCTTCTAGGCCATTAAATGCATTTCAAGTCTGACAGAAATTTCTGTGGAATAATGTGTCTCTGTGTTTTATATATTTATGCTTTGACTAATACTTTTTTTTTAATCTAATAAATTTTGATTAACAGAATCCAGAATATTGGAGAACAAGGTCATATAGCTTTGTTGGGGCACAGTCTGGGAGCTTACATTTCAACTCTGGACAAAGAGAAGCTGAGAAAACTTACAACTAGGATACTTTCAGACACTACCTTATGGCTATGCAGAATTTTCAGGTAATAAGTTTTTAGTTTCTGGTAAAGACATTTATGCATTGGTTATAGACTGTGAGAGATCTATTTTCTGGAGCTATGCTACCTGGGTTCAGCTCTGCCTCTTCCCTTTCCTCTTGGAAGCGTTGCTTAACCACTCCATGCCTCAGTTTCCTTATCTATGAAATGGGGATAGCCTTAATATCTATTTGATGACATTGTTGTGAGGATTACATGAACTAATGAACTAATACATGTAAAGAGCTGAGAACATGAGCACATACATGTTGGATAATGTCCACAGTTACTTGTTCTTAAGATTCCTAATTGGCACATGTTGATAGAAGGTACAGCAGTGGAATAGGTTCAAGTATTTTTAATCAAAGTATTAGCTGTGCTTTAGTAAAAAGGAAATGCTGTCGTAAGGAAGATGAGTATGTGTTATGAAATTGAAATTTGCTTTATACTGTGATAATATTGGCATTATTAAGGAATTCTAGCAGACTAAGGAGTCAGTAGAAGAAATGGGACCAATGGTATTTTGTGTTTATTTATGCTATTACGTTTATGGAAAAGGAATGTTTACCTAACGTTGGAACATTTAACTTAGGAGACTTATTTTCAGATGCTGGGAAAGAGCTTGACCTGGCGAGAGTATGAATTTGCCTAACTGTATGGCAAAGGAGAAATTTTCTTCTGTTCTAATAAAAATCCAATACCTGTAACTGAAAATCTCTCTGTCCTTCTTTTTGGAGAATGAGAAGAATAAAATGTCCCAGGCAGATATTAGTGAAAGCAAAAGTTAGGCTGACTAGCATTTTTGACAGTTTCACTTAACTTTGGATGTTTTAGGGCTGAAACTACTAAGAACCATGCCTGCATTATCCAGTGCTGGCTTTATTGTAAAGTAAGCCAGTGCATGGTCTTCAGCCTTTTTATATCTGAGGGATTCCCATTCTCTACTGGTTTTCATAGTTTCTGCTCTTTCTGGAGCTGGGTGTGGATGAGGGGTCATTGCCTCTGTTCTTTATAACCTCCAGCTGCAGTGAGGTGTCAGCCCACTGAGATGAGGGTGATTCCGATCTCCTTTCACTGAGATAGGAATTGAGAAAAGAATTACTTCCATGGTTATAAGACTGGGATATAATATCAGAGATAAGAACATACTGACATATGGGTGTCTCTTAACAGGTATGAAAATGGCTGTGCTTATTTCCACGAAGAAGAAAGAGAAGGACTTGCAAAGATCTGTAGGCTTGCCATTCATTCCCGTTATGAAGACTTTGTGGTGGATGGGTTCAATGTGTTATATAACAAGACGCCTGTTATATATCTAAGTGCTGCTGCTAGGCCTGGCCTGGGCCAGTACCTCTGTAATCAGGTAATGCGGCATAAGGTGGATATTTTAAAGAAACGATGTTTTGTTCTGTCCTGGAAGTTTTTCTTTAGCTGCTGTTTTTTTCAAGTGAAAAGAAAGGTGATTTTCTTATAAGCTTGTTTTGTCATTATTATGTATAAATGTGTATTAATAAATTTAGATATATATATATGTATTTTTTTTTAGTTGCCCAAAGGCAACCACAGTCAACACGTTACTTTATTTCCTTTCAGACTTGGCTTAATCAGAGTGTATGTGTGTTTTTACATAGCTATAGCTGGCTTTTTTCACTTACTGTTATACAGGTTCATATCATGTTTTACCAGTTCTCCAAAGTAAAGTATGTTTTTAATATCTTCATAATATTCCTTCAAGTGAGTATATAGTATTTTAACTGTTTCCCTTTTGGGTAATTAGAGTGTTCACATTCTTTTGCTTTTTATGACCATTTTGAGGAAGTGCTCTTCGTATAGTGCTTTTATGGACATCTTTGTGCATGAAGCTTTTCTATACTTTGGGTTGTATTCCTCAGGTGGATTTTCAGAGCCAGTCTAGAATTATTAGATCAAAGAGCATTACCTTTTTTTTTTTTTTTTTTGCATTACCATTTTTTAAAGTTCATGGTAGCCTGATTACAGGGCTACCTTGAGTCAAGAACTTGTTAAGCCTCTTGGCCAAGAATGTTTTAAAGTAAAACCCATAGGATTGGAGGGGTTGGCTTTTGTAAGATGGAGGAGTCCAGGGAGATACATAGGGGAAACTCAGGGCTTAAGTTTATTCTGAGCTGTGGTCATTGGTGGCAAGAAATTATGTCCTCTTCTTGAGGGTGTACAAAATAAGGAGTTTTATAATATCTCTGTAGAAACATGAAACAAATTACTTATTGAGTACCTACTGTAGGCCAGGCTCTTATGGACCCAGAGCTGTCTTGGAACAGCAGTCCAATCTGCGAAAGATGTGTGAGAGTGTTCTGTTAAGTGGGAAAGGTAGGTGGCAGAATAGTCATGTTCATGTTTTAAAAAGTGTGTACATGCTTATATGCATATGTTTTTTATACCTAGAAAAATATATATATTTTTGCCTAGCAATTATCTGCTTATGGGGGGGGGATTTTCACTTTTAATTTCTGTAATTTTTTATTGTGTGTTTTACTTGGGTTTCACTTTCATAATTTAAAAGAAAAATTCTTTAAGGGGATAAAGTGTGAATAAAGTGCTTGTTAAATTTTTGGTCTTTAAATGCTTCCAAGTTTTAGTTATACAGAGCAATATGCTGCAAATGTTAAAAAAATTCCTAAAACATATACTCCTTAAGGATTTGGAAGCTAAAAATGAGGAATATAAAATTTATTCGACAATTACTGTCTCCATAACGCTGACTTCATTTCTCTCAAGAGATGTACATCTGCTAGTCCATATCTATTGCTTTTTAGGAATGGGTGGACCCATAAATAAGATATTGTACTTTGAATGCCTTTAGCCGGTGTTATTTACCACTTATCCTTGCAGGAAGGATTCTGAATTATCCCCCAAAATGCTCATATTGCGAGTTCCTAAGGAGAGAGAATATTTAAAAAGAATAATTGTGACTTAGAGCCACAATCTTTTGGGGACATAAGGGAATGGTGACAAAGATCTTTCTTGTAAAATTGCATGTTTCTTCTTGCAGCTTGGCTTGCCCTTCCCCTGCTTGTGTCGTGTACCCTGTAACACTATGTTTGGATCCCAGCATCAGATGGTGAGTTCTTTAGGTTTATAAAATAATAAAGAATTGTGTTTTGAAACCGTACCTTCCTTTAAACTGCAGTTCTGTTTGCTGGCCTCCAGATAATTATTAGCTTATTCATGGATTGCTTAGATCTTCCTATTGCATAATACATGCTGCCAGGTTTGAATGTCCAGGAAGATTGGCTGGCATAAAGGTGAGGAGCACCTGGCTCTTAAGGAATCTTGTAATCACTGTATCACCTGTTTTAAGTAGAAGCATGGAGTCCAGTTAAGCCTCAGAAATTCCTTCTAAAGCTCATTCTTTCAAATGGTTATCACTGTTGCCTGGATTTGTGAATGGGCAGATTTTGATTATTGTAATCCTTGGCATTGGATTCTGCTTATTTTTAGACATGCAAGTGATAAGCCTTTCCATACTGAAGTCAGAAGCAAAAGAGATAGGTTTTAGGGTTCTGCGTTTCTTTTTTTCTTTTTTCTTTTTTTTGCCATACGCGGGCCTCTCACTGTTGTGGCCTCTCCCATTGCGGAGCACAGGCTCCGGACGCTCAGGCTCAGCAGCCATGGCTCAGGGGCCCAGCCGCTCTGCGGCATGTGGGATCTTCCCGGACCGGGGCACGAACCCGTGTCCCCTGCATCGGCAGGTGGACTCCCAACAACTGTGCCACCAGGGAAGCCCTCTGCATTTCTTTTTCAAGGTAGTTAGATTTTCTGGTTCAGATACGTCAATGAGTAATATCAGAGATACATTTTTGGTTGTTTTTGGTGGGGGGGTGGGGGTTTGAGAGAACATTCTTTTTTATTGTAAATGTTTAAAACTAGAGAAATGTTGGTTCTGTATGTCCAGTTTCTAACTTGAATCTCATTTAACTGATTTTTCTAGTTAGTCTTCAAGGAAAACGATTTTATTTTCACAACTGTGATTGGAGAAAAAAGGAAAATGGTCAAGAAAAGAATTGCTCTGATAAATTTTGAGAGTCATCTTCTTTTAGAAGTTAGAATTTTTCAGTGTATACGCTTTTGTGCTGGTTGTCTCATGTTTTTGTGGTTTGTCTTTCAATCCCAGGACGTTGCCTTCCTGGAGAAACTGATTAAAGATGACATAGAACGAGGAAAACTGCCCCTGTTGCTTGTTGCAAATGCTGGTAGGTATCATGAACCTGAATCTTCCATTTTGGACATACAAGAAAGAGGCTAGATAGTTAGCCTAAAAGAGATCAAGTCTTAAGAATGTTTGTGTGCCACATGTTTAAGGAAGGTCGGTATCAGCACTGTGGTGAGAATTACAGTACTAAAGTTTTAGCTCATTAGATTCCCTTAATTGTTGGTTTGTTTTGGGAGTTCTTGTTTGTGTGTATATACTTTTTCATTTAGGTTGTGCTTCTCTATTCCTTCATATGCTTCCTTTCTAAATTGAATATTTTTTTTTTTTTTTTTTTGGCTGTGTTGGGTCTTTGTTGCTGCACGCAGGTTTTTCTCTAGTTGCAGCGAGCAGGGGCTATTCTTTGTTGCATGTGTGGGCTTCTCATTGTGGTGGCTTCTCTTGTTGCAGAGCACGGGCTCTAGGTGCACAGGCTTCAGTAGTTGTGGCATGTGGGCTCAGTAGTTTTGGCTCGCAGGCTCTAGAGCGCAGGCTCAGTAGTTGTGGCGCACGGGCTTAGTTGCTCCGTGGCATATGGGATCTTCCTGGCCCAGGGCTCAAACCCGTGTTCCCTGCATTGGCAGGTGGATTCTTAACCACTGTGCCACCAGGGAAGCCCTAAATTAAATTCTTAAATGTCACATTTAAATGTCCACCTTTGAGACAGCTGGTCAGCTACCACTTTCTGCTGTGCTCACCACATTGTATTCAGCATTGTACTTGAAGCTCTAGATAGTGGAGTAAGGCAAGAAAAATAATTAAATGACATACAGTTTGGAAAGGAAGAATAAACTGTCTTTATTTGCAGATGGCATGATTGTATAGGTAGAAAGTCCTAAGGAAACCACAAAGAACAGCCATTGGAACTAATAAGCAGATCTATCAAGCTTGCAATGAACAATTGAAATTTAAATGCCATTCATAATAGCATCAAGAAAAAAACCTTTATGGATAAATTTAACAAAATAAGGCAAGATGTGTACACTGAAAACTACAGAATGTTGCTGAGAGAAATTCAAGAAGACCCAAATAAATGGAACAATATGGCATGTGCATGGGTTGAAAGACGCAATATTATTAAGTCATATCTCCCCAAATTAATCTATAGATTCAACTCAATCCTTATCAAAATCTCAGCAGACTTCCCATTTCTTATAGAAATTGATGAGCTGATTTTAAAATTTATATGGACATAAAAGGATCTAAGAAGAGACAAAATAATTGTGAAAAAGAACAACACTGGAAGACTTACCCTATCTGACTTTTAGACTTACTGTACAGCTACAAATAAAAGAGTGTGAGATTGGGCTTCCCTGGTGGCGCAGTGGTTGAGAGTCTGCCTGCAGATTCAGGGGACACGGGTTCATGCCCCGGTCCGGGAAGATCCCACATGCCGCGGGGCAGCTGGGCCCGTGAGCCATGGCCGCTAAGCCTGCGCGTCCGGAGCCTGTGCTCCGCAACAGGAGAGGCCACAACAGTGAGAGGCCTGCGTACCGCAAAAAAAAAAAAAAAGAAAGAAACATAACCAGTCTACTATCAATCACTTAATAGATGGGAGAGGCTGCAGTTTACACGTGATTGAGTGGTTTACCAGTGTGACTACATTGTCACCAGAGTGCACGTCCCAGTGGTTAGCAAGCGGGCGTTGCCACAAAAGGAAGAGAGCCCGAATGTGGTCCAGTCACTTAAACACGGCACAATGCTTTATGTTTTGATGGCTCATGTGACACAACCCATGCGTTGGCCTTTGATCTTGTTTCAACTAAACTAAATGTGTCATTTTAGATTTTTTTTTAAAATTTGAGACAAATTTGGATGGGGGGAGGAGTGGAGTTGTCAGCCCTTTTCCTGGCATAACCCCTGCAAAAGAAGCACTTGTATTAGTTGTGTTTGTTGAAGAGCGTTAGAAATCTTGTTAGGTGGGTTCTGCTAACTGGAAATTTAGGACAGTTGGGAGAATGTGTGACTGTGCCTTTTACTAAAGGCTCTGTGAGGAGGATCTGCCCAGCAAAACCTGCAGTGTAAACAGATCACCTAGGGAATGGGTTAAAGTGTGTAGTATGTTTCAACTGACTTCAGAATGCTTTCTATACTAAAACAAAATACCTCTCGGGAATTCCCTGGTGGTCTAGTGGTTAGGATTCTGCGCGTTCACTGCCATGGCCTGGGTTCAATTCCTGGTCAGGGAACTGAGATCCTGCAAGCCGTGCAGTGCAGCAAAAAACAAAAAAGAAAACAAACAAAACAAACACAAAGGACCTCTCAAATTTGGTTAAAACAAACAAAACAAATTCATCTATGTATTTTTTTATAGAGAGCACACCTAAATAAAAATTACCCAGAAAGTGATAAAAAGTAAGTGTGGAAAAGGGATATCTTGGGCAAATGCTAACGAAACACAAGTACTGTAGCAAGGTTGCTGTGAGATAAAATAGACTTCATATTAATAATGATTCATGGCATCTACTCAGAGATATAACAGGTATGAATGCTTATGAATATAACTTTGAAATATATAAAGGAAAAGTTGATAGAATACAAGTATAAATTGACAAAACCACAATCTTGGTGGGAGACTTGAATATATTTCTCATGAAACATCAGATCAAGTAAATAGAAAATAAGTATATAGAGGATTTAAATAACACAGTTAACAAGTTTGATTTTATAGATACATATAGTGAACAATACACACTCTTCAAAACTTGAATAACCAGTTTGCAAAAGTTGATTTTAAGCCAGTCCACAAAGAAAATCTCAATAAAACAGAGCTACAGTGTTACTTCTCTCATAGGGAGATAATGTATATGGAAGCTTTTATCATGCTGCAAAGACTCAGAAAATATTTGTTTTAGTATCCTTTCTTGTGTGTTTTATCCTAGGAACTGCAGCAGTAGGGCACACAGATAAGATTGGGCGTTTGAAAGAGCTCTGTGAGCAGTACGGCATATGGCTCCACGTGAAAGGGTGAGTGGAGGGGAATTTGGCTGCATGGTGGGCTGGCAGAGTGCCCAGGAGGAGCTCACTTTGTCGTCACATGTATCACTAAAGGCTCTTTGGCTTGCAGATTACAAAATTACCCAAATTGGCTTAAGCAAGAAGTTTTATTGGCTCCCATAGCTAAGAAGACAAGTGTTAGGATTGGCCTTAGGCACCACATCAGCCAGGTCACTTGGCTGAAGTTCCTCCATGGTGGTGGCTCCGTCTGTAGACAGCCTTTCCTGTTCTGGTGCAGAGTTGCTGCAGCAACTCCATCCGCCTTTCCAGGTGTGTGCAGAGGGTCAGAAGTCCCAGCAGGAGTCTCATACTGAGCCAGTTGCTGTGGCGAGGGAAATGTAACACTCTTAATAGTTTAGGTGATTTGTGAAGCTGTGGTCTCATAGAGGAGATTGGGGTGGCTTCCCAGAAGGCCATTGGACTGCTGCTAAGAGAAGAGAGGGGAGAGGATGCAGGGCAGCCCAAGTAGTCCATTTCCAGGACATCATACACGTACACGGTGCGTTGCTTTTTAATTTGTCCCTCTGGGAAAGAATGATGACTGGGAAATAATACTGGTATCTACCAAAGATATAAAATAATATAAAATAAGACACCCATTACACTAAGTAAGTAGATGACACCCCCTGAAATACGTTTTGATTAAAATGCATTTTCCAGGTTTTCCTGAAAGTTGTATATGTACCACACTTTATGTTGCTGTTATAAAAGCTACCAACACAGCTGAAAGACATGTAAATGTCAGTGTGGAACAGCACAGCCCTTTTTAAAAAACTTTTTTTAATTTAAAATGTGTACTTAGTGAATAAGCAGCAGTAAATAATTAGTTCTTAGGTCTGTGTTTTTTCTTCCAGTGTGAATCTGGCAACATTGGCTCTAGGTTATGTCTCCTCATCAGTGCTGGTATGTTGTTGATTTACTAAATACTGTGTTTTTAAGAAGGAATTTAACATCACTTAATCCCTGATGGCTTTTCACAGTTTTTATGAATGGAGAAAGGTGTTGGGTTTAGTGTATCCTGATAGTGTAACAAGAAGTTGTTCTCTCTGTGGTAGGCTGCAACCAAATGTGACAGCATGACATTGACTCCAGGCCCATGGCTGGGTTTGCCAGCAGTTCCTGCTGTGACGCTTTATAAGCACGACGATCCTGCCTTGGTAAGCTTACTCTCACTGGGAGGGAGTGGGGAGTGGCTAATAATCATTGGGTCTGGGGGCAAAATACAGAAAAAGGAAAAAGTGAACACTTTCCTTAATGTTACCTCTGTGACTTTTTTTTTGAAAAAAATGTTTTTGACATAAATGAAACTATGCCATATATATTTTTCTATTTAGTCTCCCCATACTACCCCATGTGTATGAAAAACTTTTTATCACTGTGTAATATTACATCACTTGAGTACCACAGTTATTTAATCATTCTCCATTTGTGAACTTTTAGGCTGTTTTCAAATTTTTGTTACTAAAATAATGAGCATCATTCTGTGTTTCAAATTATTCCTTACACTGGGTTCCCAGAAGTGGAATTAATAATGAGTAAGAGTATTTTAAGGTTCTTGATCCACATTGTCTAAAAGGTTGTAACATGATATAGTTTTTAAAAGCATAGTGGTGGTTCTTGTTAGTGGATCAGTTAGTGAGAGGCATATGCAAAATAAGCTTTCATTGATTCTTCTTAAACAGTTAATACCTTGCTCCGGTGATAATGGCTAGGTGTTTGAGGATGCTCAGAACAGCCTTGGGAGGGGCCGCTTGAATGGCTAAGCGCTCCAGCTCTGGGATGAACCCATTTGGATTCTCATCTTGGCTTTGCCACATCTTAGCCGTGAACCCTTAGACAAAGCAAGGTCTCTGAGCTAAGTTGCCTAGAATACTTACCTCATGGAGTTGTTTGATGATCAAATGAATAATGCAAGCCAAGTGCCTGCATAGCATCTGACACAAACCAAGTGCATAGTAAATGGTAACTAGTTAGTTCTGCTATGTGATTTCATTGGCTTTGATTAATAAACCCATATTGGCTTTTTTAGACTTTAGTTGCCGGTCTTACATCAAATAAGCCAACAGACAAGCTCCGTGCTCTGCCACTGTGGTTGTCTTTACAATACTTGGGACTTGATGGGATTGTGGAGAGAATTAAGCATGCCTGTCAGCTGGTGAGTAGAAACCTGAAGTTCAAATGAGTCACAGATACTCCATGGCAAAAACAGAGACAGAAAAATGCTTCATTGATTTACCCTCCCCCCAATACCTTGTTGTCTGGATTTCCCATCTCATAAGCAAGCAGACTAATTTCCCTGTATATATAGGTTTCTTGTTCAAAGTTCTGGGAGAGACTGCTGGGGCTGTCCCAGCATTTGTGTCCATATGAAATCAGATTAAAATGAATGCCGGTGTCAGCATGGGGGAGAAAAGAAGTCCCAAGGTGACAGCGAAGGAGTGGAGAAGAATGCAGAAGCTGGGATAAATGTTCCACTTGACTGACCGACTCTTGAGGGTAAAGAAATATGATGGTTGAGGGGAGTAAGGCTGGCATGGGTATTTTTAACAGCCACCAGCTTGGGCTCCCAAATTGCAAGGCTCTAGGGACAATTTTAATTCTCTGTTTGAGGTGTTCTAATTGTGAAAAATATATAATTATGTTGTAGTTTAGAAAGCAAAAAAAAATGCCATATTTACACAGTTTGAGAGCTGAATCCTACCTAAGTCTAAAGCATGATGTCACCTTTCTGTACCTCCAATTCCTCACCTGTAGAATAGGGGTGATGATGTGATGGAAGATTGTTATGAGGACTTAGTTCATAAATGTAAAGCTCTTATAGCAGCACCTAGTCATATAGGAAGGTATGCAGATAGTTTTAAAAATAAATCTTTGTTTTAAATATGTTCTTGGAATTGACACTTCCTCATGTCATTTTTATATTTAAGAAAAATTAGTATTTTCATATTACTGTAGCAGGAGTCCTTTGGTTTATAATATTAGGATAGTTCATTTTAACATTAGTTTCTAATGAAATAGAAACATTCTAAATGAAGTAGTTTCATTTTTATATTAAGTAATATTAAGATTTATGTTCATTATGTTTACAGAAGCACCACATTTTTAAAAACATTTTCTCACTGGGCTGTTGGCTCACATCTTGAGGTTTGGTCCTTTGGAAGGAGAAGCCTTCATCGCCATGGTAACTAAGTCAGTTTGGGGAAGGTTTGGGCACTCCAGGGAGAGTTTTTCAATTCCCTTCAGTGTTTTTCAATTCCCTTCAGTGTTTTTCAATTCAATTCAATGGGGCGCAGGAAAATAATGATGACAATTAGCCACCAAACACTTGAGGTCCCTGCAGCTCTGGCATCTTCCTGCCAGCAAACGCTGTGGCGGATCTCAAACCCTCCTGAGCACTTGACTCTGCTGCTGATTCACTGCTGCTAAATGCACATGTGAAAACCGCATGGAGGTTTAGCAGGTGTGGTCGCCTGTGTCCAGTCCTGCCTTTGTAGTCCACACCAGGTCACATGTTTCCTGAAAGCAAAAATCAGTGTCCTTCTTTTCTTCCTCCTTCTCATCTTCGTCTTCGTGGGAAGCAGTTCTTGAGCATTTACTCAGTGCCAGGCGCTGCGCAGCACCGTGGATGCAGGCTCTCACTTGGTCCCTACAGCTTCCCCAGAATATAAGGTCCACTGATAACATATTAATTAGTTTTCATGAGGGGTTTTCCTGTGTCCAACACTCAAATAAACATCTGTTGAATTAATGACCCCCAGGCCATGCAGTATATGTTATTTTGTCCCCACATTAGTGATGAGAGAGCTGGGATTGAGATATTAACGATGATGACAGTCGTCATCACTTACGTAATGCATGCCACGTTCTAGACACCTAACGTATATCAACTTGTGGAGGATAGATACTGTCACCCCACTATGTAGTTGAGGGAACGGAAGCACAGAGAGGCTGAGAAACTTGTCCAAGGTCATAGCTAGTAAGTGGCAGATAAGTAATTTACCCACAGTCCCACAGGTGGTAAGGGGCAGAGCCAGGTTTTGAACCCAGATGTGGTTATTCCAGACCCTATGCTCCTGACCAACTCTTAACGGTGCTATGCACTCTCATTTACCTTTGCTCTTCCTCCCAATATCAATACTGTGCCTTGCACACATTTGCACTCGGTAGTTTGGTTTTGTTTTTTTTCTGTTTTTGTTTTTGTTTTTTAACATTTTCTTGGCCACGCCATGTGGTATGTGGAATCTTAGTTCCCGACCATGGATTGAACCCACACCCCTTGCATTGGAAGCACAGAGTCTTAACCACTGGACCACCAGGAAGCCCCTGGTTTTTTGTTTTTTGTTTTTGTTTTTGAGGTATAATTGACATATAACATTATATTCATTTCAGGAGTACATCATAATGATTTGATATTTGTATGCATTGTTAAAATATCACCGCAATACGTCTAGTTAACATCCATCACCACACATAGTTAACAAAAAATTTTCTTTTCTTGTGATAAAGACCTTTAAGATTTATTCTCTTAGCAACTTTCAAACATGCAATACAGTATTAAAGTTACTACAGGGGCTTCCCTGGTGGTGCAGTGGTTAAGAGTCCACCTGCTGATGCAGGGGACACGGGTTTGTGCCCCGGTCTGGGAGGATGCCACATGCCGTGGAGCGGCTGGGCCTGTGGGCCATGGCCGCTGGGCCTGCGCGTCCGGAGCCTGTGCTCCACAACGGGAGAGGCCACAGTGGTGAGAGGCCCGCGTACTGCCAAAAAAAAAAAAAAAAAAAAAAGTTACTACAGTATTGGGAATTCCCTGGTATTCCAGTGGTTAGGACTTTGTGCTTCTACTGCTGGGCCCTGGTTTCAGTCCCCAGTCGGGGAACTAAGATTCTGCAAGCAGCAAGTTGTGGCCAAAAAAAAAAAAGTTACTACAGTATTATTGACTATATTCCCCATGACTCATTTTTAATAACTGCTGTTTGTACCTTTTGATCCCTTTCACCCACCCACCGCCAGCCCCCGCCTCTAGCAACCACCAGTCTTCTCTGTAGCTATGAGCTTTGTTTTGTTTTGTTTTAGATTTCACATGTAAGTGAGATCATATGGTATTTGTCTTTGTCTGAATTATTTCACTTAGCATAATGCCCTTAAGGTCTACCCATGTTGTTGCAAATGACAAGATTTCATTCTTTTTTATGGCTGATTATTTTCCATTGTGTGTGTGTGTGTGTGTGTGTGTGTGTGTGTGTGTGTGTGTGTATCCCATCTCCTTTATCCATTCATCCTTTGATGGACACTTAAGTTGTTTCCGTATCTTGGTGATCATAAATAATGCTGCAGTGAACATATCTTGTTGAATTAGCATTTTCATGTTCTTCAGTTCAGATAACCCACGTGGACTTGCTGGATCATATGGTTGTTCTATTTTTAATTTTTTGCAGAAGCTCCATATGTTTTCCACAGTGGCTGCACCAATTTACATTCCAACCAACAGTTCACAAGCATTCCTTTTTCTCCACATTCTTGTGAACACTTGTCATTTCTTGTCTTTTTGATGACAGCCATTCTAACAGGTGTGAGGTGATATCTCATTGTACTTTTGATTTGCATTTCCCTGATGATTAGCGAAGTTGAGCATCTTTACGTGTGCCTGTTGTCCATCTCTATGTCTGGAAAAATGTCTATTCAGATCTTCTGACCATTTTTTAATTGGATTGTTTGGTTTTTTGCTGTTGAATTGTATGAGTTATTTGTATATTTTGGATATTAACCCCTTATCAAATAAATGATTTGCAAATATTTTCTCCCATTTCATAGGTTCCCTTTTCATTTTGTTGATTATTTCCTTTGCTGTGCAGAAGCTTTTTAGTCTGACATAGTCTGCTTGTTTAATTTTGCTTTTGTTGCCTTGCACTCAGTAGTTTTTGAATCAATGAATGACCTATATTGCTAATATGACAAATTCACATATGTCTCATTAGAAAAAGCTTTTCTGGAACCACTAAATGTAACTTTTAACTGAAATATTGGGGAATATTTGCAGATGTTTAAATGCAAAAATTGGCAGCTGAAATTAGAAATCATCAAGTTGCAGATGGCTTTATCTGCCTGAGATCCTTGTTTGCAGACCTGCAAAGACCCTCATAAAAACCGCTTCTGGGCTTCCCTTGTGGCGCAGTGGTTGAGAGTCCGCCTGCTGATGCAGGGGACATGGGTTCATGCCCTGGTCCGGGAAGATCCCACATGCCGCGGAGCGGCTAGGCCCATGAGCCATGGCCGCTGAGCCTGCGCATCCGGAGCCTGTGCTCCGCAACAGGAGAGGCCACAACAGTGAGAGGCCTGCGTACCGCAAAAAAAAAAAACCCACAAAAAACGCTTCTTAATATGAAATTACATAAGCTGTTTTTCTGTCATTTGCAGAGTCAGCGATTGCAAGAAAGTTTGAAGAAAGTGAACCACGTCAAAATCTTGGTATAGTATATAATTTGATCTGTTTTTTGAAGTAAATAACTCTTAATTTATTTAAGAGTTAGAATGATTTTCTCCAGATTTGATGCATGTCCATGGAATTGTGGCAGCTCCAGTAAAACCACACTCTTTGTACATCATGCATGTACTGATGACCTAATTCTGCGGTTAGCAGAAAGCCTAGAAATTTGCCCCATATACTGTTTGAACCCATACAGTGCTTTTCATATAATCCATTTGCAGTTTTTATTCTGTTAAAATTTAGCATTGCACAAAGATGTAATAAGCACCATTGATTTCACCTGCCCAAGGATTTTTAGAACACCCATTTTCCTGAAATGAAAAATCATTTTGTCTGTGAGTGCTTTGAGCTACTCTTTCTGAAACCCTTTGACCCCAGAGCTGGCATTTGCATGAAGGGGAATAAGGCAGAGAAAAGGGGGCGGCCCTGCTCCTCTTGCCCTGGTAATCTTCCTGAAAGGTACCACCATCTGTCAGAGATTGTGCCCTAAGGCTGGTAACTAGACAAGTAGATGAGGATTTAGGGGGTTTGATAACCAAGTATCAGTTCACGTTTGAATGTTTTCATCTTTTGCTTCATTGTATTTTAGGATTTCAGAAAATATGTAGATCAGATTCTAATTTAAACAGGGTCACTGGTGTTTCTTTGACAATTCTGCAGGATACAGTTAAGTTTAAAACGAATGTTTGAGTTTATTTGGGGTTCAGGTGAGTGCAGTTTATTTCCTCTTTAGTACACGGTTCGGTTTAAGTGCGTGAATGGGGGCTGCTCGCATTGCCTTCTGAGTAGGAGCTTGGAGCTACTCAGCTGACCTGAGGTGACTCAGGTCCTAGCCTGGAAGAGGACAGTGGCCCCTCCGGAGAAGCAGAGGGATGAATGTAAGTCAGGAGACTTGGGTTCCAATTTCAGCAGTACCACTGGGGCCCTGTGACACTGACTCATTCTGTTAACCTCCTAAGCCTGTGAGCTCAGCTGTCGGTGAAGGTATGTTGGTTGGACGCCCTTGACTGCAAACAGAGACCTAAATTATGGACTAGAATGAGTGTGCTGGTGGGGTGAAGGCAGTGCTGGGCCTGTGTACTTCCTGTCCCACCCTTGCTGAGCCCTCTGGAGCTCCTCTTCATGTCCTCTCCTTCCTCATTCTCCTCCAAGCAGGGAGGAGCTGATGATGCTAATTGATCTCCAGTTGGTTTAGAACATCTTTGTAAGGCCACATATGGCCCAGGCATAACCCTGCTCCCTCCCTCCCTCCAGTGGCTGCTTTACTCAGTAGGGGGCACAGTAACTGGCAAACACCATGAGGCATTGTGGCCTGTCGGTAATCCATCATCATTATCATCATCATCATCATCACAGATGCTGTTTCTGAAATGCTTGCTGTGTAGCATACGTGGTACTAAGTCCCTTACATGCCTATTTCATTTAACCCTCACAAGTCTCCTTTGTACATGCTGTTCCCTGTACCTGAAAACACTGTTCCCCCTAATTCTTCTCATTACTGATTTCTTATCCATCAGATCTTAGTTCAAATATCACCTCTTGAGAGAGGCCTTCCCTGAGCCCCGACCCTACCTAGAGTAACACCCACCACCTTCCATCACTCTCTGGGCTCTGGGTTTTTTCCTTCATTGAACTTATTACTACCTGAAATTGTGGTCTGTATTTGTTTGTTGTCTGTTTTTCCCCTGAAGAAGCCTTGTAAAGGCAAGGACTTTTGCCTGTTTTTTCATGGTTTTATGTCCTGTGCCAAGTATGATACTTGGCATACAGTAGGCACGCAAGTGTGAATAAATATATAGAATCTGTGAATTGGACGCAGTGTTTATTCCCTTTTTACTAGTGAGGAAACTAAGGCACAGATAGGTTGAGTGCGTGCCCAGGCTGCCCAGCGAGGCAGTGGTAGAGCTGGGATGCACGCTCAATGCCTGCGAACTTAGTCAGTGGACCATCCCTCTGAGGTCAGTTACAGGAGAATGAATTCCTCCTGCCTCAGGCTCGTTGTGAGGGGGTATATCAGATAATGCATGGGAAAGCAAAATGAAGACTGTCAGGCGCCGTAAGATAGAAGTAATTATTAAGTGTCTTTTGCTCCTCACCACGGTATTAGTCTAGTGCTTTCATAGGTACTGACTCCGGAATCCTCACAGTAAGTCTCTGGGGTAGAGTAGCGTTATCTCCATTTCTTCGGCTCAGATGAGTCGTGTGTCCAGAGTCCCAGAACTAGTATGTGGCAAAGCCAGGACTTGACCCCAGGTTATCACAGAAGAGCTTCTCTGCTGCTCAGCCACTCCCTTCTCCAGGCGTCCATGGCCGCCTTCCTTCCCACCTGGATGGCCCTTCAGGAGCCTCTCCCATCCCAGAAGCACAGGCCCACTGCCCCAGCTCACTGCCTCCAGCACCAAGGCCTTTTCCAGGGCCCGGGGTGGTGCTTGTGCCCCGCTTTATCAGTGCCCAATTCAGTCTCCTCTGCAGCTGCATTCTGATAAGGCTGTTGTTTCACAGGACTCTTATCCAGCACATGGAGTAGATTCTAAAGTCAGCATGTGAGGGGAAACTCTAATATTGTCACTCTTACACCTGAAAATCCCAGAGTGCCTCTGGGGGGCAGTTAACATGGTTTCGTGTTTACGTCTCTGCTGGCTTTTAAGATTTTCCTGGTCCTTAGTGTACTGCCACTTTCACCATGGTATATCTAAGTAAGGATTTTTTTTTTTTTAATCTTGCTTGGGACTTGTGCTAATTGAACCTGAGGATTCTTTTATTTAATCCTGTAAAATTCATTTTTTCAGCTATGACCTCTTTCCCTTTCTCTTCTGGAACACCAGTGAGCTGCATATTGAACCTTGTCATCCCACCTTCCATCAGTCTCTTGGATGCCTCCATCTCTTTGCTGCTTTCTGGTGTAGCCCTTCAGATCCTTCTTGGAGTTCAGTAATTTGCTCTGGAGCTGCATCTAATCTGCCGTTTAACCTATTCACTGCGTTTTAACTTTCAGTGACCTCTTTTTCATTTCAGGATATTCTCTTTAGTTCTTTTTCAAGTTATTCTGTTTTTTAAGCATCTTTAAAAAAAAAAAAAAAGATTTCTGGTCCTTCGTTTCTGTTTAAACGCAGTGATCGACGTCTGTTCTGATGGTTGTTTCAGTGTCTCGGTCCTTGGGGCCACAAATTGTCCTCTCAGCTGTGTCTGCTGACTCTTGCTCCCTGTGTGTGTTGTAATTTTTCTGTTATGAGCTAGATTTTTTTTTCTTTGACTGGCCTAGGTCCATGTATTTATGTTGGTTTCACACCTTTAGGAGTCTTACACTACAGAGGACATCCCACCCAGGTGCAGAGCACGCCTGACATTTTGATTTCTCGTGAGAGAATTTTTTCTCTCTCTACAGAGCATCAGGCAGAGTTAAGCTTTCTTACTGATCAGTGGGTGGAGTTTTTCTCTCTTTTCATGAAGAGTGTTTTTCAAGGGTCCTGGCTTTATGTAAACTCAGCACTATCCCTCACATGGGTTTCAAACCCATGACCTTAGACATTAAAGCGAAGTTCCAGGCCCCATCCGTGCTCCCCTCCCCCCAGCCCCTGCAGCTCAGCTTATACTATTCTTTCTGTTTTCTCTTCTTTCTGGATTCACCTTTTTTTGTGAGCCTAGCAATGGTTTGAACTTCTTTTGGTTATTGGTGACATTTAATCAAGCATTTCAGGTATTTAGAATTGATGACTTAAGTATTAGCTTGGTCTACCATGTTGCTGGAACCAGAATTCTATGTATATAACCCTGTACAGGATTTCTTGTGCAGGCTGACATTTGAGACCACTGAGCTCAAAGAAATAAGAAACAAAAGACTATAAAGTCTTGGCACTCAAGTCATTCTGCCTTATCCTGAGAATAGGGGAATGGGTGTAGAATTTTGTCACTTTGTTCCTCTTTACTTATTGGGCTTACTCCGTTCTATATAAATATTAAACCCCTCTAACTTTAAAGGTATTAATAGATTTATTTGTTTATGTGAAAGTTAAAGGAGATAGTACCTATGAAAGCACAGGAATTGGCTCAATAAATAATTGGCAGATTTGAATGTACCTCTTGCTTGATCTGAATCACATCTACTGTCCCTTTGAAAAGCTTAGTAGAGAAGATCTTGCACCAGCTACTTCCTGTCTCTCCGGTTAGCACATCCTGTTGTGGGCCTACGAGTGAGCCATCACTGGCAGAGCCTTGGGAAATGGTTTCAAGACGAGAATTGTAGTACTGGAATTGTTAAATGCTTAGAGATCCTCTCTCCCTTCTCCCGCCTCCCCCCACTTCAAATACCGCAGTCTGTCAAGGGCATTGCCGCTCCCTTTGTGTGCTGACCCCACGGGAAAGCTGACGGCTCACTGTACATTCGTTCAGTGGAGAACATGGACCTAGTGCTGTGCAATCTTAATGCAGTGGACGTCTTCAGCTGTTATGAAATCTGTTAGTGAAGATAGTTGTCTGATGCCTGTCCCGAGTATAAGTACCGCTTCAATGATTTAGAAAAATGTAGCTTCAGTTCTAGACTGTGGTTATCCACATTGCCAGCAGGACTTGCATCCTGCCCAGAGAGTTTTACAGGGTGAGTAGAAAAAGCTCCAGTCAGTCCTGCTTGAGGTGGCGTCACTTCTGGATTCTTGAAAGCTCGGACGCTCGACAGTGATTCTAGTGCCACTTTTTCCTTGCCTTTTTTTATCTTTCACGTTAGACCCATGTTTATCCATAATTATTAAAATTTCCTCCCACTTTTCATTTTCAAGGTATCAGTGTCAGATGTTATAATTCAGCCATGTATTCTCGGGACTGGCTTATAATTATGTCTTAAGAATTTTACTAAACCATTGATTTTTGTTTCTCTAGCAAATGAAATTAACCTTTGAACTTTTTTATGTGGTTTTTTGTTGGTGGTGGTGGTGGTGGGGTGTGTGTGTGTGTGTGCGTGCGTGTGTTTTTTGGCTTGCAGGAAGTTAGTTCCCCGACCAGGGGTTGAACCCAGGCCCAGGCAGTGGAAGCACCGAGTCCTAACCACTGGACCACTAGGGATTCCCTTTATGTGTTTAAGTGCCAATGTCTGTAGCCTATTTTCCAAGCTCACTGATTGACTTTGTAGGTGTTTGAAATTTACTGTTACTTGGTAATAATCAGATTCCATCTTTTAGGTGGAGGATGAGCTCAGTTCGCCAGTGGTGGTGTTCAGATTTTTCCAGGAGTTACCAGGCTCAGGTAGGTGCTTTTAAAAAGGGGGTTATTTTTCTCTCTGTGTTTAAGGGCTTTGAATTTTAAACCACTTCAAGTTAACTAAATAATCCAAAATATTTTGATTGCTAGAATCTTATCATCATTTCAAAAAAAAAACTGAATAATGTTCACAAGAACTCCAGACCTATTTGCCTTAGCATTTTCCTGACAGTTTCCTATGATTAAACCAGTGTTTTCCAAACACCAGTCCCTGGACTAGTGCTGGAATGAATGAGAGAGAGTCCCTTGAAAATAGAGCTGGGGGCCCTCCTTCCTGAGCATTTTGACTCAGTAAGCTGGATCTAGGAATCTCTATCTTTAAAGAATGTCCCAAGTGCCCCCTACCCAGTCCAGGGCTCTGTTATCTTTCACCTGACAGCCACGGTCCCCTCTCACCTGACCTCTCACTTCCATACATTCCACACGCTCCATTCCGGGCCGCTCTCCACATCCTGCCACCTCCCTGCCCAGAAGCCTGCGTACCTTCCGTTCCAGATGGAAGGCCTGCGGGTCCTAGCCCTCACCTTCCCCTCCGACTTCCTCTTCCTGCTCACTGTTCTTCAGTCAGACTGGTCTTCTCTGAGTCTCTAGAACACTCCACCGTCTCCTAGAGCAGGACCTCTGCACTGCTGTCCCCCTCGCTCTCGCTCTTCTGGCTCCTTCTCACCATTCAGGTCCCTGCAGCGTCCACCTCCTCATGGAGGTCCTCCCTGCCTGTCCTGTCCAAGGTGACTCCCTCACATTATATCAGAGCTCCCGCCTTCTTTCAAGGCCCTAACAACAGTGTATGGTGATTTCATTTCATTTCCTTATGCTACTTCTTCAATAGAAGGTAAGCACCACCCTGACAAAAACCTTGTCTGCCTCATATCATAACCCCGTGCCCAGCACAGTGCCTGGCACAAGCAGGCACCTCAACCGTTTAACAAAAGGAAGCCAGTTGTGTTTTGAGGCCTGGTGTGCTGCTGGGTCTCTGACTTCCCTGCACGGTGCTCAGTGCTGGTAGACTGGTTGGTAACTTATAATTTTATGCTTTGATTTTCCCTCAGAATTCCTTGAAAGAAAAACTTTTTAAATGAAATTAAGAATTCTATTTGTGAGAATATATTCAAATGTATTTTTCATGAGAAAAAAAGTGAAAGCTTTAAACTCTCTGTAACATATATATTTTTTTAAAATTTTAATTGTGGTTAAAAAAACATAAATTTACCACCTTAACCATTTTAAAGTGTACAGTTCAGTAGTGTTAAATATATTCACATCATTGGACAACAGCTCTCCAGAATTTTTTCGTCTTGCAAAACTGAAACTTCATACCCATTAAACACTAACTCCCATTCCCCCTTCCCCCCAGCCCCTGGCACCCACCATTCTACTCTCTGTCTCTCTGAATTAGACAGCTTTACTTCATGTAAGTGGAATCATACAGTGCTTGTCTTTTTGTGGCTGGCGTATTTCATTTAGCATGACACCTTCAGGGTACATTGTGTTGAGCATGTGACAGACTTCCCTTACTTCTTGCGGCTGTGTGTACTCCGTTGTATGTATGTGCCATTTTGTTCATTCGTGGTGAGATACACATTTGATTTCCGGTTGAGACATTTCTCTCAGGTTAACGTTGGGAGCTAAGTGAAACGGGGTTGGAGGGGTGTTGTGTAGTTAGCTGTGTTTCTGGGAGGCGAATCCCCTCTCTGTGTTGTGTGTCAGATCCAGGACTTAATGCCATCCCAGCGCCCAACATGGCCCCGTCAGCAGTCAGCCAGGAGAGGCACTCCTGCGACTCACTGAACCGCTGGGTAAGATCAGCTGTCACGTGCCCTTTATTCTGCGTCCTGGATGGTTGGGATAATACATGGTCCTGTCTGGGAAATCAGAAACCCACAGGGGGAGCCTCTTGTGAAGGCGCGGGGCTTCGTCCTGGGCTTCTTAAGCAGACCACAGCCCCACGTGCTGCACGACTTCCAGCAGGTCCTGTCAACATTGTTCCCGCCGGTTCCTCACGGGACTGTTTCCCTGCTGCTGTGTAAGGCTGAACAACAACATGCAAGACGTGGCCTGCGGTGCAGCCACTTTGGAGCTCTGGTGATACCAGAAGCACATGAGCCAGACCCTTGCACGCCTCTGGCAGTCTGGCGACATGGATCAAGAGCATTATGCTTTGGCTTCTTTTTGACACTGAAATCATACCTCCTGGATTTGAGTATAAAGAATATTCTAAACGATGTAAAGATGTTCACTAGAGCAGTACCAATCCTAGCAAAACACTGGAGAAGCCCTCAGTGGTTAGGACTCCGCGCTTCCACTGCAGGGGCCGAGGGTTAGATCCGTGGTCGGGGAACTAAGGTCCTACAAGCTGCACGGCTCAGCCTAAAAAGACACAAAACAAAACAAAAAACATTGGACATGCCTAACCTAGGGGTTTTGGTGAATAAATTATGGTACATCCACACAGTGACATTCAGAACAGCCAGTATAAACCACATAGCTGCATGTTTACGGCAGAGGGGAAATGGTCATTGTAAATTATGTGAAAAAATGCAGATTACACAGCATGTAGAATGTCATGTTTTATGACAACAGAAGACACACATACATACACACACACACACACACATACACACCCAGAAGATCCGGGGGTGGGGGATGGTTATACCACATGTCAACAGTGTGTGTCTCTCAGTGGTGTATTGTGGGTAAATTTTCTTTTTTTTACTTTACGTGTATTGCCTAGATCTTTCTATAGTGAACTTATATTTTTGAGTAAGAAAAAAGGTAAAATTTACGGTTTTTAAAAACAAGGTGGTGGGCTTCCCTGGTGGCGCAGTGGTTGAGAATCTGCCTGCCAATGCAGGGGACATGGGTTCGAGCCCTGGTCTGGGAAGATCCCACATGCCGCGGAGCAACTAGGCCCGTGAGCCACAACTACTGAGCCTGCGCCTCTGGAGCCTGTGCTCCGCAACAAGAGAGGCCGCGACAGTGAGAGGCCCGCACACTGCGATGATGAGTGGCCCCCGCTTGCCGCAACTAGAGAAAGCCCTCGCACAGAAACGAAGACCCAACACAGCCAAAAATTAATTAATTAATTAAAAAAAAGGAAAAAAAACAAGGTACCATAAGTATTCAAAGAAAATCAAAGGTGAAAGGAAACTAGCCTCCAGTAGCCTCTTGGGTCTGGGCTGAGCAGACGAGGGCAGGTCCAGAGACACTGGATTCCCTCCTTGCGGGAGTGTGTTCATTCTGCCCCTTTCCCTGCAGCTGGGAGAACAGCTGAAGCAGCTGGTGCCCGCGAGTGGCCTCACGGTCATGGATCTGGAGGTGGAGGGCACGTGCGTGCGGTTCAGCCCCCTGACTACCGCGGCAGGTAACCAGTCTTCGTGGGTCGCCGTCGCTGTTCTGGGAGCACCAGTGCTGTGTCTGTCGAAGTCCAGGCTGTGATATTCTCTTCTCTCCCTGGAGAGGCTTTTCCTTTTCCTTTGGGCTGAGTTTAGGTAGATTAACCTTCCGGGGTAACTTCTCAGAGAGACCTCTGAAGTCAATTGAATTCCTGTGTTTTGATGTCCTGTGACCCTCTGTTCAGTGGTTCTCAGCCCAGACTGACTTTAGAATCCCTGTGGAGCTCTGAAAACTCCCAGCGCCTCGGCCCCACCTGCAGAGATTCTGGTTGACTGACTGGGTTTACTTGGAGTGGAGCCTGGGCACAATAGGCCAGTGAAGGTCGAGAACCACTGTTGTAGACATTTTAGAGAACTATAGAGCTGAAAGCACGTGGACTTTTGTGACAAAGTCCTGGGGATTCTTGTCCCCTCCTCGGCCATTTCATACCTGTAGGACCTGGAGCAAGTTTCTTATCTCCAGACCTGTTCCCCACCACCTCATAGTGGTGACGTGAAGATTAAACTGTGAGATCATGAATATGAAATAGCTTGGATGGTGGTTGGCGTATTTTATAGTAGGCACTTAAAAATAAGCTGAAAAGAGATGCCTTAAAAATCTGATTGTGCTTTTTTCTGAGACGATTTAAACATTTTCAGAAAATGTTTGATGGTGTTTCATGAGGTGTTTTCAACATTTTTGGAAAGATATTTTCTCAAAAACATCAAAGTGGTGAAGTGCAGGCAACTGTCCTGCACAGAAAAGCCATCGTGAAGATAGCCAGTGGCCTCCAGACCTTCCAGGAGTCTCTGCTCCTGCTATGCAGGGGGCCTAGCCCCAGAGGTTTAGCCTCTGAAACTGGAAAAGCTAGCTGTGGCTACCTCAGGCCACCTATGTTGAGGCTTAGATCATATAAGCATTGGAATCAGCAGAAGTGAGGGTGCAGTGATGTTGCCAAGACTCTTGCATCCCTGAACCCGGAGACCTCTCAGGCTCTGACCTTCAGAAGCCATCATCACCCTGCCCTTCTGCCCCCCACCCTTGCTCCCTGAAACCCCTCTCTTTCTCTCCATGTGAACATAGAGCGAGAACTGTGTGGACGCCTCCTTGTTTCTAACCTGTGCTATGATGTTTATAACCTGACTTAAGCAGTCTTTCTGTGAGAAGAATCTGATTTCTATGGTAGGATTTCATTGTGTATTAAATCGGATAGGCTAATTCTTCGGTGTAAGGAAAAAATGTGTCTACACCTGGGCAGCCAGCTATATGATTTTTTAACACGATTCTTCCATATCTGGGTTTAGTGGGGTTTTTTCTTTTTTTAAACTCCTCAGCTCAGCTAATGTGCTATACCTAGAGCTGCTGACTTTCTGACAGTAGAAGTGGGAGCACTGCCCCCTCATTTTTAGCCATTCCTTAAGCGTTTGCCTAACATTCTGTGCACGTGTTCAGTTTTAGGAACTCGGGGAGAGGATGTGGATCAGCTCGTAGCCTGCATCCAGAGCCAGCTGCCAGTCCTGACCTGTACACTGCAGCTGCGAGAGGAGTTCAAGCAGGAGGTGATGGGAACAGCAGGTCTCTTATACGTTGATGACCCTAACTGGCCTGGAATAGGGGTTGTCAGGTACGGTGTAAAGACCGTGGGTGGGTCATTTTGTGAACCAGATTAGAAATCTAAGATGACTGCGTGGAGTGACAGTGTTCATGTCTGATGAAAGTTCATCTAGATGTGCTGGGCATTTACAAGAGCACAGCGGGCAGGCGGCCCAGCGCTCACTGAGTGAAATAGGAGTTGCTGTGTTCTTTCTGTGCCAGCTTGAAAGTTACTAGGAGAACTACGTTGGGTGCACCACTGACGTGCGTACGGAGAACTACAGCCCACTAAGGAGAAGCCAGTTCCCTGTTCCTCTGGTTCAGTGTGTGTCCCTCCTGTGGCCCCTTCGTCCCCTCTCTGGATCAGGGAAGCCTCCTGTTCCTCTTACAAGTGATGGGACTTCCCAGCCTTGCCCCTCCTTCTACATTTCATGCCCCTGGAGACTTGGGCTTCCCTTGGGACTTTCTGGAAAGGTTTGATCTTGAGACCCTCTGAGTGGCTCCTTTGCCCTTTGTCTCATTCCACATCCTTGGTAACTTCCAGTAGCTTCTATTCCACCTGTTATCCTGTGTCTGAAGAGACACTTGATCTTGTAGATTGCTGAAGTACTGTTATGTGATATCGTTTATAGGTATGAACACGCTAATGATGATAAGAGCAGTTTGAAATCGGATCCAGAAGGGGAAAAAATCCATGCTGGACTCCTGAAAAAGTTAAATGAACTGGAATCTGACCTTACATTTAAAATGGGTAATTACTCCTTCTAAAGTCAACTTTGAACTTTGAAAGCTGTTTTCTAACTGGTTTGAAGGGAAATGGTCTCTCTTAGCTATTTAGATCTTCCCAGGGTGATAGAGCCCTCCACCCCTTCTGCAGCCTCTCTGGGTCCCATCTCCTCATTAGATCCACGTCCTCACCCCCTCGGGGAGGCTCTCCTGTGCCTGGTTGCGCTGCTGTACAGGGAGTGGCCCGTGTCTGAGGACTTGGGAACCAAGTCAGTCTGTTGTTTCTGCCCGCAGGCCCTGAGTATAAAAGCATGAAGAGCTGTATTTACATTGGCATGGCAAGTGACGACATAGATGTTTCTGAACTAGTGGAGACCATTGCAGTCACAGCCCGAGAAATCGAGGAAAACTCCAGGGTCTGTAAGACTAATCAGTGTCTCATTCCTTTTCTGGGTTTTCCCTGGGCAATTAGCTGGAGTCACAAAGGAAGAAGCTACCCTTAGCAGTGTCTGTTCATTCGTTCTTTCCCCAAGTTTTTAAAGGCTTCCTGTGAGCCAGGCATTGTGCAGGCATCAGGGATGCCGGTGATGTGATGCGGTCACTGCCTTCAGTGAACTCACAAGCCAGAGTGGGGAAGAGACGCATGTGAGCAACTGAGGTAGTAAATGCTGTGGACAGAAGTTAGGGGAGGCTATGCATTCAGGAAGTTGTGTCCACCTCTGCCCGACAAGGCCAGGGAAGAGTTCCTGATTGGAGCTGGTCCTGAGGCTGGATGGGATGGTGCTTCTGATGACAGAACTTTCCGCCAGGAATAGACCTGCTTCTCTTGGCCAGTTGGCACGGAGGACCAGGCTTGTCAGACTTACAGGACACTCTCCACACCAGATATGCGAGTCACTAGAAATTACTCAAAAGGAGAGAAAAGGGACCAAAGCAAGACTGGTCTGAGAGGAGGCAGAAACCTGTGTCATGTGATTCACTTTTGGTAGTAGGGGTGCGGAAGAGAAGGGAGTTTGAAATGAAGCCTAGGAGCCAACTTTTTTCATTCTTGGGTGGACTTCTTGAAGTTTCTTCCAAACCCGCCTATATTACTTCTGCCTCTGTCTCCATGAATGTTGAGAGTCATGTCTGTTTTCTATTGATATGACATTCAGATCACAGGGACAGTTATTGCTGTTCCCTGGCAAATGAGGCTGGTCACCAAGGTACGTCTGCCTAGGCCTCCTTTAACATTTTGACCTCTTCTATTTGACATTCTGTTTTATTTTTACACTGACATTTTAAAGTGCCATTTACTAATATACTTTTGAAAAATGTCCCCAGCGCTATGTTAATAGTTCTAGGCCTTCAGCAAGAAGCTTAGACAAATAATGCCTTTCTTGGTCTTAACACAGCTTCTGGAAAACATGACAGAAGTGGTTCGGAAAGGAATTCAGGAAGCTCAGGTTCAACTGCAGAAGGCAAATGAGGAGCGACTTCTGGAAGAGGTGAGGCTCCAGGGTGGGCTCCCCAGCTGGCCTCAGGCTGGGCACCAGCCTCCACAGGATGGCTTTGAGCAACGGTTATGTTTTGCAGGGGGTGTTACGGCAAATCCCCGTGGTAGGATCCGTGCTGAATTGGTTTTCTCCAGTACAGGCTTCACAAAAGGGAAGAACTTTTAACCTAACGGCAGGTAGGACTCTCTTTCATCTGGAGAGTTTTGCCAGATGATGCCCTGGGATCCCACACTCGTGCTGAGGGTCCTTGTCTGTGTCCCAGGCTTTACACCAAGCACTGGGCCGGGACTCTTGTGAGAGGAGGCGAGATTTGTCTGCCCCTGGGACTCTGTCATCTTCCCTCTCCTGCCCCGACAGCTGAAATAGTACGAAAGCAGGTGCCTGTTGCCCACAGCAGACTCCTCTTGACCTCAACAAGAACGCGTTCACTCAGCTGTTCAGTCCTCCAGACAGTGTGTCTTGGACGTTTTGGTTCAGTGTTCACATTCTGTGCAGTCCTCATTAGTGTTTTGCCCCAGCAGAGAGCTGCTTTTGCCAGGGGCAAGTGAAAGATTATAGTCTGTAGTGCTGAGCCATTTTATTTCAAACCAGGCAACTAGCAAGTATTACCAGTTGCTGGGATTTGGGAAAGATATTGAGCTGCAGGCCCCTCCTTTCCTGTTCTACCAGTGGAATAATTCCCTGAACCTGGGGCCCCTTCCCCAGGAAATGATGACTACACTGTCATATGACAGCAAGGGATAATCTGACACTGAACCCGCCAAACCTTTAGCAAAGAGGCATCCATTCCTTGTTGCTAAAGGACACTTCCCATTGGGGCCTGGCTCCTCAGGCACACTTGGGCCACACTGCTGTCTGGTTGTTTTCACATGTACACAGGACACATGGGGAGACGAGGCTGAAACACCCCAGCAGGGCCGGGACTCACACGTGGGCACAGCTGCGAGATGGCTTTGTCGCTTCCCGGCACATGTCAGGAGACCCGGGGCCTCCCCCAGGGCGCCTGCGCCAGGACCTCCCCCCACACACACCTCCCCACCCCCCTCTTTTCTGCAGGCTCCCTGGAGTCCACAGAACACACATACGTGTACAAAGTACAAGGCTCGGGAGTAACACCGCCTCAGACCCCCTCAGGCGCTCGCACTAAACAGAGACTTCCAGGTACGTCACGTCTCCATGTTTGAGTTCGTTAACACTGAAGAAAACTGGTTGTATTTCCCCTGGTAAAACAGACCTTTGCATCATGTAACGCCTAACCGTTTGGTATTACCTGCATTCCTCTGTTTTCTTGATTCTTCAACCCAAAGTCCTATTTCTCATCATTTAAGGACAGCTGTCACTGTCCCTTTAGCTTTTTCAAAGCCTTGGGGAAATACCTGGGTAGCACTCCCCGGGGGAAGTCAGGGTCTGGATAGCTGTCACGCTTAACCTGGTGTTCACTCCCCTGAGCTTTTCCTGACTGAGGTTCCCTCAAAGTCCTCGGCACTGGGGGCGTGTTAATGTCATATCAGCTCTCATTTCTCACCTCATCACTTAAATGCTTCAGAGCCAGTGATCCCAGGGGTTTCTGCCGAAGCAGCTGTGATTAAATAAAGCAATCACTTAGAGCACAGACAGCTTCCGTTGCAGGGGTGTCCTTTTCCAAGCGTTCAGTGCCGTTCATTGATCTTCCTTCTAGGCCAGAAGCCTTTTAAAAGGTCCCTAAGAGGTTCAGATGCTGTGAGCGAGACCAGCTCAGTCAGTCACATCGAGGACTTAGAGAAGATCGAGCACCTGTCGGGTGGGCAAGATGCCTCGGAAGCTAACAGCCCTGAGCGGCACCCAGGGGTGCCCACCCCTCCAGAAGCCGAGCAGACGGGGGCCCTCCAGGACAGGGCCCAGCGCCTGGAAGATGACTGCCCACAGGTAGAGGAGCCAGAGAGCTTAAGATAAAATTCAGTGTTTGCTTGGAGACTGTACTGAATATTGTTTCAGGGAAGATGAAGTTATTCTGAAAATGTGAACTGTGCCACATGCTAGTATGAGAGAAATTACTGTTATTTGTGCTTAACTGGGATTTTTGCACAAAAATGTGCCTGAAAGCCAGGCTTCTGGGAGGGCAATTGACTTGTGTAATTTTGTGGGTATGTATTGATAGAACAACCAACAACTACTGTTTCTGTCTACCCAACTGTAGTAATACCTTTTTCCCCCCAGTTACCATAAACACTTTTTATTCACAGAGAAAACTTAGAATTTCAAGTGCCTGCCACTTGAAACACTTGCTCTCATCTTTCTAAACACACGTGTGAGAAGTTACTAGGTTGCACGTAATAACCCTTCGGTAAGACAGCTTTCTTTAGAACTCTCTGGGTTCTCTGTTGTCCTGCTGCAGAGGAGACAGACAGCATTCTTTGCCATCTGTTTTGCTTGGTGTTTAGTTTGATCAGGTTGCAGTATACAACTGGATTGCGTTTGGCTTGAAGGAGAGTGGGTTTCAATGGGATTGTAAATAAGAGTGTCAGAAGCCCTCTCCTGCCACCCCCGATTGCTGCTTCCCCGGAGACGTCAGGAAGGACCGTGTCCGCTCAAGCTGTGGCAGGGTCGTCAAGCAAGTTAGACTGGACAGTGCTTCTGTCTGACTTAGCTCTGCCACAAATCCATTTCTCCCTTTATATACTATTTGTAAACAAATTAAAGGACTCATCTATTAAGGGTAACTGTAAAGACTCTTCTTGACCATATTATATATATATATATATATGTGTATATTTTTAAATACTGATAAAGCTTTTAAATTGGCACACAAGTACAGACTACTTATTTCTATGTTTAATATCTGAAAACTCAATAGATGCTACTCTTAAAAGCCTCGTATTAATATGCTGTATAGCACCTCGTTGCGCTGAAATTCTAAATTAAGTACACCTTTGACCCATTCTCATGGGAGCTTCTGTAGCTTCTGTTCCACTAGCAGCTCAGCCTTTTGGGCCCAACTCAAACAAGAACCAGAAATGTAATCTTTCTCAGGCTGATCACGCCAGACTACTGCTGAAATAATTGGAAGTAACCCTTGATTACTGCCTGTTTCTACTTCTCCAAAAGTACTGCATCACTTCGTTTATCATAGGTAAGGGCCTCTGTGCCTTTTAGTCCAGTGAAGTCAAGCTACGGGAGACCTTAAGATGGTGGGGATTCACGTTGGGTTTGTGGACTGTAGGTACTGAAAGCCTTAGTTATACCACATTAAGCCTGTAATTACACTCTGATCTGATGTGATTTCTGACATTTGGCACTTGTCAAAATGCAATTTTCCTTTTTTTTTTTTTGGTGCAAATGATTAAACAAAGTCTTCCCTGTTTATTTGGTGCAATGAAGTATAGCAGATAAAATGGGGGAAGGGGAAATTATCACCTTTAACAAGATAAATTTTTAAATGTTTTTATATATATTTGAAATTGTTAAATTGGTTTTGCTGAAACAGAATTTCACCCTTGAGATACTATTTGAATGTTGGTTTCAATAAAGGTTCTTGAAATTGTTACCACTGAGTTCACTTCATAAATCTTAGCATTAATTGGGCATGGTAACTTCCTTTTGGATAACAATTTCAGAAAAATAAAGGTTTCTAAAAATATAACATCAGTTTTGGATTTGATGCTTCTAAAATATTTTGAGGTCAAAAAAAAAATCTCTGTGAGATGTATAAATTCTCACCGAACTTTACTGCATTTTAAATAGTTCTTTTAAACAAAATAGATGACAGTTTTTCCCTTATTCACTAATTTAGCAGAATTAGACTTACCCAAGTATCTGAAATAGCTGCTTATAGCACAGTGAGAAAGCTGGCTTCTCTTCTGCCTCTCATTACTAACCAAAAAGTAAACCTAAACAAATGCCTTTGCCAAAATAAGATTTTATTTTAAAGTCATTTGAAAAACACAGAGCAAGGAAAGAGACCTAAGACTGAATGGATGTAGAATGGATATTCTTTCCTACCTCCACCAGTGGTCTTTTGTCATGCCAAAAAGTTGCTTTCTTTGGTAATTCCTATTTATTTTTAGCTTCCTGGAGAAGAGATCTTTTCCCATAAGCCATCTTCATTTTTTTTGTAGAGTAGAGCCTTATTTCCAAGAAACAGCGTGTTAGCCGGAGAAGGGTATTTCTTTAAAAACATCAAAGTAGATCTAATATGTTTAACAAAGTGGGGGGGCTCAGCCAGAGGTGACGTGGAAAGGTTCTGGAAAAACAAACAAGATTTGGGGCATGAGAGAAGAACCCTGCTCTGTTCCCTACTTTGATAAAGATGTCAGAGTCTCTCTCTGCTCCTTAAACATTAATCAGGCTGTTCTCAGATCACTATATATATATATATATATATATATATGTAATTTGTAAAATTACATAAGAAACGAGGTGTCCTGGGTTAATGAGAACAAAACAGTTGGTTGCCTACTGCTGCCCTGTGTAGATGTCCATCCAGGACTCCACTTACCCCTGACTGACACAGCAGCTAAACAGGGTCTGCCAATGGCATCCTCCAAACACTGAAGGAAAAGCTGCTGTTATCTAGTCTAATCCCTTTTTTTTTCCTTACAGATGAGGAAACCAAGGTCCACAGATTTAAGATTTACCCAACCTGTAAATTCTCACCTCTAGTATTTGCTTATCATCTTGCTGCAACCAGAAATCCACATGGGGAAATGGCATCCAGGAATATGGTCCTATACGAAGTTGTTCTGTCTCTGCATCGTAAATACTAATCATCTAAAAAAGAACGTTTCAAGGATAGAATTTAAGGAACGTTATCAGCTTAAACCCTACCTTTAATGCAAGCTCCAGTGTAGTCTTGAAATTAAGGCATTTGTCTGGATGATAAGCTTCTTTCAATTTTTGTCTCATAAGTAACAGAAGCTGCTACTTACTGAATACTTTCCACCTCTCTGGTACTACACTTTGTGGGAAACAGACATTACTTTGTTTAGTTCTGACAACAGTCCTGCAGGAAGATGGCATTTTTCCCATTTTGGTTGGAAACCCGAGGCTCAGAGAGACGGGCCCGTTGCCCATGGTCACATGTCCGTAAGAGTTAGGGCCAGGCCCAGACCCAGGTGTGTCTGACTGAAGTCCACACTCCTCAATGCTACATGAAACACTGCCTCATTATTCACACCCCGAGTAACCTTGAAACTTAAAAGTACACATGCCATTGCCCCATCAGAAGAAGGGGAAAACCAATTTGTAAAAATGTTAATTTGCCAAATGATCAATTCCCTGAATTCTCAAATGTGCCAATGGTAGTTTTCAGCTTCACCAGCAATGTTCAATTTTGGTTACTGAGACTGAAATATGTCCTGAATCTTAGCTAAATCAAGGCTGTTATGCTACTTGAGAGGCTGCAAAAGGAACCCTAACAATGTCAAAGGGTTGGCAGAACAGACCATTGAATCCAGACATTTCCAATGAAAGTGGCAGTATTTCATAAGTGAGCAGATTTCTTTTGGGTGCTCTGAATGCGATTTCTATTTTTTTCACTTTAAGCATTTTAAAAGGATTCTTTCACCCATTCCTCAATGTGTAAGTCTTAGGTTTTTATTTTTCTAACTTTTAAAATGAAGGTGTTACTTAATTAAAAAGCACCCTAAAGCAATCAGACTCTTAAAGTGATTTGATTATTTTGGGGGTTAATCAATTCATCCCAGCAAACTGGTCTTCAGTTACTTGGTCCGGAGGAGAGTGTGATCCTGAGGTGCAGAGGGGAGAAGGCTCTTCTTCCCCCTTAGCTCGCCTTTCTCTGCAGCAGCTTCACTGGTAAAGTCCTTACAAAGTAAAAGGGGCTCGTTCTCTTTGGATCTGGGTGCTGGGTGTTCACATACCTCCCCAACATCTTCACGGCAGAGAACTGGGGTCTTGAGCTTATAATTGAAAACGTTCATTATTATTCTACGTGACGTGTTCGTGATGGTTCCTGATCATGTACAACTTTAAAGAAGTGACAAACTTTTCATTTCTAAGGTCTATAAAACTTAAGACTTTGGAGTTTGATGCCCCCCTTTTTTCCTTAACCCTGTAACACAAAGATGATAATCAAACTCACTGGTCCTCCTGTTAAAGCTCGTGCGGCACGTAGCTCCTCCTCTGGACCTCGGTCTTGGAAGGAGGCTCTGTAGATCTCCGAGGTTTTGATGTTGACAGCTGTGAGGGACAACAGGATGACTTCCCTGACAAAAGCCACAAGGGCTGGCACAGTCTCACACTTCTACCACCACATGTAATAGAATATGGATGAGTCTCCCTCAGAGAGAAAAGAGTGGAAACTGAACAAAGTTACTCTTAGGTGTCTGTAGCATCTACCTTCCTGGAAAGGGATAATGCAACCCTTTAGCCAAGCATCTCGCTGAGAAGAGCTGAGGCCTGAGCTGGACTAGGTAAGACCTGGTTCCAAACCAAGGGCCCCCCCCACAGGAGGCGCACCATCTCTTCAGGCAGTGCGTGGCAAAGCCTCGCTGGTCAGCCCTGTGACCAAACACGGCTGCGAACATGGCCTGGGACTGGGGCCAAATCTGGTGTTTGTGTGTTGGTTTTTACTATTTCAGACATACAAAGTATAGAGAATAAAGCAGTGAACGCCCAGCCAAATAAATATCACAGATATGGCAGGAGCCCTCTGTAGAGACAGGCAGGCTCACCCTATTACAGCCTTGGGAGTCCTCGGGGCTGTTACAGGAGGGAGGAAAGTTCTGGGTTTTCTTTAGCCTGGTGGTTGCACACTTTCCTTTGTAGGATCTTTGTTCTCAATCAAAACCTTAATTAGTTCCCTAAGAAGGGAAGAAGATTCAACTGAATCTTCTTAGGGATTCGACTGAATCCCTAAGATTCAAATTCAAATGCCCTGCTCCAGCCCCCAGAGCACCGGCTGGAAAAAAGCAGAGGCCTCTTGGGGGAGCAGAGACCACTGACATTCAGCTTTCTCCTAATGGGGGTGATGCCTACACTTTATATTTGCTACCCTGTTTCTTTTCACAGCCTTAGGATGTGGATGTTTTCTCTATTTTGTAGATAAAGGTTAGAGAAGGTAAGCTTCTTTCCCAGCAAATACACCGAGAAGTCAGGATCAGAACCTAAGGCTGTGACACACCGACAGCAACGGGCTTATTAGCTGGTGGAATCGGCCTTTAACCGGAGCTTGTCTTGTCAGTGTGAGACCAATAAACGCTCCAATCAACATGCTACTTACCAATGCCATAAATTACTGGAAAGTGGTTTTCATTTTCTTCCCGGTCATTTAATTCTAACACGTAAAAAAAAGAAATTTTAAGATCAATTTTTAATAAATACCAACAATCGCTTTTATTTTCCATAAATAAAGGCCAAGGAGGAGTCCCCACTGCAAAAGGGGGGGAAATCAGAACATGAAAGGGACTGTGTCCCTGTTTCCCTGCTGAGCCCCAGAGCAGTAAGGTTATAGCGAACAAACTGCCTCTCCAGAGTCTGGGCCTCCCAGCCGCCTACACGCGTGGCGGCAGCTCCTCTCCGGGATCTGGCCCCTCCACCTTCCCAGGAGTACAAAGCAGACTGCTGAGAATCCCAAGGAAGGACAGAGGAGTTGCACTCAAGGGGGTGGGTCAGGATCTCAACTGAGGTTGAGCAGGATTTGGAGTGGGAAGGGCGGGGAAGGCCATCCCAGAAGATATGGGAAAAGCCAGAAGGCATCAAAGCATTTGACAAACAGTGCCGTCTGCGACTGAGGCACGGATGCTGGGTCCTGCTTTAAGAGCAAGGGCAAAACATCCCCGAAATCTACAGCTTTGCTTTGGGAAAGATGGCAGAACTTACCTGTCACACATAATGTCACCAAGTGAATGTCATCTTCCTGTCTGTCAAATTCACCTACGATGAGAATTTAAAAACTGATGTCAAACAAGTTCCTTTAGGGACTTTCCTGGCGGTCCAGTGGGTAAGACTCCTCGCTCCCAATGCAGGGGGCCTGGGTTCGATCCCTGGTCTGGGAACAAGATCCCACGTGCATGCTGCAACTAAGAGTCCTCACGCTGCAACTAAAAGAAGATCCCACATGCTGCTGCAACTAAAAAGATCCCGCGTGCCACAAGGAAGATCCTGAGTGCCGCAACTAAGCCGGCACAGCCTAAAAAAAATAAATACTAAAACAAAAACAAAAAAAACAAAATCCATCTGCCAATATGTAAGCCAGTTCTGAGCTGTGTGCAGTATTCAAAAGAGTTCAGGCATTTGACACACAATTAAAAAAAAAAAAAGTTCCTTTAATTAGCAGAGCATATGCTGAACAAGTCAAGAAGGGGACAGAGAGTCGGATCCACTAGCCTTCCGGTCACAACCTGGCCTCTTATCAGAGGTCAGATCCACATGAGCTGATGCCCAGAACCCTGCCTGCCAAGGGACAGATGTGCTCCTAGCCTCAAGCTCAAAGGAAACTTCGACCAAGGCTTTCCATTCTTCTCTCCATTCTGAGAGGCTGGGGGGACAAATTCATAAGATTTTTACCCTTTTCCTAAATAACTTTTTTTTCCTGATTATCAGTCATACAAAAATTGATCATTATGAAAAATTTGGAAAATACAGCAGAGTGGAAAGAATATGTGGGTTTTTAAAGATATAAGTGTATGGGCTTTTAATGGCCATAATCCTAGCAGTTAACATTCAGTATGTTTCCTGCCATATTTGTCCATGCACAGCTGAGCTCAGATGTAGACAATTTTATATCCTGTTTTGTACATATGTATTTTCTCATGTAATTCAAACCTCTTCATAAGTATTATTTTTTAATGGCTATATAACTGTTCCTCTACTAATGGACATTAGATTATTTCCAATTGTAAATAACATTCTACTGCCCATCTTTGGGCATAAATCTCTGTGTACATTTCAGATTATTTTCTTATAATACATTCCCAGAAGGGGAATTACTGGGTCCATGATGGACCATGATGCCAAATGGCTTTCCTGACAGGTTACACCAAAGTATGTTCCAGTGCTGCAGGAATACACCCACCTCGCTGCCTCATGGTTAATCAAAGAACATCTTTTTTTTTTTTTAATATTTGCTAATTTAACAGGGGAAAAATTGGCTTTTATCGGGGTTTTAATTCTTTTCAGATTAAAATGGACATTTCTGCCCAGAAGGTGGTTCTTGTTTTCAAACAATTCACAGCACTTGCTATTTTGGGATGCATCACCTGCTATTTTGAAAGAAAATCTTGTCCCCATCCCATTACCTCTAAGCATTTAGCTCTTTGCTATCCTGTCTTTATGGAAGATTCCAAGCTGAGCAGTTTGTGTGGCTCCAAGGAGGTGCACCCCTTTGTACTGTACTAATAATTGGGATTTTGTACTAATTGGGATTTTTATCTAAGCAAAAATAGATACTAATTGGGTTCTGTACTAATTGGGATTTTTATCTAAGCAAAAATAGATACATATTTTTATCAAATTTGAGGAAGAAAGTGAACTTACTAAGAAGCTGATGAGTCAGTTTTTGTGACAACTGCCTGTCATCACTGAAGCCGCCCACGAGGTGCACTTCCAGCCTGGCAAAGAGACAGGAGGTGGTCAGAGGCCGAACAGCACGGGACAGCGTGTGCTGGGTCTGCTGTGAACTTTAGCTCTCGGCTCCCGGGCCCCGTTTACACCTCAGCACATGCACAAGAACCCATGCGGCACACTGGGACCCTGCCCGGGTGCCTGGGGGCCGAGCGGAGCTGTGTCTTAACACCAACATGATGCCACCTCGAGGCACAGGGTGAAAAAGGCTGCTCTGGAAGAAGACAACCATGTCACACAATGGACCTGCCCCAAGCGGGATGCTTCCAAAACCTCTTAAAAGTCTCAGCCTAAGAGGACCTGGGGTGCAGAACTGGGAAGGGCGGGACTGACACCTTCCCTGCACAGACGCCGTCTTCTCTACCACCCAGCGTCGTGGAGAGATGGGTTTGCATCTCCGTTTCACAGAGAAGGAAACTGCGTCTGTGTCTAAAGCACATGCTTATCTACAACACCAGCTTTTCCCAAAGTGGGAAACTTTGAACACTGGCCTCATGAAACAGAAAAAAGTGTTCTTGGGGTTAAATAAGTTTGGGAAGCCTTGCCTACTCCCTAAGGGAGTCACCATGCACAGCAAAGCTCCAGGTAGGAAGCCCTACAGCTGGAAAGACCACACTAACTTTGTTAACCCTGAGTGCCCCATGCACACTTCTCTGCTAACCCCTGGTCCTCAGCCTATGACAACCTGGCAACCAGAGCTTGGGAAAGTGTGGCCGTATTTCACATCCCTTCTACTGACAGACGAAATCCTCCTGAGGAATGAACCAGAATCTTCTGCATCAGCAGCACAGGGCAAAGCATCAAGTCGCCTCATGACATCTTCTATCTCACAACTGTGTGCTGAGAATCACGGAGTTGGGCCCATGGCCCAGTCTGGCTACGTAACCTGGAGGGCCCAGCAGTCTGGCGACTGCACAAGCCACAAAGCCGTGAGGCTAGCCCAGCCTGTCGCAGACCTGGCAGGAGAAGAGTTAAATTTTAAAACTGCTCTGTGTTACATTAGTGAAACTCAGAACAGAGAGGCTGGTCTTTTAAAGTCCTGGAATTCTAAGAACTTGCATATGACTAGTTCATTCAAATGAACTGCTGCCTTAGACTTCAAATAAGATGAGATGCCTGCCAGGCCCGCCAACGAGAGAGAAAGGGGAGAGGACAGGCGTGAGTACCAGCCAGACAGCCAGGCTGGGGTCATGGGCCTCCCGTTTAACTAACCCTGTGACTCTGGGGAGCTGAATCTCGGGGCCGCACATGTGAAACAGGTGGTCATGCTTTCTGTCACCGGTGAGAGGGTTGGGCGCTGTGGTGGACACCCAGGGCAGGCGTCAGCTGTCATACAGAATCCATGACACTGAGAACTGCACCCCCTTCCTCCCGGCCATCTCCGGCTCCTCCCCAGCCCTGTTTTCCTCAGAGCCCTGTCCACCGTTAAAATCCTGTTTTGCTGACATCTCCTTGCTATGGAATATGAGCCCCGCGGGGGCAGGGTTTGTCTACTCCATTCACTGCTATGTCCCTAAAACAAGTTCTAGTTCACAGGAAACATTCAACAAACAACTGCTGAAAGAATGAAGAGATTCCACCGCTGGGATGTAACAAGGCAATGTCCGCAAAACGGACATCTAAGAGGACATTACTGAGAACAGAACTACAGATTCAAAGTCAAACCTCCCCTCGTACCCGCCACCCATTCACTCCCTCAGCAACTACTGACGAGGGGCCGACGCTGGGCCACGCTCTGCTCCAGGGGGACCAGGCGGCCACCGTGCTGGTGACAGGCCACGTTGCTGGAACAGCTGCCACGGCTGTTCCCTCTATGTGATGGTGTCAAGTTCCCAATATCACAAAACAGAGTAGCGTGGAGCTCACCTTCCACATTGAGTGTGGTCGGAAAAGGATTTTATGGAGTTCATGATCAAGGGGACCTCAGCTTTGGTGTCAGTTCCGTCACAATGTGTCAAGCAGGTAGCCCCATTACCTGAAGAACAAGGGTGAAACGACTCATGTTATTCCCGATGAGAACTCGGGCAGCAGGCCAGGTCTACGCCTGTCCATTCGGACCGCCTCATCTTTGAACAGCCTGTAAAAGGAAAAATAGAGACGTCTGGGCTGCCCAGCCAACCCATCTGACCAGGGCCACAGGGAGGGGCCATGCAGATGGAGAAGAGGTAAGCGGAGCCAGGAAACGCAAATCGAGAAATTCATGGTCCCACGTGTCGGGTCCGTTTAAGTTAACGGTTTCCTTCATCTCTCTCATCATACCTGTGTGCCTCAGGACCACAATGTGACAAGTGGTGGCATCATCAGAACCCAGAATGGAGATGGAGCCTGTTTAAAAAAGAAATAAAATAAAATATCCAATAGCCTTTGGGGATAACGCCCAATTCACTGCTTCCTAACCTACCATCCTTTGGGGAGGTCACTGCAAGCTCTCTTTGCTGAACATACAGAAGGCCCTGGGGTCCCACTTGTTGAACAGACTGACCTCTGAGAAGTCTGGCTCTTTCCTGTTTAATTAAAAAAAAAAATAAAATAGTGATGGAAATTAGTGAGGATTGAGTGACTAGAGAGGTGGAGAGAGCCAAAGTGTGCCCTACGTGGGAAACACACACTTGTGAGGTCTGAGGTGTGTGTATTATCTGACAGAAAAGCTAAAATAAAAAGGCAGCAGCAGTAACTACCATGTGGAACAATATGAAGGAAACAAGGAAGTTCTGTTCTTTTTTCACCCTATAGAACAAGACCCTAGTACCTATGAAATAAGATGCAAAAATCTTTCCCCATTCTTTACAATTGTAAAGAGAATCAGAGCATATGGACTAGTGGATTGGGTGGCTCAGAAATCACAGACCTTCACTTTCTTTAAAGAGGAGGAGGGATCCAGACCTTACCTGTCTCCTAATCTAGTAATTCCCACCTCTGGAAATCTGTACTGTGGAAATAACCTAAAATGCACTCAATCCCTGTGTTATCGAGAATGGCACAAAGCTGGGGACAACCACAGAAAAGGCAAGTAAATTATGCAGAACCAACTCACAACTGCTAACTGCACAGACATGAAAAAATGAAGACTATGGGAAAAGAGCTTGGAAATATAAACTGAAGAGCAAGATTCAAGTAAAAAAATTTAAGCTGCAAATATGCTGTTAATACAACAATGCTAAAAATGTCGCCACATACAGGGAAAAATACTGGAAGGAAATTCACCAATATAACCATGATTGTGTTAGAACAGGGCAAACACAAGTCATTTAACTGTCGCTCTATTCTCCAAATGTCTTATGATGTAATTATGTTATTAAAGTAGAAAACCAAAAAGGAGCCCTCATAAATAAGCAAATTTATGAAAAGACAGGTTAATATTAGGTGTGAAAATTCTGACTAATTGAATATTTGTATAAATTATTAGTAAGCCTGGGGGGAAAAAACTCAGGTGGTTAATTCTTTCATGAGAACTAAACTTTTTTTTCTTCAAAAACATCAAATTGAGGCATCACTAAAATGTTTCATAATTTTCTTCTTACTTGCAACAAATAAACTCCTCAATAAACAATTTCCTAACCACGTGTGCAAATACAGAGCTTGTGTACTGTCTAGACCAGGAAATATTTTTATGGTCTTATACTGGCTTCTGGCCATTCCTCACTGTTGGTGCTAATTTAGGTTAGTACTTGCTTACTTAACAAAATACAAGAGATGTAAAAAAACATGACAATACACTTGACGAGTTCTAGAGGGTTCTCTTTTAATAAACTTTCATTAATTGGAAGCAAGGCAGCAGTTATAGTGAGACTGGCCCCTCCACTTAAGAAAGGAACTAAGTTGGGATTAGCAGATGCAAACTATTATATATAGGATAGATAAACAACAAGGTCCTACAGTACAGCACAAGGAACTATATTCAATATCCTGTAATAAACCATAACGTAAAAGAATATGAAAGAGTATATATATAACTGAATCACTTTGCTGTACAGCAGAAATTAACAGTATAAATCAACTATACTTCAATAAAAAAAATTTTTTAAAGAAGAAAGGAACTAAGGACTGAGTGAAGTGCAGTGTGTGATCGGACGGCTGAGTCTGGGAGAAAGAGATGCAGCCAATTGTGCAAAAACTCACAACACCTCATAGCAGTAAGCACTTTTCATTTTCACGCCATTTCTCACCTTAATTCAAGATAAGATAAAGGAGAATGCAGAATTTCCTTTTTATTATTCCTTTAATACTTACCTCTTTTTGTTCTTTTCGGGGAGGGGGAGGGAGAAGTCACGGCAAATTTTTACCACTTATTTTCACAACTTGGTCACCACCCAAAAGCAAAGCTATTTCTGAGAAATGAATTATCACTTGCGTGCCCAAGACCAAAAATCACAATGTCTCTCATCGACACAGCTCCTACTATTTCCCAGAGAAACAGAAGCACAAATTATCAGGAGAGAGAATGGCCAGAAAGTGAAAACAGCAACGTTGCTTTCGTCTTTCACTTTAAAAAATGAAAAAAGGTTAGCCAAAGTTCTCCTCTGTGGAAAAACACACAGTCCTACTTTATAAACTCGCATCCTTTCTGAAATAAAAGCAGTCGTTTTCTGAACTTTTTCTGAACTTTTTTTATTCGCTGGACGCTCAGATTCACGAAAAAATATCTTTTCCCTCAGTCTCTCCCTGCTACGGCTCATCCTCATTTCCCAATCCCTATCGGATGGCACTGTTCTCTTAACGCAGGGGTCAGTACACTTGTTTCAGGAAAGGGCCAGACAATAAGTATCCTGGGCTTTGCAGACCATGCGGTCTCAGCTCCTCAGCGTGAAAGCAGCATAGACGACACATGACAAGTGGCCGTGGCTGTGTCCCCAGAAAGCTACTTATGAGTGACACTGAAATTTGAAGAAAACGGGAGAGCAAGTATGAGAGTGCCGCCAGGCGCAGCCCTCAGAACTGAGCCTTCCTCCCACCCCTCGGGCGCTACCTCATTTCAGTCCTTTCTTCCCTTACACCTAAATTCCTACAATATAGTGCCCGGGGGCCTCTCCCTGAGCCAGTGACCTGGGCATTAGGCTGAGCTTCGGTGCTCCGTCCCCTCCTCTGGGAAACGGGGCTGATGACGGCCACTCCTTAGGCTGCGGGAGGATTAACTGACAGCAGGTCTGTAGGGGGTGGCTGTCACCATTCCCCACCTCTGGTCCCCTGTCCTGACCCCGCTTTTCTGCTCAAAAAAACCCTTCTGAGGAATAATTACAGGGGTTTATAGAGATTTAGCTCTGTGAACGTTCCTAATGGGGAAAGAGCATAAATATTGCGCATGCTTAAAGGCAGGAACGAAGTTACGTGGAATTCCATGGGACTGTTTCTCAAGAGGCCGCAGGACCAGTTCCTGAGCATCCAGTGACTGGTTAAGAACAAAGGCTCTACACAGCACCGCCCAAAGGCGCTTGCTGCAGCGATGGCAAGGATCTGTACCTGCCCTGTCTCATACAGCAGCCACTGGCCACACGTGGCTGTCGAACACTTGAAACGCGGCTACTGTGACTGAGGAGCTGATTTTTAAATTTTATTAAATTTTAATTAACTTAAATGTAAATCGCCACATGCAGCCAGTGGCTAACATATTGAGCACTGCTGCTCTAGAGGCAAAGGCGGACCACCTGGGTTGTGATCCAGGCTTCACCACTCACAGGATGTGGGATCTTGGGCAATTTACTCCACCCTCTGTGCCTCAGAGTCCCCATCTGTAAAATGGGAACAGGAGCAGTACCTGCTTCCTAGGGCTGGGATGCTCAGCAAGTTCCACGGCATTGCTATCATTGTTGCTGTTGTTACTATTATCCTATGCTAAGCATAGCTATGGACAGGCTTGTAAGTGCTGCTACTGCATACTCACAACCTACTGTCACATGAAAAAGACACATTATAGAACAGAATATATAGTAATGCTATCATGTAAAAAAGTATAGCAAAATGTGAAGCATGGTTGTGGTCACAGATTCTTTTTTCTTCTTTTTGAGATTTATAATTTCTATTTTCTTACCAAGGGAACACTACTTGTTATTTAAAAAAATAATTAAACCTTTCATTTCTCCACACTGCATGTCAGCTGAAAGATCCATCTAAACCCCTGCCACGTAGGTACGACCTACCCCTCCCAGCTTATCTTCCACTCTGCCCCTCCTGCCCTCTCTGCCAGGGAAACAGGCCAGTCCACCCGCCTTCGGGGCCCTTCCCCTCCCGCCCAGGGGCCATGGGGCACAGTCCAGCTTGCTCAGCTAGAATGCCCTCCCCCTCTTCCCTTAGGCTGCCGAGATGGAAGTGCCCCCACCCCCGCCCCCCCGTTCCTGTAAGGCAAACTGGTCCCCACTACACAGCATTTCTAGGCCACGTCTCCCCAGAGAGGCCAAACCTCCCTTCTAGGGGTCCAGCCGCCCTGGTATCTCATCTCATTCCCCCCTCTCTACACACTTAGGGGGCTGCCTTGGACACTGATCTAACTTTTTATCATAGAAAATTTCAAGCAGACGTAAAAATAGGGTGCCACCTATATTCTTTAGGCAGCTGCAATTTTTCTCCCTTGGTGAGTCGTACTCCCAACTACACCAGTTCATGGTGTGGCAGTGACACAGTACAAGGAAAGTATTTAACACTTAACCTAGTGTCTGCTAGGTGCCCCATATGTGTTGGCTAATATCACTACTGTTTTCTTGAAATGCAAGTTGAGAACCACACAGAGTTGTCCTCTTTTCCCTGTCAGTAACACCCCCCCCCCCCGCGCCTCATCTTTTGGGTCATTTTCAGGGGTCATTCTGCTCAGACATTTGTGGAACAAATATTTACAAAGCACAGATTCACTGACAGGGACTGCCCTAGGCTCTGAGGATACAAAGACACACTGTCTGCCTTCAGGAAGCTTACATTCTGGGGGCGAGACCAAAGGAAAATAAACAAAACAAGCATGCAGACAAAATCACCCTGCAACTGTTACAAAAGAAAACCCAAAAATACCTTCCCTAAGCCTACAGACTCAATCTGGTTCCCCAGCTTCACTCTGCAGAGTGAAAAGGGGCATTTTTTTTCCCCTTTATGGCACTTAATTAACAGTCATGGTATTTGAGCCACCCTGTGATTAAAAAACATCCCCACCCTATAAATGTCCTGATTGTGGGGAAAGAGGCAAACACCATAGGCAACGTACATTAGAGGCTCAACATGAATCTCTTAAATCAATGAAATGGTTGATTTCCCCTTAACTGGATCTGGGGCAAGTGGGAGGTTTGGTTCGGATTTTTTTTTTTTTTTTTTTTTTACAGTAAGAACCCTTTTCTAAACAGTCTCTGCATAAGCTTGGACTAAGGGTTCAGAGGTCCATCTAAGGACAAAAGCAGGAAACAAAACAAAAAACCCTTCCATAGGGTGTGGTTCCTCAACACGCCCCAGCTGGGTGAAAATAGGGCCCTTTCTTCCGACTGAAACTAACCGGGAGCCCCAGATCCCGGGTCTAGAAGACTAGGCGACCCGCCAGGATGCCCCTGCCCACCCCAGAAAACCTCCTGCTTCCTGAGGACCCAAGGACGATGCCGCGCTCACCACGGGTGGGGATCCCCGGCGAGGGAAAGAGCAAGGGCGCTGCCCAGATTTGCCTAAACGGGCCAAGTCCGGATTGGAGATTGGGACCGCCCTGTCTGGAAAAAGGGGGTCCCGGGGTGTCCTCAAGCCGCGGTGCTGGGCGACCCTGGACAAGTCACCTAACCTCTCTGGGCCCCCGTTCCCTCCTTTGGAAAAGAGGGGCCTCAGCAGATGCCCTCTAAGGTCCAAAGAAGGTAAAAGCTCCACAGATGCCTCAAGCGAGGGCAGAAACTCTGCTGCCGGCGGCCTGGGCTCCGGATGTGCCGATAGCACCTCCGCTGCGCCAAGTTTCGAGCCTGATTCGGGGAGAGCGGGTGGTGGCGGCGGGGTGAGGAGGGCTCTGGACCGCCTGCGGATTCCCTCGGGCCAGCCTCGAAGCCCCCCGCCCGGGCCCTGCTCACCTCCAGAAGCGGGTGGGCTCGGACGAGGTCCCCAGCGGACTGCGGCAGCCTCACTCGCCGCCCCTCCACGAGCAGCGGCATCGCGGAGGCGGCCGCCCCGGCAGGCCCAGGGAGGCGGTGGCCTCCTCAGCCGCGGGCCGCCCGCCGCCCCTGCCCCCGCCCTCGCCTTCGCCTTCGCCCTCGCCCTCGCCCTCTCTCTCGGGCCGCCCCGCCGCCGCGCCCAGCCGCGGGTGCCACCGGGAAGTGGAGTCCGACGGAAGCGGTGCAGCCCCAAGAGGCTGAGGAAATCTATGGTGGTGGTGGGGGGGGGGGGGGCGCATGGCCCCATGGGAAACGTAGTCCAAACGGGAGGGAGCGCCCCGCCTCCGCTAGGGGCGCTGGGAAATGTAGTTCTGAAAGCGTGGCTCACATTTCAGCCAACCTGGCCTGAGTGCGGGCTCTGGGGTCGCCGCCTGCCTAGGTTCATATCCCGGCTGTGCCACTTCCCATAGTGACCTTGAGCAAGTTTTCCGAGTTTCCGAACCTGCCGTTCTGCGCCATAGGATTGTATTTAATAGTAAACACAACCTGTCTTAAACTGGGAAAATGGAGCCTAAAGTTTGCTAGCTCCACACATTCAGAAATCATTAATAACACCTGGTGCTTGACACTCATAGATGGGCTAAGAACCCTGAGAGTAAAGATCAGCAAGATACCCTACAGACCCTACTGAGGACAGGTACCCTGGCGTGAGACTTCTCACCTTATTTGAGTTTAAAATAGTTTTAGCTATTCTAAAACTTGGAAATATTACCCAAATAGATCCAACTCCACATTAACAAAAATAATTTTACAAAAGACTGGTGGGACGAAAAAGAGGCCCCACTTCACACAGAGCAAAAACTATTAGAATGTCTACAGGATGCTGTAATAAGCACTGCCTGGCAGGTGGAGCCTTCTGGCCCTTCCCCTCCAGCTGAGATTAAGTTGGTACTAAGTAGGTAATACAGGTGAAACGGAAGTTATCTTTGCCTTGTAAAGACCTTTCCATGAAAATGCTTCCAGCTTAACTAGACTTTCTCACAAGGTAACCAAACAGCTGACTTTACGTGCATTTTCATCAAATCCTCACAACCATAAAGTAGGTATTAGTAATTTCCACTTTTATTTTCAAAGTGGAGCTCAGAGAGAGGCTAGGTAACTTGCTCAAGGTCACACAGCTGATTAGAAAGAGAAGACAGGTCTGACACTCATGACACTGGTCCTTTCACACTTGTATGAATTGGCCACTTCTCATTAAAGAAGACCTGCCCATAGCAGACAAACAAAATCATGGACCCTGGAACTCCTACCCGAGTTGAAAACCTGCTTTTGAGTAAGAGGGATAGGAAAATCCTGTTTTCATATATAATTCCCAAGGAGATTAAACAACTTTTTTTTTTGCACAGATGTTCCTTAAAAGCATGTAACTTTTTGGAAGTGTTTGTTTTCCTTGGACCCGTTGGGTGTGATCAAGGAGTCAGTGACACTTCAGATGCACCTGGAAGCCATTCTCATCACCAGTATGCAATTATTTTTGAGTACTTGCAATCACACTGGCATTACTTTTGCCTCTTTAATATAGTATCAAGTAAAGTCTCAGTTGCAGTTTTCTATGGCAAAACGGTGCTTTAATACAGTAGATCAATAAATATAAAATAGAAAAAACACAGGAGTCAAAAGAACATTTACATGAGAAGCTTCTTTATTGGGGTACCTCCCTGTATTGGCATAAGGACAAAAGTTCCAGATTAACCATGTCATTGTTTTATTTTCACAGTATTTTTTTTCTCAAACTCCTTTGAAATTTTTGACTTATTTGTCTAAATACTTCTACATTAAAACTACTTCTCAACTCACAAAGACCCCACTTACTGTTAATTTCTACAGACACATTTTCAATTACTCATTTTATCCACTATACAAAAATCCTACCTTTTTGTCAGCAGTTAAAAAAACAGAGAACCTAAAGGCTCTCAAACAACTTTCCACCAAGTCACCAAAAGAAAATCACCAATACCCAAAACTTTTTAAAACAATAAAAATTTCTATTTTCCAAAAACATATTTACAGACTGAAATTCAAACTCTACATTGCCATCAATGTAAATATATGAGAGCATACAAAGCCCTAGGAAAGAGAAAGTATTTCATTATAAAATATTTGTGATCAAGAAAATATCACTTGCCTTTAAATAAAGAATAGGAAAGTGGCAGAAAAATAAATATATTTAAAGGTGTCCGTTTTCACAAATAACAAGTACACAAATAAGGAATGAAGCTAAAATATGCAGGAGCTTCAAAATGACTAGCAGCGCTTGCACAAATTTATCATACAGCGAGGTTGTTTAGACTCCTCTCTCCCAGTGTTTAGTTATAAAAATACAAAAAGAGCCTCGCCAGAGGATTTCACTGAGCTGGCATCCATGGTACGAACAGTCAGTAGACAGGGACTGTAGCTGTAACCCTGACCTACTGTTGCTAGCAAAACCATTCCACCAAATAACCTAAAATCCCCTCTCTTCCCCTACTTTTGGACAAAGAAATTCTCAATGATCAATACTACATTCCACTACAAGTAGTTCCAGTCCTGACAGCACTTCTGGGAGCGTCAGGGTAAAACACTGTGAGCTGTGTTTTATAAAAGTCCAACCCTACTTCAGTCAATGTGAATTACATTTACCTGGAACTCCTTTTTTCTTTTAAACCCATTTTTACACTCACAAATGTACGATGTGTCTGATTCTGTTTCTCTAAATCCTCTCTCGTCCCTCTAGGCTTTTATTAGTTTCTGAAGTCCCTGGAGATCTCCTTCAGTGCCAGCTCCAACTTGCAGCATCCAGGACCAGCCCTGGCCCCCTCCCCACACTTTGCTGCTATCTTCTCTGCACCCCACTGAAACCGCGGAACACAAATACAGTTACAGCAGAGGGGAAACAGCGTATCCAAAAGAAACTCATTCTGAAGACTTCAAAGAGTGTCCTTGAGGATTTTTCAGTGAAAAGATATCATATCAACAAAGTCCTGTAAGTATGGCTCTGACAAAAACCTCATTAAAAATGCAATCTGTTAAAATAGGCTGTTGCTATTAGAAATTTCACAATAATTATGTCAAAAAGCTGTAACAAAAAAATGTATACATTAAACAAATGAGCCAAGCTTTCAACACTTATCATCAACTCCACCGTAAAATATTGCACATGATATTCTGTCTTTTCCTTTTTTATTTTTTTTTTTTTTGCAGTACGCGGGCCTCTCACTGCTGTGGCCTCTCCCGCTGCGGAGCACAGGCTCCGGACGTGCAGGTTCAGCGGCCATGGCTCACGGGCCCAGCCGCTCCGCGGCATGTGGGATCTTCCCGGACCGGGGCATGAACCTGTGTCCCCTGCATCGGCAGGCGGACTCTCAACCACTGCGCCACCAGGGAAGCCCCTGTCTTTTCCTTTCCTTTTCTGCAAAACAGAAAAAACAAAAACAAAACAAAAAACCCAACCACGTCTGTTCAGACATTAGAGTAAGTCTAACTTGAAAGTGAGATGCCTGAAGCACGTACTCGCTCTAGTTCAACGCGATGCTCAAACAGTATGAACCTTGGTACTGAAGGGCACGACAGGAGGAATGTCAGTCTCAATCACAAATCCTTGTGATCATGGGGGACTGGTCTGGCAGGTATAAGACAGGTGGGGAGCCCACACTGCTTGAAGGACTGCGGAAATGCGCATCAAAGGAGCTCGGTGTAATCCCAGCTTCACCTTTCAAAAAATCATCTTCTTCATCTTCCACCATCTCCTGCACAAAGAACAGAGATTATCAACAAGATCTCAAGTGGCAGTCTGAAATGCTTTCAAGAATCCCTTTCCTCAGGAATGTGCTACTTCTGGAAAGACAAACGTGAAGGAAAAGAATCTTAATTTCGAACGCTTCCCAATGCACACTTCTTTATTATGAACCGTCCGCACAACTGCTCATCACACGTTATGTTTGTTTAAAGTCTGATTTTTTGTTTTTGAACAGATTTTAAGCTCAACGAGGGCAGGTAACATGATATGTCATTCTTGCTCAATCTAACATAATGTGAATGAATGAATGAATGACCATCCTCCTCAGACGCAAAATTTAAAGAAAGAATAAAACTAAAAAGAGCTTTCCAATGATTACTTATAAAAAAGAAGACAGGCACATTAAAGCTGACTTTTAATACATAAATGAATGCACCACAAAGAAACAAATGGTGACATTTTTTATTATTGGATTCTAATTTTCTCCTTTGGCAATAGCTGCCTCAGCCCCATGGCCACGCACTGGAGGACATGCTGCAGACCTGCATCTTCACCACCTATTCATGAAAACCTACAAAATTAATGTTAACTTCTGGGAACATTTCAACAGTAAGCAAATCTGAGACTGTTACTTGGTAGTAACGATCAAGTGGTAGAGATCTAAATGTGTTAAGCCGACTTTTATTTACCCTTCACTTCCCAAAGTCAGCATGTGAAGTGTCTGGTTTGAACAATTCATTAAAAAACAAACACTATTCTCGTAAGAACACAACCTGGGCTTGGAATTCTGTAAAGGCAGAATGAACAAATGTAGTATTTTTCAAGTGTAACATTGCTATTAACTATTTGACTGTGCTCTGTAACCACACAGGAGATTCCCAGAAAGTATGTTGAATCATAAAGTTACCTTTTTAATGGGTTTCTTAAACTCCTGAAGCTCTTCTGCACTCATGTCTTCCCATACCTGATAAAGAGGATCAATGAATTTCTTGGACCTGTCAAGAAGATCAGGTTTCAAACTCAAATTAAATACTACAGCAAAGGTCACCACATATTTAACTCTTTTCTCACAAGACCCATTACCCAAAATGAAGAAGTAAAAACTATCGCTCAAATAATAATAGTGTCCAAAAATATCCTATGTAGGTTCTGTAACTAACGGGGCTCCTTCTTTGTAAGAGTTCATCCACTCACGTAGATGGAGTATTACACCTACTGTTTCTCAACTTTTCATTTTCAAGTGAAATTACTTCTCAACTTTGCAAAGATTAACAGTGAGTTATAATATGCCAAATGAAGGTGAAATTATATTATTCTGGAAATTCCTTTTTAATATTCCTATAGTCATTTACTAAAAATAAATCTGGGTAAAAAGACCAATCTGGTTTCAGTCAACCAAGACTTGGGGGACCAGATAATCCCAAATCATTGTGTTGTTAGTTACAAACTGTCATAAGCAGAAATCCTGCTTCCTTATATATATATATATATATATATATATACATTTGAAGTTAAGACTGGCCTGGGGGTTTTCCAGAACTACCCATCCAGATAAATCACTTGGCATTTGCTTATCCTGTGCAACAGTATGGGATGTGGTCTCTAGAAGAAGGAACAAGTCATTTGGCAGAAATTTATGAGCCAAGAAAAGGCAGCATCCTCCCTATCCAGGTACCTCTATCCCCAGCCTCTTGTATTTTTAAACCAACAGGTTTCAAGAAAAACAAAAACCTCTTGGTGTCAATCTGGGCTCCTACTGAAGGAGAGACCTGCAAGCCCTCGTGTGCCACGACCCTCAGCAGCCTTGAACAGGCTTCTCCACACTGGGCCTGGAAAACACGCAAGGAGACCACGAGACCCTATCAACGACCAGAAGGGTCACTCACCACAAAGAAATCCCAAATCCCGATCCTGGTAAAGGCACATACACACCGCATTTAAATTCACCATCGAAAGGTCGACTGTCTAAGTGTACCTACCTCTTCAGTACACAAGGATCGAAGGGGAAGAAAGTGTCAAGTGGGTTCGTGCAGGTTTGCACTGAGTCCCCCCCAGCAGTGTTTCTGATAACTGGCAGCATCTGGCGGTTGTTCCTCTCAATGAGGGTGTAGCAGAAAACAAGCTGGTATTTGCTGTGGAATAAAACCAACACAGACAGAGGCATTAATGTGCTGGAATTACTCTGCATGGACACGCCCGTTCATGTGTGACAACTACCCCGACTATATAGATCTTATTGAACATAACAACTACAAGAAAAAAAATAACATAAAGTAGAAAGTAATGCTTTTAGGGTACAGTCCTCTGGGCCTACTATTTACAAGTTAGCGAAGGAGAAAGAATATGTGCTATCACTTTAAGAATATGAGAGTGGGCTTAGATTACTAATCAGGCAGAACTCACTAAAAATTAATGCATTCACGGTAATTCTTTTAGTTTACAGAATTATGTAGCTGTATTTACTTATTTTTTACTGTTTGTAAGAATTAGTGGATTGGTGAAAAAGGGATTCAGGATTCACTGAGAGGAGATATGGGTTGTTGGTGGAGACACTTGGCTGTTGAAGATATTAAGGAGGGTACTAAGGGAGAGCCATGGGGTTTACTGAATCACAACCTCAGAAAATGCTGAAGAAAAGAAAAGGCATAGTGAGTGAACACAGTTAAATGGACAGAAAAACTTGCGATAAGAACCAATAGGACCAGGACTTCCCTGGTGGCGCAGTGGTTAAGAATCCACCTACCAATGCAGGGGACATGGGTTCGAGCCCTGGTCCGGGAAGATCCCACATGCCGCGGAGCAACTAAGCCCGTGAGCCACAACTACTGAAGCCCATGCGCCTAGAGCCCGTGCTCCGCAACAGGAGAAGCCGCTGCAATGACAAGCCCTCGCACTGCAGCGAAGAGTAGCCCCCACTTGCCGCAACTAGAGAAAGCCCATGCACAGCAACAAAGACCCAGCGTAGCCAAAAATTAATTAATTTTAAAAACAACAACAACAAAGCCCAACAGGACCATATGTTGTCAAACTCCCTGGTGGTTATGACTTAGGAACTTCAAAAATCACTCACTGGGCCACTTCTTTGAGAGGAAGATTTAGCTCACCTTTGCCAACGCTCCCCCTCCCACCCTCCCTCCCACGGTATTCATTCAGGTATCTGTTCTCAGGCTCTTAGGTCACTACTGCTATTTTAAGCACCATATGTTCATTTCTGTTCCATTAGCCAAGGATCACATTTGACTCTTGGTGTTAAATGGCCAAACCACACTGGAGTACTTCGCAATATTCGGTAGAAGTGAAGATGTGCACCTCCTACAACCCAGCAACTGCACTTCTGGGTGACAAGAAGTATGTGCCTGTGTACCAGGACACACACACAACCATGCACCCACACTGAAAAAGGAAGACAGCTTAAATCCCAACAAAGAATCGATGTTTTAAAATTATGAGAACATTACGCAGCAGTCGAAATCAAAATACAGCTATATGAGTCAATATAGCAGAAGCAGTAGCTACAGAATGATACATAAATTCCTTGACACAGACCTTTATTTTGACCTCTTGCTCTCAGCCTCACGTCTTACTCCTAACGTCCATGCTAACCCCAAACCCCAGATCTAGAGCCTCTCTGGCCAGTCTGCTCCTCAACTGCAGCCCTCTACTCCCACCCCATGAATATTCTACGGGCAGCTGCCTCTGCTTTGCTCCATCCGTTCTACTCTTCCAGCTGCTTCCTATCTTCCCGCGATGTGCTGGAAACGTCCACCCACTGGACACTGTTGCTTATTGGTTTCTTATCTTAATTCTTTACTACCATTTTTGAGATCTGAGGGAGAGAGAATACCTTCAACTAGATGGCCAGCAAAGGAAAAATAAGCCTGCTGAATGAGAGCAACAAGATGTCTAAAGGGGACTGAGGGATGCAGAAATTATTCTTATCTCCTAATAGCTCAATCTGTTAAAGATTTTAAGCTATGATCCTGCCCTCAATATCAGGATAAGATACCCAAGGTCTCCAATTCACTTGCTACGTGAAGCAAAATAATTCAGTGAATGCTTAAGAAGGAGCCGGCCTGCCGGCATTCAAACCTTAGCTCTGCCACAGTCTAGCCATGACTCCACACAAGTCATTCAATCTCTCTGTGTCCCCCTTCTCGCCATTTATAAATAGGGATTAATAATACAGTCATAGGATTGTGTGAGGATTAAGTGAGTTCTATGCAGAGTGCTTATCAGAACTGTGCTGGGCACACAATAAATGCTACGCACATCAGCTGTAGCCACAAGGCCCTCAATGAACCAATTTCCTATTGTTGGATGTTTATCTCATGTCCAGTCTATTTTTATTACCATTATGAGAGTCACTCTAATAAACATCTGTGGTTTGTACCTCTCAGCTTGCTAGCTGCCTTACTTATTTCAAAGTGCCTAAGCTTCTGCTGAATTATCGTCCTCAGATTAAAAAGTAGTAGCAATTTCCAGTGCAACCAAAGTATAAAAACAATACCTTCAATGCAGTGCTTTCCACAAGTACTGGGTTATTGGTTTTTAAATGTTTTTTGCTATTAATTTTGTTAAGTAATTCCACAGAAATTTAATGGAATTTTATAATACTAACATAAATTCACTTTGAAATAACTTCCACAAATAGAGCATAAATAACTTACTTTGTGATTGCAGCAAAAAAGTTAACTACCGAGGGCAGGCAAATCTTCAGAGGATTTAGCTGACTCATCACTATCCGTTCAAAATTTAGACTTTGAAGGTACCTCAAACCTTTGATTAAAAAACAAAATATTTTTTTAAAAAGATACAAACACAATAGTCCAAGCAGCACTTATTATTTTATACAGTAAAAAAAACAAATTTAAAAGAGGTATTTGCACAAATGCTTTAAAGGTCCATGTAGACAGTCACGCAGTGTAGAGCCCAAAGAATATCACTAGGCTCAACCATATGTATTTATGACCAAACCAACTTTTCTAAAGAAAAGAGTTTATTCTTTTAAAGATTCAGGAAGTAAACATACATTTCCAGTGGGCAATAACCTTACATGACAATTTGGAACTCAGATATAAGCAACCTCAGCACATGCTGAGCGTATAGAGGGAAACAAAGACTGTGATGATTTCTGCTAACAATCATGGAATCACTAAAAAGCTGAGACAACACAGTGATTCTCCATTCCTTAGAGGTAATGATTATACAATATGGAATTTCTCCTTCTTGAATTCCATATGTACACACACACACACACACACACACACACACACACACAAAATCTGTCAAATGTGACAGCCAACAAAACCAAGAGAGACTTACATGTCTTAAGTTATCAGTAAAGTTGAGCATGTTTTTCAAGTGTGCATTAGTTGTTTGTATTTCAGGGTTTTGTTTGTTTGTTTACAAAAAACTATGGAGGTAGAAGGAAAAATTAGGTAGATACTACTGTCTTGGAACCAATAAATATACTTCTCTCCTATGTTAAAAAGAAAGACACCACACTTATTCTAAGAGGCAAGCAAACCAACTTGTGCCTAAGTGTCTTTTGTTAGGAGATTCTTTGATGTATATTTTGATAAAAATTACTAAAAATGGCATAATGTAATGGCTTACAAGAAATAGGTCCTCTTTTTTTTTTAATATCTTTATTGGAGTATAATTGCTTTACAATGGTGTGTTAGTTTCTGCTTTATAACAAAGTGAATCAGTTATACATATGTTCCCATATAAAATAGGTCCTCTTTAACCAAGACGCTTACCATTTATTTATACAAAGAAAAGCAGTGATTTTACTTATCTTGTGATAAAACCCTGTCCTACTAGAGTTCATACAACTATTTTTAAGCCCCACATCTTTTTAGAAGTGGGGCTTAAAAGGAAATTCCAGTTCATATCCATCACCCCACATCACTGACCTTCCTTCAGGTTTCCACTTAAAAGCTGCCTGTGTCTAAAAACAAAAGTGTAGAACACAGCTTGGCAGGCTGAATAAAATGGTCCGTGGAGAGCAACGTCACAAAATGCCTTTGTTCCTGAATCCTGGTTATTAAGGTATACGTGCAGCCACTTAACCAAAAGATCGAGGCATGATTTTACAGTACTAGAGAAAAGAAAAATTCAAGTCAACTTCACTTGCTTCATAAAAAACTAGAATGACATAAGAACACACAATTGCCTCTCCTTACAAACTAAGAAAAGTCTGTCCATTGGCTTCTGTATCTATCACCCATGGGCACAGAGGAGAAGCAAAGAAAGGAAAGAAAATGGTAGGCAGGTGGAAAGACAGCCTTCCGGTTACAAGCTCAAGCACATGGACCTCCTAGGAACAACAGGCAGGCCCCTAAGAATGCCTGAAGTCCCAAGAGCTGGAGAACAGTTTCTCCTCATCAACTCAGAAGGGCTTCTCCAATGGCCTCCCAGCCCTCTTGGGGGAATATGGCCAAAGAGCAGGGCATGTTTACTCACATCTTACAAGAGAAAGACAGTCCAGTTGACCTCACCATTCCCTAAGGGGTTCTGATGAAATCCCATGGTCAACAATTTAGGACAGAACAGCCAGATAGCTTTTAGCTATCAGGAAAGGGTTTTTAAATAGCATCCTTGTCCAAAGATATCTTCATGGATAAGTAGAAGAAACAGGCCCAGAGCTGGCCTCCTAAATAGATTTATTACCTTTAAAAGGATTTTTTTCTTCAGCTTTAACAGATACAATTGATTCGGAATGCAAATGAAAAATGACAAACCTATAAAAAGAATCAAAACAGTATACAACACTGTACACCATCCATGAAGACAAATGGATCTTCATATTCAAGTGCAACCATACAGAACAGATTACAAAAGCTTTTCATGTGAGGTTTTACATTTTGAAAGGAGACATTTTATTCTGAAATTGCCTCTCAGAAATATAAACTTCTTGAATAGAGTGGGAGAACAGATTTTTTCACTTTAAAGACAGACCAAAAAAATAAGGCAGATATTTCTCTGACTTGAGACAATACTATACTTTTTAAAGGATGATATGAAAAGCACTTGGAAAATTAGGTTACTTACATAAGAGGAACAAATTTAGCTCTTGCCAAAAAGCTTCCAATATAATTTGCAGCAGCTTGCCTGATGATAGCAGGATTATTTGGATCCTGCAATTTTTTCCACAGATGTTCCAAAAATGCTTCTGCAAATCCCTATAAAAAGAGAAGGTGTTGGTCTCATCTTTTTTTAACGCTTAAGATATTCTGGCGATCCGAATCCTAAGATTTTTAACTCACCAATATGGTAAAGTTCTAGTATCTCAGTTATACTGCTAGATAAATAATGAATACGTTATCATGGTTCTTATTTTTAAAACATCTTGAGATAATACTATTAAAAACAAAAGGTGTTCCACAGCATTAAATAATTCAATGGATCCCAAAACTAGCTAAGCATCAAAATCAACCCTATAGGGGCTTCCCTGGTGGAGCAGGGGTTAAGAATCCACCTGCCAATGCAGGGGACACAGGTTCGAGCCCTGGTCCAAGAAGATCCCACATGCCGCAGAGCAACTAAGCCTGTGTGCCACAACTACTGAGCCTGAGCTCTAGAGCTCGTAAGTCACAACTACTGAGCCTGTGTGCCACAACTACTGAAGCCTGCACGCCTAGAGCCTGTACTCTGCAACAAGAGAAGCCATCGCAATCAGAAGCCCATGCACCGCAACAAAGGGTAGCCCCCGCTCACTGCAACTAGAGAAAGCCCACGCCCAGCAACCAAGACCCAACACAGCCAAAAAACAAAATCAACCCTACAGTTTCAGGGCTTTGGAACCCTACAAATTTGTGACAGGGCTTTGGGATCCACCAAAACTCTGTTAGCTCTGTTAGGAAATTCTCTGGTGGTCCAGTAGTTAGGATTCGGTGCTATCACTGCCAGGGCCCAGGTTCCATCCCTGGTCAGGGAGCTAAGATCCCAAAAGCTAAGTGGCGCAGCCAAAAAAAAAACAAATAAATAAAGCTATGTAAGTGATTCTGATATTTAGCCATAATTGGAAACCAATGATTAACCACGCTCACGTGGGAACCCCTTCTGCAGTACCTTTCAGACTGCACATATCAAACTTAACCAGAAATAGAGACTAAAGTATAGTCGGTGGGACTTCCCTAGTGGTCCAGTAGGTAAGACCCTGAGCTCCCAATGCAGGCGGCCCGAGTTCGATCCCTGGTCAGAGAACCAGATCCCACACACATGCCCCAAATATGAGACCACATGCCGCAACTAAAGGATCCTGCATGCTGCAATGAAGACCTGGTGCAGCCAAAATAAATAAATAAATATTTTAAAATAAATAAAGTATAGTTGGCATTTGACTAATTATGCTAATGGTAGGAAAAAAACAGACCAATTTGCTCCTTTTCAACAAAGGATGCAACCTCCAACTTCTCCCAAATAGCTCTTTTCAAAAGCCACTAACACATGCTTTGGGGCAGATTGAGTTTAACCTTTCTATCCATGACCAACTCTCCTGGACTATTCTAGGAAGCTACAAAACAGTTGCAAAGAAGAGTCCTGTGTTCTTTTGTTTTGCTTTGTTCTCAAAATAGAAAAACAAAGTTTTTAAATCCTAGATTAAAAATTTAGTTTGGGCTAGTTAAGATCAACTGAAAGAGAATAAAGAAAATAAACAGTTAAATATCCCTTATGAGATTTTAATAAAAGCTTGAATTAAAGGGAAGGGCACCACCTAGCGGACTAAATGCAGGATGACATTTTCAGAGCACTCAGCTTAAGCTGACAGGCAGCAGCAATGCCCTCTGCTCTTTCCACGGGTTGAAAAAGGGCTTGTTATTTCATCAGGGGCACTAAGTAAAATGAGCTCAAGACAAAGAAATACCTCATGGTCTCTATTCCACACCTCCCTCCACCCCCCACTTTTTAAGGGGAAATTCTGGGAAAGAATAAAATAAGCTACAATAATGTGAATGACATACTCACCAATTTAAAGCTACAGAGGTAAAACATGAAAAACTGCACATGGCAAGAGGCATGGGTGGGCAACAGGAGTTTGTCAAAGATGGTTATGAGATCTCGATATAAATCCTTTGTTTTGTTGTTATCAAGCTTACCTACGAAGAAAATTTGGCATTTCAGTTTTATAAAGACATTATTTCCAAGCTACCAGTTTCATTTACCAAATTTGTAAAAAGCAAACACCATTAAGACATACATCATCTATTAAGCTACGGGGGGTGGGGAATGCCATCTTTATTTTGTACAGAGTTCCCTTTTTAATTACAATAACCCAGCACTAGCAAGGAAGCAGGCTCTCATCTCATACACACTACTGTGATGCCACACATTGTAAAACTGCCATTTAGAAGCAGAAGCCCTCTGATCCAGTAATTCTACTGCTAGAAATTTATCACAAGCAAATAATTGACAATATATATACAAGGATGTTCATTATACTGTTATTTATAATGGCAAAAAAAGCAGGAGGAGAAAAAAAATAAGAAACCAGTTAAATCCATATAACTGTTTTAGAAGAACAGTGAATGGTATGAGAAAATGTTCACAAGAGGTGAAAAGGGAAGATTATAAAATACTACATATAGTGTGATCCCCAAATTCACCGAGAAAAACACATATACCCATACAAACAGAAAAGAAAAAAAAATGCTAATAATGGTTCTCCAAATAGTAAGAATGTGGCTGTATAAACTTTGTAAATCCTTTCCTGTATTCTCCAAATTTTCTCTAATCAATATGTATTATTTTTATAACAACAAAAAAGTTAGAGTAGTAACATATTAATTCAGATTCAAGTCCTAATAATAGGACTGAATGGCAGTCCTATTATGAGGCAAAGCCTCTAGACTAAAAATTCTGTAAGGGCAAGAAGCATATCAATTTGTTCACTACAGTACCAACACCTGGCAAAACCAAAGTACCTAGACTCTCTAAATTCAATACGGAACACCAAGTACCATGTATCAACGTCTACTATACCATTTCTTAAATGTCTTGAACTTGAGGTCCACCTAAAACTGTCCAAACTCCATATATAAGCTTTCAATACAGTAATCGGTGAAAATATCATCAAGGGCTTTGAAGACAAACATAATTTTGACAGGATTTCTATCAGTACTAAAGTATGAAAAATACCCAGCACAGTGCATTGTAGGTGTTCAACAAAGCAGCGGTTACTGTGACTACTACAGGTTGTTACCATCTACATAGCAGACATCCTTAATGTAGGACAAAAGTAAAGACAGCAGGATGTCCAGGCGTTCAGCTACAGGATGGACCATCTGATCAAGCATTCCTGGATCGGCCTTTGTTTCATGGTCAGTTTCTTCATCTTCGTCCTTTGAAAGTAAAGTAAAAACTAACATGAAATGCCTCAGTAAAAGTAGTTTAGTAAGAACATTCTGAGGTAATCGTTTCCTTTAAAAGATAAAAGAAAATACACAAAGACCTTTCCAGGCAGGGGCTCTCAAACAGAGGTGTGAATCAGAACCACCCGTGGAATTCAAAATGAAAGCACAGATTCAGCCTCTGATTCTCATTTAGACACCCATTTACAGTGTGGCCATGCAAACATCACAGATTTCCCCCAGCTCCTGGCACCCACTGTTGGTGCCAGGTTTCCTTTCCCAGGACAGGGCGCCCATCCCCGAGCTGCTATGAGTATTGGCTGCTGACAGCTCACAGTTGCCCCCCTTCTCCAGAGAAATGCCCTTGCTGCTCCCATTCCCGCCCCATCAGAACTGACTGACATGAGGTCACAGGAGGCCATCTCTCTGGTCTCAAGGTAGGACTAACTCTATCCTGCAACTCACGCTCCAGAGCTTCTGCGGGGGATCAGGCTGGAGCTGCTTTCCAACTGAGACCGAACTCTCACTTAGTTCCTTCCCCTGCCTTTTCCAGCTTCCTCACACCCTTTGTCCCAAGGGCACCTGAATCCCCACCTCAGGCTTTCCTCCCGGTGAACCCAACTGAAGACACTGCCCCAGGTAGAGAAGCACTGCATTAAGGTATACAATTTGTAAAACACAGAAGTTACATTGGTATGCTTTTCCATTTATCACTCTTTCACAAACAATATGTGGTTTACAAAAAACAAAGAACAAACAGAAGAATAAAAATGAAACATACTTCACCAAACCCAAATTCAAAGCCTTGGAAATAAGCTCTACTAGTCAATAAGCAACAAAAAAGCAAACTACTCATTTAAAAAATCATTTTCAAGTTTGCTGAACTACTGTTTTAATTCAAAGCCTTGAAAAAGGTGAGAAGCCATTAGCTGTTTCTTCCCACCCTCTGGGACTGTGAACTGCGTATGTCTGATTTCATTAATAAACGCTGACCATATTAAAGAGCCCTTCTGTGGCATCTGTTCCACTACTAGTCTGAGTTGCTGTTTCCTCAGCATCTTCAATATCCTGCCGGGATGCATTCACCTACATTACAACAAAGAAAAAAAAAAGAATAAAAGCATTTAAAATATAACTACATTATTCAGGGACTTGAAATTCATCTGATACACATGCTTTAAAGATGTCCATATTAGCACCCTATATAGCACTGTAACTCAATAAACAATCACAATGCAAACCTATAAATGGGTCTGGGTCATGGAGAAATTTACAAGATTATAAATTAAGCTCCCTGTACTACATATGTACATAAAATTAATATGAACTGTGCTATGTTGGTCTAAAACAGATAGCTTCAACAAACTCAACGTTTATTCCAACTCTAACTATGCACAAGACACACGCATGGTGTATAAGAAGCATATCATCAATCAACTGAGGAGAAAATTATTAAATGCAATCAATTTGAATTAATGAATATTTATTTGGCTATATAACCCTTCAGATATCTTGTTTAACATACCACTCAAATCATGCCTTTTCAACTGTCTATAAATGACCTTCTTCCTAAGTATACTCTAAAATGTTCCATAAGAATATATTTATGCAGTTGACCAGAGAGGTTTAACTCCAAGTGAGCAATGTGCCAGCCCACCCAACCTCCAGCCCTTCCTAGACCTCCTACAGAATCAATGTTCTTCCCATCAACTCCTATTTCCTTAGTCCACAAACCTCAAGTCTCCCCAACCCTGAAATATGTCTCTCACCCCGCCTCATCCCCTCTTTACACCATAAACCCTCACCAGGTCTCTAGCAGCCCCACTTCCTAACCATCCATGCTCCCTCCAGCAATAGACTACATCCTAAACACCAAACCCAAGGACTTTGCTTTTCTCATCCTCCTTAAAAAGCTCAGCAATAGGGCACTTCCCTGGTGGTCCAATGGTAAAGAATCCGCCTTCCAATGCAGGGGACGTGGGTTCGATCCCTGGTCAGGGAACTAAGATCCCACATGCCACGGGGCAACTGAGCCTGTGTGCCACAACTAGAGAGCCTGCATTCTGCAAACTACAGAGCCCACGCACTCTGGAACTGCGCGCCACAACTATATAGAGAACACCCGTACATCCCTAGAGAGAGAAAACCCGCACACCACAACTAGAGAGAAGTCCATGCGTCGCCAACAAAAGATACCGCATGCCGCAACAAAGATCCCGCATGCTGCCAACTAAGACGCGACGCAGGCAAAAATAAATAAATAATGATAAATAAATAAATAAATAAATAAAATATTTTTTTTTAAAGTCTCATGCTGCCTACTAAAGCCTTCCTCCCTCCAGATCCTCCCTGGGTATCCAGACTCTTGGTTTTCCTCTCATTTCCGATCTCACTTCCTCTCTCCTGTTGGCCTCATTCTCAGTCCCCTGCCTGCAGCTACAACTGCTTGGTGAATATTCTCCATCTAGCTCCCCACCTGCACCTCAATCCATCCAAAATGGAACTCATCATCCTGCAACTTCCTCCTAACGTTTCTTATTACTGTTACCGCAACACCAAACTTTCATTCCACAGGGAGCTACCTTTGAAGGTAGCTCCCTTACCTTCCCTTACCTTCCCTTACCTTTCCCTTACCTTCTACTCCCCTACTTCCAATACAGTCTCAAGGACCTTTCCTCCCCATGTCACCAGAATCCATCACTTTCTCATTCCCACTGCAGCTTATCGCAAGCCTCTAAAAAAAGTATAAAGAATCCCAAAATAACTTCCTTAGGTATGCATTTCCAACTTCTTCTGACTACATCAGGTTTTCTAGCTCATAACGCATGTGTTCCATTCACAGCATTTACCACAACTGTACTTTTCCATTTATGTGACTATTTAATTAATGCCTTGTTCCCCAACCATGAGAGATGGGACTGTCTATAAACACCAGCACATCAATGCTCAAAGAAATGTTGAAGAAATGTTCAAAGAAATGAATCAAAGGTGGAACTGTGGATTTTTTTCCATTGTTGCTACTACTGTTTCAAATATTATGATTGTAACAAATACTATAACACTATTTAATAAATAAAAATCAAAGAGAAAAACAGATTACCCAATACTTACGTCCAACTTGAGCAGCTTTTCAATAACAAGCTCCAGAATTTCATGTCTCAAGGTCGGAAAATACACACTAATCCTTAGTAAGTTATGAACATAACACTCCTAAAACATAAAAAGATGAACATTTCAACAGAGAATAAATGTTTCATAATTATGCAACCAAAACATTACACAATCTTTAGTTTCAACTATTCAAACAGAAAAGACTATCAAGCAACATAGAAACAACACTGTTTATATACACAATACTAGTATAATTTAATTACCCCCAGTAAATTAAGTTTGTGATTTGTATACTTCTACAGTGTTTTTAAAGCAGGTTTGTTGAGATATAATTCATATAAAATTCACCTATTTATAAAGTGTACAATTCAATAGTTTTTAGTATATTCACAGAGTTGTGTAACCATCACCATAATCAATTTTAGAACATTTTCATCACCCTAAAAAAAAACCTTGTATCTTCTAATAATGTACCTCCTCTCAGCCCTAGGTAACCACTGGTCTACTTTCTCTATGAATTTGCCTAGTATAGACATTCCATATAAGTGGAATCTTACAACATGTGGTGTTTTAGCATAATGTTTTCAAGGTCCATTCATGTTGTAGCAAGTAAACTATTCTTTTTTTATTGCTGAATAATATTACAATGTATAAACATAGCACATTCTGTTTATTCATAAGCTGCTAAACATTTGGTTTCCATATTTTGGCTACTATGAATAATGCTGCCTTGAATATTCATGTAAAAGTTTTCAGGTGGACATATATTTTTACTTCTCTTGGGTATATACTTAGCAGTGGAAATGCTAGGTCATATGGCAATTCTACATTTAACGTTTTTGAGGAACTGTAAGACTGTTTTCCAAAGTAGCTGCACCATTTACCATTTTACATTCCCACCAGCAGGGTAGGGGGGTTCTGGTTTCTCCACATCCTTGCCAACACGTGCTGTTATCTATCTTTTTGAGTACAGCCATCCTAGTTGGTAAGAAACAATATCTCATGGTTTTGACTTGCATTTCCCTAATGGCTAATGATGTTGAGTTTCTCATGTGCTCATTAGCCATTTGTATAACTATTTTGGAGAAACACTTATTCAGACCCTTTGTCCATTTTTAAATTGGGTTATATGACTTTTCATTATTGAGTCAGTAAGAGTTATTTATATACTCTAGATACAAGGCCTTTATCCGATACACCATTTGCAAGTATTTCCCCATTTTAAGTCATCTTTTCATTTTCTTAAAGGTGTACTATGAAGCACAACAGTTTTTAATTTTGATGAAATCCAATTTAACTACTTCTACGGCTGCTTGTGGTATATCTAGAAATGGTTGTCTAATCCAAGGTCACAAATATTTTCATCTATTTTCTAAGAGTTTTATCCACTTTGAGTTCAATTTTGTATATGGTGTAATAAATCCTGTTTCATTCTTTGCATGTGAACATACTCTGGTCCCAGACCAACTGTTGAAAAGACTATTCTTTTCCCCACTGTCCTGTACAACAAGTTTTTATACATTAATCTTATATTCTGTGACTATACTGAACTCATTTATTACCTCTACTGTTTTTGTGGATTCCTTAGGATTTTTCTATATGTAGATCATGTCATCTGCAAATAGAGATAGTTTTACTTCTTCCTTTCCAATCTGGATGCCTTTTTCTTTTTGTTGCTTAACTCACCTGGCTAATACTGACCAGAAATGGCAAAGGTGGACATCCTTGTTTTGTTCCTTATCTTAGGGGAAAGACTTCAGTCTTTCACTATTGAGTATAAAGTTAGCTGTGAATTTTTCATAGATGCCTTTTATCAGGTTGAGAAAGTTCCCTTCTATTTTTGTCATAAAAGGGTTTTGGTGTTTTTCCATCCATTGAGATGACCATGTGGTATTTATCATTTATTCTGATACAGTATACTAATTGGTTTTGAGGTATTAAATCAACCTTGCATTCCTAGGATAAATTTCATTTGATCATGGTGCATAATTCCTTTCATATGTTGTTAGGTTCAATTTTCTAGTATTTTGTTGGGAATTTTTGCAATTATGTTCATAAGAGATACAGAATTTGTAATACTCCACTTGAAGCACACCATCACAAATAGCAGCAAAAGTTATTAACTCCTTATTTAATACCTGTAATACATTATTTAGGAAAAAATAATCTATGCTTAAAAGGGAACCACTATTGAAAGTTAGGCAGATGATCTAAATATTATACAAAAAACATAAGACTTCATCTATAGAAGGCTCTGCCTTCATGTTCAAATAAAGCATGTTTATAATTGGTATTAAATGAACTATTATCTTCTAGTAATTCCCATCTGTGTAAGCATTAAGCCTATTTAGATATTTCTGAAATGGACTCTGCCTTTGACTTGCACGTAGGAATAAGAGAAAAAGCACTGAGAACCCTCAGTCAGTTGGTTGCTAAGAAAGGAATCTGAGTCAAATTCTTAGCCTTGAGTTTAAAATTCAGCAGACAAAACAACTTTTAAGAAAAAGACGTAAACTCAGCTAAAACTACATAACAAAAAACAACTTTTCCATTAGTTTCCCCCATGAAAAGATTTCTTACCAATGTTCTCTCTGATTTTCGAACAAACGGAAATTTTTCCACCAGTATCGGCATAAGAAACCATGGTGTTCTATTTTAAAAAGAAAAAACATGCAACCAATCCATGTTAACTGGACTTCCTTAGAAGGCTAACATTTCCATTATAAGAGCAAATATAGATACAGGAGGCAAACAGTAGCTCCTATTTCAAGGAATTGGAACTGAAAATAAATGCATGGCTTCAGAGAAAATCGGTAACAACTTGGGGAAAAATAAGCTTCTATTAAGTTTGATATCAACAGCAAATTAAAGGGGGGGATCCTTTTTTCCACAAAAGTTTAATGAAGAGCTTCAGTTTAAAATCACTGCACATATATATTATTTTAAAAAGGAGAAAAAATTATCAACTTGGACTTTTTAAAGTTAGCTTATTTGCTAAACTTACTGGGGGAATTTGAAGTTCACCCCTCCAGAAGAAACCTACACACCTTAAAAGATTTTCTTAGAACTAATTTTTATTCATATGGCATGGCACAAACGCAGGGGCTTCTCACTGAAAAGTTTTGGCTATCGTGTCTGTTGAACATAAAAGCAAAATTCTAACCACCATAAAAAGCTGGAGGGGAGAATTTGCATACAAGTTTTGAAAAATAGTTAAAGACAATGAATAGAGAACTGAAATGCCATTTTTTGTAGAATGTGATCTGATATCAACAGGATACAAAAAATATGCAGCATATAATTTCAGTTTTGATGCTATGAACATTTTACAATTTTCTACTAACCAATCATAATTTTCTTGAGACTTAAACACCACAATTCAAAATAAGTAACCAAAGTATACTCACGATGGGACATATCTTGCTATTATTTGTAAGGCTCTGTGACATGTGTCAAAATTTGCAGGAAGATCTACAAGGTGAAAAGGGAGAGTATGAGCATGAAGATAAAACTGAAAACTGAACAATTATCTACCTAAGTCTAAAAATGCCTGCTAACCAAAACTGAATCATGTGTCAGCAAAATAATAATTTCAAGAGTTTTCTCCATGACCGACTATCAACGAAGACTATAAATAATGCCATTAAGGGCAACTGATTGCACATTAACATTAAATATAACAAAACGATTCCATCGAAGGTTGCCTTTTGTTGCAGTCTACGTATTAGATTAAGTCCTGGAGGTGCCAGGATACTTCAGCATTCAGCATGCATTCACTAAGACACGGGAGGCAGTCTTTGCTTTAATCCTCTTTATACTTACTATCATCTTCGTCATCAGAATCCGAAACATCTATGTCACCTTCCTTAGTGACCACTCGGGCTTTTGAAGAAAAAAGGAAATATGTTATTCTTCTAATATTGATCTAAACAATCAACAGCTACATAAAAGAGTGATTTTTCCATTGTCCAAACTTAATACAATAAAATTTACAATGGGGGCAGGAGGTTTAAGTAGCTAAAAATCCCTGAGTTCCAAGACTTCGTCAGAAGCTCACTAAAGCAAATTACAATCCATAAAAATCATAGCAACAAATGAATCTAGACACTTCCACAGAGGTCATTATAGGGGACAGACATGTACCAGAACTGCTGCCAATAAGCATCCTGGAATCTTCCATGGTGGCATAATCTCCAAAATATAGTGGGAAGGTAACTTTTTAATAGAGATATTTAAAAAAATAAAAATCAAAACAAGCAAAGAGCAGTCACTTACGAGGTACAAAATGAGAAGCAATCATGCTGAGACATGGTCTAAGGAAGACAGTCTGTGCTGATACAAGATTACCAAGGAAAGCTAAATATTCCTCCACCACTGTCTGACTTCTATTTAACCACCGCAACCTCTAGAGGTGGGAGAGAGAGAAAGACAAAAGGAACATTTTACTGATACAATATATACTATTTTCGAAGTACTGAATTACACATAATAGTTGATGAAATAAATGGCGAACTTACCAACAGAATATTAATAAGCTGCTCAAAGTCTTTTGTCAAGTACATGATGGAGGAACGGAATTCCAGCAGCCAGTTAATGATCTGGTCATCCTTAAGTTAAACAAAGAAAAGTACGTTCAAAATCACAAATTCTCTCAAATAACAGAGAAATGATATCTATCTGGCATTGATCATCTATCAATAATATTTAGGGACTTTCCTGGTGGTCCAGTAGTTAAGACTTTACCTTATGATGCAGGGCGTGTGGGTTCGGGTTCGATCCCTAGTCAGGGAGCTAAGATCCCACATTGCTCGTGGCCAAAAAACCAAAACATAAAACAGAAGCAACATTGTAACAAATTCAATAAACACTTAAAGAAAAAACCGTCCACATCAAAAAAAAAAAAAAATTTAAATTGAGGGAAAAAAATGTCACAAACTTGGACTTAAGCCAAAGTTGGGGTGAAAACTTCTTAGTTTGTATCAAAATGGAAAAAGATGTTACAATAAATTTTCCTTTTTTTTTAAAGTAATATAATAACTGATATACAGGAAAAAGAATCAAATGCAATACTTAATTCTAATCACTTTTGTTTGCCCTAGAAAAGTGAGAACACCTCAAATGCTGACACCTGGGACTTCTTTAAACTAAAGAATTGTAACAGATTCAAATATTCTAAGATCACAAGGACCAACAGGTACCTCTACTTCCTCTATACTCATGCTGACCTGCAAGCATGTTGACAACATTCATCTAAGCTGATTAACTAGAGTCATCAATAAATGTAACTTTTTCTTAACCCAACCTTCAAATGGGTTTAAATGAATTAAAATGTGTTCTATATAAATGATGGTTCCACTACTCCATTAAATATTTTTCAGACAATAAAATTACTATTCATAATACTTTTAGTGACATGGGAAAATCTAAATAGCAATACAAAAAAGCCATGTAGGGCTTCCCTGGTGGCGCAGTGGTTGAGAGTCCGCCTGCCGATGCAGGGGACACGGGTTCGTGCCCCGGTCCGGAAGGATCCCACGTGCCGCGGAGCGGCTGGGCCCGTGAGCCATGGCCGCTGAGCCTGCGCGTCCGGAGCCTGTGCTCCGCAACGGGAGAGGCCGCAGCAGTGGGAGGCCCGCGTACCGCAAAAAAAAAAAAAAAAAAAAAGCCATGTAGAGAATAAGATATCAGTTATATTTAATAAAGATACTGTTTGTATTCATGCATATATACAGCATACACAAGAAAAAAATTAAAGCCCCTAATTTTGGGGAATTCCCTGGTGGTCCAGTGGCTTTCACTGCTGAGGGTGCAGATTCAATCCCTGGTTGGGAAACTAAGACCCCGCAAGCTGGGCAGCACAGCCAAAAAAGAAAAAGAAAAAAAAAAAAGGCCCTAATTTTTGAAAGAAAATGGTTAATGCTGACTAAGACTCAGTAGGGGAAAGAGACATACGGTGTTGTACCTTTAGCAACAGACTACAAACAGACAGTGTTGAACCTGCAGTGATAAACTATTAGCAGACAGGGCTGGACCTACAGCAACAGACTACTTATAGGGAGTGTCATTTAGTGAGAACACACCATGTGCCAGGCACGGTGCTCAACACCGCACGTATATACCTTTTCCGAATCCTAACAATGCTGCAAATGGATTACTGTTATTCCCATTTTACAGTTGAGGCAACTGAGCCTAAGAAAGATTAATAAGCAATTTGCCCAACCAAACCAGTAAAAAACTAGGTTCAAACCTGACCGCCTACAGGAATAAAGACACAGACGTAGAGAATGGACTTGAGGACACGGGGAGGGGGAAAGGGTAAGCTGGGACAAAGTGAGAGAGTGGCATGGACATATATACACTATCCAATATAAAACAGATAGCTAGTGGGAAGCAGCCGTACAGCACAAGGAGATCAGCTCAGTGCTTTGTGATCACCTAGAGAGGTGGGATAGGGAGGATGGGAGGGAGATGCAAGAGGGAGGAGATATGGGGATGTATGTATATGTATAGATGATTCACTTTGTTATAAAGCAGAAACTAACACACCATTGTAAAGCAATTATACTCCAATAGGATGTTTAAAAAAAAAAACCTGTCCGCCTAGATCAACGCTCTGCCCACTTTCCCACAATGCCTTGCCCCACATGAAGAAGCTCCCCACGTTTTCCCCACCGGTTCACCAGTGAGTGCTTCCTATGCATTATCTATGTGACAAACCTCAATGACACTGACTATTTACCGATGAACCCTAAGTAACCTGGTAATAAAATAAAGTAAGTCGCAACTCATTTGCACTACAGTAACTTCATAATGTCCACGGTCATTAAGGATAACAAGGCCTGAAACAGAGAAGACAAGCTAAGTTACACACAAATAAAAATAAGTTGGCTCTATCCTGTCACTTTCCCACTAAAACAAGTACAACAAAATTATAAGGACAACATTTAAACTGCTCCACTTTTTAAAGTAAACCAGTCAGAGACTTTGGTGCTTTAGTACTGAACTATTATTAGAAACAAATTATTTTAACACTCCTCTGAACTAATGTGGCCACAAATGATGTGATTCTTGGTCTGTCAAAATCCCAAGGAGATGTGCTGATATAAAATACAGCAGAACACAAAGAATGTGGTTCTTCGTACCTGTGGAAGAATGCACAGGTCTTTAAAGAAAGCTCTAAAGAAGTGATGCTTCCATTGTCTTTAAACAGAGTCAGTATTCTTGGGGGCTCTATACTTTACAGAGGTAAAAGCATGTCTTCAGAAAACCAAAAGTAGTTCAGTATGGCTGGACTATATCGTGAGCAAGCAAGCCAACAGATAAATCTGGGGAGCAAAGAGGGGCCAGACAAATCAGTGAAGTCCTTGTAAGCCAAATTTACAATTAGAAAGATCTGCTGGCAGTGTAGGGTATGGACTGAATGAACAACCATGTGCTTAGACAGAACCTGAGAAAGTTCATTGGCGAAGATGATATTGCAGTTGGGTCTCAAAGAGTAGGAGTTTTATAATTACAGTAATAATAATAATAAACACTAATATAAGACTAACTATGTGCAAGGCATTATTCTAAGACTTTAACATATATTAACTCGTTTAATCCTTACAACCGCTCCATGAGATAGGTACTACCATTGGTTCCCATTTTATAGCTGGGGATACTGAGGCACTGAAATGCAGTAGCTTGCCCTCAGTCATAAAGCCAGTAAGGGAGGGAGGCTATGTAACCAGAGCCCATGCTCAAATAGGTAGCAAACAAAGTAGATACAGAGGACCTCTTACAGCCAGAAAAAAAAAGGCACATGCAAAGCCCTAAAGATGAACAGAAATGGCAAATTTAAGAAATAAAGTATCTAGTGGGACTGAACACTGAAAATTTGTTGCAGACCATGCTAAGAAGCTGGTCCTTTATTCTTCAGTGGGCATGAAGTAGGGCAATGACATGTTTAGAATGTGCTTTAGAGATGACTTAGGCTGAGACAGAGATAAGCAATAAATCATTTAAGCACATAAAGAAAGCTGCAGACGTGGGTTTGGGAGAGAGAGAATGCTAAGTTCAGGGCACTTGTAACACCTGTGGGCTGGCAGTTAAGACATCTGTACAGCATTGTAATTCAACTATACTTCGATAAAAAATAAATTAAATTAAATAAAAATTTTAAGATTTAAAAAAAAAGAAAGAAAGAAACAGGTCTGGAGTCCACAAGAGCAATCTGAGCTATAGATGCAAATCTGGAAGTTATCAGGACACAGATAAATTTCAAAGCCATGAGGGCATAAGGAAAACACACAGGATGAATCTGTAAAGTGAGGAAAGGGTTAAGATTGGAAATCCAATCAATGCCAAATTTAAGAAGAACCTGTCAAGAAAATGATTAGAGATAAGTGATAAGAAGACAGGAAGATCAAAGAAACCAAAGGAAAGGGGTTTTTTGTTTTTTCATTTTATTCTATTTTTTGGCCACGCCACGCAGCATGCTCGGGATCTCAGTTCCCCAACCAGGGATCAAACCTGCACCCTCTGCAGTGGAAGCGCTAAGTCTTAACCATTGGACCGCCAGGGAAGTCTTGAAGGAAAGGTTTTAAGAAATGGGTAGTCAATTGTATAAACTGCTACAAGGAATTACTATGGGGCTTTAAAAAATAAAAAAGAAGTCCACTGAAATCAACACATAAGAAATCACTGGTAACTTCTGTCATAGTAAATACAGCAGTGGACTTAACAGTGGATTTAAACATGAATGAGAAATGAGAAAATGCAGACTGTCAACAGGAACAACAACTAACAATTACAAAGTCCTCTGAGTCAGAGGCTGTTCTAAATGCTTCTTGTATATTAACTCATTGGATCCTCTTAAAACAGCTACATTTAAAGTACTTCTCTCATTTCTCTGGTTTTACAAGGAGGAAAACAGAGGCAAAGAGGTTAAACAACATGCCCAATATCACACACTGGGAAACAATGGAGTTGGGATTTTAATGCCAGGCAATTTAACTACCACTGCCCACAGTAACAGACTATTCTTTCCAAAACTGGGCAATAAAGGAAGAAAAGGGAAATAACATTTACTGAGTTGTTACTACATGACAGGTATATATACCTTGAACCATTTCCAAAAACACTGAAAGAGTAGTAGTTTGAAAGACAAGTCATTTTTTGTTGTTTCTTTGTTTTGTTTTGTTGTTTTAGAACTGGAGAGACATGAGAGTTGCATGCAGCATAGAAGAAAGGTTCTAAAAAGGAAAAATTAAAGCAGGGTTTCTCAACCTCAGGACTACTGGCATTTGGGGCCAGATCATTCACTGCTGTGAAGGGCTGCCACGTGTATTGTAGGATGTTTAGCAGCATCCCTATCATCCACTCACTAGATGCCAGTAGCACTCTTCCAACTTCTCCCAGTCGTGGCAATCAAAACTGTCTCCATGGGCTTCCCTGGTGGCGCAGTGGTTGAGAGTCCGCCTGCTGATGCAGGGGACGCGGGTTCGTGCCCCGGTCCGGGAGAATCCCACGTGCCGCGGAGCGGCTGGGCCCGTGGGCCATGGCTGCTGGGCCTGCGCGTCCGGAGCCTGTGCTCCGCAACGGGAGAGGCCACAATAGTGAGAGGCCCACGTACCGCAAAAAAAAAGTCTCCAGTTCATCACCAAATTACCTCAGGGGCAAAAGTGCCCCTGGTTGAGAACCATTAAAGAAGGATCATAGAGCAAGTTCTAGAGAATGGAATAGGACCAAAAGTGCAAACCAATGTCTCTACAAAGTGGCAACAACTTTGCTAATAATCAAACACAAAATTAATTACCTTTATCTCTGGATCTGACAGCTGGTTCTTCAACAACTCAAAGTCATTTGTTTCCCCCTTAACAGGAAGGGGGGAAAAAAAATGAATTTTTCCTTGCTTGGGTTTCCAGTTAAAGACCAACAGCAGGATTTTTAACTTTTACAAAAAGAACATTGTAACATACACATATCAGTTGCGGATTATAAAATCCTGACTACGAAAATTTTAAAACTCATGTTAGTGTAGCTAGGGGGTTTAGAAATAAGAAAATGACAACAGGCCATTCATATTTAGCTATACTTGTGTACTGACATTTGAATATGATAGTCAATATTCCATGATACTATCCAATCATATATATGGATATAAATGCAGGTTACATATAAAAATGGACAGTAATGCATATTTTCCCACCATTGCTGAGATACAGCAGAATCACTTCTAAACTAACACAAAAACAAAGCCAAAAAAAAAAAAATCCCCATTAATAGAGCTGGTTTATTGTCCCAAAGCAATGCTTTGGTAATTCCTTAAGAAATAAAATGTGGGACTTCCCTGGTGGCGCAGTGGTTAGGCATCCACCTGCCAATGCAGGGGACACAGGTTCAATCCCTGGTCTGGGAAGATCCCACATGCAGAGGAGCAACTAAGCCGCAACATAGTTGTGTGCCACAACTACTGAGCCTGCACTCTAGAGCCCGCGAGCCACAACTACTGAGCCCACGTGCCACAACTACTGAAGCTCGCGCACCTAGAGCCGTGCTCTGCAACGAGAAGCCACCACAATGAGAAGCCCACATACTGCAATGAAGAATAGCCCCCGCTCGCCGCAACTAGAGAAAACCCATGCACAGCAACAAAGACCTGACACAGTCAAAAATAAATAAATAAAATAAATAAATTTATTTTTAAAAAAAGAAATAAAATGCTTTGATCTAATGGTTTTTTATTCTACTACTTGCTAAAGATTTTAAAAGACACTAGGTAAATAAAGCACTTGAAGATGTGAAACCTCAGTAAAGGGGTTACTACTCTAATTTTGAACTGACAGCACCGTGCTGTTGTTAAATTTATTTGATTTCAATATTGATATCTAAAATCCATTTTATTTATCTACTGGTTTTTAGTATAACAGCTATAATTGTATTCTGACTAGCAAAAATCAAACCTCAATATATCAATTATATTTCAATAAAGCTGGGAAAAAAACCCACCAACCTCACATTATCACCTCTTACCTTTCTGTACTTCAGCAACACTTCTGTCACAGTTCCACCAAACCGAACAGTTTTTCTTGGGGGAGAATTGAAGAAATCATTTTCTAGTGCAAGCATATCTGAAAGCCTATAGAACCAAGATTATCAAGCCATTAAGTGCATGACAGGGAAAAATAAAAGCTATAACAGCCAACACTTATTGAAACAACATCATTCAGTGGGACTACTGCTAAAGTCTCCTAATTGGCCTCCCTCCTTCCACTTGAGTCCCCCAGCAATCCACTCTTCATTCAGTGATCTAATGATCTTTCAAAAACTTAAGACAGATCATGCTACTCTACTCTCTTACTTAAATTCTCCAAAGGTTTCCTACTCTTTATCGTCTTCAAGGTCCTACATTAATCTGGCCCCTGCCTACCTCTCTGACCTCACCTCTAACCACTTACTGTACTGCAGCCAGGGTCCTTTCTGTTCTTCAAACCTGCCAAGCAGATTCCCATTTTACTTATTATTCCCTCTGTCAGAAACACTCTCCAGATGTGTACGTGGTTGGACCCTTGTCTTCATTCAAGTTGAAGCTCAAATGTCAGAGACCTTCCCCATCAGAAATCGAAAGTACCCATCCTCTCCCTCTCCCCTACCATCACACTGTTTTATTTCTTCACAGCAGTTACCTCTATCTGAAATCATCGTTTACTTATCTACTGTCTTTCCCACCTTAGACTGAAGGTCTGTTGAGACCAGGGACACTGTCTCTTTTGATATACTGTCCCCCATGCCTAACGCCAAAAGTAGGCACTTAAAAAAAATATATTATACGGGCTTCCCTGGTGGCGCAGTGGTTGAGAGTCCGCCTGCTGATGCAGGGGACACGGGTTCGTGCCCCGGTAGGGGAAGATCCCACATACCGCGGGGCGGCTGGGCCCGTGAGCCATGGCCGCTGAGCCTGCATATATATATATATATATATATATATATATATATATATATGTATATATACATATATATATATAAAATGAGTGATATTATGCCAAGTGTTCCGCAAAGTTTGCTTCTTTTAAACAGAGATTAGTGAAAAAACATAGCATCCTGCTAAGGACTCTCAAAGTTAAACCCCGAAGTGTTTTACGGGCGTTAGGGGCTTTAAAAGCTGAGCTAGATATAAACACTGTTAAACAAACGTGTGTCAAAACAAATTTTAAAAAAACAAGCAAAACGTAAGACGTAATTTTCCGTCAGTGGCAGCATTTGGCTAATAACCCAAATAGCCCAGGGACCTCTTTCCAAAGCTAGTCGAAGAAGCAGGAGGAAAGAGTAAAGGAACAGAATGCAGTACCCAGGCCTGGGATGCTATAAGGGAACCAGTGGGGAGAAAGGAGGGACTATGGAACAGCGAATAGGTTCATTTTTCCATCCCCTCTCCCACTTTTATTACCCATCTAAGGGGCATGGACTCACTCTTGAGGACATGAAGTGACCCTCTTCCCTCTGCTCCCACCCCACTCCGTTAGCTCTGTCCCAGACTCTTCAGCTCCTCTCCCCTAATCCCGGTCCTGGGCTTTGGTCCCAGACGCGCAGAAGGAAGCGTCCTTGGTTCTTACCCGGTCCTCGACGCGGCCAGCGTCTTGACTGCAGCTGCCGAAGCGGCGGCATCTCCGGGCAACCGCGTGTGAAGCAAAGGTGCCGCCATCTGACCGGACACGCGACGACTACACCTTACGCCGGAAGTCGTGCTCCTTCTAGGACCGCCTCCATCCCGGAAAACGAGTGTGCGAGCGACGGCCTTCAGCCAATCAGGAACCCCACGTGGGGAGAGCTGAGTGACCTCGGCGGGCTAGAGTGCCGCCAAGGCGGTCTCTTCGGCCCCCTGCATCAGGTCCCTCATTCCGCTTGGAGGACTTTCTCCGCCCAGCGAGGTGCGGCGATGAGGCCACCTCCAGTATTAAGACTGGAGACGTTTGTAGGATGACTCGGTCCAGCCCTGAGGCTCCGGGAGAAAGGGCGAGGACACCGGGAGGTGCTAAGCGGTGGCTGGGTATGTCGAGTATTAACTTTTTGGAGTCAAAGCCTTCCTCAATCAAACTGAAGAACCCGAAGCCCTGTGATTAATCCAAACCCGCAGAGACATAGGTGGGTCGGGGTTTGAACAAGTCGGCTTGACCCAGGAACCCGCTTCTCCGTCCCCACTGCGCTATCCTCGCAGATTAGCTTGGGTAAGCTAATCTTACCCTCCCGGAAGCAGGTTTCATGAAGAGAGTTACCCAGAAATCTCAGAGCTGTGATGATGCTGGGATGAGAAATCAGAGAGTGAGAGAAGACAGTTTCCAAAAGGCATTAGCCCTTAAACTTAAAATTTTAAAGGAGGTACCGAGTCGGCCGACCAACAAAGCAGGGAAGGGTCTTCCAAGCATAGGGAACAACAGGTGCCAAAGCAGGGTGGGTGGGAAGGAGGCAGAGGGAAAAAGGGAGTGTCCCTCCCCTCAGTTTCTAAGAAGGGAAAATGTTGCAACCTTTGGAAACTGTATAGAACTATATAAAAAGGACGTAAACCAGCTACAGCAACTTGTTGAATATAAAGCACTGTTCTGTTTTTGCAACAGTGTAACTGTCCTTCTGCTGTCTCCATATGGTCTCACCATTTCTTCGCTCACTGCTTTAGAGTTCCTGCGGAATGCTGGGCAGAAATCATTCATGTCCCCAAAACAGAGGAAATTACGCCCTAGCTCACAAAGATGTTCAAGACAGCTGTTTAAGTGGGAATCTTTACCCCTCCACCTCCAGAGCTTAAAAAACAAAACAAAACAATTCTTTGCACTCTCAGCCAGTAGAAGTTTAACTCTGTACTGTCAAGCAATTTGACAATTACTTTATTCTTTCATTTTTAGAAAGTCTGATATGTAAAAAAGAATATATATTAATGTAAGTTATCAAACATAGTAAAGTGAACACCTGTGAATGTACACCGAACTTATGAAACAACCTGTATTATTGATTCTTCCTGTGTGCTCCTTCCATATCCCACCTTCTCCCTGCTTCCTCTCAAGGTAATCACTATCCTGATTTTTTAAAAATCATTTCAACTTTTCTTTATGTAATTACCATATATATTCCCAAACAATATACTGTTTATTTTCACTAATCTTTCAATGATAAAATTACTTCCATGCTGTATTATGCTGCTGCTTCTTTTCAATCAACATTATGCTTCTAGAATCCATCCCTGTTGTATGTAATTGTGTTTTCCCTGCTTTGTAGTGTTCTATTATATGAACATACCATGATTTATAAATCCATTTTCTTATCTCCAACATTTAGATTTTTTCTTTCCGCACTCCCTCCCACTGTTATGTACATTGCTATGAATATTCTTATAATAGTCTCCTGATTCACATGTGCAAGAATTTTTCTAGGGTAGAATTGCTGGCTTGGGGGGTATACAAGACACAGTCAAAGAGCTTTCCATGGGAGTTTGGGATTAGCAGATGCAAACTGGTATATATAGAATGGGTAAACAACAAGGTCCTACTTTATAGCACAGGGAACTGTATTCAGTATCCTCTGATAAAACATAATGGAGGGCTTCCCTGGTGGCACAGTGGTTAAGAATCCTCCTGCCAATGCAGGGGACACAGGTTCAAGTCCGGGTCTGGGAAGATCCCACATGATGTGGAGCAGCTAAGTCCATGCGCCACAACTACTGAGCCTGCGCTCTAGAGCCCCAGAGCCACAACTACTGAGCCCGCTTACCTAGAGCTGGTGCTCTGCAACAAGAGAAGCCACCGCAATGAGAAGCCCATGCACCACAACGAAGAGTAGACCCCGCTCGCCGCAACTAGAGAAAGACCACGCGCAGCAACAAAAACCCAGTGCAGCCAAAAATAAATAAATTTAATAAATTTAAAAATAAATAATGGAAAAGAATATGAAAAAGAACGTATATAGGGACTTCCCTCGTGGTCCAGTGGGTAGGACTCGGCACTCCCAATGCAGGGGCCCCAGGTTTGACTCCTGGTCGGGGAACTAGATCCTGCATGCATGCCGCACCTAAGAGTCCACGTGTTGCAACTAAGAAGACCGCATGCCGCAACTAAAGATCCCACATGCCGCAACTAAGACCCGGCACAGCCAAAATAAATAAATAATAAATAAATAAGTATTTTTAAAAAATACTCTTTAAAAAAAGAATGTATATATATGTATCGATATAACTGAGTCACTTTGCTGTACAGCAGTAACACAACGTTGTAAATCAAGTATACTTCAGTAAAAAATAAAAGGAAAAAAGAGCTTTCCAAAGTGGTTGTGCCACTACACACTGCCAGCAATACCTTGTCCTTAAGCTTGAGCACAACTCCTTCCTTATTCCCACAAAGCACAGTTAAGACAAGACTTCTAAGTTAAAATGTTTTTTCAGTGAAACCTGAGCACAGTGCAAGAAAAATCCTAAAACTAGATAGTATAATCTACTATTGGAGTTCCTTGGTCATGTTTCTTCATTGGGGATCCTCTACTCACTCTGTTCCATGGGCCAACTCAGCTGGCCAGGGAAAAGCCTCCTTTATCCAATCTTGCCTTTCCCAGACTCTGATCTCTTTTTGTCTCCAACTCTAATAAAAAAAAAATAAGAAGAAAGACCTCTCCTTCAACAACAACAAGCAAACAAGAATTAACATGCTCCTGAAAAGATGCAGCCTTGCTCACAAAGAAGTCATCCCTTTACATTACAGCCGTTCATAATTTTTCTGAGCTTCTTCACTCCAGAATGAAATTTTACTTTCATATACCCAGAAGACCCATTAAACTGTTTTTCAAAAGAGCAGTGTTCCCCAAGAGATGAATTTTACAGTCATCCCTAGAGTAGTTCTCTTGGTTAAAGCCTCTTGGCTTGAAAGTAACAGAAACTTTCTCAAGCTAGTTTAAGCAAAAAAGGAGAATTTGTTCTAAGGATACAGGATATCTTAAAGCACCGGAAAATAATTTTTCACTGGCCAAATTTGAGTCAGGCGCCCTCCTCTAACCCAATCTTGAGAGGTGAGGTCATATTGTACCTTTGCTGTAGATGAAAATGTCACTATTAATGCTCCAGAAATGTTTTTCAAATCACTATATGGCAGGGATGATTCAAATGAACAATTTCTAAATAGCAAAGCCAATAATAGATATCACATTTGTCCCTTTTCCCTTTCCAAAAACAGTCAACAATTATTTTATGTCACTTATCTTTACAAAAACGCCATTCCTTAATGCAAGATCTCAACTATATATCTTTATTACTTATTTATTTATTTTATTTATTTTGGCTGCGTCGGGTCTTAGTTGCAGCACGCAGGATCTTCGTTGAGGCATGAGAGATCTTTTGATGCAGCGTGTGGGCTTCTCTCTAGTTGTGGCATGTGGGGTTTCTCTTCTCTAGCTGTGGCGCGGGCTCCAGGGCACATGGGCTCTGTAGTTTGCAGCAAGCGGGCTCTCTAGTTAAGGCACGTGAGCTCAGTAGTTGTGGCGCATGGGCTTAGTTGCCCCGCAGCATGTGGGATCTTAGTTCCCTGACCAGGGATCAAACCTGCATCCCTTGCATTGTAAGGCGGATTCTTTGCCACTGGCCCACCAGGGAAGTCCCTGTGTATCTTTAATACATATAGTTAATGTATATTAATTAATAATGTATATATGTTTACTAATTAAAGTATATTTACACACAGTATATGTAATTATATATAATAAAAATACATATAAATTGTATTGCTATCTAATTATAATAGATAATTACATACAATATAATGTATTTAATACATTATTAAATAATAGTATAAATATATCCTAAGACCATTAATTTAGAGCCTTCCTTTTCCCAGAGAAGTATAAAGCAGAGTTTGTCAACCTTGGCACTATTGATATTTTGGTCCAGATAATGCTTTATGAGGGGAGGAGACTGTCCTGCGCATTGTAGGATGTTTAGCAGTATCTCTGGTCTCCACCCACTAGGTGATAGTAGCATTCCCCTCCTCCCCATTATGAAAAGCAAAAGTCTCCAGACATGTCAAATGCCCCTGGGAGACAATATTGCCAAAATTAAGAACCACTGGTATGAAGCAGGGCCTTAGTGAACTTTTAGTCCAGTTGAAGACACAAAATATATAAGAAACAACTAGAGAAAAAAAGGTAAAACAGTATACAAAATTATATTGTAAACAGTCATAAAATTTTCAATTTTGCCTTTAATATTCTTGGAGGATATTAAAAAATATTACCATTTTATTCTGTTGGGAAATGGTGGTAATGCGCAAGAGCTTCATGCTATTTAACGCCTAGTTGGAATGTTTTTCAGAGTTTTACCAGAAGGATGCTACAGAGAAAAGTGCCTTAATTTCTTCCCTAAATTCCTTAGAAGACAACTGCATCTGACTTAAGTTATGAATCAATAACATTTTCTATTGTTTTATTTGCATAATTTCTGAACTTTGTTTTATCTGTCTTTCTAATTGATCTTTGGTTGGAAGGAACTACCAAACCTCAACTTTATCTTTTCTGACAGACTTTCAGTCTAATAGTAGTTAATATCTATATTCATCTATTCAACAAATATTTATTGAACACCTAGGTACCAGGCCCTGTGCTAGGCACTGGAAGTCTGTGGTCAGCTAACAACAACAGCAGCAGTAATGGTCCTTGCCTCATGGGGTTTGCCAACTAGTGAGAGAAACAGACATTGATCAAATGTATCATTGATCACACTTACAAACCTATTAATTCCTTTACAGGAGAATACATAGTGCTGTGGGGTTCTATAATGTGCATAATTTATATCTTTAGGGAGTTCTGGGAAGTTTCCTTGAGAAAGTGATTATTGAGTTGAAATTTAAAAAGCACTAAGCGGGTATTCCCTGATGATCCAGTGGTTAAGACTTTACGCTTCCACTGCAGGGAGCACGGGTTCAGTCCCCTGTTGGGAAACTAAGATCTCGCATGTGGCATGGCCAAAAAAAAAAATCACTAAGGGTGAAGGGGTCAGGAGACTGTGAGGGGACAGTGCTTTGAAGGTAGGAAGAAAAGTGTGTGCAAGACCCCATGGCAAGAATAGAAAATGGGATATCATTTAGGATTTCAGTCAGTTCAGGGTTGAGGTAACAGTCATTTGGAGGAGGGTGGTGGTGGGTGAGAAGAAGAGAATCCACTGAGAAAACAGCCAAAATTGGAATCCTGAAATAAATGAATAATTGTCCAGGGATCCTTTTGTAATACAAATACTCATTCCTTTTCCTTCTTTATATTCAAATTATATTAGCCTTTTGCAAAGCAAGACACAAAGTACAGAGATCTAAGCTAAGTGGATGTTAAATTTCAGAAGAAGTAATATATTATTTAACAGCAATTCACCATGATATAATCTGATAATGGTACTGGAAAAATTTCTCCATACTAATGTTACTGAACTCAGGTTCACCTGATCATCACTCAGGAATCCAATACCGAGAGGCAAGTGTTGGGTGAAAAGGAAAGATGGCTTTATTGAGGAAGCCAGCAATCCTGGGGAGAAGGTGGAGTCATGTCCCAAAGAACCAAATCCCTACTCCCCAGGTTTTGCTTGGCGATTACACAGGGAAAAGAGGAAAGGGCTACATTCTGGGGAGGGGGCAATCTTCTATTTTCAGAGATGATTGTCTTGATCACACAGAAGTAGCCATCATGTCTCACTTGTGGTTGGAACATTATCTGAGCCATAAATCTTTGGTCAGCTAGGCCTTCTGGTTCCAACTGGCCTGGGGTCTATGTGCTTGTGGGCAGTATACAGTTAACTTCTTCTACCTTGTGGGGGTTCCAGTATCTGCAAAACAGTTCAAAGGATATGGCTCAGGATATTATCTATAGTCCTTGAGGAGGTACTAAATGTCCTTGACTTTGTTTAATAGCAAAACTATTATTTTGTCTTGCTTGCCTATTTTCCTCTGCATTTTCTCATTTCTCAGATTAAATTTATTCTTTGGAACTGGGGGAAGGCCTAGGAGGCTAAAGTTTTTCTACAAACATGAGGCAGGTGGAGGATGGAGGTTGTGGCGGGGTCATCTGTCCCGGGAAGGTTCCACAGGGTCCTGCTCAGTTACACTAAATCATTTAACTAAAAATTTACTTATATAACAGAGGATAAAGAAAGACTTAGAACTATATTTTGCTGTATGATCCATTCCCTGTTTATTAAACTCGTGTGGTAAATACATACTGTGTGATATAAAAGCACGTTGAGGAGAAAGAGTGGCACCGCAGAAAGAGCATCAGGCTCTAGAGCTGTACACCTTGACCTAGCTCACAGGGTTAAACTTTCAGCTCACTCTGTTCAGAAACAAGAACTAGAAAAGTACCCTTTCTCAGGCTGATCAAACCAGATTACTGCATAAATAAGTTAATCTCCTAATTACAGCCCCTTTCGACTTTTACAACAAAGTTCTGCATCACTTTGTTAATCATAAGTAATGACCCTTGTGCCATTTTGTCTAGCAGAGTCAAACTATGAGAGATCTTAACATGGTGGGGAATTCACATTAGTTTTGCAGACTGTAATATTGGAAGCCTTATACTACATACAGTCTATAATTATACTCTAATATAATTTATGGTATTTGGCACTTGTCAAAATGCAGTTTTCTTTCCTTATTTTTGTGCAGGTGACTAAAAGGCATATAGTCTTCCATGCTTATTTAATTTAATGAAGTATATTAACTCATAGAACATGGGGGATGGGTAAATAATCACATTAACAATATTAATTTTAAAATTAAAAAACTGTTTCATGGGTTTTACTGATGGAGTTTCACCCTTTAGAGCTGAGTCACAAAGAATAGGAATCAAACCCCAGATTTGTCATTTACTCTATTACTTTGGGCAACTGCCTAAATGTTCTCAGAACTTCAGTTACCTTATCTATAAAATGGGGATAACAATTTTTTTCAGTTATTTTAGGGCTATTGTAAGGATCAGATTAGAGCGTGTAAAGCACAAACCACAGAGTATGGCACAGTGAGCACTACAGAGTGGGTTTTAATTAAATGACAGTAGTATTTGCCCATTTATTTTCATGTAAACATGAGAAATGTAGTTGCAGTCAGCTGAAAACTGACCTGTGAGATAGAGAGATGGATTTATTGTAGAAAAGAAGAAAATAATTCATAAATTGCCCAGCAGTAACACCTTAAATATTTTGCATCCTATTACTTATAGTTTGTTTCTTATGGCTTTTTAAACTAAAAACTGCAGCCAATGCCTGATTATTTTGGGCTTGATTATCTAGTTATGGACTACTCAGCCCTTAATTTCTTGCTGTACAACATTGAAAACAGAGAGAAAGGAAATGACTTCTGCAGAGACTGAATCATCCTTGTGCCTCGTATAGTATCTGGCACTTAGTATGTACTAAATAAAAAATAAAACAATTTAATCACTTTTTAGTAACTCCAGTTTTAGAAGTCTTGGGTAAGACCAAAGGTAAAAATAAGACTCTTTGAACAATGCTATTTTGTTTTTCACTGTCACTATCTCTAGCCTTCTCACAACTGAGTTTTGACTATGCCAGAGACATTAAATGAAATGCTTAGAATGGTGTTGAATAGAACACACATTGATTCTGTTTCAGGATGATGTCAAGTATGACCTTAATTATTAGAAGAATAAAACTAAGTCCAAAATACTTCAGTGTATATTATATGACCTGTGGGAGAAACAAAAGAGAGAGAGGATTTTAGCCATCAAGGAGTTTACAAACCTGTAAAGTCAGATTTAACTTGCATATTAACAACTTAAGAGAAACTTTATTTATTTTTACATCTTTACTGGAGTATAATTGCTTTACAATGGTGTGTTAGTTTCTGCTTTATAACAAAGTGAATCAGTTATACATATACATATGTTCCCATATCTTTTCCCTCTTGCATCTTAAGAGAAACTTTAAAAGGGGGAGGGGGACATATGACAATGAAAACACGATGACCCAAAACCAGTGGGATGCAGCAAAAGCAGTTCTAAGAGGGAAGTTTATAGCAACACAATCCTACCTCAAGAAACAAGAAACATCTCAAATAAAAAACCTAACCTTACACCTAAAGCAATTAGAGAAAGAAGAACAAAAAACCCCAAAGTTAGCAGAAGGAAAGAAATCATAAATATCAGATAAGAAATAAATGAAAAAGAAATGAAGGAAACAGTAGCAAAGATCAATAAAACTAAAAGCTGGTTCTTTGAGAAGATAAACAAAATTGATAAACTATTAGCCAGACTCATCCAGAAAAAAAGGGAGAAGACTCAAATCAATAGAATTAGAAATGAAAAAGGAGAGTAACAACTGACACTGAAGAAATACAAAGGATCATGAGAGACTACTACAAGCAACTCTATGCCAATAAAACGGACAACCTGGAAGAAAGGGACACATTCTTAGAAAAGCACAACCTTCCGAGACTGAACCAGGAAGAAATAGAAAATATGAACAGACCAATCACAAGCACTGAAATTGAGACTGTGATTAAAAATCTTCCAACAAACAAAAGCCCAGTACCAGATGGCTTCACAGGCGAATTCTATCAAACATTTAGAGAAGAGCTAACACCTATCCTTCTCAAACTCTTCCAAAATATAGCAGAGGGAGGAACACTCCCAAACTCATTCTACGAGGCCACCATCACTCTGATACCAAAACCAGACAAAGATGTCACAAAGAAAGAAAACTACAGACCAATATCACTGATGAACATAGATGCAAAAATCCTCAACAAAATACTAGCAAACAGAATCCAACAGCACATTAAAAGGATCACACACCATGATCAAGTGGGGTTTATCCCAGGAATGCAAGGATTCTTCAATATACGCAGTTCAATCATTGTGATAAACCATATTAACAAATTGAAGGAGAAAAACCATATGATCATCTCAATAGATGCAGAAAAAACTTTTGACAAGATTCAACACCCATTTATGATAAAAACTCTCCAGAAAGTAGGCATAGAGGGAACTTACCTCAACATAATACAGGCCATATATGAGAAACCCACAGCCAAAATCGTCCTTAATGGTGAAAAACTGAAACCATTTCCACTAAGATCAAAAACAAGACAAGGTTGTCCACTCTCACCACTCTTATTCAACATAGTTTTGGAAGTTTTAGCCACAGCAATCAGAGAAGAAAAAGAAATAAAAGGAATCCAAATCAGAAAAGAAGAAGTAAAGCTGTCACTGTTTGCAGATGACATGATACTATACATAGAGAATCCTAAAGATGCTACCAGAAAACTGCTAGTGCTAATCAATGAATCTGGTAAAGTAGCAGGATACATAATTAATGCACAGAAATCTCTTGCATTCCTATACCCTAATGATGAAAAGTCTGAAAGAGAAATTAAGGAAACACTCCCATTTACCATTGCAACAAAAAGAATAAAATACCTAGGAATAAACCTACCTAAGGAGACAAAAGACCTGTATGCAGAAAACTAAAGACACTGATGAAAGAAATTAAAGATGATACAAATAGATGGAGAGATATACCATGTTCTTGGATTGGAAGAATCAACATTGTGAAAATGATTATACTATCCAAAGCAATCTACAGATGCAGTGCAATCCCAATCAAGGTACCAACGGCATTTTTCACTGAACTAGAGCAAAAAATTTCACAATTTGTATGGAAACACAAAAGACCCTGAATAGCCAAAGAAATCTTGAGAAAGAAAAACGGAGCTGGAGGAATCAGGCTCCCTGACTTCAGACTATACTACAAAGCTACAGTAATCAAGACAGTATGGTACTGGCACAAGAACAGAAATATAGATCAATGGAAAAGGATAGAAAGCCCAGAGATAAACCCACACATATATGGTCACCTTATTTTCGATAAAGGAGGCAAGAATACACAATGGAGAAAGGACAGCCTCTTCAATAAGTGGTGCTGGGAAAACTGGACAGCTACATGTAAAAGAATGAAATTAGAGCACTCCCTAACACCATACACAAAAATAGAACGAAATTAGAGCACTCCCTAACACTATACAAAAAAATAAACTCAAAATGGATTAAAGACCTAAATGTAAGGCCAAACACTATAAAACTCTTAGAGGAAAACATAGACAGATCACTCTATGACATAAATCACAGCAAGATCCTTTTTGTCCCACCTCCTAGAGAAATGGAAATAAAAACAAAAATAAACAAATGAGACCTAATGAAACTAAAAAGCTTTTGCACAGCAAAGGAAACCATAAATAAGACGAAAAGACAACCCTCAGACAGAATGGGAGAAAATATTTGCAAACGAAGCAACTGACAAAGGTTTAATCTCCAAAATTTACAAGTAGCTCATGCAGCTCAATATCAAAAAACCAACAACCCAATCCAAATATGGGCAGAAGATTTAAATAGACATTTCTCCAAAGAAGATATACAGATTGCCAACAAACACATGAAAGGATGCTCAACATCACTGATCATTAGAGAAATGCAAATCAGAACTACAATGAAGTATCACCTCACACCAGTCAGAATGGCCATCATCAAAAAATCTACAAACAATAAATGCTGGAGAGGGTGTGGAGAAAAGGGAACCCTCTTGCATTGTTGGTGGGAATGTAAATTGGTACAGCCACTATGGAGAACAGTATGGAGGTTCCTTAAAAAACTACAAATAGAACTACCATATGACCCAGCAATCCCACTACTGGGCATATACCCTGAGAAAACCATAATTCAAAAAGAGTCATGTACCAAACTGTTCATTGCCGCTCTATTTACAATAGCCCGGAAATGGAAACAACCTAAGTGTCCATCATCGGATGAATGGATAAAGAAGATGTGGCACATGTATACAATGGAATATTACTCAGCCATAAAAAGAAATGAAATTGAGCTATTTTAGAGTCTGTCATACAGAGTGAAGTAAGTCAGAAAGAGAGAGACAAATACCGTATGCTAACACATATACATGGAATTTAAGAAAAAAAAATGTCATGAAGAACCTAGGGGTAAAACAGGAATAAAGTCACACACTGGAGAATGGACTTGAGGATATGGGGAGGGGGAAGGGTAAACTGTGACAAAGCGAGAGAGAGGCATGGACATATATACACTACCAAACGTAAGGTAGATAGCTAGTGGGAAGCAGCCGCATAGCACAGGGAGATCAGCTTGGTGCTTTGTGACCATCTGGAGGGGTGGGATAGGGAGGGTTGGAAGGAGGGAGACGCAAGCAAGAAGAGATATGGGAATATATGTATATATAAAACTGATTTATTTTGTTATGAAGCAGAAACTAACACACCATTGTAAAGCAATCATACTCCAATAAAGATGTTAAAAAAATTTTTTGAAAAAAACACTAGAAGGTACAGTATAAGCACGTTATATATATAAATGAATGTTATATAATGAATGTATTGTATATATGTATTTGAATGAATGGATTTACAAGAAACCAATAACATTTTTAAAAATATATATATTTATTTATTTATTACTTTTTTGCTGTGTTGGGTCTTTGTTGCTGCACGTGGGCTTTCTCTAATTGTGGCTAGTGGGGCCTACTCTTTGTTGCAGTGCGCGGACTTCTCACTGCAGTGGCTTCTCGTTGTGGAGCACAGGCTCTAGACATATGGGCTTCAGTAGTTGTGGCACATGGGCTCAGTAGTTGTGGCTCGTGGGCTTTAGAGCGCAGGGTCAGTTGTTGTGGCACACGGGCTTCGTTGCTCCACGACATGTGGGATCTTCCCAGACCAGGGCTCGACCCATGTCCCCTGCATTTGCAGGTGGATTCTTAACCACTGCACCATCAGGGAAGTCCTAATAACATTTTTAATGTCTATCAGTAGCAATGTGCTGAGGAGTATAGAGAGACTTTACTCTGTGCTGTTTTATGCTTGGATTTTGTAATATGGAAATATATTACCCAAAGATTTAAACTTTAAAAATGTGTTCATCCTATATATTTATTTTTTTATATCACGTTGTTAATTGAAGTATAGTTGATGTACAATACTATATAAGTTACAGGTGTACAATATAGTGATTCACAGTTTTTAAAGGTTATAATTCATTTAAAGTTGTTATAAAATATTGGCTATATTCCCTGTGTTGTATATTTCCTTGTAGCTTATTTTATTTATTTCATTAAACAATTATTTATTTATTTATTTGGTTGCACTGGGTCTTAGCTGCAGCAGGCAGGCTCCTTAGTTGCGGCTCCAGGGCTCCTTAGTTGTGGCATGTGAACTCTTAGTTGCGCTATGCATGTGGGATCTAGTTCCCTGACCAGGGATCGAACCCAGACCCCCTGCATTGGGAGCGTGGAGTCCCATCTGCTGTGCCACTAGGGAAGTCCCCTGTAGATTATTTTATACATAATAGTTTGTACCTCTTAATCCCCTACTCCCATCTTGCTCCTTCCTCCTTCCTTCTCCCCTCTGGTAACCACTAATTTGTTTTCTGTATCTGTGGGTCTGTTTCTTTTTTGTTATATTCACTAGTTCGTTACATGTTTTAGATTCCACATATAAATGATATCATACAGTATTGTCTTTGTCTGACTTATTTCACTTAGCACAATACCCTCCAAGTCCATCCATGTTGTTGCAAATGGCAAAATTTCATTCTTTCTTATGGCTGAGTAGTATAAAAACATTTCTTTTGAAATGGGGGGAAAATAAACCAGACAGTGTTTTTATTTTATATTTATTGGTTGATTTATGTATTTATTTTTTAAGAATAACGAGATTTCTTTCTCCTTCATGTCGAGGCCCGTGTGGAGTCCAGGCTGGTGGGCAGCTCTGCTCCAGGCAGCCGGTCATTTGGGGACCTTGTATTTTTAAAATACATAAACATCTATATTTACTAAGATGATTAAAGTTGTTTCTATCTTTCTTTCAAGGTGACTGTCTGCTTCCTGGCATTGTGGTAGCACCTGAGGTTCACTAATCACAGTTCTTGAGAACCACCTCTATTTACCCAAGGTAAAATCCAACCATACAAATATTGATTAGCTACTGCAAGATAAAAGGCTCTTCTGTAGGTTCCTGAAACGTGCGTGTGGGCACACCCCCAACAATGTCCTTTGCACTTACCTGGTCGCTTGTTCTGTACTACGTTAAAGTTGATTTTTCTCTGAGTTCCTAACTATAGTTCTTGTGTTATTAAAACAGCTGTGCTTACCTGGTTCATTTTATATACAGAAGCTCAACTGTTGCATATATTATTACTTAAAAATAAATTGATAAATGTCATATAGTTTATAAATTGCTGGTTTAATCCAATTATTCTTTTTTAAAAATTGTGGTAAAATACACATAAAATTTACCACCTTAACCATTTTTAAGTGTACAGTTCAGTAGAGTTAAGTACATTGACATTGTTGTACAGCCAACCTCCAGAACTCTTTTCATCTGAAACTCTGTACCCATTAAACAACTACTGGTTCCCCACTCTACCCATTCTACTTTCTGTTTCTTTGAATTTGGTTCTCTGATATGAGAAATCTCATATAGGTGGACTCATACAGTATATATCTTGTTGAAACTGGCTTATTTCACTTAGCATAATGTCCTTCCCTTATTCTTTTTTCCAAGTATCTGCAATGCATGAAGTCTTCCAACTTGAGTTAATTTTTAAAAATTATAAACATAGAAATAATGAAGCATAGGGCAGAAAAGGGGAAGAAATATAAAAGCAACTAAATTTTTGGAAGTTTTGATCCAAAGTACCATACCACCTAAAAATGTACTTTTGCCTATAATTGGAAAATTTAAAAGCAAACTATCCCTATATTAGACCATTCTTGCATAAACAATTCACTGATACAAAGAAAGAACATAAGAGGAGAGCAGTCCCAAATGAATTTTATTTGATTATCATTAAAATATGCAATCAAATCAGCAGGTTTTAAATCCTTGGGAAAAAGGGAAACTCATATTGCTTAAATCAAATGAACATATAAATAAACTGTAACATGTTATAATACCCTGATTGTATTAACCTTTCTGATAGCTTAACGAGGTCACAAAGCATCCTTAAATACAAGGAGCTGCAATTTTCAATGTCCGTTTCTGTGGGATTTGTACTGACACATTCACCCAGAGTATGTGAGACATGATTTTCCGCTTAGAATGCTGGAATGTTTTCACAAGAGAAGTCTATTTTAAAAACCAACTTCTTTTAAAATGAAGTTCATTTGGAACAGCATAGTTTATTATGGCTTCAAATTCTGGCAATAAACATCTTTACTGTCTGGGGCTGGAAAATTCTCCCCACTCTGCAGCACAGACTTGGTGGAGGCAGCTGGTCAAGTCTGCAGTGCTGAGACAGGCCAGGGCTCCAGATGGAGGTTTCCAAATCGAGATTAAGGTAAGTATTTGTGCTTTTATAAACTTGGCACTTAAATCTGTAGGAACATTGGTGAGCTCTGGAAAGAAAAAAGCAATTTTATTTGAGATGAGACTTACAAACATAGAGAGGAACCAAAAAATGAAAGAGTTGTTGATTTTCATTCTCTCTCTGGAAATAAAGCTTTCAACAGAGAAATAACCCTAGACTGATCTGGGGTATTACAGCCCAAGTTATGACTAATAGGCTTAAGAAAAAAGTTCTTTAATAACTATCGCTTGGAAGGAAAGCTTATAATATACACCTTATAACAAATTATACATCAATTACACATCAATTCCAGCTCCTCCATTTATGTGACATTGAAAAGAATTACATAACCTTCCAATAACAAATCTCCCTTCCTTGAAGTGGAGATAATAATGGTGCCTTATCTCTGATGGTTGTGACGAATGAGATAAAGCCTGTAAGTTACTTAAGCACAGTGGGTAGTGTATTATGAACACCCAATAAATGTTAGCTATTATTATTAATAAATGCCCCATATGTGTGTGTTGATTCAGAATTATACAAAATGGGAATACAAAGATGAACAAAACAAAGATGAATGAGATCCTCATGGTCAAGTGGAGAAGATACCATTACTATTTAAGAGGTAATGCATCATCTGAGGATCAAAATAAAGTGGTTTTTTTTTTAAGTGCCTAATGAACTATAGCGCAAATTTTTATTAGTCTAGATCAGGGTTTCTCAACTTCACACTGACGATGTTTGGGGCGGGATAATTCTGTGCTGTGAGAGGCTGGCCTGAGCACTATAGGGTGTTGGGCGGCCTCTCTGGCCTCCACCCACCAGATGCCAGCAGCACCTCTCCCCACTCCGTGCTTTTACATTGCTGTGGTCTATGGCTGGGAGCCTCCAGGACTAAACCCCGGGGATCGGTTTCCACTCCTGCTCTCCCCAGAGCTCCCTGTGCCTGCCTGTCTGGCCTGCCGTCTCCTCAGGGCCTGAACGTTACAGCAGATGGCAGGCATCCAACGGTGGAATCTCAACCTGGGAGTCAGGGACTGGGCAAATCAGCTCTCCTCAGGCCAGCAGACAAAGATGAGACAGCCAGGTTCTCTGAGAGGAGAGGATGACGGCCTCGGGCCTGGGTGTCACTGGGGCAGAGTGAAATACACTCTGTTGGCTGCGAACCTGGCCAGGCAGGCTGGTCTCCCTCTGCCTCGGGCCAGTTGCTCTTGGTCAGGTGGATGACTCCAGCCATGCAACTGGAGTCAAAGCTGCTATACAGCCCATCCCCCAGCAAAAGGGGGTGGGGTGGGGCGGGAGTAGTTACTCTCTTGTTATATAAGCAGCCACGTAATAGTCTGGATCTTGCCTTTTGGCCCACAGAGCCTAAAATATTTACCATCTGGGCCTTTATAGAAAAAAATTTGTCAACCTCCATTTTAGATAGGTACTTATCCTACCGTCAGTACAGAGAAATGCAACAAAATGGTGTCATTCTACCTGACGTCATCTTGAGACAGGAAGACAAGAGCACAGCCATTTCGGAAAAGGACCAGGGTAACGGCCTTGGGCAAAAACAGGCCTTGTAAGCTAAAAAACAAAGGCCCCGGGGGTCTGAGTCCCAGAGACTAACCTTATCTGTTCCTGTGCGTTTTTGCAGAAAATTCTCATGCATTTCTACACCCTCACAGAAACAACTCCCTATTCCTTATAGCCATCATGGGGCCACCTGCTGATGATCAAAGAAGTTGGATGATTTCTGGAAATTATCAGTGATCCATGAGACGAACCCTCCCTTTTGTTATAAAAGCAACTCGCCCCTTCTACTCTAGGAGCTGGAAGTTTTGTTTTGCTTTGTTTTCTTGCTGTTGTAGTTTTCCGCCCTCTCCTTTGTGCACATGCTACCTCTTTGAATAAAAACCTCTGCTTGCCTAAGGGTCTTGTGGAAACATTATCATTTCTATGGTGGTAACATCCAAGAATCTGGAAACGGCCTGGCAACAATCTTTGTAGCAAAAAAAATGTTATGTACAAGTAAATAAACACCTGACAGTGTTTTCCAGGATGAATACCCATGGAGCCTACACTTTATTTTTTAATTAATTAATTAATTTATTTATTTATGGCTGTGCTGGGTCTTCGTTGCTTCAGGCGGCCTTTCTCTACTTGCGGGGAGCGGGGGCTACTCTTTGTTGCAGTGCGTGGGCTTCTCATTGCGGTGGCTTCTCTTGTGGAGCACAGGCTCTAGGCGTGTGGGCTTCAGTAGTTGTGGCGTGCAGGCTTCAGTAGTTGTGGCATGCGGGCTCAGTAGTTGTGGCTCACGGGCTCTAGAGCACAGGCGCACGGGCTTAGTTGCTCCGTGGCATGTGGGATCTTCCCGGACCAGGGCTCGAACCCGTGTCCCCTGCATTGGCAGGTGGATTCTTAATTACTGCGTCACCAGGGAAGTCCCCTACACTTTAATTAGAAACTGTTGTAACATCTAAGAGGACTGTTTTCCCCTTAGAACTAACTGGCAGAGAACTTAGCAATTATTCTCTAATTATTGGCCACCTGCCATTACTTTAGAACAGAGCCCACAGGTAGAATTATGAACACAAGTACCCTTCTTAAAAAGCCTTCAAAGGTTTCCCACTTCCTCACACCCAACCCCAAGCACTCTTGACTCCAGCATCGGATTATCCTTTCCCAAATGTGTTGCCAGCAAGCCATGGACTGACTGTTAAACCTCTGAGCCTTTCTATTGATGATTTTCCCCCATGCATGGAATGTTCTTCTCATCTTCCTCAACCAATAGACACCTACTTTAGGATCCAATTGAAAAATTCCTCACCCTGTATTCTGGAAGACTGTGAGTAGACTCATGTTACAGCTCACTGTGTTAGTTATTCCTAGATCTGTCTGCCTTGATGAACAGTGAGCACTTGGAGAGCAGGGGCACCTTCTCTCTGAATCCCCAATGCCTAATGGAATGCCTGGCACTTGCTAGAAATTCAGTAAATGCCGGGTCAGTGAATTAATTATTTGAAAGGCACTGCATGGCTCTTCCTGTCAAAAATAATTATTCCACTAAAAATTATCAGGTAGACACCAGCCTACCCCTTCTCCTTCCTTGTCTAAAATTTTCTCCTCTTTAGAGAACAGGGTCTCTAAACTTTCTGATGGCAAGGTCTGCATCCTTTCATGTTTATATGCATTTACCATTATTCCTGGCACTTAGTAAGTGCTCCTTTAAGAATTACATGGAGAATTATTTTGATCATATGAATTACTTGAAAGAATTAATGGGAAAAAAATGATCTTTTTCAATAATACTAAATCTTTAACTTCTGGAATTATTATGGTTTGTCAGTGTTTTGCTCTTAAAAAATTTTTAAAGAGATAAACATAAAACACTGAATGTATTTCATTTTAGAATCCACGTGTCCAAATTGTACAAAATCAAGAGCTAAAATACTTTGCCCCTATGATTATCTATAGAATATATATGTGTTTATATACCTAGAGAGTGTTACACATTCTCTTAAAGGCGAATTGGAGAAAATCATAAGGAAATAAAGAGTTTGACTTCCACCTAATATTCAGTTGTATCTCACGCTGGAAATGAAACCAACCAATATGAAATTAGGATAAACACCTTCTTGAATATGTTGGTAGCATTTAAACAAGGAGCATTAACATAATTTCAAAGTATTGCTCTGCCCCCCATACTCTTCCTCCCTGCCCCCCCAAATAACTTATCAACAGGATTAGAGAGAAAGACCAGGATATTGACACTCAGCACTTAACCCCCTGAGAAGCAGGGTCACCAATTTTGACCTTCACATGATCTTTTCTACCATTCCAATTGCCAAGGGTTTGGGAGTTAAGTGAACTTCTCCTCAATAACTTTAACCACAAAATTCATCCAATAGGTCAGAATAAAGGGTCTTGGGATTTAATAGAAAGTGCATACGATTTAGTACAAATAACCAAATGTTTTCCAAATTTCAGAATCTTTCCAAGTTTCACTCTACAATTAATTTTTACCTTTACATTGACTCATGTAAAGTATTTTTTACTTAAATAAGTGGATTTCAAAAAAGAACCATCACTATTGTATCAATAAATAGAGAAACCAGTATTACTGGGCATGAATAGAAGTTATCCACTGAAATAACTTTGTTAACACAAATGGTATTAAATTCTAGGTGGGTGCAGGTGTTGCCTACCAAAGTGTTACAGAGGTGTTAGAGATCACTAACCCCAAACTAAGGGCATTCTCCTTGATATAATCAGAAAGATTGAAAAAAGAATTGAAAAGGGAATAACTTTCCCACTGGAAGGCTCACTGCTATTTGTGCTGTGTCCCTGTACCACCTAAAATCATCTTGTTTCAGAAACACTGCAGAGTCCCCCCACCTTAGAGGCCCTGAAGGAAGGTAATTAACACCCTCTCCACACCAAGTCGAAATAAAGCATCAGGCTGGGAGAGCCATAAAACCTTAACAGTAACTCATCCACTCAGAGCACTAGGTTTCAAAAATCTACCAAAGTTCAAATGATCTAATCCCTGAAGGAAGAGGCCACTTCACCTCCAGTAACTTAATGTTTTTGAAGAGAGGGGGTTGAGGAAACCACCAGAACATGGACCCGGCAACAGTTAAGGAATACTGCAGGTATTCCTCCAAAGTCACTTACTTGGTGGAGGCCTTAGGGCCACTCGGAGGGCTGGGGTCTGGTTCTGTGCTAGAGAGAGCGACTCCTCCTCTCCGGGATGGGGGTGGGCGCCCTGCCGGGGGGCACTGACTGCTGGGCTTGAGCAGCTGGGGACTCAGGGAGCAGGGATGCAGTGTCAGGGGGGTTCTGACTTAGCTCCTGGCCCGCTGGTGGTGGGGTCTCAAAAGCAACTGGCTCTCTGTGAAACTCCTGGGCAGATGGAGACTGGCTTGGTCCAATCCTCTGGACTAAAGAGCTGCTCTGGGAGGTCTGTTGGGTGTGATACATGGCCTGAAAGTCCTGGATAGCCTGGGCCGCCTGAAGGTCCACAGGTTGGGTCTGAAAAGACTGGGTGGGCAGCAGCTGGAGCAGAGAGACCTGGGTGGCCAGACCCTGGGATTGGGAAGCCTGAAGAGGTGGTGGCTGAGTTTGACAGGCCTGAGCAAGATTCTGGAGCTGGCTCTGTGAAGCCACAGGCACCAGGAGGTGGCTCTGTGAAGCCACAGGTACCCGGGGGTGGCTCTGTGAAGCCACAGGCACCAGGAGGTGGCTCTGAGAGGTAAGGATGGTCAGAGGCTGACTTGTAGAGGACAAAGGGACAGCAGGCAGGCTCTCAGAGGCAAAGAGGACCGGAAGCTGAGTAGTAGAAGCCAAGGAAGCTACAGGCTGGCTCTTAGAAGTCAGAATAGGTAGAGGCTGGCTAGCAGAGGCCAAGGGGGCAGCAGGCTGGCTCACAGAGGCAAGAGTAACTGCAGGGGGCTGGCTCGTAGAGGCCAAGGAAACTACAGGCTGGGTCTCAGAGTTCAGAATAGGCAGAGGCTGGCTAGCAGAGGCCTCGGGGACTATGGGCAGGCTCTTAAAAGCCAGGATGGCTGGAGTGAGAGGCTGGTCCAGAGGAGATGGAGTGAATGGCTGCACCAGATGGGTCCATGGTCCTTTAACAAACCTTGGGAGACTAGCGTCAGTGCCTAGGGGACCCGCATTGGGGCCCAAGGAGCAAACTCCCTTTAAACTTTTGACAGCTTCAGGTTTGGGGAGATCCTCGCTGCCAAAGTCCTGAGCGTCGCCGCTCTCCTTGGCACCTTCCATCCCGTCTTTGTCCTGGTCTAGCTGGTTTTCGACCTGGCCCGTGACGGTCATATCCAGAGCACTCCCTTGCAGGAACCTCTGGCGGTGCCGCCGCCGCGGCCGCATCCGCATAAAGGTGTTGGAAACGCTGCCCATGTTGAAAGAGAAACGGTTGCTGATGGTCTGGCTCAGGACTTCCAGCGTGGTGGCGGAAGGCAGGTGGTAGGGCCTGTTCAAGGGTTCTTCAGAAGACAGTTCGATGTTACCGCTGTACCAGAAAACCCACCAGAGGAGGCTGAGGAAGATGATGATGGAACCCAGGTAAAGCAACAGGTCGTAGAAGAGCAGATCAGCGAAGACCCCGGTGAACATCACGGTCGCGCCCACCGTGTCGAAGGCGACGCCCAACCAAAAGAAATGCTTGCAACGGCCCAGACCACACCGCTTCTTGGTCCTGTCGACGTCGTTAACCGAAAGCTCCATGAGCTCCCACTGTCGCCGCCACCAGGTCCGCAAAAGCGACCAGGCAGGCGGCACCGCCACAGGCCAGCTGTGGCCGCTTGGTCCCCATGGCAACGCCTTGGGGGCGAGCCAAGCAGGAGGCGGGGCGAGAGGGCGGGAAAGAGAAGCCGCCGCTCACCTGTTCTGAGGAAAAAAAAACGGGCGCGTCCCCAGATCCTGGCGCATGCGCGGTACGCCCCGTCGCCCGCGGGGCCGGCTTCTCCGCATGCGCAGTGCTCCCTCCCTGTGCTACCCTCGCGTGTTCGTTCCCTCGGGGATCCTCGGAGAGTAGAGAGTTTACCTCTCTTGACCGTCGTCTGTTGTCCCCGCCGTAGGGAGGGGGGACGTATCTACATTCCTTTCCCCTCGCTCCCACCTTCCAGAACGAGGGCGACATCCTGAAGGAGAGCAAAAGGCAAGAACCCTCTTCTAGGAATTTCCCCTCCTCAGCTAGGAGTACAGCTTGGTCTCAGGTATTGCCACCTTCAGAGTTAAAGGCTTTTCTTTGTTTTGGTGAAGAATTGGCTAGATTAGGGTCTGTTGATAGATATCTTAATTCCGATCTTACCTGTTTGCCTCCTAGTGACTGAACTATTACATACTTCTACTGGTTAATAGCTGGCCTAGAGGTGAATTCCCCTACCCATCCCCGTGTCTTCAGTTTCTTCCCTTTTAGTTTTCCTTACAAAGTTGGTTTTTTTGGTTGTTTTTTGTTTTTGGCTGTATGCGGGCCTCTCACTGCAGTGGCCTCTCCCGCCGCGGAGCACAGGCCCCGGACGCGCAGGCCCAGCGGCCATGGCTCACGGAACCAGCCGCTCCGCGGCATGTGGGATCTTCCCGGACCCGGGCACGAACCTGTGTCCCCTGCATCGGCAGGCGGACTCCCAACCACTGCGCCACCAGGGAAGCCCCCTTACAAAGTTTTTTTGATGCTCCCTGTGGCATGCGGGATCGAATCCGTGCCCCCTGCAGTGGAAGCACGGAATCGTAACCACTGGACCGCCAGGGAATTCTATTTTCCTTACAGTGTTAAAGTAGTTGAAAAAATATTGAAAAATTGGTGTATTAAAACTCATAACATTGGAGGACTTCCCTGGTGACGCAGTGGTTAAAAATCCGCCTTCCAATGCAGGGGACACGGGTTCGAGCCCTGGTCCAGGAAGATCTCACATGCTGCGGAGCAACTAAACCCCTGCACCACAGCTACTGAGCCTGCACTCTAGAGCCTGTGAGCCACAACTACTGAAGCCCTGGCGCCTAGAGCCTGTGCTCTGCAGCAAGAGATGCCACCCCAATGAGAAGCCTGCGCACCGCAAGGAAGAGTAGTCCCTGCTCGCTGCAACTAGAGAGAAAGCCCACAAGCAACAAGGAAGACCCAACAGAGACATAAATAAATTAATTAATTAAATAAAAATTACTTTAAAACCCCCCACAAAACTCACAATATTGGGACTTCTCTGATGGTGCAGTGGTTAAGACTCCAGGCTCCCACTGCAAGGGGCACAGTTTCACTCCCTGGTCAGGGAACTAGATCCCACGTGCATGCTGCAACTAAGGGTCTGTATGCCACAATTGAGGAGCCTGCATGCCTCAGCTAAGACCCAGTGCAACCAAATAAATATTAATATTAAAAAGTCGTGCTCAGTTATTACATTCTATTTAAAAAAAAAAACTTCACAACAGTATTTTAAGTATTTATACCAAAACCAGAATTTATTACAATTTTATATTCCTGGTCTTAATGGAAGCAAACATCAATAATACTATTAAAATATACTTATTAGTATATCTCATTTTCAATGGAGATTGTCTTTTTTTACAATTTTTCATGAGCCAGTAATTGTCTTTAACTTTTTTTTTTTTTTTTTGGCTGCACCTCAGGGCTTGTGGGATCTTAGTTCCCCCACCAGGTATCAAACCGGCCCCAACAGTGAAAGCGCCGAGTCCTAACCACTGGACAACCAGGGAATTCCCAAACCACAGGATGTTTCTGAGTAAATAATTTTTTAAAAGTTATTCTTTTTATGAAAGGAATGTTTGCTTTACTTACCTGATAGTAAAAAGTAGTTCTTATACAGGAACACAGATCAAAGCCTTTCAGCACAACCAGCAAGTGTGGCTGCTCTTTGATATGAGGTAGGGTCTTGATTGGGTCATTATAAGAATATAGTTTCTCAGAGGAAGATGTTTTCACACCTCAGATTAGTATTTTTTCTTAAGTCAGTAACTTAATGAACTTAATTATTCATTTATTGGCTAAGAAGGAATTCATTAACCAGAGGAAACATGAGCAATTACTTGTCCAGTAACCAACATGATACTAACTGGGTTTAAATTTCAGAAATAATAGATTTCTTTTACACTGATAACGCCTTTTAGCTGGGAGCTGTTGGTCTGTCTTTGGTTTTACATACTGTTAATATACCATGACAAATGATGTGACATACTTTAAGCCGCAATTTTTTTATTGCAGTATAGTTGATTTACAATGTTGTGTTAATTTCTGCTGTACAGCAAAGTGATTCATATATATATACAGGGTTAGCCAAAAAGTTCGTTCAGGGCTTCCCTGGTGGCGCAGTGGTTGAGAGTCCGCCTGCTGATGCAGGGGACACAGGTTCGTGCCCGGGTCCGGGAAGATCCCACATGCCGCGGAGCGGCTGGGCCCGTGAGCCATGGCCACTGAGCTTGTGCGTCCAGAGCCTGTGCTCCGCAGTGGGAGAGGCCACAAGAGTGAGAGGCCCGCGTACAGAAAAAAAAAAAAAAAAAAAAAAAGTTCGTTCAGGTTTTTCCATAAGAATATATATATTCTTAGCACAGGGATATCAGCTCGGTGCTTTGTGACCGCCTGGAGGGGTGGGATAGGGAGGGTGGGAGGGAGGAAGATGCAAGAGGGAAGAGATATGGGAACATATGTATATGTATAACTGATTCACTTTGTTATAAAGCAGAAACTAACACACCATTGTAAAGCAATTACACCCCAATAAAGATGTTAAAAAAATTAAAAAATATATATATATTCTTTTTTACATTCTTTTCCATTATGGTTTATCACAGGATATTGGATATAGTTCCCTGTGCTATACAGTAGGATCTTGTTGTTTATCCATTCTATATATAATAGTTTGCATCTGCTAATCCCAACTCCCAATCCATCCTTCCTCCACTCCCCCCTCCGTTGACAACCACAATTGTTCTCTATGTCTGTGAGACTGTTTCTGTTTCATAGATAAGTTCATTTGTGTCATATTTTAGATTCCATGTGTAAGTGATATATGGTATTTGTCTTTCTCTTTCTGACCTACTTCATTTAGTACGATAATCTCTTGGTCCATCCATGTTGCTGCAAATGTATGCTGGATGTCTTAACTCTGCCTACATGTTAGAATCACTTGGAGAATTTTTAACAAATGCTGATGCCTGGGCCCCAGCCCCAGAGATTCTATTTAATTACTCTTGGGTAGGGTCCCAGCATCAGCATATTAAAAAATAATCTTCCTAGGTGAATCTAACATGCAACCAAAATTGAAAATTCTTGATTTAAACATTCCTCAGAGGTCAACTGATAGTTTAGAAGAGTGGAATGAACGACCATCGAGATTTAAAAGTTGAATCTATTTTACTTATTTGATTACTTGTCTTTCCCTGCATTCCAAGCTACATGCTTCATGAGAGCAGGAACTAAGTCTTATTCATCTTGGTATCCCCACAGCCTAGCATAGAACTTGGCATATAATCTCTTAAGAAGTATTTTTGAATGAAGGAAGAAATAATAGGACTTGGTAGTTGATTGGACATGGGATGATGCAGATAGTGGAGTCAAATATGTATTTATTATTTTACTTGTTTATTGGGCATATAGAACCCTGGAGAGCACTTGGGAAGAAGGAGTGTGTCTTGTGGGCTAATAACCAGGCCTCTGAAAGCGTTATCAAGGCCTTGGTAGCTTTCAGATTTGAGGTCCCTCACTCCCAAGTTCATCCTATGAAGTCCTCAAATCTGTAGCTAGTACCAGAGGCTGGGTGCATTTCCAATAGGATTAGAAGTTGGACTTTGGGGTAAATTATTAAGTAATTAATCAGGAAACTTTTACATTATGAGTAAAAAGAAATCTTGTGAAGAAAAAAAAAATTTTAAAGAATGTGCAAATGGTTGTTAGAGGTATCCACTACGGGAAATGGGATTGTTAGGGAGGAATTTAACTTTTTACTCTTATGTACCCATTTATCATTATATAGTGAACTTCTTTGTCTCTTGTTACCATTTTTGGCTTAAAGTCTATTTTGTCTGATTTAAGTGTAGCTATCCCTGCTTTCTTTTAGTTTCCACTTGCATGGAATGTCTTTTTCCATCCCTTCACTTTGATCCTTTGTGTGTCCTCAAAGCTGAAGTGAACCTCTTGTAGGCAGCATGTAGTTGTGCTGTTTTTCAATCCATTCATCCACTCTGTGTCTTTTGATTGGAGAATTTAGTCCATTTATATTTAACATAATTAATGATAGCTCTGGACTTACTATTGCCATTTTGTTAATTGTTTTCTGGACATTTGGTAGTTCCCTTTTTCCTTTCTCCCTTTCTTGCTGCATTCCTTTTTGAATTGATTATTTTCTATAGTGGTATGCTTTGATTCCCTTCTCTTTATCTTTTGTGAATCTACTGTAGGTTTTTGCTTTGTGTTTACCATGAGGCTTACATATAACATCCTATAGGTATAACCATCTCTTTTACACTGATAACAATTTAACTTAAATGACAGACAAAAACTCTACCTCTCTACTTTCCCCTTTTATCTTTTTGATGTCACAATTTACGTCTTTTTATTTTGTGTATTCATTAACAAATTATTGTAGTTCTCAGACATTATTTCTTCAAATAAGCTTTCTGCCTCCTTCTCCCTCACTTTTCCTTCTGGAACTCCAGTAATTTGAAAAATGTTTCTCTCTCTCTCTTTTTTTTGATGTAACCCATAGACCACATAGGCTTTCTTCATTCTTTTCTCTTTGATCTCCTTGAACTGGATAATCTCTAAATTCCTCTCTTCTATCTCACAGATTCTTCTGTGTGATCCATCTGCTGTTGCTCTCTATTGCATTTTGTGAATAATTTTTTTTTTTTTTTTTGTCTGTGTTGGGTCTTTGTTGCTGCACATGGGCTTTCTCTAGTTGCGGCGAACGGGAGCTACTCTTTGATGTGATGCTCAGGCTTCTCATTGTGATGGCTTCTCTTGGTGTGGAGCATGGGCTCTAGGTGCATAGACTTCAGTAGTTGTGGCACATGGGCTCAGTATTTGTGGCTCGTGGGCTCTAGAACACAGTCTCAGTAGTTGTGGCGCATGGGCTTAGTTGCTCCAAGGCATGTGGGATCTTCCCGGACCAGGGATCGAACCCGTGTCCCCTGCATTGGTAGGTGGATTCTTTTCTTTTTTTTTTAATTGGGGTATAGTTGTTTCACAATGTTGTGTTAGTTTCTATTGTACAGCGAAGTGGAGTTCCCTGTGCTATACAGCAGTTCTTATTAGTTATCTATTTTATACATATTAGTGTATATATGTCAAGCCCAATCTCCCAATTCATTCCCCCCTGCCCTCCCCACAGGGAGATTCTTAACAACTGTGCCACCAAGGAAGTCCCTTTATTGCATTTTTCATTTCGTTCATTGTGTGCTTCAGCTCCAGAACTTCTGTTTGGTTCTTTTTTATGATTTCTCTCTCTTTGTTAAACCTCTCGTTTTATTTGTATATTGCTTTCCAGATTTCATTGAATTGTCCTTCTGTGTTTCCTTGAAGCTCATTGAGTTTCTTTAAAACAGCTATGTGAATTCTTTATTGGATGAATTGAAGATCTCTGTGTCTTTGGGTCTTGATACTGGAAGATTATTTTGATCCTCTGGTGGTGTGATGTTACCTTGATCTTTTATGTTCCTTGGAGTTTTGCTTTGCTATCTTCACATTTGAAGTAGCAGTCATCTTCTCCAGTCTTTACTAACTGCCTTCTGAAGAGAGATACCTTCTATTGGCCAGGCTAGAGATTCTGAGACTTTCTCAGACCTTATATGGGTACACATGCTCCATGCTTCTTGCTCCCTCTTGTGGCAGAATTCTTAAGCTTCTATGCCTTCTCTGGATGCTGCAAAGTTCTGACCGCTTCTCTTTCGTTTTCCCAAAGAAGGTGCTAAAGCTTTAGCACCACCAAGCCTGTGGTCTGTCCCCAGCCCACAGATTCAGGCTGGCTTTCTTTTAGCAATGCATCAAAGTTTGTTCCCGCTGCTGCTGTCAGGAGCACACACAGGGACCTGGCCCCAAAGGGGTGGTGTGGTGTGGGTGAGGCACCTGGGGCACTGAGGGTGACCATGGACCACTTCGCAAGTGAGACATTCCCAGCGACGACGTATGGGTGGGCTTCCCGATGGAGTCCCTTTGCAGCTAGTAGGATTTGCATCCCTTTAAAGCCCTCAGAATCCTATCTCCACTCTCCCGGCCTCTTCCCATGCTCCAGTCATGTAGTTCAGGATTCTGTACTGTGGATAGGGCAAGAGAGGAATGAGCCCCTTGGGCTGCATCCTGCACAACTGGGAAGGCTAGGCACTCACTCATATGCTTTCCCTTTCCCCTGTGGGCCGAGGAAACCTCTCTTGGCACCAGGTTGGGCTGCCTTGGGGGAGGAATGATGTGGGTAGAGTCAAGCGGTTCCTCTTACTCTCTCCATTGGTCCAGACCTGTATTTTTTTGCTCCTTTCATGTCCTAGAACTTTTCATCTGGAAAGCTGGACTTCAACAAAGGCTCTCTCACCCCTGGTTGATTCTAGGGACTCCCAGACCACAGCAGAGAGAATCTGGAGCCAGTTCATGGGCCACTGTAGGGTCTATAGCTGGGACCAAGGTCTGTCTGCCTATTACTTGAGCAGAGGTTGGCAAGACTCCTCCTGCATCCCTTGGCCTATGGTGCTGGATCCCACAGCTCCCTCAGTGGCACCTTTGTCCATGGATGGATGCCAAATTTTTGCTGTTGGTTAGGGTAAGGGACAAAAATGAGGAATGTCTATGCCACTCTGATGCCAACATCACCTACCCCATTTTAACTACCTTTACGTCTACAATTCAGTGGCATTAAGTATGTTCACACTGCTGTGCAACCATCACCATTATCCGTCTCCAGAACTTTATCTTCCCAAACTGAAAGTCTATACCTATTCAATGGTAACTCTTCATCATCCCCTCCCCATCAGCACCTGGTAATCACTATTCTACTTTCTGTCTCTATGACTTTGACTATTCTAGGTACCTTTCATTTAAGAGGAATCCTACAATATTTGTCCTTTTGTGTCTGTTTTTTTTTTCAGTTAGCATCCATGTTGTTCAAGGTCTGTAGATTTTCTAGCATGTGTCAGAATTTCTTTCTTTTTTAAAATTTTATTTTTATCTTATTTATTTATTTAAAAAAATTTTTTGGCTGTGTTGGGTCTTCATTGCTGCGCGCAGGCTTTCTCTAGTTGTGGTGAGCAGGGGCTACTCTTCATTGCGGTGCGCGGGCTTCACATTGCGGTCGGTGGCTTCTCTTGTTGTGGAGTATGGGCTCTAGGTGCACAAGCTTTAGTAGTTGCAGCGTGAGGGCCCTAGAGCACGTGGGCTTCAGTAGTTGCGGTGCATGGGCTCAGTAGTTGTGGCAGGTGGGCTCTAGGGTGCGTCGGCTTCAGTAGTTGTGGCGCACGGGCTTAGTTGCTCCGCAGCATGTGGGATCTTCCTGGACCAGGGCTCAAACCCGTGTCGCCTGCACTGGCAGGCGGACTCTTAACCACTGTGCCACCAGGGACGTCCCTTCATTCCTTTTTAAGGCTAAAAATATTCCATTGTATAGATATACATTTTGTTTATTCATTCATCCACTGATGAATATTTGGGCTGTTTCTCCCTTTTGGCTATCCTAGCTTTCTTCTTGGCACTGTTGACATTTGCTCCTTGTTATGGACTGAATTATGTCCTGCCAACATTCATATGTTCAAGCCCTAGTGTGACTTTCTTTGGAGAGAAGGCCCATAAGGAGGTCATAAAGATTAAGGTAATAAGGGTGAAGCCTTAAGCCAACAGGGCTGATGTCCTTATAAGAAGGGGAAGGGACACCAAAGATTTCTCCCTCCACGTGCACAGAGAGGAGTCCATTTGAGGACACAACCAGAAGGTGGCCACCTACAAGCCAGGAAGAGAATCCTCACCAGAAACCAAGTCTGCCAGCATCTCAGTATGAGATTTCTAGCCTCCAAAACTGCGAAAGTTTCTGTTGTTTAAGCCACTCAGTCTCCGGTGTTTTGTTATGGCAGTCCAAGCAGACTACTACAGACTATCCTGGGTAACTCTTTGTTGTGGGAAGGCTGTCTTTTATACAGTAGGACATTTTGCAAGCACCTCTGGGCTCTAATTGTGGGTAGACGCCAGTAGGACCTTCCTCTCCACCCCCAGGTTGTTGTGACAACCAAAAATGACTCTAGACATAGCCAAGTGTTTCCTAGGAAGCAAAACTGTCCCAGTGGATTACCACTGCTGTAGAGGAATCGAAACATGTCTATCCAGCCCTGAAAGTCCTGGCCCAGTTGCTTTCCTTTTCATAGTGGGTGGCTGTGAGAGAAGGAAAAATATCCTGTGGGAGAAAGAGGCAAAGAGCTTAGGCTTCAGCCCACATTTCTGTTATCATCAGGCAATATCAGAATCCTGAGAAAGGACAAAAGACATATTCATCCTACCCACGTCATTTCTGTTTAACGAACAGGGATTATGGTACTGATTTTGTTGATGTTTTCTTGGTCCCACCTAACTTGTGCTCTGTAAGTAGCAAAAGCTATTAAAATTGGGTCATCTTTAACTTCTAATTGATGACTTGGTTGATGTTAAATGGAATAGGAATTTTGCCCTATTTATTCTAGAGAACACTGATTGTTGGATTTAGGAAAGGTTTAGTAAACTGGCTCTGAAGAATTTCTCCCTAAACCCACCTCTTCTGTTGGTTATTTATTGTATCACTAACATGTGGAGAGAACTTTGAATAATTAAGAAGAATCTTTCCCTCTGCCCCAAACACAATCTCAGAAAAGCTTTTCTGAAAATGGAAATGAACTGAATAGAAGCAAGGTCTTTGTTGCTATATCTTAAAAACTAAAATTTTTTTCAGGTTTAAGAAGAATAAATAAAATGGAGATACATTTGAGGCCTGGCTCTGCACACAAAAATGGATAATAGGCTTATTCTGGCTCTTGCATCCCAGATGAAGGTGGAGGTTCCTTCTGCAGGTAGACACCATAATGCTTTGCTTGCCTTTGACTCACCTTCTTGTTGTGCTATAATATTCATATGTTGACATATTCATGTTGTTCATATTGTTGACATATTCATAATTGTTATATTCATAACATATTCATATGTTCCTGCATCGGAACCCAGAGAAGGAGCAGTCTAAGGATAAAACTTATCCAGTCTTTAGCTGACAGAGCCATTCCAATCGATAACAGCAAATATCCTAACATAAAGTGAATGATGAATTGGCGGTACAAAATCAAGAAACTCCTTTCATGCTTCATCTCCTGTGACAAGGTGTTTAAAATAGGAGCACGTGGGATCCCAGCCACAGCGGATTTTTGCTGGTGGCAGAAAGATGAGAAAAAGAATTGGAAGAATTACCATTGAAAGGTTGACTGAAGAACTCATTTCAGAAGGACATTGTTTTCAATATGAAGTTTATTTGTACCCATAAGGAGCATGACTGATCAGACTAGAGTTCTACTCTATCTAGTTTTCTGGATATCGATAAAGAAGATAGTGTTCTAGGATCATCTTGATTATCTCCCATGAAAGATGCTCAAGAGAAGAGAATGCCCAGCTTGAATTCTGTATGGCTTTAGACAACTTCAGGAAGTAATCTGTTACTGAGTAAATCCTAGTGAACTTTTCTACTTCATAAAAACAAACATATGATCAAGAGAAAGTAAAGTCCATATGAACTTAAAAACCAACAGTTTGAGCCGCAATCATTGTATATCTGGATAGTGATCTGTAATTACTTCATGTGGGTGAAATGTCTATAGGATTTGCCATTCTGAACTTTATTTTTTGATTTAAAACTTTTTTTATTTTTAATTTTTATTGAAGTATAGTTGATTTACAATGGTGTTTTAGTTTTACGTGTACAACAAAGTGATTCACTTATATATATATATATTTTCTTTATGGTATATCCATATATGTGTATACATATACATATATATATTCATTTTCAGATTCTTTTCCATTATAGATTATTAGAAGATATTGAGTATAGTTCCCTGTGCTAAACAGTAGGACCCTGTTGGTTTGAACTTTCTCTAAATACAAACGTGTCCTAAGGTTTCAGTGTTAGCAGGTATTTGTTGTTAAACAATCAGGTAGGCAGCCGAGATAGCATGGTTATTTAGTAAATTCAGTGCAAGGAAAAGGCTTCTTGGGGCCGTATTTACACACCAGGCCATGGGGATTTGACAGAACAGAGGAACTCCATCCCCTTGGGCAAGTTACCTCTGTAACCTCAGTTTCTTCACTAGTAACAATATCCGCCTCATTTGGCATTTGAGAGCATTAAATTAGCAGGCCTAGGAGAGTGCCTGGCATAACAGCTAATGTCTATTAACTTGTTTCAGGCCTGTCTCCCGTAGAGCCAGAATTTGCAGCCAGCTGAGTGGAGAGGTGAAATCTGTCCTTATCTACCATTTTTCTGAACAAGTCAGATTCTTCCCTGAGGCACGGGTGCCAGGGAAGGAGTTGGAGGCCTCATCTGACAACTTTCAGGTGGACTTACTCTAAAGCCAAAGTACATGCAAGTACGAGAATGGAAACAACTCAGAGGGCTAATCTTTTCGGTATCAAGCCTAGAACTTTTGAGATTTGATTTCTGACCCCCAAGTTACAGGTCTTCAGCCCCTGTGGTTCAGTGGAAAGGTGCAGAAGTGGAAACTCTAGGCTGTCTCTGGTAGACACCCCCTCTGTAGTATGTGCTACATACTTTCTTTTCTCATTTATTTCAGTTCCCCCAAGGAGATGATCGGAACACTCATGTGCTCTCTTCTCCAAGACTTCTAGACCCTAGTTATCCTTTAAAATTTGTCATTGGACGCTTGCATTTATGCATTTCACCTTTTTTCCCAATAAAATCTCAGTACAGAGAAATGCCCTAAACAGACCCTTTGATAAACTTGCAACCTAACGAGAAGCTTATTTCATCAAGTTCTACAAAATAATTGTGCTTGTCCAAGAAATTTGCAGATGCCCTTTACACACTTTTTTTTTTCTTTTTTTTTTTTTTTTTTGCGGTACGCAGGCCTCTCACTGTTGTGGCCTCTCCCGCTGCGGAGCACAGGCTCCGGATGCGCAGGCCCAGCGGCCATGGGTCACGCGCCCAGCCGCTCTGCGGCACGTGGGATCCTCCCGGACCGGGGCACGAACCCGTGTCCCCTGCATCGGCAGGCGGACTCACAACCACTGCGCCACCAGGGAAGCCCCCCTTTACACACTTTTAACAATGTTTTTAAATAGATGCTTTTAACAATGCTTTTAAAGTTTAGGACAACTTCATAATGTGGTCTAGAGTTGTAGAAAGCATATCAGATTAGGGATCTGAGGACAGGGCTTCAAAATTTGCAAAAACACCTGGACACTGAGATGCAGACATGTCAGCTATATGAAGCCTTGCCTTCAAACAACAGCTATTTAATTAAATCTGTGCAATAAAGCTTTATTGGTGAGACTGTAGAGGTGGACACAGGTGACAATGTGAGAATGGATGGAGAGATGACAGAGAATAAACAGGAATGGGTCCTAGCAATATGTGGGTTAGTCCTAAGACACAAATGGCATATTTTAGGCAGAAGTGGGAAAAATATTCTAGCTGGATATAATATATAAAATATTCAAGGCAGCATGGAGTGATGCAGGATCATATATGAGTAATGACATGTAACTTAGTATGGCTATGGTGGAAACTGGGTTCTGTAAAGAGGGGAGAGGCCAGAAAGTAACAAGCTGGAGAGGTAGGCAGGGCCCAGATAATATGGAACTTTATAACAAGTTCATGATTGGGGGTTTGATCCTGAAACCAGAACAAATCTTCATGAGTTTTTTTTTTTTTTTTTTGCGGTACGTGGGCCTCTCACTGTTGTGGCCTCTCCCGTTGCGGAGCACAGGCTCCGGACACGCAGGCTCAGCAGCCATGGCTCACGGGCCCAGGCGCTCCGCGGCATGTGGAATCTTCCCGGACCGGGGCACGAACCCATGTCCCCTGCATCGACAGGCGGACTCCCAACCACTGCACCACCAGGGAAACCCCTCTTCATGAGTTTTAAGTTGAAAAGTACAGTCGGCCTGGGCTGTCCAAACTCTATATATTCCAAAGGTCTTTAGGACTGGTCCTTGACCACTCTTTGGAGAGAACTTCTGAGCTTGGAATATGCCACCTGAGAAGAGTATTTTGTATACCTGGGCTTTGGACCACACTATATAGCTTACACTAATAATGTGATTTATGGTGAGTACCTATTTTTGTATACTTAGGGGCTTTAGGCTACACTACATCAGTTTGACCTTGGTGGGGAGGGCTGGAGACTGTGCCTACATGCCTACATAACTGACCCCCAATAAGAACCCTGGACACCAGGACTTGGGTGAGCTTCCCTGGTCAGCAACACTTCACACATGTTGTGAAAAGGCTGGGAAAATTAACTGCTGTCTGTGCTCCTCCACTGGGAAAAGATAGTTGGAAGCTTGTGCCTGGTATATCCTAGACTCTGCCTTATATGACTTTTTCCTTTGCCGATTTTAATCTGTATCCTTTAACAATAATAAACCGTAACCATCAGTATAACAGCTATTCCGAATTCTGTGAGCCCTTTTAGTGAATTATCAAACTGAGGATGTTCTTGGGCACCCCACACACAAGACATAAAAAACAACATTTACATTTAACATTTAAGAATTAATACATTTGGTCATGAGAATGATGGATTTGAGGGGGCTGTTATTAGGGAGTCCAGAAAGAAGACGTAAAGGCCTCAATGAAAGCAGTATTAGTAGAGACGGGAGTGTTGATGACAAATGAAAAAGCCTTGATGACTGATGGTGTGTGCAGGGGAAGTTGGGGAGTAAGTGGTGTAGGAATTGGGATCAGCGGTCTTGAGTAACTACACTTATAGTAGCTACATTTTCTAAGATTGGATGCACAGGAAAAGACCAGTTCTGGAATAAGAAGGATGAATTCTGCTGCAGGCATGTCAGAATTAAATGCTTGGCCAAGATCTAGGTAGATAGGTCTAAGGGGAACATATCCAATCTGAGATAGATGTAACCAGGTGTGGGAAACATCCCCAACCAGAAAGTAGCTGAGGCTATGGAATAAGAAAGATCACCCTGAAGAAATATGCAGAGAGCAATGAGAAGAGAGTCAAGTCCAGCACCTAGTGGCCCACTGGCTGGTTGTTTAACCCCCATGTCTTCTGTAAGGCAAGGGGCCGTGCTGGCTCTTCTCTACTAAATTTCTCCTTACCTATGTAGGTCCTCTGGCTCTCCTCCAACTCAACAGAACACTTGTCTATTTCTTGCAGATTTAGTGCCTGTCATATCATAGGTACTCAAATACTTCTTTAACAGGGCGATTCTGAAACAAATTAAGAACAGCTACTACAGGGGGACCTCCCTGGCGGTCCAGTAGTTAAAACTTCGCCTTCCAATGCAGGGGGTGTGGGTTCGATCCCACATGCCTCGCAGCTAAAAAACCAAAAAACATAAAACAGAAGCAATATTGTAACAAATTCAATAAAGACTTTAAAAAGCATCCACATCAAAAAAAAAAAAAAGAAAAGAAAAAAGAACAGCTACTACAGGAAAGAGGTAACATTTTTGGCTACCAGGGTTGAAATCCTATGATTAGATGAGAAAATCATCACTCATTTAAGTGCCACGTACAGTTTGTCAGCTGGAAACAGTTATAAAAGTTGAGAAGTTGGGCGTGGGAGGGCAGAAAGACATGCACAAGCCAGAAGGACTCTACTACCTTTTAGAGCTGGTAAATCTTTTACAGTAGATGAGGAATCTCTTAAGTTACGTCTAACTCAGCTATTGCCAGCGCTCAAGTATTTCTTTGATGGTGTTCCACAGAATGCTCATCCCCAGAGAGATGCTTCACAAATAGAAAGTTTCTTTGTCAAGTGGGTTTGCGAAATGCTACATATGCCTGGAGTTTCATCATGCACAAGAGTACTCTAAAGACTCTGGGAGGGCTTTCCTGGTGGCGCAGTGGTTAAGAATTCGCCTGCCAATGTGGGGGACATGGGTTCGAGCTCTGGTCCGGGAAGATCCCACATGCCACAGAGCAACTAAGCCTGTGCACCACAACTACTGAGCCTGCGCTGTAGAGCCCACGAGCCACAACTACTGAAGCCCACGTGCCTGGAGCCCGTGCTCCTCAACAAGAGAAGCCACTGCAATGAGAAGCCTATGCACCGCAACGAAGAGTAGCCCCCGCTCGCCACAACCAGTGAAAGCCCACACACAGCAACAAAGACCCAATGCAGCCACATATAAAAATAAATTAATTAATTAATTAAAAATAAATAAATAAATGTAAGTAGAAGCTTTAATCTTTTCTCCCACACCCCAGTGCATTTTCTTGTTTATTCCCTATGGTTCATGCACCTCTCTATGAAGACCCTAGATGATGTCCTGCCCCCTCCATTTCAGCTCTGACCTGTAAAATGGGTGAGAGGGAAAGCCTTACATCCTTTATGAGAGTGGAGCTTTAAACTGAAGTAGAATTTTTTAAAAAGACTTCATTTTTAAAAAGCAGTTTTAGGTTTATAACAAAATCGAGAGGAAGGTACAGAGATTTCCCAAATACCTCCTGCCCTTGCACATGGGTAGCCTCCCCCGTTAGTAACATCACCTACCAGAATGATACTTTTTTTTTTTCTTTTGGCCACATCACACGGTTAGTTCCCAAACCCGATCCCCAGGGATCAAACCCGGGCCCCCACAGTGAAAACGCCCAAGTCCTGACAATTGGACCGCCAGGGAATTCCCAAATGGTACTTTTTTTTTTAACCAAAGATGGACTTACATTGATACATCATAATCATTCAAAGTCCATAGTTTACCTTAGGGTTCACTGTTGGTGTTGTACATTCTATGGGTTTGGACAAAAGTATAACAACATATATCCATCATTATAATACCTGTAAAAAACAAAGTTCAACCAAGTAAATTTAAAGATCTAATTGGCTCTGTTTTAACTTACTGTTTAACTTACTGTGAGTATTTAACTTACTGTGAGTATTTTCACTGCCCTAAAGTCCTCCATGCTCTGCCTATTCATCTCCCCCCAGTCCCTGCAACCATGGATCATTTTGTTGTTTCCATAGCTTTGCCTTTTTCAGAATATCATATAGTTGGAATCATATGGTATGTAGCCTTTTCAGATTGGCTTCTTTCACTTAGTAGTATGCACTATGGTTCTTCCATGGCTTTCCTTGGCTTGATACCTCGTTTCATTTTAGCACTGAGTAATATTCCATTGTCTAGATGTACCACAGTTTATCAGTTTACCTACTGGAAGACATATTGGTTGCCTCCAAGTTTTGGCAGTTATGGTTAAAGCTGCTACGAACATCATGTGCAAGTTTTTGTGTGCACAGAAACTTTCATCTCCTTTGAGTAAATACCAAGGGGTGTAATTGCTGGATCTTATGGTAAGAGTATGTCTAGTTTGGTAAGAAATTGCTGAACTGTCTTCCAAAGAGGCTGTACCATTTTGCATTCCTGTTAGCAATGTATGAGAATTCCTGTTGCTGCACATCCTTGCCAGCATTTGGTGTTGTCAGTGTTCTGGATTTTGGCCATTCTAATAGGTGTGTAATAGTACTGCATTGTTGTATTAATTTGCATTTCCCTGATGACATATAATGTGGTGCATCTTTTCACATGCTTCTTTGCCATCTGTATATCTTCTTTGGTGAGGTGTTTGTTAAGCTTTTTGGGCTGCTTTTTATTTTTATTTTATTTTATTTTTGCGGTACACGGGCCTCTCACTGTTGTGGCCTCTCCCGTTGCGGAGTACAGGCTCGGGACGCGCAGGCTCAGCGGCCATGCCTCACGGGCCTAGCTGCTCTGCGGCATGTGGGATCTTCCCGGACTGGGGCACGAACCCGTGTCCCCTGCATCGGCAGGCGGACTCTCAACCACTGTGCCACCAGGGAAGCCCTCTTCTGCCCATTTTAAAATCAGGTTGTTTGTTTTTTGATGTTGAGTTGTATGAGCTGTTTACATATGTTGAATATTAGCCCCTTATTGGTCATATAATTTGCAAATATTTTCTCCCATTCAGTATGTTGTCATTTTGTTTTGTTGACGATTTCCTTTGCTGTGCAAAAGCTTTTAAGTTTAATTAGGTCCCATTTGCTTATTTTTGGTTTTATTTCCTTATTGCTCCTTATTGCTTTAGGAGACAGATCCAAAAGGATATTGCTACGATTTATGTCAAAGAGTGTTCTGCCTGTGTTTTCCTCTAGGAGGTTTGTGGTTTTCAGTTTTAATTTAGGTATTTAATCCATTTTGAGTTTATTTTTGTATATGGTCTTAGAGAATGCTCTAATTTCATTCCTTTACAGGTATCTGTACTGTTTTCCAGAGCACTATTTATTAAAGAGACTGTCTTTTCTCCATTGCATATTCTTGTCTCCTTTGTTGTAGAATAATTGACCATGAGTGCATGGGTTTATTTCTGGGCTCTCTATTCTGTTCCATTGATCTATGTATCTGCTTTTGTGCCAGTACCATGCTGTTTTGATTACTGTAGCTTTGAAGCATAGTCAAGTCAGGGAGCATAATTCCTTCAGCTCTGTTCTTCTCTCTCAAGGTTGTTTTGGCTATTCGGGATCTGTATGATATCACTTATATGTGGAATCTAAAAAATACAATAAACTAGTGAATATAACAAAAAAGAAACAGACTCACAGATATGGAGAACAAACTGGTGGTTACCAGTGGGGAGAGGGAAGGGGGGAGGGGCAATATAGGGATAGGGGATTAAGAGGTATAAATTATTATGTATAAAATAATCTACAAGTATATATTGTACGATATGAGAATATAGCCAATATTTTATAATAACTATAAAGTATAATCTTTAAAAATTGTGAATCACTATATTACACACCTGTAACTTACATAATATTGTATATTAACTCTACTTCAATTAAGAAGCTGTACTGTTTCTGATGAAAACTTATTAAAATTGTAAGGTTGTACCCTATTTATTCCCCTATTGATAGGCATTTATGTTTTTTCCATTACTTTGCTGTTATAAAACTGTTAAAATGAATAGCCTTGAGCATATGCCATTTCATTTTTTTGCCAATATATTTTTGTGACAGATTCTTAGAATGGGATTCCTGAATCAAGAGGTAAATGCATATTGTTTTACTCTGTACTCATTAAACAACAACTCCCCTCTTCTTTCCCGCAGCCCCTGGTAACCACAGGGATATAAAGTTTTTTCAAAAACCGCAAAACAGAAACCCAAAATGGATGGGTATCTTTATCCTTATATCTGTGTCTCTGAGTTTTCAGAATAATATCAAGATAATTTTTCAATAGACAAGCTTTCTTGAATTACAGTTTATTAATCTGATTTTGTTTTAATTTTAATTTTTTTCTCTGAATCACAAGAGTTTAGGTTCTCATAGAAATTTGGAAAATAAAGATACAAAGATAAAAATAAGAATCGTGCAATTGCACCAACAGAAGATAACCAGTAACCATTTCGATATGCTTCGTTCATTTTCCAGATTTCTCTTCTTCACTCTTCTGCTTGTTCCAGAGACAGCCCCATGTAAGCATGTGTAGTGGGTATATGCATATAGATATGTCTATATATGGCTCTCTCTCTGTTGTATGATCTGTAAGTATAAAGGCAGTATTACACTGTAAATTTCTACTTTTTAAAGTATTTTAAAATGACCATTAAATATTCTTCAAAAACACTCTATATTAGAATGAATGCATATTTTACCATATGAAAATCTCATAATTTAACTACCTTTTAATTGTTGTATATTTAGGGTGTTTCTAGGTTTTTGCTCTTTGTTAAGGATCAACTTTGTGTATAAATCTTGTCTGAGGAGTTTATTTTCTTAGAGCTATTTCTAGAAATGAGTTGCTGGGTTAAAGGGTGTGCTGGTCTGTATCAGGATTCACTGCTCTATTATTTGTGGTCTCAAAAGCTGGAGCATGTGCATAGATTCACATGCTCCACTGTATGCATAGAGTTATTTTATCTTCTAATCATAGAAGAGCACCCACTTCGATCACCTAGAAGAAATCATTTTACTCACCAAACATTGTAGCAACCTTTTGTCATAGACCAGGATGAAAACTGAAGATGTAGTTAGACTGAGACCAACACTAGGACACAGTTAACTGATATGCTTAACTCACCCTTAGCAAGTGAGGTGCTTTGGCTCCATTCGCATTGTGTCATTTCCCCTCATCTCTCAGCACATTCAACGGAGGCCCCTCTGGACCAGACTTATAATTTAGGTTATTTTAAATATGTTAATTAAGGAGAGAGTAGGTCATTAGTATATTTGGTGATGGTCTCAATGCTCCAATTATTTAACATATTTGGGAACAAATTATTCTGCATAAATGAGCTTTGCAGATGATTGAGGATAACCAGTTAAAACAGTAGTTTGGGGTACAAAAGTTCCAATATTGCGAACAGATTTCCTGACTTCTTAATTATAATGAACACATCAGTATAAATGAGTTTTCCTCCATGCATAGTGATTGGGAACTTCCTGAAAGCAAAAATCTTTCTCCCTAAACCAGAAGAGGATCTCAGGCACAAAGCCTTGCAGAGGTGAGACAGACACAGCAGCATCTTCACATTTGAAGGAGGGCAGTGCGAGGTATGGACTCTTCATCAACCGGATTAATACATTTTTAAAAAATTTATTTATTTTTGGCTGTTTTGGGTCTTCGTTGCTGCGCACGGGCTTTCTCTAGTTGTGGCAAGTGGGGTCTACTCTTCGTTGTGGTATGTGGGTTTCTCATTGCGGTGGCTTCTCTTGTTGCGGAGCACGGGCTCTAGGCGTGCAGGCTTCAGTAGTTGTGGCATGCAGGCTCAGTAGTTGTGGCTCGTGGGCTCTAGAGCACAGGCTCAGTAGTTGTGACGCACGGGCTTAGTTGCTCTGCAGCATGTGGGATCTTCCCGGACCAGGGATCGAACCCATGTCTGCTGCATTGGCAGGAGGATTCTTAACCACTGTGCCACCAGGGAAGTCCCCGGGTTAATACATTATTGACACTAAATTGCTTTTCTGATTCATAAAAAAAAGTCTTTCTCCCTAGATTTATGTGGGATAATTTATCCCTTGTTGCCCATGGAGACCTTCAGAAGAAAGAAAATGGTTTTTACCCCATGTTTTGGAGAGTCTGAAACCCATAAGCTGTTTGGACAAGCCTTAATTGGATACCTGTTTTGTGCCAGGCAAGCCAGTGCTGGGCGTTCAAGAGGAGAGACCTAGGTCTTGCCTTGAGGAGCTCACTCCCGTGAGGAGAGAGTAACCTCAGAGTGTGGCACATGGATGCCCTGATGCCGCAGGCTTTCATAGGAGGCAGACAGGAGTTTGGCACCATGTAGAAATGAATTTGAGTCTGGCTTCCCCTGCTTCTTGGTTCTTAGCTTCTCTGAGCCTCAGTTTCTTCCTGTGAAGATGGGGACACCAGGGGTCTGAGGTTGTGATAAGATCATGCACTGGATGCCCTTAGCACACTGTAGCAGGTGAGATGTGACGTCACCTTAGGTGCCAGTATCTTTAGGAGGGCTTGGCAGTGGGGATGGGGAGGGGTCCAGGGTTCCACTCTCAGAAGTAGTTATGACTAATTGGGTAGGGCTAGCACCAGGGACAAAGGGGGACAGATGTGTGCCACGACTGTCATCTCTTTTTGATACTGAGCACCTACTGTGTACCTCTTCCCGGCCTCACAAGGGCCCTCAGAGGCCT